>NW_027507790.1:119239206-119839206 GCF_037356315.1 Lithobates pipiens | reverse complement strand
GACTTCATCACGGCCGATCACGTGGTAAACAGCCATAACGAATGGCTGTTCACCCCCTTCGGTGGCGAGCGGTGTCTCCGTGACACGCCGCCACCGAAGAAACAGGGATGCGCGCGCACGATCGCGCGCATCCCTGTTTAAACGGGAGGCCGTCATATGACGGCCTCCCGCCACAATAGCTGCGCCGCCTGGCCGTCATTTGACGGCCGGCGGTCAGCAACTAGTTAATGTACAGTTGTGCTCATAAGTTTACATACCCGGGCAGAATTTATGATTTTTTGGCCATTTTTCAGAGAATATGAATGATAACACAAAAACATTTCTTCACTCATGATTAGTGTTTGGCTGAAGCCGTTTATTATCAATCAACCGTGTTTACTCTTTTTAAATCATATTGGCAACAGAAACTACCCAAATTACCCTGATCAAAAGTTTACATACCCTGGTGATTTTGGCCTGATAACATGCACACAAGTTGACACAAAGGGGTTTGTGGCTACTAAATCCTCACCTGTGATCTGTTTGCTTGTAATTAGTGTATGTCTATATAAAAGGTCAATGAGTTACTGGACTTCTGACAGGCCCTTGCATCTTTCATCCAGTGCTGCACTGATGTTTCTGGATTCTGTGTCAAGGAGAAAGCAAAAGCATTGTCAAAGGATCTGTAGGAAAAGGTAGTTGAACTGTATGAAACAGGAAAGGAATATAAAAAGATATCCAAAGAATTGAGAATGCCTATCAGCAGTGTTCAAACTCCAAGTGGAAAATGAGGGGTTCTGTTGAAACCAAATAACGGTCAGGTAGACCAACTAAAATTTCAGCCACAACTGCCAGGAAAATTGTTCGGGATGCAAAGAAAAACCCACAAATAACTTCAGGTCAAATACAAGACTCTCTGAAAACATGTGGTGTGGCTGTTTCAAAATGTACAATAAGGAGGCACCTAAAGAAAGTTGGGCTGCATAGTTGAGTTGCCAGAAGAAAGCCATTACTATGCAAATGACACAAAGTATCCTGCAATATGCCAAAAAGCACAGAGACAAGCTTTTTGGCCACAACCAGGGTTCAAGTCCTGCGGGAACGCATGGGAACGGAGTTCCTGTACTTTTCTCACAACAGAAACTCAGTTCCCGTTAGCATCTGTGTCCTGCAAGACTTTGAAGTATGCGAGCTGTGTGGCAGGTGCTACACCAGCAGCCACCGACACAGCTCGCAATAGTAAGTGACGCACACCAGGGGTGGACTGACCATTCAGGCATTGCCAGTAGGGGGCCCCATGACAGCTTCCGCTTCGATCTACCTGTCAATCACAGCTAGCTGACAGGTAGATCAGGTCCCTGCTGCTAAGAGATTGTATTTAGTTAGACCTGTCGTGATGCACTCCTCCCCACCAGCCCCTCCTGATTTTCTGTCTCCTAATCTCCCCCCCCCCCCAGTCTCCTGCATACTGGCCCTGTGTGTCCCGCTGAATCCCTCCCTCCTCTATCTTCAGTGCCATATGATGAGAGAACCCAGAGAAGGAGCACAGCTATTCTGCACAATACCAGGCAAAGTTTAATGCCAGGAGGGAAGTTTATGTGGAAATATGTGAAGGGTTGGAATAGCAGCGAGTGTGTGTTGGAGCCCTGTGGAGTTTGCAGCCCCCCAAGCTAACATACATCTCCTAAGCAGGAACACATCACTATCACCCCAAGCATTCTGTCCAGATAATGTGCAGTTAATTTATGACCTTTCCGTTTTAACCCTGTGTTATCCAAAATCTGTTCAATGAAAAGAGTAAACTCACCACATAAACACTCTATATACAAAATAACATTCCCCAAAAATATCAGAACATGATGTTCACATTTGCATGAAAGCACAACTGAATGAATGCTGATTATTCAGAGAATTACCGTATTTATGTTTATTGAGGATCGTTTTTTTAATGTACTAACTGTTAAGCTTCATACACACAATACGAAAATTGGATGAAAAATATCACTTTTGAAGCATTCGTGCATATGAGCGTATAATTTTTTTTTTTTGGTGGGCGAGTGGATTTTGAGTGGGAGTTCCCACACTTTTTTCCCCAGGACTTGACCCCTGGCCACAACCCTAAACACTACATTTGGAGAGGATTCAACAAGGCCTATGATGAAAGGTACAACACTCCTACTGTGAAACACAGAGGTGGATCACATGTTCTGGGGGTGTGTGAGCTACAAAGGCACAGGAAATATGGTCAAAATTTATGGCAAGATGAATGCAGTATGTTATCAAAAAATACTGGAGGAACATTTGCATTCATCATCCAGGAAGCGGTGCACTGGATGTACTTGGACATTCCAACATTACAATGACACAAGGCCAAGTCGACCTGTCATTGGCTACAGCAGAACAAAGTGAAGGTTCTGGAGTGGCCATCTCAGTCTATTGACCTCACTATTATTGAGCCACTCTGGGGAGATCTCAAACATGCAGTTCATGCAAGACAGCCCAAGAATTTACAGGAGCTGGAAGCTTTTTGCCAAGAGGAATGGCCAGCTTTACCATCTGAGAAGATAAAAAGCCTCATCCACAAATTCCACAAAATACTTCAAACTGTCTTTGATGTTAAAGGGGGCAATACATGGCATTAAGAACTGGAGTATGTAAACTTTTGGTCAGGGTCATTTGGGTAGTTTCTGCCGCAATTATGATTTAAAACGAGTAAACACAGTTGATTGATAATAAATGGCTTCCGTCAAAACTAACCATGAGTGAAAGAAATGCTTTTAAGTTATCATTCATATTCTCTGAAAAATGGCCAATAAATCATAAATTCTGGCAGAGTATGTAAACTTATGAGTAGGGATGAGCTTGGTGTTCGATTTGAACGTATGTTGAAATCGAACATCAGCTGTTCGCATGTTGGGCAAATACCGAACGTTATGGGCCGTTCATGCCAAATTCGTGTGCGCTCGAGCCCCATAATGCACTGCACCATCACAGTGCATTGCTGGCTCATGATTGCCCAAGCATGCACTGTGACCCGCATGCTTGGCCAAACACAGCGCTGGCAGCGAAGAGAGCCATAATTGGCCACAGGCAGGATGCCTGTGGCCAATTATAGCTCAGGGGGGTTAAGTACATGCCGCCAGCGCTGTGGCCTTGTGTAGTGTGTTCCGGAGTGCAGGGAAAGAGCTAAATAGGCAGGGACAGTGTGTTCTTTTCTCAGGCATCTGAAGGAGTTAAAGTGGATGTTGTGTGCCTCCAGCACAGTATGCACCTGTATCTACCCTTTATTGCTGGTGTTCTCAAATACAGGCATCTGCAGGAGTTAGTGGGTGTTGTGTGCCTTCAGCACAGCACAGTATACACCAGTATCTACCCTTTAATTCCTGTTGTTCTATAATAAAGGCATCTGCAGGAGTTAGTGGGTGTTGTGTGCCTTCAGCACAGCACAGTATACACCGGCATCTACCCTTTAATTCCTGTTGTTCTATAATAAAGGCATCTGCAGGAGTTAGTGGGTGTTGTGTGCCTCCAGCACAGCACAATATACACCTGTATCTGCCCTTTAATTCCTGTTGTTCTATAATAAAGGCATCTGCAGGAGTTAGTGGGTGTTGTTTGCCTCCAGCACAGCACAGTATACACCTGTATCTACCCTTTATTGCTGGTGTTCTCTAATACAGGCATCTGCAGGAGTTAGTGGGTGTTGTGTGCCTCCAGCACAGCACAGTATACACCTATATCTACCCTTTATTGCTAGTGTTCTCTAATACAGGCATCTGCAGGAGTTAGTGGGTGTTGTGTGCCTCCAGCACAGCACAGTATACACCTGTATCTACCCTTTATTGCTGGTGTTCTTTAATACAGGCATCTGCAGGAGTTAGTGGGTGTTGTGTGCCTCCAGCACAGAACAGTATACACCTGTATCTACCCTTTATTGCTGGTGTTCTCTCATACAGGCATCTGCAGGAGTTAGTGGGTGTTATGTGTCTCCAGCACAGCACAATATACACCTGTATCTACCCTTTATTGCTAGTGTTCTCTCATACAGGAATCTGCAGGAGTTAGTGGGTGTTGTGTGCCTCCAGCACAATATACACTACCCAATTGCTGGTTTTCCCATCTTCCTGAAGGTGTCAGGTCACCTTGATGCCAGGGGACAGATGCACACCGTAGGGATCAGGAGTGCACCGCAAGGTTGTGGACCCTACTGCTGCGGATGGAAGTCAAGGCGATAAGGAAGGCAGGGCCGCCGGAACACCAAGATGGATCCCACCAGGGTTAGAGCATAAGATTCCCTGGGGCACGGAGTCTAAGAGTCAGCAGGTGTTCACTAGAGCCTCTAGTGGTGAGGATGGACTGGGCTGCAACTGGCTCCAGGTCGTGACTCCCAGGGTCCCCCAGCTCCCACCCACAGTAGGTAACAGGAGGATAGGGATAGTGAGGTATAAAGTCAAGGTCGGGGCCACAAGCAGACAAGGATAGTCACGGACATGACAAAAGGTCAAGATCACAGGCAAACAGGGATAGTCAGGGACACACCAAAGTCGGTAACAGAACAACAGAAGAGCACACGGCAGGTAACAGGAAGCCAAACACACAAAGGTTGACCAGCAGGGTTGGCCTGCAGTGCACAGGTTAATATAGAGTTCTCTGATAGGAGCTAGGGTGGAGCCATGCCAGAGGATGGATTACAAAAGCAGTCAGGTGAGGGTCGGCTGGTCTCTAGAGATGAACACATGGAGACAGGTAAGCAGACAAACTCTACTGCATAACCATGACAGAACGCCATTTCTATGTCTGGAAGGCCAACAAGGAGAGGCAGACAGTCATGAGCCAATAAAAGAGGGCAAGCAGGCTCTGTGTCTAGAGACAACAGTGCTGTTCATGGACGCGGTGTATTGTCATCAGCACGTGGCCATGGGACACGCTTGTCCTTATTTTCGGCAGCTGGACGTGTTGAGCCGTATCATGCCGAAGACTTGGTAGAGTGGATGACCAAGCCCTCTTCATCCTGCTCATCCTCTCTCACCCAAGCTCAGGGTACTAGTAAAGCAGCTGCGAACGTGTTCTCTTCCCTCGTCTCAATGTCATCAGTCACTCCTTCCCTAGACCCACCATGTCCTCCTGAGGAGTCCCCCAAACTGTTTGAGCACAGTGTTGGGTACATGCTCCAGGAGGATTCCAAGCGTTTTGAAGGCTCTGATGATGATACCTAACTAGAGGAAGGCAGTAACGTGAGCGCAGAGAGAGGGGATGCTCAAGAAGGACAGCAATCTGGCAGTCATGTTCCACCAGCTGCAGCATACTGCCAGGTTTGCTCCAGTGTTGAAGAGGGAGGGGATGGTGAGGTCACTGACTGCACATGGGTGCCTGATAGGAGAGAGGAGAAGGAGGCGGCACATCTCCAGTAAGACAGGATGCCCTCCGGGGGCCAGCTTAGGGGCAGCACACCGACTGAATCACACCGCAGAGCTCTGCCTGTGCAGGGCGCTGCCTCTGCGTGTTATTCCAAAAGTTCTTTGGTGTGGGCCTTTTTTGAGACCAGTGCATCAGATTGCACCGCTGCTATTTGCAACATATGTCTCAAGCGTATCTCGCGTGGCCAAAACATCAGCCGCTTGGGCACCACATGCTTGACCAGACATATGTTGACCTGCCATGCAGCTCATTGGCAAGTGTACCTTAAAGACCCACACCAAGGAACAAAGTGGACTTCTCCTTGCTCCTCATCAGCTGGGATCTCCAACCCCACTAGACCTTCAGTCCTCTCTGAAACCTGCACTGAGTAGAATTAGGTGTGTCACATCCAGTACTGCGGGCACTCTGCCAGCAGTACACCCATGTCCGATTGTAGCAGGCAAATTGCCATGCCCCAGCTGCTGGACCATCGAAAGAAGTTCACTCCCAGCCATCCATATGCCCAGCGGTTGAATGCTAGCTTGGCTAAATTGCTAGCACTTCAACTGCTGCCTTTTCAGTTGGTAGACTCGGCCCCCTTCCGTGAGTTTGTGCAATGTGCGGTTCCTCAGTGGCAGGTCCCCAAACGCCACTTTTCCTCACGGAAGGCGATTCTGGCTCTCTACCGACATGTGGAAGGCAATGTCCTTGCCTCGCTGGACAGGGCGGTCAGTGGTAAGGTGCATATTACCGCTGACTCATGGTCCAGCAGGCATGGACAGGGACGTTACCTGTCTTTCACGGCCCATTGGGTCACTCTTCTGGCAGCTGGGAAGGATGCAGGACAAGGTGCAGTAGTGTTGGAGGTTGTTCCGCCACCACGCCTCCAAAATGCTACTACTGGTTGTGACACACCTCTCTCCTCCACCCCCTCCTCTTCTTCTTCCTCCATGGCCTCTTCTAGTGCTCAGTCCTAGGAACCAGCGGTGCTCCGTAGGCGTTCAAGGGGCTACGCAAGTAAGCAGGCAAAAATATGCCATGCATTGCTTGCGCTAGTTTGTTTGGGGTACAGGAGCCACACTGGGGCAGATATTTTGTCAGCTCTGCAGGGGCAGGCCGAGAGGTGGTTGACGCCATGCCAGCTTAAGCCAGGAATGGTGGTTTGCGACAATGGCACCAACCTCCTGTCCGCCCTCCGACAGGGACAACTGACCCATGTGCCCTGTGTGGCTCACGTCCTTAACCTGGTGTTGCAGTGGTACTTGGGCAGGTACCCGGGCTTACAGGATGTCCTGAGGCAGGCCGGGAAAGTCTGTGTGCATTTCCGCCATTCCGCAATCATTTAATGCCTGTGCTCGGCTAGCTGAGCTCCAAAAGGAGTTGAACCTGCCCAAGAACCGCCTTATATGTGACATGCCCACCAGGTGGAACTCAACTTTGGCCATGCTGCAGCGGCAGCACACACAGCAGAGGGCCATCAATAAGTACCTGGATGACTACGGCACCAGGACAGAGTCAAGGGACCTATTTTTTTTTTCACCACGCCAGTGGGGCATGATCAGGGATGCATGCACTGTCCTGTCACTATTTGAGGAGGCCACGAGGATGGTGAGCAGTGACAGTGCATGCATCAGTGACACTTTACCTCTTGTCCACTTGTATGAGCATATGCTGCATGGAATAATGTACAGGGCACTTGAGGCAGAACAGAGGCAGGAAGAGGAGGACTTCCTTGCCTCTCAAGGCCCCCTTTATCCAGACAGTGTTCCTTCTGTCCCACCCATCACACAGGAAGAGGAGGAGGAGGCTTGTGTCAGCATGGAGGTGGAGCCTGGCAATCAGCATCGGCAGCAGCAGTCTTTTAGGGATGATTTACAGTCCCAAGAAACACGTAGACTTGTACGTGGCTGGGAGGAGGTGGCTGCGAATCATGTTGTCCTTAGTGACCCAGAGGACTCCGGACCGAATGCCTCAGCTAACCTACGCTGCATGTCCTCCCTCATCCTGCAAAGCCTGCGGAAGGATCCTCGTATTCAAGGAGAGAGACCATTACTGGCTGGCCACTCTCCTTGATCCACGGTACAAGGGTAAGGTTTCAGACCTTATCTTGCCATCGCAGAGGGAGCAAAGGATGAGACATCTCCGGGAGGCCTTGCAGAAAGGTCGGTGCAATGCATTCCCAGAGACTGGGAGGTTACAAACTCCTGGTCCTGGACAACGTTTTGCTGAGGCTTCAGTCAGTCACAGAAGGAGCGGTGGAGAAGGTGGCTATCTGAGTGATGCGTTCAGACAATTTTTTAGTCCGCAGCCCCAAGGTATGATCAGTTCCAGCAACCATCGCCAGTGTCTGATTTACACCTTTCCCACCGAAAATCCTCTGGCTTACTGGGTCTTGAGGATGGATCACTGGCCAGAGCTTGCACAGTATGCAATTGAGCTACTGGCCTGTCCTGCATCCAGCGTTCTTTCGGAGCGCACCTTCAGTGCTGCTGGTGGCTTTGTAATCAATCACAGGGTGCGCCTGTCCACCGACTCGGTTGATCAACTGACCTTCATATAGATTAATGAGTCTTGGATCATCACCAGCTACCAAGCACCTGAAGCTGATATAACCGAATAATTTTTTTTGAAATGTCACATCCCTTCAAGACTGCCTATGCTGATGCTGAGTGACTGTCCTGTTATGTCGACTGACTATCCTCTTCCTCCTCAATGATCCTTCTGATATCTTGGAAGATCATTTTTAGTTCTTGGTGATGCCACCAGCCCAATTTTTCAGCCCCTGTTTAACAATGGCATGTAATTAGAGTACAATGCTTTGCAGCAGGGCTCATTCCTGCACTGGGAGAGGCTGCAGTGTCATGGCACCCGACACCAGTGCCTAAGGCCCAATTTTTCAACCCCTGTTTAACAGGGGCATGTAACACAATTTTTGATGACATGCTTTGCAGCAGGGCTCATTCCTGCACTCCAACTAGAGTATATGGGAGAGGTTGCAGTGTCGTGGCACCAGCACCGGTGCCTAAGGCCCAATTTTTCAGCTCCTGTTTAACAGGGGCATGCAATTACAACTTTTGATGCAATGCTTTGCAGCAGGGCTCATTCCTGCACTTCAACTAGAGTATCTGGGAGAGGTTGCAGTGTCGTGGCACCAGCAAGCAGTGCCTAAGGCCCAATTTTTCAGCCCCTGTTTAACAGGGGCATGTAATTACAATTCTTGATATAATATTTCACAGCAGTCCCTGTTCCTGCGCCCACCGAGAGTAACTGTGAGGACGTATAGTGTTGTGGCACCAGCACCACCACCACAACCACCAAAGGCCCAATTTTTCTACCACTGTTCAACAATGGCATGTAATTACAATTCTTGATATAATCGTTCACAGCAGGGCGCTCCAGCAAGAGTCACTGTGAGGGCTTACAGTGTTGTGGCAACACCAACACCTTAGGCCCCCATTTCTGCAGAGCATATAGGGCAAGCCCTTACTTTCAAACATCTAACTTACAAACGTCTGCTACTTGCAAACAGAAGGAGACAACAGGAAGTGAGATGAAAAAAGACAGACGGCCAAAATAATTATACAGAGGTGATAACCCTTCCCTATGTTTTCCAAAAATCTTAAAATTAGATTTTTTGACTGTAGCTACACTTTAAAAATGTACCAGTTCAAAATTACAAACAGATTCTACTTAACATAACAAACCTACACAGTCCCTGTCTTGTTTGCACCGATTGTATACTGCTGTCCTGAGTATTTAGGGCCTGGGGACTGTTCTAAACATGGGAAACATGTGCTACTTCACAAGCATACCATAGACACCCCTCAGGCATGATATTTAAAGGAATATTTCACTTTTTTTTCCATTTAATAGTCATTAAAATCAGTGCTCCCGAAAAAACGTCTGTTTTTAAATAAAATTTAGGCATTGACCCATGTCCCCTGGGGCAGGAGTAGGATCCCCAAACCCCTTTTTAAGTCAATATCTTGCATATTAGCCATTAAAATTAGCACTTTTTATTTTGAACGTTCGAGTCCCATAGACATCAATGGGGTTCTAAAGTTCGCACAAATTTTCAGTCCGTTCAAAAGTTCTGGTGCGAACCGAACCGGGGATCATTCCTACTTATGAGCACAACTGTATATATGAACCCTTCTTACGCAGTAAAAAATAATAATTTTTGGGGATAATTTTACACACGGTCGCATGATCGCTGATCAGCTCTGCATTCAAAGTGTGGAGGCAAAGGCGGTTTTTGACAGTCTTCTGCTGACATCGCCCATCATGTATATAAATATATGTACCGTATTTTTCGCTCCATAAGACGCACCTGACCATAAGATGCACCTAGGTTTGAGAGGTTGAAAACAAGAAAAAAATAATTCTGAACCAAATGGTGTACTAAAATATTTTCTAGTGCCCATGAAATGCAGAGTGACCATTACCATAGAAAATGCAAAGTGACCATGCCATAGAAAATGCAGAGTGATCATGCCATAGAAATACAGAGTGACCATGCCATAGAAATGCAGAGTGACCATTGCCTTACCTGATGTTATTCCAGCGGCCTGCCTATTCCTCCTGTCCTTGGTCTGCTCTCCTCCTCCTCCCCGGCCATCGTTCCTGGGAGCTGCCTCCTGCCTTCGCCTCTTTCTGCGGCCGCTCCTGTCAGAGTTGCCGACCCTGCGTTTCTCTGCCTCTATACTGTCGGGCTCCCCGAGGGACAGCTGGCACTTCTCCCTCCTCCCACAGGGGGTTTTGAATTATGTCCCTGCTCTCCTGCCTCTCTTCCGGTGGTGGCGATGCGAGCGGTGGCAGGGAGTAGTGCAAGCAGCGGCGGAGGGGCGGTGCCAGTGGCAGCGGGGGTTCGGTGCCAGTGGCAGCGGGGGTCCGGTGCCAGCGGGGGTGGTTCTTATCGTATATTAGCACCATAAGATGCAGGGACATTTTCCCCCATATTCCTGTGAGAAAAAAGTGCATCTTATAGTCTGAAAAATACGGTACATAATATGCCAGATAAATGTGTTGGAGGAATATTATGGTCACTAAATCCACTCCACTGCAAGGTTTTGCCGCTGCTCTTCAGAAAGGAACCACTATCACTCATCTTTTAAAAGCTGGATGGGGGGACATGTCACCAGCAGTCTTAAAGTAGCTAATACCAGGAGTTGTGAGGGCAAATAACAGTGAAGTTCACAGTTGGAGCCTCAATAATATGCCCCACCCTTCAGACTTAGATCAGGAATACGAATACCAAGGCCAGGGGGTGGCGGTTTATAATGATTCAAATGACACTAACCCCAGGGGCTGTGGAGGCCAATGAAAGCTGGGGCCACACTTATTTACTATGTGCGCTTCACAGCTTGAGTCGAGAGAGCTTAATACATGATATACAGGCATACTATTCCCTTTAGCAGGGAGAAGCTCTTTTAATAAGGCTTAAAGTGAAAACATTAAAAATGCTTTTTCCATAAAAAAAAAAAAAACACTCCTAAACCTGTTAAAGGGTGCACCTGTACACTGTATTCAAGCAAATACGACATTTAGAAAGAAAAACAATACCATTCAAATTGCCAGTGGATAATGACATTTCCCCACCACTGTTTGTAGACAAAGCAACTGGGGATTTCCTTCATTCGTGCTAGTTTCTTATGCTAGAAAACAGTCTGATATAGATTATAAAGGGGGCCCCACAAAGAAAACAAATTCTGGCTGCATCTTAGGAACCAATGACTCTGAGAAGGCTAGGCACCCATGTCCTAGCAACCAATCATACCAGGACATGGGCAGTTGTTATGGTAAATCTTAACAACTAATGACAGTTTTGAAAAAAAAAATGGTACAGGGTTCTCCCAAAAATACATATAAGACCCCATGCAAAAAAAAGAGAATTGGTTTCTCTAAACCCCCCCCCCCCAAACCACATCAGACCCTTATCTGAGTATACAGACTGGCTGGCCAGAAAAGGGGGACAGCAAACATTTGCCTGTCGCCTCTCCTGGACCATACCAAGTCATCTGCCATCAACACGGGAAGCATACTCTCCAGGGAGTAGGACATATTTTGGGGTGTCTACTTTCCAAAAGGAGTAATTTGGGGGGTGTTTCTACTTTCCTGGCATGTTAGGTCCGCCTGAAGATGTGATAGGTAGTCAGGAAATCCAATAGGTAATTAATACCTCTTTTGGACCCTTGTATGTGGCTAGGCTGCCAAAGTCTTACACATGTGGTATCCCCATACTTTGTAGAAGTAATAGAATGTGTTTTGGGGTGTAACTCCAGGTATGCCTATAGCATGTGTGAGAAACATCTCATTAACCACTTCAGCCCTGGAAGAATTTGCCCCCTTCCTGACCGGGCCTTTTTTTGTGATACGGCACTGCGTCGCTTTAACTGACAATTTCGGGGGCATGCGATGCTGTACCCAAACAAAATTGACGTTCTTTTGTTCCCACAAATAGAGATTTCTTTTGGTGGTATTTGATCACCTCTGTGGTTTTTATTTTTTGTGTTATATACAAAAAGAAGCAACAATTTTGAAATAAAAACAATATTTTTAATTTTTTGCTATAATAAATATCCCCAAAAATGTTTTTAAATATCTAATTTCTTCAACAGTTTTGATTAATATATATTCTTTGGTGTTATTTTTGGTAATAAAAATCGCAATAAGCGTATATTGATTGGTTTGTGCAAAAGTTATAGCGTCTACAAACTATGGGAAAGATTTTTGGCATTTTTATTATTATTTTTTTTTTACTAGTAATGGTGGTGATTTGCAATTTTTATCGGGACTGCAACATTGTGGTGGACAGAAGAAAAGAAGGCTGGATGGCTGCACTCCTATGCAATTTCTTTATTCAAGTGTCGGGTGCAAAGGTGAACTACAGGTATCAGCTTACATGTTTCACACCAAGTGGAATGCTTACTCGTAGTATCTGTTTGCATACAGGGCTCGCACTCTCCATGTGGGATAGAGGCTTTTTGAAGCAGCAGGATAAGAGAAACTGCCATAGACCGATGTACATGTACATTGTTGTAGACAGATCGGACACTTTTGACACATTTTTGGGACCATTGACATTTATATAGTGATCAGTGCTTTTGATAGTGAGACATTGGGGAAGGTCCTGCAATTAGGTTGCATGGTGTCACAGCAGGCAATTTTTTTTTAAGGAACAAATGTCTAAAAAGTGGCATGCTTGCATAAAAGTTGTCCATGTACAAATGGATCCCCTATACAGAACAAGGGTGGCAACAAGTCCCACACTATCTTACCACTGCAGCTTTCTTTTAATAAATCATCACACAATTTTACACTATGTGGATACTTTTTTTTTTTTAAAGAAGATTTTATTAAAGTTTGTGTCAATACACGTGAAAAATGATAAGTACAAACAGATCTCTTCTGCGTTAAATCAAATAACAAGCATTGTTAATACAGCGAAGCCAAAACTTCAATTAAGGAAATTAAACGTACATATAGACCGCACAAATTCAAATGATTTTATCACAGATAGCAGGTGCAGAAGTGGGTTGTACATATCGGGCCCGATGACATTAGGTGGGCCGGGGAGTCGAGTTCTAGACCCGGGGCTAGCTCCCATAGGAATCGTATACTTCGTGTACATACCATTTTATATATAGAATGCGGATTCAAGGAATAAATAGTCATACCAATTCTCAGATACTAGTCAAAGAAACCCTTGAATCTTTTTTCTTTTATGTAAAGGGGAAAGTATTATCTGTGTCTTATGTAGAAACAATAGACTGATGTCGTCCCTTTGGGATGAATTGGGTCTTACGCTGCAAAGAAAATCAGCAAGGGATTTGGGGTCTTACAAGGGAAGATGGCTGGTGAAAAACATGTACGTGCCTAAAGAGGGGATCATCTGTTCAGAAGAGCGAGATCAGAAGGAGGGGAGTGGGGAACATAGGAAAGGATAGTTTGGGGATGTAAAGAGAGTGGGAGAGAAGTAGCATGTATAGGAGAAATAAAGGCAAAGTAAGCGGGTTTGCCTCCCGGGGTTGCTTCAAGTAGCCAATTGATCTTAAGAGATGAGTTGTGTTTCTAACTGTTTCAAGGGAAGGTAGAACATCCATTGTGTCTATTGCACTTGCAGTGCTCAAGGACGACTATTCAGGAGAGTAGTGTAGGATGGTGTGGTTTTAAAGTGGATCCAACAGGCCCATTTCGAACTAAATTTTGAAGGAGTATCACGAGCAATGTGGATCAGCTCTTCCATCGTTGCTGAGTGATCAATTCTGCAAAACCATTCTTTGATGGTGGGTACCTGGGTGGATTTCCATTTGGTCGGAATACATTGTTTAGCCGCATTTATCATAAACATTGCTAGTGACTTATGGTAAGTGTTATGAGATCCGGAAGAGATATGCAGTAAACACTGAGCTGGGGAAGGTTCGATATTGTATGTAGTGACCTGGTTGGTTATGTCACAAACTTCTTTCCAGAAAGGGACCAACAAGGGGCAAGACCACCAGATATGTAGGAATGTGCCCGTGTCCGAGAGACATCTCCAGCATCTATCTTGTGAATTCGGAAATAATTTGTTTAGTTTCGCTGGTGTATGGTACCACCTGGTTTGGACTTTGTAATTATTCTCTTGGGAATTAACATTTAATGTGCCCTTATGTGTGGTTAAAAAAACGTTCCTCCATTGTTCGTCAGTCAAGGATAGGTCCAGGTCCTCTTCCCAGCGGTTGCAAGCGACGTAATCCCTTGGACTTAAATGGTCAAAGAGCAGTGCATGTGTAAGGGCTATCAGGTGTCTTTGTGGGGACTGTTGGGAACATAATTTTTCAAAGGGAGTTTGTGTACGGGAACAGTCAAGATTTTTATTCAGTGAGCGGAGGAAATGGGAGATTTGGATATACGGCCATTGGGAGATGGGGGGCATCTCTAATTTGTCTGTAATATCCGATATAGATAGTAGTTCACCTCTGGAAAAAAAGTTGCCTGCTCTAGTTTGGGTTGGCGTCCAGTCTGGACTCAGAAAGTGGGTGGATAAACCTGGGGGAAAGTCTGGGTTTAGTTTGAATGTCGTTAACGGGCCGGGAATAGATGATACCTGTGATCGCTTACAAATTAGTTGAAAATAATGTAGAGTCGGGCCAATTAATGGGTGACTCTTCATAGTCAATGGGATTTTGATCGGGTTGAACCACGGAGTGGAGCCAAGGGGTGCGTATGAGAAGGATGATTCTATGGAGACCCAATCTTTAGAGGTAGCATGTAGATTCCAGTCAATAATACGAGACATGTGAACGGCGTAGCAATAGTTAAGTATATCAGGTAGGCCTATGCCACCTAGAGCTTTTGGGCGTGTTAGAAATTTGAAGCGAATCCTGGGTCTTCGGTCATTCCAGAGAAATTTGGAGCAAACAGATTTATATGTTTTGAAAAATGTTGTCGTGAGTCGGATAGGAACTGCCTGTAAGATATAAAGAAGTCTCGGAAGAGCGTTCATCTTGAGAATGGCCGCCCTGCCGAACCAAGAAAAAACTGGCCTATTCCATCGTTGAAGGTCCAGGGTTAGCTTGTTCAATAGGGGTAAATGGTTCTTAGAATATAGATCAGCTAATTTGTGGGGAATTTGAATACCGAGGTATGTTATGTGGTCGGTTCTCCATTTAAACGGAAAGTTATTCGCGCATTGTTGTACCGTGTCCTGTGATAAGGAAATGTTGAGTGCGTATGACTTCGTGAAATTAATTTTGAGATTGGATATTGTTTGGAATGACTGGAACTCAGCTAGGAGATTTGGGAGGGTAGTTATAGGTTCAGTTAAAAAAAGTAGGACATCGTCCGCGAAGGCGGCGTACTTAAATTCTTTAAATTTGGTGCGTATCCCCTTGATGTTTGGGTTGGTTTTTAGCTGTGCAAGAAAGGGTTCTAGAGTTAGTATAAAAAGGATGGGAGACAGCGGGCATCCTTGTCGCGTGCCGTTGCGTATGTGAAAGGCGTCTGACAGAGTGCCATTAACTTTTACTCTAGCTGTTGGGTTAGAGTATAAGGCTAGGATAAAATTCAGCATGCTAGGGCCCATACCTAATGTGCGGAGCACAGCTTCCATGTAGTCCCATGACACTCTGTCAAACGCCTTTTCTGCGTCTAAGGACAAGAAGAACCCCTTTTGGCCCGACTGAGTGATGAGGTGATGTAGATTAAGGGCCTTGAGTGTATTGTCTCTAGCTTCGCGTCCAGGGACGAAACCTACTTGGTCGTTTGAGATAATATCGGGAATCAAAGGGAGTAATCTATTTGCCAATATCTTTGAGAAAATCTTTAGGTCCACGTTCAATAACGAGATTGGCCTGTAGTTCCCTGTATTAGTGGGGTCTTTGTCTGGTTTCGGGATTACTGCAATGTGAGCTTCCAGAAGTCCTGTGGGGAGTGATCCAGTGGAAGCAATCGAATTAAATGCTTTAAGAAAAGGATTTTGTAGAGTGTCCGTAAAGGTTTTATAATAGGCCGCCGTGAGGCCGTCTGGGCCTGGGCTTTTTGCTGGCTTTAGTTGTTTCACAGCTTGCTTCCATTCTGAGATGGAGATAGGGGCGTCTATAGTGTCAACGATAGTTGGGCAAATCTTTTTTAAAGACGGATTGTCAAGGAGAGAACGTAGTTTGTCGGTTTTCAGTCGAGAGGGGTGGTTGTCAGGTTTGGAACGGTCAAGGTTGTATAAAGATTTGTAGTAACTCTCAAATTCCCGTGCAATTTCTTGATTTTTCGTAATGGGTTTGCCCTTCGTGGAGTGAAGTAAGTGAATTGTGTGCTTTGCTTTCCTCGTGTGAAGGGCTTGGGCTAATAGATGTCCAGATTTATTTCCGAATTCATAGAAAAGTTTTTTCATGAGAATAAACTTTCTTTTCATTCTGAGTTCTAAGTCTTCCCTGATGAGAGAGCGCACCTCCAAAAGTTCTGTGAGCGTGTTTTGAGCTAGAGTGCGCTTATGTGCGGTTTCTAAAGATTTGAGTCTGGAGAACAGGGTCGCCAGTTTAGCTGTTTTCCTCTTCCTAATTGCTGACGCAATAGCGATAATCTTCCCCCTAACCACACTTTTATGAGCTTCCCATTGTGTTAGATGAGAAACATCAGGCGTGTCATTTTCTCTGAAGTAATTCGTCAGACATTCTCTAATGTCCGATGTGTTAATCTGGTCAGACAAAATGCTTGCATCTAGTCTCCAAATATGTTTGCCGGCTCTCTCGTCAGGAAAAACAAGCATTGCTGAGACCGGATGGTGGTCAGAGCAGGTCATAGGTTCAATTGTGGCCGAGTATAAGAAGTCAAGAGTTTCTTGTTGTATAAAGATACCGTCTATGCGAGAATACTTATTATGCGGTGCAGAGTAGAAGGTGTAGTCTCTTTCTCGGGGGAAAAGTGTCCTCCAGGTGTCATGGAGTAAGAGAGTTTGGAGACTTTTTCTTATCTGTTTAATGGCCCTGTAAGGGAGATGGGACGTACCTGAGGAGGTATCTAGAATCAGTTCGAGGGGCACATTCAGATCGCCTCCAAAAATTAAAAGACCTTCTTGAAAAGAAGACAATCGATTGATTGTCTCTCGGAAGAATTTAACTTGAGATGTGTTCGGGCTATAGACGTTTGCTAGTGTTACAGATTTACCATTGATGGTCCCTTTCAGGAAGAGAAATCTACCTTCTGTGTCTGCGATGGTGTCTATAATTTGGATCGCTACATTTCTAGAGAACAGAATGGAAACCCCTTTAGTCTTGGAGGTGGGTGAGGTTGCGTGGAAACTATGGGGGTATGCATGGTTTTGTAATTTGGGTATGGAATCCTGTCGGAAGTGCGTTTCCTGTAAGAAAATAATATCAGCTTTCATAGCTTTCATGTTGGTCAGTACTTGGGATCGTTTTTCTGGGGAGTTCAAACCTTTTGCATTCAATGAAATTATTTTCAGGGAGGTGTTTTTATTAGGAGAATACGGAGAGGGCATGATGATCGAGGAAGTTAGACTGATAGAGAGGTGAAGCAAATGCAGCTAAATAAGGGAGTTTAGTGAACCCCGGGAGGCAAATTACACTAAAGAGAGGAGGTAGGTGTGGGGGGGGGGGGGGAAGAAAGAAGAAGAGAAAGAGGAGAAGAAGGGAGTGCGGGGGGGGGATTAGTAGGGCAAAAACGAAGTGTTTTGAGAACTAGTATCCTAGGAGAGGAAGGGGTTATGGGTGATACCGGTGATGGGGGCGAACCAGTCGTCCCTACGAGACTATATACTATTTACCGGGATAGTCGACCGTGACTACCTGCGTCGATCTTGTGGGGGTGGTGTGCAAAGAACCAAAATGTATTTGCTCTGGTGTCCAGTAATGGCCAAAAGGCAGAGTGTATCTGCTTACGTCGGTCAAGTGACAGGAGGTGTGAGTATAGGTGAGCCCTGTGTGGCTATACGCCAAGGGACTCTAGATGGGCAAGTTGATGGGAAATGCATAAACATGTAAAATAAGATGGAGAACAAACCAGTAAACATAAAGATGGGTCTCGTGGAATCTAGAACAGGAAGGATTACCTAAGGCATCCGGTGAGAAGTTGCACACAAATTGAGAGATCCCAATCTCCAAAAAAGATAGTAAATAAACAGACCTAACTGGTAAAGACATATAAGTAATATGCATGGGGACAAAAGAGGAGAAGATATTAGTGTATGTGATAGAACATAACCTGGAATGTGATAAACAGAACATTTGAGACCTCACAGACCATAACAACGGTCGGCAACATGTAGATAGAGTAAAAAAAAAAAAAAAAAAAAAAAAGGGGGGAGGGCAACCGAAAAATGAGTACCTGCTGAAGTGGATCGAAAGGACCCCATAAAACAGTTTTACAATGTCAAGCGTAAACCATTATGGTTCTGCTCCTTCCACCCATAACAACTAACGTTAACGTGTCGAAGGGAGAAGAGGGGAGCTTCTCAATGATTTCCTATTAACATAGCAGTAACCGAGGAGAACATCAGAAAACCTTTTCCCCCAGTGCATTCCCCCCTGCAGGCATATGTTTACTTGTTAGGGCAACAATAGGTAGTAATCGTGCCATCAGATGCCTGATCCCCAGTGAATTGATTCTGAATTTAGTTTGAAGGACTGGAGTCCTTTCGTGAGAAGCTTCCCTCTTATCAAGCTTGAAGTGCGGAGTTATAAGGAGTGTGACTACAGATAAAAAAAAAAAGGGGGGGTGAGGGGGGAGAATCATCTTTCCCACGATTTTTGATAAGGTCCTGACAGATCAGCACTTCTAAGGGAGTGAAAACCTTCGCTTACAGTTCTGTTTCGTTTCTTCTGTCTGTAGAGAAAAACTCAGTTCCAGCTCAATTTCTTGTTCTTTTCTCCTCCTTCGTGGGAGATCGTAGGGGATAATCGATCGTCTAAACGTTTTGTAAGATATGCACAAGAAAGTGTGTAATACAAGGCTTCGTATCAGGATACGAACGGTTTTGTTACCGTCTCTGTTTTGACCGCAGTCGTAGAAACGTTCACCTTTAAAGAATGGGAAGTAACTGACTGAGCGTTCGGAAAAAAGACATGTACCTCTGATAATAGGGAGCTGAACCGTTCGCATAGGAACACGTGGGCTTCGCTGGTTCGTCTTCAGGGTCAAGCACTCGGTTGCCGTAGGGGGAAAAAGGGTAAAGCAGGAAACTCGTGTATCCATTATGCTGCATAGTGGCCATAGTTACATCTGATAGGAGACTAAATCAGAGACATGTGCATAGTTCTAGTAACGAAACGAAGAGTAAGACAAAATCGGACTGTGAGGTCAGCAACATTGCAAAGTGAAAATAAGTCGTGTAAGCTTACGTATCCTGCGCTCAGTTGATCCGGGCTCTACGATGGGCCGGGGAAGCTGAAGGGCTGCCGTTCCTGGGTGTATCTCTTTCCCTCGAGTGTGGTTGTCGGAAAGAAGGAGCTTGAACTGGCTTGCGGCGTCTTCCGAGGCTGAAATTTCCTGCTTCCTCTAAGCCTTCCATTGAAGTGGATCTGGCGGGTGTCGGAAGTCTAAAGTCACTGTACCAGTCTGGTAGGCTTACCACTGGAATATCAATGGTGGCGCAGAAGTGCTCAATGTCTTCCGGTACCCTTAAATTCGCCGTACGGCCTTGATGGCTTACCGATAGGCAGAATGGAAATTTCCATCTGTATTGTATCGCTCGGGCTCGTAGGACCTCTAGCAGTGGCCTGAGTTCTCTTCTGCGCTGCAGCGTAATGTTTGACAGGTCCTGGAATATCTTTATCTGCGCTCCTTCAAACATTACTTGGTTTCTTGATCTGGCCTTACGGAGTATCTCTTCTTTGATCGGGAACTCCACGAGGCAGCACACGATGTCACGTGGAGGGTCTGTTTCTCTGTTTCTGGGTCGCAGGGCTCTGTGCAATCTTTCAAAGCCAATCGGTGTTTCTGCAGGCCTTTCAAGGATGTCATTAAAAATTGTAGTTACCGTTTGGGGGAGGTTGGCGGGTTCAACGGACTCCGGAATACCCCTCACCCTCAAATTCCGACGTCTGTTGTCCAGGTCCTCCATATGGCGGTTAATCTCCCGCAGGTGGATGGCGTGGGATTCTGTTAATTGCTGGACCTGGCAGAGGGAGGCATCATGGCGGGCTTGTGTGATCTCCATGTCTTCCACTCTCTCAGAAATGGAATGTAGGTCATCCCTGAGGTCCGCTATAGCCGCCGCTAGGGTGGATTTAATGTCTGCCGCCACCGACCGGAGATCCTCTATGCTGATGGCTGATTGTGCGCGAGGCGTCGGATCTCCTCTGTCCCTGTGCGGGCTTCTGCTGTGGGAGCACGCGACGGCGCTTCAGTGGAGGCCTGAGAGATGCCTCTAGGCCGCGTTTTGAAGATCTCAGGGATTTGCCGGGCTGAGCGCGATTCCGGTTCCACCGGTGATCTTGATCGGGCCCCTGTTGTTTTGTCCTCCTGTCTCTCCATAATTCCGCCGTTCAACAGTGGTTTATAAGCTGATAGCTGAATTTGCAGGGCCAACTGGACGGGAGCTAGGGATTCACGCGTCCATCTTGGTGCGGTGCCGAGCCACGCCCCCCTATGTGGATACTTTTATCTTCTTTATGGGATATCCATGAGAGTGATTAGGGATCTGCATTGTCTGCCATGATACTGTTTCCACCTTTTTCAAATATATGGATTTGTGATGATTGGTTTGTAATTCCATGCTTATCTAGACTCCTATAATGTGGAGTCTAGGGATTTGGAAAGCGGACATCTTACACAACCACGGTGAAGGTGCACCCAGGTAAAGTTTATTAATTTTCTCTTGGACAAGTCTTTAAGAATTTGTTTCCATACACTGTGTTTACTTATCCACACATGGAAACACTGTATGGACTGTTGTTTTACACTTAATTTGCTTTCACCATTTCATTATTGTTTTATATAGCGCAGCAATTTATGTTTTATATGGTTTCACACAATTTGTTCTGTTGTGTTATTGCTTGCAGCTTTTTTTTGGCATTTACATCTATCTATTCATCTTTTTTTCACCTGCTCAATAATTTTTTTCCATAAACACTAAAAGTTTGCACAAATCCTGCACAGAGGCAAATGCAATCCCCATCCCTAGAAATACATTACCTTTCAATTTGTTTTTTTCTCACTGTCTCATGCATGCTATACCAGCAAGCAGTGTTGTTAATTTATTGAATTTAATCTCATAATGATCCAATAATAGGCAGATAAAATGATATATGTACGTGCCAAATGCCTAAAGGTATATTATTATTTTAAACAATTGTTTAAGCATTAGTATTATATACACATGTAGCAGTTCAAGCAGACGTATACATTTTTTTTGTAACCATGAAATCCCAACTTGAAGATTATATTGGAAAAAATCACAGTGTTCTATTAATTTAAAGGGCAATTTCACCTTGATGTCCTGCTCTGCCTTGTGTCCTTTTCAGCAATATCAAGAAAATGAATGAATGTCCTTGCTTCAAAACAACATATACAAATAACTTTTCATGTCATGACAAAAGAACATTGCTACCACAATACTAATTACAACCAATCAAAAAAGAGAGTTTGTGCAGACTGTAACTTGATTAAAAGCCAAAGAAAGTTTGTTCTTGCCAGTGTTTTCTTTTCCTTTTTCCTCCTTAGTAATAAAAGTAAAACTGTGCAATGAAATAAATTACTTTAAACTTTTTATACAGAAACAAGCAGAGGTAATTAAATACATTTTTTTTTACAATATTGTCAACACTGATGGCAAAGACAATTTCTGGTGGACCTGTACTTGTCCTATTCAAGGAAAGGCAACATGTTTGCTTTAATTCTCCCACATCATCCCGAGCAGCATATACTCACTTTTTCTTTCCCCCCTCAACTGCAACATACAGCCAAAGTAAATACAAGGTACATATAGGAGCACATGACTCACTCAAGGGGACAATGTTGAGCCAATCACTGCTGTCACAGGGTAGTTCATAGTCCTGTGTGAGATTTAATTCCACAACTTGTAGCTTACACAAGGATTTGGGTTTACTACTGCGTCACAGGAGAGTAAAAGAAAGGTAAGTATAAGCATTTGTAGCAGTCTACATTAAAGTGAATGTGCATTGGCAAAGCACTTTTTCCTTTTAGAATGAGGATGATGATGATGATGATGATATGCTCTTTGGTTAAAATGATGATGATGATGATATTCTCATTATCACCCCGGAGGTGCTCAACACCTGTAGAATCTCACAATGCAGCAATTACTAATACAAGATTTGTCATTGAGCTGACCTCTGGGGTCCTTAAAAGCAGGTTCCACTGTATCTCACTATCCAGTAGTTTTCTGCGCTATAGGCCAGAAAAAATTGCCATTATGTTTTTGGCCAGCTGCGTCCTTTGTAACTTAACCCATCATGCCAGATTGCTTCAGGATATTGAAGTTCAAGCCATTAATGAGGACTATAATCCACCAATCCCTGAATCCTATCACAATAAGGATGGCCATGAAGTCTGACAGCTCTTCATACAAAGCTATTTTTCAAGGTATGCAATAACTATTATTCTGTACATCTTACCATGTTGTTTTTGGTGAAAAGGTTGTGGTTGTTACAAAAGAACACATGAAGTGGCCCAATATCAGGCTGTCTATTACGCTCTCACTTCAACACAAGCTGTTTGTTTCAACATCTTCTGCTGAAGCTCTGAGCTTTAGGTTTTCTTGGGACAGTAATCTGTGCAATGATTTATTGTTGTGAAGTAGGGATGAGCCGAACACCCCCCCCCCCCCCCCCGGTTCGGTTCACACCACAACTTGCGAACGGACCGAAAATTCGCGCAAACTTTAGAACCCCATTAAAGTCTATGGAACTCGAATGTTCGGAATCAAAGTGCTAATTTTAAAGGCTGATATGCAAGTTATTGTTCTAAAAAAGGGTTTAGGGACCCGGGTCCTGCCCCAGGGGACATATATCAATGCAAAAAAAAGTTTTAAAAACTGACTTTTTCTGGAGCAGTGATTTTAATGATGCTTAAAGTGAAAAAAAGTGAAATATTCCTTCAAATATCATACACGGGGGTGTCTAAAGTATACCCGTGAAGTGGCACATGTTTCCCATGTTTAGAACTGTCCCTGCAGAAAATGACATTTCTAAAGGAAAAAAAGTAATTTTAAACTGTTTGTAGCTTTAATGTTATGTTTGGTCCTTGCAATATGGATGAAAATCATTAAAAAAACGCCGCTTTGGGCCTGGCATGGTCCACCCTTTTTCTGGGACTCTGGGCCCGGTGGCGCCCCAGCAGGGGAGCTACGGTCGGGGTCTGGGGTTACATCTTCTCCTCGGGCATCCTCTGCATAGAGACGCCGGTTTGGGAATACTTTAAATTGTTTTATTTGTTACACTTGTTCTGGTTACGGGTATTCGGGTACGGGCACCATGTGATGGGCCTGACCCCTCTGTTTTGATATTGTCCGGGTTAAATAACCCCCTGTGCAGGGGCGGTCTCTTTATTGTTACATTAATCATTTTGTTCCTTACAAGCCTTGTGGTTGGTGGTAGAGCCACCCCCCCCCCCCCCCAGCGTCCTGTAGCTAGGATGCCGTGGACACCAGATTTGGCGACTAAGTGTTTAACATGCCTATTTCATTTCTTCTCTCTTCTCTTCTTCTCTTCCCCTCTCTTTCCCTTTCCCCCTCCCTTTTTCCCCCTCGGGCTTGGAGTGCCTCGCCTCAGGACCCAGGTAGGTACGTGGCCAGTCGGTTGCTGTATATTTATATGAAATTTATTTCCACCCCCAGATGGCTCAGAATGTGTTGAAATTATTCTCACAGAATATCCATGGATTTAATTCCCCCACTAAACGGTCAAAGGTCTTCCATCATCTAAAATCTCAGTCAATTGACATGGTCTGTCTGCAGGAAACCAGGTTTTCCCAATCCTCGTCTCCCAAATACTTGTCTTCCCATTATCCAATATTTTTACGGCCCCTGCTTCCGAGAAACATAGGGGGGTGCTGATGGCGTTTCGGCATAATATTCAATTTAATTGTTCTAAGGAGATAGCGGACCCCACGGGCAGATATTTAATCTTGCTAGGCACCCTGTGGGATCAAGAGGTCATCCTGGTGGGATACTATGCTTCTAATTTATTTCAGCAGAGGTTTTTCTCGCATCTGCTTCAAGTAATCACCAGGCACCAAAAAGGTCTATTGATTATGATGGGAGACTCCAATTCAGTTTTTAATTCCTCTCTGGATAGGCATAGTCTCAGGGACGTACCTCCATCCCACAATGCCTCCCAAGAACAAGCGCTGGGTGCCCTTTTCCAATCATATGGCATGGTGGACATGTGGCATGAGCAGCACCCGGGTTCTAGGGAATTTACGTTTTTTTCAAACCCCCCATAAGAGTTTTTGTAGAATTGATCATGTGTTTCTGCACCGGAGCTCCTTGCCATTGGTTCGTAAAATCATTATTTCTACCTCCCCATGGTCTGACCATGACCCCCTGATCCTCGGAATTTCTCTGGCTGGACTTTCTCGTCCGGCCTATCTTTGGAAGATTAATGAATCTCTACTGACCACGCCTGATACGTGTTCCCAAGCACAAACACACATTCAGACTTATTTTGCAGAAAATGTGGGCTCGGTTACATCCCAGGTCGCCCTGTGGGAAGCTCACAAAGCGACGGTCAGGGGGTCACTTAATTGAGATAGCCTCCCGTACGAAGCGAGCCAGGGAGCAGCAGACATGGGAATTGACCTCTTTGTTGGAGGCAGCGGATGCATCTTGGAAGGTGTGCCCAACAGCAGCCAATAGAAGGGTCCGCGACAATTTGGTCACTGAGTTGGACCTACTAGCCACTGCTCAGGCTGAGAGGGCCCTGCGCTGGAACAGGTATACATTTTATAGTAGCTCCAACAAACCAGGTCCCATGCTGGCTAGGAAGCTCAACTCAGTGGGGCATCCATGCAGACCGGTTCGTCTGCAGGTGAGAGGTGGAAGATTTAAGTCGAACCCAGCTAAGGTAGTGGCCGGCTTTGCTTCCTTTCTCTCTTCTCTATATAGCAGACCAGCCACCTTCGATCAGGAAAAGGTCGAGAGGTTCTTTCAAACATTTAGCCTCCCCTCCTTGTCCCCGGAAGCCCGGGACACTTTGAATGCTCCAATATCTGAACAAGAAGTCGCTCAGGCCCTCAAGTCTCTTAAACCGTCTAAGGCGCCTGGCTTTACGGGTCTTTACTATAAAACCTTTGCACCACCTCACGCCCCACCTGACTTCCTTTTTCAACTCCTGGTGAGAAGGTGAAAGGCCCTCATCAGACTCACTTAAGGCCCATATTACTATGATCCCCAATTCCCTTGAGGAAGCCACGGATCCGCAATCATTTCGCCCCATCTCCCTGTTGAATGTCGACCTGAAGGTTTTAGGAAAAATTCTGAGCACGCGAGTTAACAAACACCTCCAGGCTCTCATTCACAGGGATCAAGTGGGCTTTGTGCCGGGGGATAATGTTCACAAGGTCATCCATCTTATTCATATCCTCCACCAACGTAAGATACTGGGCTTTCTGGTCTCACTTGATATTTATAAAGCATTTGATTCGCTCTCCTGGGACTATCTCATTTTGTTTTGACTAGGTGGGGTTTTGGGGTAAATTTTTTGAATTGGATCCAAGCCCTCTATTCGGCCCCGTCAGCGTCAGTTAAATATGCAGGCTTTCTATCTGACCCTTTCCCCATTCTTCGGGGTACCAGGCAGGGCTGCCCCCTGTGCCCGACGCTTTTTATCCTGGCACTAGAACCGCTGGCGGCGGCGATCAGGGCCCACGGTAGCATTTCAGGGGTTCCTTACGCAGGTTCTGACTATAAAATGAGTTTTTTTTTGCGGATGACGCCCTCCTGACTCTCTCTGGCCCACTTATCTCCTTGCCCAACCTGCAACTTGTATTGGACCGGTTCACGGCCTTTTCTGGCCTCCAAATTAATCCCTCCAAGACCACGGCATTGAACATTAATCTTCCTTTGGACCTGGTACGACGACTCCAGGACCACTACCCCTATCGTTGGGCATCCCACTCGATTGACTATCTAGGTATCAAGTTAACAACTTCTTATTCCTCTCTGTTCTCTGCCAATTATTATCCCCTGTTGTGCAGTTTCCACCCTTATGCAGACCTGCCACTTCCCCACCATTTCATGGGTTGGCAGGATCGCGGCTGCGAAAATGACGATTCTGCCCAAGGTCCTTTATTATTTTCGCACCCTGCCGGTCCGAGTACCCGCCCTTTTCCTCCGCCTCCTACAGAATAAGATCATCCAATTTATCTGGGCAAACAAACGACCATAGATTGGGAGATCCTGCTTCTCTGAACCATGAGAGCTATACTCCAGATCTATGGATAGGGTAGGATCCACTAATCATGGGGTACTTTGTCACAGTAAGTGGGCTTAAGCACCATATAGCAATATGGTGTGACCAAATCCCCATATTTTTTTATAATGTTTTTTTAAAATGTCTAGGTGTTTTAAAAAGCCTTGCTAGAGGTAAATGTTAGTTTTGCATGTGTGTGCTGTAATATTTTTGCCCTGTTTAGGTGTTGGTGTTGCCGCAACACTGTAAGCCCTCACAGTTACTCTTGGTGGGCGCTGGAACATCCTGCTGTGAACTATAATATCAAGAATTGTAATTACATGCCATTGTTGAACAGTGGTAGGAGAATTGGGCCTTTGGTGGTGGTGCTGGTGCCAAAACACTTTAAGTCCTCACAGTTACTCTTGGTGGGCTCTGGAACGGGCCCTGCTGTGAAATATTATATCAAGAAGTGTAATTACATGCACCTGTTGAACAGGGGCTGAAAAATTGGGCCTTAGGCACTGGTGCTGGTTCCACGACACTGCAACCTCTCCCAGATACTCTAGTTGGAGTGCAGGAATGAGCCCTGCAGCAAAGCATTGCATCAAGAATTGTAATTACATGCACCTGTTGAACAGGGGCTTAAAAATTGGGCCTTAGGCACTGGTGCTGGTGCCACAACACTGCAACCCCTCACAGATACTCTAGTTGAAGCACAGGAATGAGCAACTGGTGACGGTGCCCCGAACCAAAAATGTTCTTACCAGCTATCAGCATGATCATTGAGGAGGAAGAGGATAGTCACTCAGCATAACAGGATAGTCACTCAGCATAAGCATAGGCAGTCTTGAAGGGATCTGACATTTAAAAAAAAATTATTCAGTTACATCAGTATCAGGTGCTTGGTAGCTGGTAGTGATCCAAGACTGATTTATTTTTATGAAGGTCAGACGATCGACCGAGTCGGTGGACAGGCACAACCTGTGATTGGTTACAAAGCCCCCAGCAGCACTGAATGTGTGTTCTGAAAGAACGCTGAATGCAGGACAGGCCAGTAGCTCAATTGCATACTGTGCAAGCTCTGGCTAGTGATCCATCCTCAAGACCCAGTAACCCAGAGGATTTTTGGTGGGAAAGGTGTCCAAGTCTGATCTTGCCCCTAGGTATTCCTGCACCGTGTAAATCAGACGCTTGCGATGGTTGCTGGAACCAATCATACCTTGGGGCTGCAGACTAAAAAATTATTTGAACGCATTGATCAGATGGCCACCTTCTCCCCCGTTCCTTCTATGACTGACCGAAGCCTCAGCAACATGTTGTCCAGGACCAGGAATTTGTAACCTCCCAGGCTCTGGAAACGCATTGCACAAACCTTTCTGCAAGGCCTCCCGAATAATGTTTCATCCTCTGCTCCCTCTGCCATGGCAAGATAAGGTCCGCAAGCTTACCCTTGTAATGTGGATCAAAGAGGTTTGCCAGCCAGTAATGATCCCTCTCCTGCAAAACCTCCTTCCGCAAGCTTTGCAGAGCCAGGGAGGCCATGCAGCGTAGGTTTTCTGAGGCATTCGGTCCGGAGTCCTCTAGGTCACTAAGGATGACATGAGCCACCTCCTCCCAGCCACATACAAGTCCATGGGTTTCTTCAGACTGTAAATGATCCCTTCAAGACTGCTACTGATGCTGAGTGCTAGGCTCCACCTCCATGCTGACACAATCCTCCTCCTCCTCCTCTGCTTCCTGTGTGATTGGCAGGCCAGCAGGAACACTGCCTGGATAAAGGGGGCCTTGAGAGGTAAGGAAGTCCTCCTCTTCCTCCCTCTGTTCTGCCTCAAGTGCCCTGTCCTTTATTCCATGCAGTGTGTGCTTCAACAGGTGGACAAGAGGGAAAGTGTCACTGATGCATGCACTGTCACTGCTCACCATCCTTGTGGCCTCCTCAAATGGTGACAGGACAGTGCATGCATCCTTGATCATAGCCCACTGGTGTGGGGGAAAAAAAAAACTTCCCTGACCCTGTCCTGGTGCCATAGTCACACAAGTACTCATTGCTGGCCCTCTGCTGCATATGCAGCCACTGCAGCATGGCCAACGTTGAGTCCCACCTGGTGGGCATGTCACAGATTAGGCAGTTCTTGGGCAGGTTAAATTCCCTTTGGAGGTCAGCCAGCCAAGCACTGGCATTATATGACCGTTGGAAATGCACACAGACTTTCCTGGCCTGCCTCAGAACATCCTGTAAGCCCAGGTACCTTCCCAAGAACTGCTGCACCACCAAGTTAAGGAACTGAGCTAAACAAGGAACATGGGTGAAGTGTGCCATTGTCAAAAACCACCATTCCTGGCTTAAGCTGTCATGGTGTCAACCACCTCTCAGCTTGGCCCTGCAGAGCTGACAGAATCTCTGCCCCAGTGTGGCTCCTGTCCCCCAAGCACACCAGCTCAAGCACTGCGTGGCATCTTTTTGCCTGCGTACTTGTGAAGCCCCTTGAATGTCTGTGGAGCACCGCTGGTTTTGAAGGACAAAGCAAAGGAAGCGGCCATGGAGGAAGAAGAAGAGGAGGGGTGGAGGAGAGAGGTGTGCCAGAATCACCAGTAGTAGCATTTTGGAGGCGTGGTGGCGGAACAACCTCCAACACTACTACATCTTTTCCTGCATTCTTCCCAGCTGCCAGCAGACTCACCCAATGCGCGTGAAAGATAGGTAACGTCCCTGCCCATGCCTGCTGGACCATGAGTCAGCGATAATATGCACCTTACCACTGACCACTCTGTCCAGCGAGGCCAAGACATTGCCTTCCACATGCTGGTAGAGAGCTAGAATCCCCTTCCGTGAGAAAATGTGGCATTTGGGAACCTGCCACTGAGGAACTGTACATTCCACAAACTCATAGAAGGGGGCAGAGTCTACCAACTGAAAAGGCAGCAGTTGAAGTTCTAGCAATTTAGCCAAGCTAGCATTCAACTGCTGGGCATGTGGCTGGCTGGGGGCGAACTTCTTTTGGCGGTGCAGCAGCTGGGGCAGGGAAATTTGCCTGGTATAATCTGACGTTGGTGTACCAATAGCAGAGTGCCCGCAAGTACTTGGTTGTGACACACCTAATTCTACACCTTCATTCCTCTCAGTGCAGGTTTCAGAGAGGACTGAAGGTATAGTGGGGTTGGAGATCCCAGCTGATGAGGAGCAAAGAGAGGTCCACTTTGTTCTTTGGTGTGGGTCTTTTAGCCAACAAACTGCATGGCAAGTCGGCATATGTCTGGTCAAGCATGTGGTGCCCAAGCGGGTAATGTTTTGGCCACGCGAGATACGCTTGAGACATATGTTGCAAATAGCAGCGATGTGATCTAAAGCACTTGTCTCAAAAAAGGCCCTCACCAAAGAACTTTTGGAATAACGAGCAGAGACAGCAGCGCCCTGCACATGCAGAGCTCTGCAGTGTGATGCAGTCGGTGTGCTGCCCTTAAGCTGGCCCCTGGAGGGCATCCTGCCTCATTGGAGATGTGCCTCCTCCTCTTCTCTCCTATCAGGCACCCATGTGGAATCAGTGACCTCCTCATCCCCTCCCTCCTCATCACTGGAGCAAACCTGGCAGTATGCTGCAGCTGGTGGAACATGACTGCCAGATTGCTGTCCTTCTTGGGCACCCCCTCTCTCTGGGCTCACGTTACTGCCTTCCTCTAGCTGGGTACCATCATCGGAGCCTTCAAAACACTGGGCATCCTTCTGGAGCATGTACCCAACACTGTGGTCAAACAGTTTGGGGGACTCCTCAGGAGGACATGGTGGGGCTAGGGAAGGAGTGACTGATGCCATTGAGCCAAGGGAAGAGGCCACATTGGCAGCTGCTTTGCCAGACAAAGTACCCTGAGCCTGGATGAGAGAGGATGAGGGGGATGAGGACGGTTTGGTCATCCACTCTACCAAGTCTTCGGCATGTTGCAAATCAACGCTGCCAGCTACCCAAAAAAAAGGAAAAGCGTGTCCCACGGCCACATCCTGATGAGGATGCGCTGTGTCCATGACCAGCACTGTTGCCTCTAAACACAGAGCCTGCTTGCCCTCTTTTATTGGCTTGTGACTGTCTGCCTCTCCTTGTTGGCCTTCAAGACATACTAATGACCTGCAGTGAGATGTAGCTGCACAAAGCTGGGATGTAAATATATATATATATACTGATTATACTGCAGCGAGCAGAATTAACTGCCTGCCTGTAGTATTATTAGTATGAGAACAGCAGTTATTGTCTTCAGGTAGCTTGCACACTGTGCAAAGGACACTCTACACTAACTGTAAATGCTGAAGCTGCCTGCCTTTGGCATTAATAGGATCATAAGAGCACCACCAATTGACTATAGGGTGGATTTAGGGGCACACTGTGCACAGGACACAGTACACTAACTGTAAATACTGCAGCTGCCTGCCTGTGGTATTAATAGGATCAGAGGAACACCAGCAATTGTCTTCAGGTAGCTTTAGGTGCACACTGTGCAAAGGACACTAACTGTAAATACTGCAGCAGCCTTCCAGCCTTCCTGTGGTATTAATAGGATCAGAAGAACACCAGTAATTGTCTTCAGGTAGCTTTAGGTGCACACTGTGCAAAGGACACAGTACACTAACTGTAAATACTGCAGCTACCACAATCACCTGCCTGCCTGTCAGTATATTAGGAAGAGAATAACAGGAACGGATCTAGTTAAACTGAATACAATATATATATATATATATATATATATATATATATATATATATATATATATATATATATATACAGTGGTGTGAAAAAGTGTTTGCCCCCTTCCTCATTTCCTGTTCCTTTGCATGTTTGTCACACTTAAGTGTTTCGGAACAATAGTCAAGGACAACACAAGTAAACACAAAATGCAATTTGTAAATGAAGGTGTTTATTATTAAAGGTGAAAAAAAATCCAAACCATCATGGCCCTGTGTGAAAAAGTGATTGCCCCCCTTGTTAAAACATACTATAACTGTGGTTGTCCACACCTGAGTTCAATTTCTCTAGCCACACCCAGGCCTGATTATTGCCACACCTGTTCACAATCAAGGCATCACTTAAATAGGAGCTGCTTGACACAGTAAGGTCCACCAGAAGATCCTTAAAAGCTACACATCATGCCGAGACCCAAAGAAATTCAGGAACAATTGAGAAAGAAAGTAATTGAGATCTATCAGTCTGGAAAGGGTTATAAAGCCATTTCCAAAGCTTTGGGAATCCAGCGAACCACAGTGAGAGCCATTATCCACAAATGGCGAAGACATGGAACAGTGGTGAACCTTCCCAGGAGCCCAAAATTACCCCAAGAGCGCAGCGACGACTCATCCAAGAGGTCACAAAAGACCCCACAACAATGTCCAAGGAACTGCAGGCCTCACTTGCCTCAGTTAAGGTCAGCGTTCATGCCTCCACCATCAGGAAAAGACTGGGCAAAAATGGCCTGCATGGCAGAGTTCCAAGGAGAAAACCACTGCTGAGCAAAAAGAACATCAAAGCTCGTCTCAATTTCTCCACAACACATCTTGATGATCCCCAAGACTTTTGGGACAACATTCTGTGGACCGATGAGACAAAAGTGGAACTCTTTGGAAGGTGTGTGTCCAAGTATATCTGGCGTAGAAGGAACACTGCATTTCATAAAAAGAACATTATACCAACAGTAAAATATGGTGGTGGTAGTGTGATGGTCTGGGGCTGTTTTGCTGCTTCAGGACCTGGAAGACTTGCCGTGATAAAAGGAACTATGAATTCTGCTGTCTACCAAGAGATCCTGAAGGAGAATGTCCGACCATCTGTTCATGTACTCAAGCTGAAACGAACTTGGGTTCTGCAGCAGGACAATGATCCTAAACACACCAGCAAGTCCACCACTGAATGGCTGAAGAAAAACAAAATGAAGACTTTGGAGTGGCCTAGCCAAAGTCCTGACCTGAATCCTATTGAGATGTTGTGGTATGACCTTAAAAAGACCGTTCATGCTCGAAAACCCTCTAATGTACAGTGGTGTGAAAAAGTGTTTGCCCCCTTCCTCATTTCCTGTTCCTTTGCATGTTTGTCACACTTAAGTGTTTCGGAACATCAAACCAATTTAAACAATAGTCAAGGACAACACAAGTAAACACAAAATGCAATTTGTAAATGAAGGTGTTTATTATTAAAGGTGAAAAAAAATCCAAACCATCATGGCCCTGTGTGAAAAAGTGATTTTCGAGGGTTTTCGAGCATGAACGGCCTTTTTAAGGTCATACCACAACATCTCAATAGGATTCAGGTCAGGACTTTGGCTAGGCCACTCCAAAGTCTTCATTTTGTTTTTCTTCAGCCATTCGGTGGTGGACTTGCTGGTGTGTTAAGGATCATTGTCCTGCTGCAGAACCCAAGTTCGTTTCAGCTTGAGTACACGAACAGATGGTCGGACATTCTCCTTCAGGATCTCTTGGTAGACAGCAGAATTCATAGTTCCTTTTATCACGGCAAGTCTTCCAGGTCCTGAAGCAGCAAAACAGCCCCAGACCATCACACTACCACCACCATATTTTACTGTTGGTATAATGTTCTTTTTATAAAAGGCAGTGTTCCTTCTACGCCAGATATACTTGGACACACACCTTCCAAAGAGTTCCACTTTTGTCTCATCGGTCCACAGAATGTTGTCCCAAAAGTCTTGGGGATCATCAAGATGTGTTGTGGAGAAATTGAGACGAGCTTTGATGTTCTTTTTGCTCAGCAGTGGTTTTCTCCTTGGAACTCTGCCATGCAGGCCATTTTTGCCCAGTCTTTTCCTGATAGTGGAGGCATGAACGCTGACCTTAACTGAGGCAAGTGAGGCCTGCAGTTCCTTGGACGTTGTTGTGGGGTCTTTTGTGACCTCTTGGATGAGTCGTCGCTGCGCTCTTGGGGTAATTTTGGCCGGCCGTGTTCCATGTCTTCGCCATTTGTGGATAATGACTCTCACTGTGGTTCGCTGGATTCCCAAAGCTTTGGAAATGGCTTTATAACCCTTTCCAGACTGATAGATCTCAATTACTTTCTTTCTCAATTGTTCCTGAATTTCTTTGGGTCTCGGCATGATGTGTAGCTTTTAAGGATCTTCTGGTGGACCTTACTGTGTCAAGCAGCTCCTATTTAAGTGATGCCTTGATTGTGAACAGGTGTGGCAATAATCAGGCCTGGGTGTGGCTAGAGAAATTGAACTCAGGTGTGGACAACCACAGTTATAGTATGTTTTAACAAGGGGGGCAATCACTTTTTCACACAGGGCCATGATGGTTTGGATTTTTTTTCACCTTTAATAATAAACACCTTCATTTACAAATTGCATTTTGTGTTTACTTGTGTTGTCCTTGACTATTGTTTAAATTGGTTTGATGTTCCGAAACACTTAAGTGTGACAAACATGCAAAGGAACAGGAAATGAGGAAGGGGGCAAACACTTTTTCACACCACTGTAACTGAATTAGGACAATTCTGCAAAGATGAGTGGGCCAAAATTCCTCCAGGACGCTGTAAAAGCCTCATTGCACGTTATCGCAAACGCTTGGTTGCAGTTGTTGCTGCTAAGGGTGGCCCAACCAGTTATTAGGTTTAGGGGGCAATCACTTTTTCACACAGGGCCATGATGGTTTGGATTTTTTTCACCTTTAATAATAAACACCTTCATTTACAAATTGCATTTTGTGTTTACTTGTGTTGTCCTTGACTATTGTTTAAATTGGTTTGATGTTCCGAAACACTTAAGTGTGACAAACATGCAAAGGAACAGGAAATGAGGAAGGTGGCAAACACTTTTTCACACCACTGTATATATATATATATATATATATATATATATCAATATATATATATATATATATATATATATATATATATATATATATATATATATATATATATATATATATATATCAATATATATATATATATATATATATATATATATATATATATATATATATATATATATATATATATATATATATATATACACACAACACCTATGATCCATAGATATCCTCTATACACTGTAACTCCAGATAACTGACTCACCTGCCTACTCTAACTTAAATCAAATGACAATGTCTCTCTGTCTATCTCTCTCCGCCGCCGCAACACACTACACAAGGCTGCCATGCAGGCGGCCTTATATAGTGTGGTGCATGTACTAAACCCCCTGAGCCATAATTGGCCAAAGCCACCCTGGCTTTGACCAATTACGGCTCTCTATACGGACTGCGCTGTGATTAGCCAGGCATGCAGGTCATAGTGCATGCTTGGCTAATCATCAGCCAGCAATGGACTGCGATGCTGCAGTGAATTATGGGCCATGATACACCACTCGAATTTGGCGTGAATGGCCCATAACGTTTGCAATTCAATGAACAACTGAACAGGCGATGTTTGACTCGAACTTGAAGCTCATCCCTATTGTGAAGTGTTATTGTAGTGCTCCTTTAGGCCTCTTGCACATGGAAGTAATCATACTGATTTTTATATGCAGGATCTTGTTGTCAGAAAGATCAATACTAAAAAGCACAGTGCAGAGTAACGGTGCTGCAGATGTCCTAGAGCTGTGTACAGGTGTCTATAGATATGAAGGGTGAAGGCAGGTGTACGCCACTATTTCAGGGGTCAAGTCCAGGGGAAAAAAGTGTGGGAACTCCCACCCTAGATCCACTCCCCCACAAAAAAAAATTATACACTGATATGTGCGAACACTTCAAAAGTGGTATTTTTCATCCAATTTTCGCATTGTGTGTATGAAGCTTAACTGTTAGTACATAAAAAAAAAAATCCTCAATAAACATAAATACGGTAATTCTCTGAATAATCAGCATTCATTCATTGTGCTTCCATGGAAATGTGAACATCATGTTCTGATCTTTATTGGGGATGTTATTTTGTATATAGAGTGTTTATGTGGTGAGATTACACTTTTCATTGAACAGAGTTTGGATAACACAGGGTTAAACGGAAAGGTCATAAATGAACTGCACATTATCTGGACAGAATGCTTGGGGAGATAGTGATGTGTTCCTGCTTAGGAGATGTATGTTAGCTTGGGGGGTTGCAAACTCTGCAGGGGCTCCAACACACACTCGCTGCTATTCCAACCCTTCACATGTTTCCACATAAACTTCCCTCCGGGCATTAAACTTTGCCAGGTATTGTGCTCAGCTTACCACCCCAAACTGATGTTCCTCCCTCAGCTCACCTCTCTCCCTGCATGTCCGGTGAGCAGAATAGCTGTGCTCCTCCTCTGGGGTCTCTCATCATATGGCACTGAAGATAGAGGAGGGGGGGATTCAGCGGGACACACAGAACAAGTGTGCAGGAGACTGGGGGGGGAATGAGGAGACAGAAAATGAGGAGGGGCCGACGGGGAGGAGCATCACGAGAGGTCTAACTAAATACAATCTCTTAGCAGCAGGGACCCGATCTACCCGTTAGATAGCTGTGATTGACAGGTAGATCGAAGCAGAAGCTGTCATGGGGCCCCCTACTGGCAATGCCTGAATGGTCAGGCTCACGTACTATTGCGAGCTGTGTCGGCGGCTGCTGGTGTAGCACCTGCCACACAGCTCACATACTTCAAAGTTTTGCAGGACACGGCTGCTAACGGGAACTGAGTTCCTGTTGTGAAAAAAGTACAGGAACTCCGTTCCCATGCGTTCCCGCAGGACTTGAGCCCTGCACTATTTGCATAAAGTAACGTACAGATGTAATGCACTGATATCGCATGAGCAGCTGAATGCAACTCTAGGACATTTGGAATACCAAAGGTATGCAGTGTCTTTACACTGCATGGACAAAAGCCCCCATGTGCATGTAGCCTAAAAAACATTGATAGGTGCATACAGGCGCATAAACGTGCTTATGCAAACACACGTGTAAAAATTCTTCTTCTTTTTCTTCTAGCTGCCAGCGTTGCAACTTACGCATATACACTCATATATACAGTACTTGCGCATACACACATACAGTATGTACATAACTTACTGCATTGAAATGTAAATTTTTTTGGCGGCTTTGAACACATATGCTCCATTATAGATCTTTACTCAGTTGTATACATTCTTGTATACATTCTGCCACAGACAACAATTAACCTGAAATCCATAAGAAAAAAAAAACTCTTTATAATACTGCATTTTTTCCCACCAGTGTACCAGAATATAATGAGAACTGTAATGGTTGTTAACCACTACAATACCGGGCACTTTCGCCCCCTTCCTTCCCAGCCCAATTTTCAGCTTTCATCGCTCTCGCCCTTTCAGTGACAATTGCGCGGTCATGCTACACTGTACCCAAATGAAATTTTTATCATTTTGTTCGCACAAATAGAGCTTTATTTTGGTGTTATTTATTCACGACTCTGCTTTTAATTTTTTGCGATATAAGCGCAAAAAAAGCTGAAATTTGGAAAAAAAGCAATAGTTTCTTTTTTCTATTTTAAAAGAAATCCAATAAAATCAAATTTTGTCATAAATTTAAGCCAAAATTTATTCTGCTACATGTTTTTGGTAAAAAAAATTCCGTTAAGTGTATAATAATTGGTTTGTGTGATCAGGGACATATGTACGCAAATGATCATGTACATATGTGTGCAGGTGATCACGTACATATGTGTGCAGATAATCATTGGGACATGTGATTTTAGTGGGACATATGTGGGGGACATGTTTTTATTATTAGGGACATGTGTTTTTATTATTTGGGGACATGTATGTTTTGGGGACATGTGTGTTTTGGGGACATATGTGGGGACTGTGTTTACACTGTGTGGTGTGTTGTGTGTTTACACTAGACTGATGATCAGTGAGTAAAAAGCTGTATAAAACAGCTCATACTCACTGATCATCAGCCGGCTGCAGCGATCTGCTCTCCTCTCCTCAGCGATGACTTCCGTGTGAGGAGAGGAGGAGCCGATTGCCTAGCAACCGGCTGTTTGTTTACATCACATGACGGCCGTGATTGGACACGGCCGTCATGTGATCAGGAGGGCCAATCACAGAGCCCTCCTGCCGATCCGAGATGCGCCGTGTCCGGGTGACACGAGCACATCGGGATCGCGCCGCTGCGCGGGCACGCGCGCACGCGATCCCGCTACTTCTGAAGGACGTTCCTGAACGTCCTATCAGAAGTAGACGGCTCCCACCCGGCCGTATATATGCATTGGCCGGGTGGGAAGTGGTTAATGATGTATCAGGCCACTTCAAGTAGCATCTGGACAGTATGACTAATTGTTTGGACCCAATCGAGAAGAGAATTTTTATTTTCCTTATATTTATGTGCACTGTGACAAAATGACATGTGTGCTTATGTTACCTTTTTTTTTCTTTTATAAAATTACAGTAAATATATCAAATTACTCGACAATGATCTAATATTAGTTAAGCCTTTTGTCTGTAGCTTTCTACATAGGAATGGTTTTCCTTGGAGAGCTTTATGTTGGGGACAAGATTACTTTTATAACAATCTTTTCCTCTACAATGTTCAATACTTTCCTGTGCATTCAATAGAGTTAAACAGAATTTCACAGTTGAAATCAGTTGCAAAAAGTAAAAGGAATACATATTATATTAGACATGACTCACAGCCGGTTTTCATGAATGTACAATCACAAGCTGCTATATGAAAACTATCCTTGACCTTTAAATTACAGAATTGTTTAATCTTCTATATAAGTGAACAGCAATCAATATTTGATTTAGTATTTTTTTTTTCTTTCAACATAAATAAAAGTGAATCAACTTGATAAATAACAGCAAGGAGCAAAGTCTTCTGCACAGGAACTGCTACATACATCTTGGAATTCATCTACATTAGTGTGCAATACTTCAAAGCCTGTGATGTTTCTGGATGAGATGCTTTCAGTTATTTAGAATGTGTGTCATTCTGATGAAATATGAATGCCATCACTCTTCAGGCTGACAGTAGACAGAGAAAATGGATGCCTTTGTTTAATGCATAGAAAAGTCATTTCTCAAATATATTAGAGCACTGTGGATGGCATAAGGAGTTATTATACTGAAGAATTTTTTGACTTTTATAAGTTTTATCAGTACTTCAAAAGAATGTAAAATGTTAAATACATTTCCAATACCATAAAATGTAATTTCCATTTATAGTACAAGTTAAATAAACTGTCTTATTAAGTGTCAATGCTGTTAGAGTTCATAGCTATGCAATGCAAAGCAACAGTATGAGCCAAATTATGTAATATTAACGTGGCTTCTATTGAAAGAGGAATCTACCTCCTGTATAGAATACCTTTCCATATCATGTAGTTCTTTATGCCTAACTATCTATGTAAGTATAAACTTACGATGTCGTTTTTTTTAAACTTTTGATAAATTTTAGTAGTGCCGATGAATATAATTTAATTGAATTTACAATACCATAAATAACCATATTTAGTGTTAAACTATATTATTAAATGTCAGTGCTTTGTGATAATTCATAGGCATCCACCACAAATAGCATTTTAAACCAAATTATGTATTATTATTTTTCAAGATTTATATAGTGCCAACAGTTTGCACAGAACTTTACAGCATTAGGTTAAACATTACAGTTACAATACAATTCAATACAGGAGGAATCAGCGGGCCCTGCTCATTAGAGCTTACAATCTAAAATAATATTTACTTCTATATGACTTCTTTTAAAAGAGCAATGTAAAGTGTATAAAAACCTAACAATGGGCATATCTTATTATCTCCCTTTCCATCTGTTAAATATACCATTGAGAGGTTGAAAGTGTTTTGGAATATCTGTTCAAAAAAAAAAAATACCCCTTGATCCTGCAAGAAATCCAGTGTTCTCCCGACTAGTTAAAGAATAGTGGGTTCTGTAGCCTGGTTCATTAGTTACAGAACACCTCTCCCCATATTATGGAGTTGAAAGGGAGAACTACTGTAGGCCTATGATGAGCCTAGAGCACTGTGGGTGAGCCTAGGACAGGATGCATGTTACTAACATGGGGCTCTGTTCACTAAAGTATATTGCATGCGTCATTTCTCCCTAATTATCACATGCAATCCTGAAACTTTCAATTCACTATGGTGTCTTGTGGTATTTACTGCAAAATGCTGAAAATGCGCAGTAAATACCTCATGAAAAAGTGTTAAACTCAATTTACAGATTGAAATAATGAAATAAATGCATGCAGTAAATAAGTAGTGGTCCAGGCATGCGGTAATGATGGAAGGGATGACTTTGGTCACCACACCTGCATGGGCAGGGCATGGAAATGTTTAAAAAAGAGTGCCAAATCACATTCTAATAAGCATTTGGCTAGCCTACACTCACATTTGGCTGCTAAACATTGCATTGCTCTCTCCTTCATCCTTAATGGAGCTTTTTGAGGCTAATTTATTGAAGTTTCAGGCCAGTTTTAGGAGAGCAAGGAGAAGAAGAAGAGAGGTTGTCATGCGTCCATGTTCCTTTAAGCAGAACACCTTGCTGGATGATTTTTCTGAAGCAGAAGTGCTCACTAAATTTTGTCTGTCTAAGGAGCTGATTATGCATAATTTTCTGGAGCCCACCACACTGCACACACTGCACAGATACACTATTCCACCCATGGCCAAGTTTCTGGCTGTCCTGCACTTTCTTGGCAAGGCCGTCTCTATCAGATGGTAGCTGAAGGGGTGGTTGGAGTATCACAGCCATCTTTTTCACATTTGCTTGCTAAGGCCCTGCAGGGTTTCAGGCAAATTGCCCCCAAATATATTTACCTGCCTAACACATGTCAGGAGTGGGATCAGATTATGAACCATTTCTATGTGGTAGCTGTGATTCCCAATGTCATGGGTGCCATAGGCTGTACTCATGTGCCTTTTATTACCCCCTCTGATAAAGATCACATCTAATGTAATAGGAATGGGTACTACTCCCTGAACATCCAGGTTAATTGTGATGCAAATATATTCTTCAGATATGTGGTCACTGGCTTCCCAGAATCCGTCCTTGGAAGTATATATTCGTATGTTATACTCCTGTGTTCACTCACACCTTGCAGGCTAAGTATGCATAGCAGATTGTTTGCCTTGGCTCAACTAAAAAGCTAGTGGTGGCTGTTAGAGAAATAACTACACCAGATCTTCATCCTGGTCTAACCATTTCCACCTAAGTCACTTTACATATGGCCTAAGGCCTTCACATGACAATTATGTTTAGCCATTAAATACAAAATGTAGGGAAGAAAATGTTCTTGTTATACTCATCATGATATACTATTGCTGTTCTAAAAATGGCATTTTAAAACTGTATTGTAGTTGATTTTGGCTATCCTTGTCTGCCCTGGCTGCTAACCCTACTCTTCAGTTGCTCAACAGCTGCAGAATCTTGCTACAATGCAGCAATTACTAATACAAGAAGTGTCATTGAGTGGACCTTTGGGGTCCTTAAAGGCAGGTTCTACTGTATCTCACAATCTGGTGGTCTTCTGTGCTATAGCCTAGAAAACTTTGGCAACATCTTTTTGGCCTGCTGTGTCCTTTGTAACCTTGCTCATTGACTTCTTCTGGATATTGAAGTTCAAGCCATTGATGAGGACTCTATTCCACCAATCCCCAAACTCTATCATGATGAGTGTGGCCATGACGTTTTTCAAGGTATGCATCAACTCTTAGCTGTACATCTTACCATATTGTTCACTCTGTTTTTGGTGAAAAGGTTGTGGTTGTTACACAAAGATATATGGACATGTATTAGGCAAAATGTTATGCCACACAAAAGCATTCTTGTATGTTTGCTTATCAAAACCTCCAGTAGAGAAATAAATAAAAACATAAAGTCAATATGTTGTCCAGCAAATTTTTTTTTAGGTCAAGCAACCAGTGTTAATCCAGAACTGTGGCAAATTCACTGTATTTACAAGTCCAGAGGTATATGCCAAGGAACTTAGGTGTCCCATCCAACTTTAATACACACCACTAAACATCTCCTCATCTTAATGATGAGGAGATGTTTAGGTTCTGAGAACTAGGCTTAACATTGTCTAGATTGACAATGACGGAGCTGTACTAAAACTAGAGCACATACAATCTGTCGCAGCTGGGCCTAGTAACCAATCAACTACTAGGTGTTATTGTCCAAGCTTGATAGAACAAGCTTAAGTTAGAAGCTGATTGGCTTGTTACTTGTTAAGCTCCTGTCTAAGTTAAGTTTGTTTTGTTTATACTCTTGAAAACTCACCCAAGTCCAGGGTATATCCAGCACTGGGCAAAGATGCTCCATGGTTATCTCTAGGGAACATTTGCTAAAACAGGATTGTATTCTGTAGAGGGGGGGGGGGGGGGGGTCCTCCTGACAGCATACAATAGGGCTGGAAGGGAGAAACCAGCATCAACATTGAACATGCATAGTTAAAGCGGAGCTCCACCCTAAAGTGGAGCTACCGCTCATTGGAACCCTCCCCCCCTCCGGCGCCACAATTGGCACCTTTCAGGGGGGAGGGGGTGCAGGTACCTGTACAGTACAGGTATCTGCACCCACTTCCGGCATAGATATCCGCAGAATTCCCACACCCCTTTCCGCAGGTCCCCCGCTGTCTGCTGGGAAACACACGGATCCCAGAGACAGCGGGGACCATCCTTATTCCGCAGCGCGACTCGCGCATTTGCGCAGTAGGGAACCGGGAAATGAAGCCGCAAGGCTCCACTTCCTGATTCCCATACCCAAGATGGCCGCGGCAGCACCTGAGAGACGATCGAGAGATCGGCTTTGGGTGCCGACATTGCGGGCGCACTGGGCGGGTAAGTGTCCTTATTTTAAAAGTCAGCAGCTGCAGTATTTGAAGCTGCTGGCTTTTTTAAAAAAAAAAAGGCGGAACTCCCACTTTAAAGTGGAGGGCCACCCTTAAAAAAAAAGATCATTAATATTCTTAAATAAATTTAAAACAAAAACATTTACAAAAATAAATAAATTTACCTTGTCAGAAATCCCTGTTGCTAGGCAATCTTCCTAATCTGCCTTCTTCCTGCTCCTCTGTGATCTTCGTCTTCTCTCCTCATTGCGTTGTCTTCTGGTTAATGGGGCACGCTGTGTTCTGGGAACTGTGTGTTCCCTAACACAGCACGTCCCATTCACAAAGCGCCGCGCAACTCGCGCATGCGCAGTAGGAAACGGGCAGAGTCCACTACCTGTTTCCCTTAGTGAGGATGGCAGCGCTGGGACCCAAGAGCCGAGGGACATGTCAGCCTCGGCGGCCGACATCGCGGGCGCCCTGGAAAGGTAAGTCTCCTTATTAAAAGTCAGCAACTACTTTTTTTAGCTGCTGACTTTAAAAAAAAAAAATGTCACCTGAAACACTGCTTTAACATCTAAACATCTATAATATTAGCTAACATGGTATACTTACCATTATTGTTGAGAAAGGTATCAAAACCTTTGTATAGCCCTGTAACTGTCTCTTCATGCATGAAGGGCATCAACTTTTTTTCCCATACTCCAACATCTGAACAGAAGCAGGTATTTCATCACCAGTTTTTTGCCTAGAAGAAATGAAATAAGCAATCAAGTGACAAAGTTGTACATTAGAAAAGATGAAGTGACATTTACTTAAAGAGGAAGTAAACCCTGATGAGTTTACTTCCTCTTTCATTCCCTGCAAAGGCAAAGCATAATGGACTACTATGCATCTCCGTTGTTGAAAATGCCGCGCTCAGTGCGCCTGCGCGCCGCTGTCTACGGCGCATGCGCCGTAGACAACGGTGCCTGTCTTCGGGCAAATATCTCCTAAACCGTTTAGGTCTAGGAGATATTTCTTGTACCTATAGGTAAGCCTTAATCTAAGCTTACCTGTAGGTCAAAGTGTGTTGTAAGGGTTTACAACCACTTTAAAAGAAATTCTATATATTTGCAGTCATATGTTCTAATGCCAGTACAAACAATGAGACTAACCCTTTCGTCTTGATGTTACCCTTGATATCTTGGTGCCTCTTTTTCACATGCTTTTCACTACAGGGTGCTACTCCCACTCAATTGAAAACTCTTGTAATTTTGTCCCACTGTTTTCTTTTCCAAGCTTGATCACTCTTAAGTAGTGATGGCCGAACAGTTCGCCCGGCGGTCGTTTCGCGGCGAAATTTCGGCTGTTCACGATTCGCCCGATCGGCGGACTATTGCCGCCGTTCGCCCGGTGGACTTCCGTGTTTTCTGTGTAAAAGAACTTTGACCTATGATGACACATCCATCATGGGGTACAGGACAGCCAATTGAGACATTACAGCACATGGACACTTGGACATTCCCCTTAACTTATAAATACACCCGATCCGGCGGCCATTTTACATTCTTTCTTCTGTCACTATAGGGAGAGGTTGCTGTGTGGAGCAGGGAGAGATTGCAGTGACCCAAATCGCTAGCTATTTGGTACACAAAAGTTCTTTTCAGGACTGGTATAGGTGTTAGGTGTATATAGGTTTGCTGTGCTACTGATTGTTGCAGCAGCCTGAGTGTCTTTTGTCAGTTTAGAGAAAGGGACAGGACAGTAGGACAGTCAGTTTAGTCATTAGCTGTTACTATCAGGTCCACAAAAGTGCTATTCCAGTTATTGTTCCAGTAGCCTCTGTTTTGTCAGTTTATATAGGGACAGGGAGGAAGCAGTGTGTGAGGCAGTGAGGGTCAGTTTAATCAGTAGCTGTATCAGTGGTATGGTAATAGGCTTGTACACATATAATATTCTTTCTTCCAAATATAGAAAGAATATTATACTTGACTGCTGCCCTTCTGCTGCAGTCTGCTAATCATTCATAACCTACTTGTTCCACAAAGCTCCTTATAAGGACTGGTAATAACCTGGTGTAGGGTGCTATAGTACATAGGGTTGAGTGAGGTACAGTCTGCCATTCTATAAGGACTGGTATAGGTCCACAATACATAGGGTTGAGGTGCACTACTGCTGACCGCTGCCCTATACTGCAGCAGTCCTTCATCGGTATAGGGACTGACGTACAGTCTGCTAATCACTCACACACAACCTACTTGTTCCACAAAGGTCCTTATAAGGACTGGTAATAACCTGGTGTAGGGTGCTATAGTACATAGGGTTGAGTGAGGTACAGTCTGCCATTCTATAAGGACTGGTATAGGTCCACAATACATAGGGTTGAGGTGCACTACTGCTGACCGCTGCCCTATACTGCAGCAGTCCTTCATCGGTATAGGGATCGACGTACAGTCTGCTAATCACTCACACACAACCTACTTGTTCCACAAAGGTCCTTATAAGGACTGGTAAGGTATAGGGTACTACAGTACATAGGGTTGAGTGAGGTACAGTCTGTCATTCTATAAGGACTGGTATAGGTCCGCAATACATAGGGTTGAGGTGCACTACTGCTGACCGCTGCCCTATACTGCAGCAGTCCTTCATCGGTATAGGGACTGAGAGTTTTGTCACAGGGTCATTTAAAAAATGACAGGCAGAGGAAGAGGCAGGCCCTTCCGCAGGGGTGGTAGGGGTAGGGCAGGAGAAACAGGCGTGAGCCAAAGTGGGAAGTTGCAGAAGGTGCGTTCAATTACTTTAAAGGACGCACCAGACTTGGTTGAGTGGCTCACTCAACCTTACTCTTCTGCACCCTCCTCATCCTCTCGATCTGCACCCTCTTCTTCACTCTCTGCTATGTGCACCCCCAAAGACGCTACCACCAACAACACCACCACCACCACATACCTTCCGCTTGAGTCACAGGAATTATTTTCCGATCCATATCAAGACATTTCTGATGCGCAGCCACTCTTGGTATTGGATCAGAAAGAGGAGGTAGCAACAACCGCTACTCAGCAGTCTGACGACAGTACCCAGATCAGCCCAAGGAGGAGGTTGGTCCCCGGTGTTGCTGCCTACTCCGAGATCTCTATTTATATCGGTGGAGAAGGGTGACGTCGACAATGACGTGTCTAGTGATGTCACGTGGGTGCCCACAAGAGAGGAAGAGGAGGGGAGTTCAGAGGGAGATATGGACCAGCAATAGGGAGGAGAAGCAGGAAGAACTTACATTGCACAGGAGGGACAAAGCAAATGTATCAGGAGCGAGTCATCGACCATGTACGGTCACATATGGCGCTCCCAGGACACCGGCACATGGCTCCGCAGTGTGGGCTTTTTTTAACGTGTCCACTGCTGACAATAGCGTTGCTATCTGCAATCTTTGCAGTCAATGCATTCGTTGCGGTAAGCCCAACACTCACCTAGGGATGACCGCCTTAAGAAGGCACATGAGAAGCCATCAACGAGCCGAGTGGGAGCAATGGAACACACAAAGCCACACTCCAGGCTCTCACCGTCCAGCATCGTCTTCTACTTCTCCTTCTCCTCTCTCCTCACAATTGTCCTCCACTCCACCTTCCATCACGCCAAGCTCACGTTTTTCTGCAAAAAGGCAGGCTTCCGTGGGCCTAATGTTCGAGCGTAAAAAAAATGATGACGCTGGATAACCCTCTTGCCCAACGGTTGACGGCTGGCTTGTCAGAACTCATAGCCCGCCAACTACTGCCATATAAACTGGTGGACTCGGAGGCCTTTCGCAAATTTGTGGCCATTGGAACACCACAATGGAAGGCCCCAGGAAGGAAGTATTTCTCAGAGAAGGGCATCCCAGAGCTATATGGCCATGTTCAGCGGCAAGTGAATGTATCTCTGGCACACAGTGTCGGTGCCAAGATATATCTGACCACAGACAAGTGGTCTAGCAAACACGGGCAGGGAAGGTATATCACTTTTACTGCCCACTGGGTGAACCTTCTGACGGCCGTCAAGCATGTAACCCGTGGCACCCGTGTAGATTTGGTTTTACCGCCACGGATTGCATGCAGGCCTGACTCTTCTTCTCCTCCTCCTCCATCCTCCTCCCTCTCCTCCTCGGCTGCCTCCTCCTTTCCGCTGCTAGCATCTCTTCCGCTGCGCCGCCCAAGCTCCCCAGAACCTATTCGACATGCCAGGTGAGACGATGCCATGCCGTGCTGCGTCTGTTGTGCCTGGAAGCCAAGAGCCACACTGGCCCGGAACTCCTTTCAGCTTTGCGTTCACAGGCAGATCAGTGGCTAACACCACTCAATTTGACAGTTGGTAAAGTGGTGTGTGACAACGGTGCCAATCTGCTTAGCGCGTTGAAACAGGGCAAAATGACGCACGTGCCATGAATGGCACACGTCTTAAACTTGGTCGTGCAGCGATTCCTTGTCAAATACCCTGGGGTCCAGGACATCTTGTGGCAGGCAAGGAAAATCTCGGCCCATTTCAGAAGATCTTACACGGCCATGGCTCGCCTTGCTGACATTCAGTGGCGACACAATCTGTCGGTCAGACGTCTTATTTGCGATTGCCTGATGCGATGGAACTCAACCTTCTATATGCTTGATAGGCTGCTCCAGCAGAAACGTGCAGTTAACGTCTACCTGTATGAACTCTGCGGCAGAACAGGTTCTGGGGAGCTGGGTTTTTTTTCACCGCACCAGTGGCTGCTCATGAGTGACGCATGCAGACTTCTGCGCCCATTTGAGGAGATCACCAAACTGGTCAGTCGCAGCCATGGCACCATCAGTGACATGGTATCTTATGACTTCTTTATGGAGCGTGCATTGCGTTGTGTCATTGATCAAGCTGTGGAGGAGCAGGAGCAGGAAGATGAGGAAGTCGCAATGCTGGATGAATTCCCAGGGGGGGGGCTACTCTATCTGAGACAAGTCAACAACAGGAGGAGGATGGTGTCGGGGCGGATGAGGAGGAGCAAGAAGAGCATGCTTTAAACCTTTCTGGGATCCCTGTTGTGCGTGGATGGGGAGAGGAGAATTAAGAGGACGACATTATCCTGGATGATGAGCAGGAGCCAGGCCACCACACCGCTTCCACTTTAGTGCAAATGGGGGCCTTCATGCTCCAGTGTTTTAATAGGGACCCCCGTATAAAAAGCATAAGGGTCAAGGACCAGTACTGGGTGGCAACGTACTTTGACCCCCGGTACAAGCACAAAATGGCGGAAATGTTACCGCCGTCACAGAGGGCTGGCAGAATGGAGCACTTCCAGGCCTTTCTTCGAGAAATGCTGCATTCTGCCTTTGCGTGCGCTGGCAGAGGAGCAATTCCCACTCCCAGAGAAGGAGTTGCGGGTACCAATCCAACAGCGCCTGCAAAAAGAGGCCGGTTTGAAGATGTGTTGGTGACTTCGGATATGAGGTCATTCTTTCAGCCGACCCATCGACAGGTGTCATCCGGATCCAGCATCAGGGAACGCCTAGACTGTCAGGTGTCCGACTACATCGGGTTAACGGCCGATGTGGACGCTCTGAGGAGTGATGAACCCCTGGACTACTGGGTGGGCAGGCTTGACCTCTGGCCAGAGCTTGCCCAATTTGCAATCAAACTGTTGGCTTGCCCCTCATCCAGTGTCCTGTCCGAAAGGATGTTCAGCGCAGCAGGGGGGATCGTGACCGATAAGCGTACTCGCCTAGCTCACGACAGTGTTGACTACCTCACATTTCTAAAAATGAATGAGGCAGGGATCTCGGAGGAATTCAACACATGTGACCAGTAGACCATGTATATGTCTATAAACAATTTTTTTAATCGAGCACAGAGACCTTCTTTCTTCATTTGGCTCACTTCCTTATCCAAAAAAAGCACACCGTACTATATGCCCGTACCCTCCTCTTTGAAGAGGTTGAGCGGTGTCATATTTCTACTGGGGCTGCTTATTATGAGGGGCTCCCACCATCCCTGTGCTGTGCTGACATCCTCCTGGGGCTGTACCTCTGCTGTGCATATTATGAGGGGCTCCCACCATCCCTGTGCTGTGCTGATTTCCTCCTGGGGCTGTACCTCTGCTGTGCATATTTTGAGGTGCTCCCACCATCCCTGTGCTATGCTCATTATGAGGGCTCCCACCATCCCTGTGCTGTGCTGACTTCCTCCTGGGGCTGCTTATTATGAGGGGCTCCCACCATCCCTGTGCTATGCTGACATCCTCCTGGGGCTGCTTATTGCAAATTTGACCTGTAGGTTTGCAAAGTTTGCCTCCCATTGAAGTCAATGGGGCCCGCCACGAACGTTACGGTTCTATCGGCCGTGTTCGCGGTCCGCGTTTACGAAACGTCACGTCGGAAGTTCGTCCATCACTAGTCAGCGGTAGGAGATTGTGTGTGCTGTCTGCGTGCTCTGAACCTAGTATACACCGCTATATCCACCTATATAGCTAACTATCTTACTCGTTTTAAATAGAGCTGGCAGTCAGCGGTAAGAGATTGTGCGTGCTGTCTGCGTGCTCTGAACCCAGTATACACCGCTATATCCACCTACATAGCTCTTCTCTATTTGAGCCATCTGCCATCTGCAGGAGTTAGTGGAACTTGTGTGTGCCTCCAGCACAATATACACTACCCAATTGCTGGTTTTCCCAACTCCCTTCAGGCCATTACCATGTCTGGAAGGCCGGCAAGGAGAGGCAGACAGGCACGAGCCGATAAAAGAGGGCAAGCAGGCTCTGCGTCTAGAGACAACAGTGCTGGTCGTGGACGCGGTGCATCGTCATCATCAGCACGTGGCCATGGGACACGCTTGTCCTTCTTTTCGGCAGCTGGACATGTTGAGCCGCAACATGCCAACGACTTGGTAGAGTGGATGACCAAGCCCTCTTCATCCTCCTCATCCTCTCTCACCCAGGCTCAGGGTACTAGCAAAGCAGCTGCCAACGCATCATCTTCCCTCCTCTCAATGTCATCATCAGTGACTCCTTCCCTAGACCCACCACGTCCTCCTGAGGAGTCTCCTGAACTCTTTAAGTACAGTGTTGGGTACATGCTCCAGGAGGATGCCCAGTGTTTTGTAGGCTCTGATGATGATACTCAGCTAGAGGAAGGCAGTAGCGTGAATGCAAAGAGAGGGGATGCTCAAGAAGGACAGCAATCTGGCAGTCATGTTCCACAAGCTGCCGCATACTGCCAGGTTTGCTCCAGCGATGAAGAGGGAGGGGATGATGAGGGCACTCCACGTGGGTGCCAGGTAGGAGAGAGGAGGAGGAGGCACATCTCCAAGGAGGCAGGATGCCCTCCGGGGGCCAGCTTAGGGGCAGCACACCGACTGAATCACACCGCAGAGCTCCGCCTGTGCAGGGAGCTGCCTCTGCGCATTATTCTAAAAGTTCTTTGGTGTGGGCCTTTTTTGAGACCAGTGCATCAGATCGCACCGCTGCTATTTGCAACATATGTCTCAAGCGTATCTCGCGTGGCCAAAACATCAGCCGCTTGGGCACCACATGCTTGACCAGACATGCAGCTCGTTGGCAAGCGTACCTCAAAGACCCACACCAAAGAACAAAGCGGAGCTCTCCTTGCTTCTCATCAGCTGGGATCTCCAACCCCACTAGACCTTCAGTCCTCTCTGAAACCTGCTCTGAGAGGAATGAAGGTGTAGAATTAGGTGTGTCACAGCCAAGTGCTTCCAGGCACTCTGCTAGCAGTACACCCACGTCCGATTATAGCAGGCAAATGTCCCTGCCCCAGCTGCTGGACTGGCGAAAGAAGTTCACTCCCAGCCATCCACATGCCCAGCGGTTGAATGCTAGCTTGGCTAAATTGCTAGCACTTCAACAGCTGCCTTTTCAGTTGGTAGACTCGGCCCCCTTCCGTGAATTTGTACAATGTGCGGTTCCTTAGTGGCAGGTCCCCAAACGTCACTTTTTCTCACGGAAGGCGATTCCGGCTCTCTACCGGCATGTGGAAGGCAATGTCCTTGCCTCGCTGGACAGGGCGGTCAGTGGTAAGGTGCATATTACCGCTGACTCATGGTCCAGCAGGCATGGACAGGGACGTTACCTGTCTTTCACGGCCCATTGGATCACTCTTCTGGCAGCTGGGAAGGATGCAGGACAAGGTGCAGTAGTGTTGGAGGTTGTTCCGCCACCACGCCTCCAAAATGCTACTATTGGTTGTGACACACCTCTCTTCTCCACCCCCTTCTCTTCTTCTTCCTCCATGGCCTCTTCCAGTGCTCTGTCCTCAGAACCAGTAGGCGTTCCAGGGGCTACGCAAGTACGCAAGCAAAACAATGCCATGCCGTGCTTGCGCTGATTTGTTTGGGGGACAGGAGCCACACTGGGGCGGATGTTTTGTCAGCTCTGCAGGGGCAGGCCGAGAGGTGGTTGACGCCACGCCAGCTCAAGCCAGGAATGGTGGTTTGCGATAATGGCACCAACCTCCTCTCCGCCCTCTGACAGGGACAACTGACCCATGTGCCCTGTGTGGCTCACGTCCTTAACCTGGTGGTGCAGCGGTTCTTGGGCAGGTACCCAGGCTTACAGGATGTCCTGAAGCAGGCCAGGAAAGTCTGTGTGCATTTCCACTGATCATTTAATGCCTGTGCTCGGCTGGCTGAGCTCCAAAAGGAGTTGAACCTGCCCAAGAACCTTATATGTGACATGCCCACCAGGTGGAACTCAACGGTGGCCATGCTGCAGCGGCTGCACACGCATCAGAGGGCCATTAATGAGTACCTGTGCGACTACGGCACCAGGACAGGGTCAGGGGAGCTCGGTTTTTTCTCACCACGCCAGTGGGGCATGATCAGGGAGGCATGCACTGTCCTGTCACCATTTGAGGAGGCCACAAGGATGGTGAGCAGTGACAGTGCATGCATCAGTGACACTGTACCTCTTGTTCACCTCTTGGAGCATACGCTGCGTGGAATAATGGACAGGGCACTTGAGGCAGAACAGAGGCAGGAAGAGGAGGACTTCCTTGCCTCTCAAGGCCCCCTTTATCCAGACAGTGTTCCTGCTGTGCCACCCATAACACAGGAAGAGGATGAGGAGGAGGAGGATGATTGTGTCAGCATGGAGGTGGAGGCTGGCACTCAGCATCAGCAGCAGTCTTGTAGGGATGATTTACAGTCCCAAGAAACCCGTGGACTTGTACGTGGCTGGGAGGAGGTAGCTGCGGATCATGTTGTCCTTAGTGACCCAGAGGACTCGGGACTGAATGCCTCAGTTAACCTACGCAGCATGGCCTCCCTTATCCTGCAAAGCCTGCGGAAGTATTCTCGTATTCTTCGGATCATGGAGAGGGACCATTACTGGCTGGCCACTCTCCTTGATCCACGGTACAAGGGTAAGGTTGCTGACCTTATCTTGCCATCGCAGAGGGAGCAGAGGATGAGACATCTCCGGGAGGCCTTGCAGAAAGGTCTGTGCAACGCGTTCCCAGAGATTGGGAGGTTACAAACTCCTGGTCCTGGACAACGTGTTGCTGAGGCATCGGTCAGAAGGAGCGGTGGAGAAGGTGGCCGTCTGACCGATGCTTTCAGACAATTTTTTAGTCCGCAGCCCCAAGGTATGATCGGTTCCAGCAACCATCGCCAGAGTCTGATTTACATGGTGCAGGAATACCTAGGGGCAAGGTCAGACATGGACACCTTTCCCACCGAAAATCCTCTGGCTTACTGGGTCTTGAGGATGGATCACTGGCCAGAGCTTGCACAGTATGCAATTGAGCTACTGGCCTGTCCTGCATCCAGCGTTCTTTCGGAACGCACCTTCAGTGCTGCTGGTGGCTTTGTTAGCGATCACAGGGTGCGCCTGTCCACCGAATCAGTTGATCGACTGACCTTCATCAAGATGAATCAGTCTTGGATCACCCACAGCTACCAAGCACCTGAAGCTGATGTAACCAAATAATTTTTTTTTAAATATCACATCCCTTTAAGACTACCTATGCTGATGCTGAGTGACTGTCCTGTTATGTTGATTGTCTATCCTCTTCCTCCTCTGTGATATGTTGGAAGAACATTTCTGGTTCTGGGTGATGCCATCAGCCCATTTTTTCTGCCCCTGTTTAACAGGGGCGTTTAATTACAATTTTTGATGCAATTCTTTGCAGCAGGGCTAATTCCTGCACTACAACTAGAGTATATGGGAGAGGTTGCAGTGTGGTGGCACCAGCATCAGTGCCTAAGGCCCAATTTTTCTGCCCCTGTTTAACAGGGGAGTTTAATTACAAATTTTTGATACAATGCTTTGCAGCAGGGCTAATTCCTGCACTAAAACTAGAGTATATGGGAGAGGTTGCAGTGTCGTGGCACCAGCACCAGTGCCTAAGGCCCAATTTTTTTGCCCCTGTTTAACAGGGGCGTTTAATTACAATTTTTGATGCAATGCTTTGCAGCATTGCTAATTCCTGCACTAAAACTAGAGTATATGGGAGAGGTTGCAGTGTCGTGGCACCAGCACCAGTGCCTAAGGCCCAATTTTTCTACCCCTGTTTAACAGGGACATGTAATTACAATTCTTGATATAATCATTCACAGCAGGGCGCTCCAGCGCCCACCAAGAGTCACTTTGAGGGCTTACAATGTTGTGGCAAAACCAACACCTTGTTCTGCCATTTCTGCAGAGCATATAGGGCAGGCCCCTACTTTCAAACATCCAACTTACAAACATCTCCTACTTGCAAACGGAAGGAGACAACAGCAAGTGAGATGAAAAAAGACGGACGGCAAAACAAATTATACAGGGGTGATAACCTTTCCCTATGTTTTCCAAAAAGCTTAAAAATAGTTTTTTTGACTGGAGCTACACTTTAAAAATGTTCCAGTTGAAAATTACAAACAGATTCAACTTAACACAACAAACCTACACAGTCCCTGTCTTGTTTGCACCGCCTGTATACTGCTGTTCTGAGTATATAGGGCCTGGGGGCCACACGTATTTCCTTTTTTTTTTATATGGGTACGGGGTTCCCCTTAATATGCGTACAAGACCCAAAGGGACTGGTAATGGGCAGGGAGGGCTACCCATGCCATTTTTCTCAATGATTTTCAACCATATTGCAGGAACCAGATATAACATTAAAACCGCAAGCAGTTTTAAATGACGTTATTTCCCTTAAATGTCATTTTGTGCAGGGACTGTTCTAAACACGGGAAACACGTGGCACTTCACAGGCATACTACAGACACCCCCCAGGTACGATATTTAAAGGAATATTTCACATTTTTTTTCACTTTAATCGTCATTAAAATCAGTGCTCCCACCAAAACGGCCATTTTTAAAAACATTTTAGGCATTGACCCATGTCCTCTGGGGCAGGAGCCAGGTCCCCAAACCCTTTTTAGGACAGCATCTTGCATATTAGCTGTTAAAATTAGCACTTTTAATTTCGAACGTTCGAGTCCCATAGACTTCAATGGGGTTCTAAAGTTCGTACGAATTTGGGGTCCGTTCGAAAGTTCTGATGCGAACCGAACCGGCTCATCCCTAGTCTAGACGAAAAGAGATTTCATCTCTAAATACGGAAAGGTTTCTTCACAGTAAGAGGTGTGAAAATGTGGAATAGACTCCCTGCAGAGGTGGTTATGGCCAGCTCAGTGGATTGCTTTAAGAAAGGCCTGGATTATTTCCTAAGTGTACATAACTGGGTACTAACATTTATAGGTAAAGTTGATCCGGGGAAAATCTGATTGCCTCACGGGGGATCAGGAAGGAATTTTTTCCCCTGCTTTAGCAAATTGGATCATGCTCTGCTGGGGTTTTTTGCCTTCCTCTGGATCAACTATGGGTATAGAATTGGGTATATGGGCTGGTATGATATTTATTATATATATATATATATATTTTTTTTTTTGTGGTTGAACTGGATGGACTTGTGTCTTTTTTCAACCTGACTAACTATGTAACTATGTAACTATGATTACATGTAGTTTGTATTTATCTACTGTACTTTTCCTATTCTAAACCATATCAAACAACTGCACAGCAAATATGTTAGGGAATGCTTCACAAGTCCAAGCATATGGGGAAGAAAGACTAAACATTCACACTGGACATTTTGGGGCAAGTAAGCAGCAAGCAGTGAGGGACACAGCAGAAGTGTACAGCTAAAAACTAGTCTAAATATGCAATAATGAGCCATATACAGTGGTTTGAAAAAGTGTTTTCCCCCTTCCTCATTTCCTGTTCCTTTGCATGTTTGTCACACTTAAGTGTTTCGGAACATCAAACCAATTTAAACAATAGTCAAGGACAACACAAGTAAACACAAAATGCAATTTGTAAATGAAGGTGTTTATTATTAAAGGTGAAAAAAAATCCAAACCATCATGGCCCTGTGTGAAAAAGTGATTGCCCCCTAAACCTAATAACTGGTTGGGCCACCCTTAGCAGCAACAACTGCAACCAAGCGTTTGCGATAACGTGCAATGAGGCTTTTACAGCGTCCTGGAGGAATTTTGGCCCACTCATCTTTGCAGAATTGTCCTAATTCAGTTACATTAGAGGGTTTTCGAGCATGAACGGCCTTTTTAAGGTCATACCACAACATCTCAATAGGATTCAGGTCAGGACTTTGGCTAGGCCACTCCAAAGTCTTCATTTTGTTTTTCTTCAGCCATTCGGTGGTGGACTTGCTGGTGTGTTTAGGATCATTGTCCTGCTGCAGAACCCAAGTTCGTTTCAGCTTGAGTACACGAACAGATGGTCGGACATTCTCCTTCAGGATCTCTTGGTAGACAGCAGAATTCATAGTTCCTTTTATCACGGCAAGTCTTCCAGGTCCTGAAGCAGCAAAACAGCCCCAGACCATCACACTACCACCACCATATTTTACTGTTGGTATAATGTTCTTTTTATGAAATAAAGTGTTCCTTCTACGCCAGATATACTTGGACACACACCTTCCAAAGAGTTCCACTTTTGTCTCATCGGTCCACAGAATGTTGTCCCAAAAGTCTTGGGGATCATCAAGATGTGTTGTGGAGAAATTGAGACGAGCTTTGATGTTCTTTTTGCTCAGCAGTGGTTTTCTCCTTGGAACTCTGCCATGCAGGCCATTTTTGCCCGGTCTTTTCCTAATGGTGGAGGCATGAACACTGACCTTAACTGAGGCAAGTGAGGCCTGCAGTTCCCTGGACGTTGTTGTGGGGTCTTTTGTGACCTCTTGGATGAGTCGTCGCTGCGCTCTTGGGGTAATTTTGGGTGGCCGGCCACTCCTGAGAAGGTTCACCACTGTTCCATGTCTTCGCCATTTGTGGATAATGGCTCTCACTGTGGTTCGCTGGATTCCCAAAGCTTTGGAAATGGCTTTATAACCCTTTCCAGACTGATAGATCTCAATTACTTTCTTTCTCAATTGTTCCTGAATTTCTTTGGGTCTCGGCATGATGTGTAGCTTTTAAGGATCTTCTGGTGGACCTTACTGTGTCAAGCAGCTCCTATTTAAGTGATGCCTTGATTGTGAACAGGTGTGGCAATAATCAGGCCTGGGTGTGGCTAGAGAAATTGAACTCAGGTGTGGACAACCACAGTTATAGTATGTTTTAACAAGGGGGGCAATCACTTTTTCACACAGGGCCATGATGGTTTGGATTTTTTTTCACCTTTAATAATAAACACCTTCATTTACAAATTGCATTTTGTGTTTACTTGTGTTGTCCTTGACTATTGTTTAAATTGGTTTGATGTTCCGAAACACTTAAGTGTGACAAACATGCAAAGGAACAGGAAATGAGGAAGGGGGCAAACACTTTTTCACACCACTGTATGTATAAAAGAGTTGTGGAAAATGAACAGAAATGAAAAAAACGATGAAAATGAAAAAAATTAAAATAAAAAAATAATAAATAAAAATAAAATACATTTTTGCAAAAATACTAATACAATGAATAATGATAATAATAATAATAATAATAATAATAATAATAATAATAATAATAATAAAAATAACAAAAATAGTGATAATAATGGAAATAAAATAAAAGTAAAAATAAAAATGATAATAAAGATGAAAATGAAAATGTAAATAATAATATTAATAATAATAATAGGAATAAAAATGATAATAATAAAAATAAAGATAAAGATAAAAATAAAAAAATAAACATGAAAATAACTATAAATATAAATATGGTAATAGTAAGTATATTTATAGGTGGTAGGTAATTTTGGATCTCAAAAGTATTGATAATAGGCCAAATTGAGGAATGTCTATAGAGACGTTGATAACAACTAAAGGCTTGAGGTATATGTATAAAGGAGGAAGGAAGGGAAATTGTTTACGAGCCTTCACAGTTAAAATATATACCCAAGTTCTGTGTGTACAGAAACGGAGAGATCAAACATAATTATATAAAAATCATATACATAAAAAGGAGAAATCACATACATAAAAACAAGGTATTCCATATGCATATATATACACCAAGGAGAGGAGGGGAAGGGTATTGGCATTGGGATCGCAGTCCTTCCAGGAGAGAAACGAGGAGAGAAATGAGATCACTAATATATAAGCGAGATAACAACAACAATAGTAGTAATAGTAATAATGCTACCACTACCACCACTACTACTACTAATAGATCTTGACTGGTTGGAGGTATTATAAATGAAGAATAAACTCATGATGATAACATATAATCATCAGCCCAATTACAGATAGACTGCGACTTAGTCGCATTTTTAAACGCACGACAATGATGTTGATGGTGGAGATACAAGATCAATATATGACAATTGTTTGTGAAAACTCGCGTCATAATTGATATAGGTGATGCGATTAAATTATGTTTAAAAGATATGTGTATAAAAAGGTATATTTATAAAGAAGGAGGGAAGGAAAATTGTTTACGAACCTTCACAGTTAAAATATATACCTAAGTTCTGTGTGTACAGAAACCGAGAGATCAAACATATAATAATTATATAAAAATCATATACAAAAAAAAAAATAATCAAAAAAAAAATCGCATACATTAAAAAAAAAAATCGCATACATAAAAACAAAGTATTCCATATGCATATATATACCAAGGAAAGAAGGGGAAGGGCATTGGTATCGCAGTCCTTCCAGGAGAGAAACAAGGAGAGAAATGAGATCACTAATATATACTGTAAGCGAGAACTATTTTAGAGGATAGTATGGATCTCAATTTCCTCATTGAGGCCATTAGGAGCGAGGGTGTCCAAAGAAAAAATCCAATATGTTTCGCGCTCACATAATCTGGAGAAGTGTTCTGCTTCAGACACCCCCGCTGGTATGGACTCGATGACCCAAACTTGTAGGCCCATGGTGGATCGATCATGAAATTTTAAAAAGTGTCGGGGTACACTACATAGTTGCTGGAGCAGTTGTGGAACTGGGTTGCTGAGTGTATGATACCCTTATGGGTAAAGCTTTTCTGGCCATGATTGACAAAATCGCAAGTCTTGCACAGTGTTTTATTACATCTATACATGCCTACAAGTGGAATAAGGCACAAGGGACCGGGTTCTTGTTTATATTTGAGTTTGCTCGGTGCAATTTTATTTTTAAGAGTTGGTGCCCTCCTGTAGGTAACTTTCGGTCTATCTCCCAGAGAGGAGCACAAATGTGGGTCCTGTTTTAAGATATCCCAATGTTTGCCCAAAATGTACTCCATTTTTTTATATGGAATACTTTGTTTTTATGTATGCGATTTTTTTTTTTAATGTATGCGATTTTTTTTTTTTGGTATATGATTTTTATATAATTATTATATGTTTGATCTCTCGGTTTCTGTACACACAGAACTTAGGTATATATTTTAACTGTGAAGGTTCGTAAACAATTTTCCTTCCCTCCTTCTTTATAAATATACCTTTTTATACACATATCTTTTAAACATAATTTAATCGCATCACCTATATCAATTATGACGCGAGTTTTCACAAACAAATGTCATATATTGATCTTGTATCTCCACCATCAACATCATTGTCGTGCGTTGTCGTACTAAGTCGCAGTCTATCTGTAATTGGGCTGATGATTATATGTTATATGTTATCATCATGAGTTTATTCTTCATTTATAATACCTCCAACCAGTCAAGATCTATTAGTAGTAGTAGTGGTGGTAGTGGTAGCATTATTACTATTACTACTATTGTTGTTGTTATCTCGCTTATATATTAGTGATCTCATTTCTCTCCTCGTTTCTCTCCTGGAAGGACTGCGATCCCAATGCCAATACCCTTCCCCTCCTCTCCTTGGTGTATATATATGCATATGGAATACCTTGTTTTTATGTATGTGATTTCTCCTTTTTATGTATATGATTTTTATATAATTATGTTTGATCTCTCCGTTTCTGTACACACAGAACTTGGGTATATATTTTAACTGTGAAGGCTCGTAAACAATTTCCCTTCCTTCCTCCTTTATACATATACCTTTTTATACACATATCTTTTAAACATAATTTAATCGCATCAACTCTATCAATCTTGACGTGAGTTTTCACATACAATTGTGATATATTGATCTTGTATCTCCACCATCAACATCATTGTCGTGCGTTTAAAAATGCGACTAAGTCGCATTTATCTGTAACTGGGCTCATGATCATATGCTATTAACATGAAGTTATTTCTTCATTTATAATACCTCCAATCAGTCAAGATTGATTAGTAGTAAGAGTAATGGTGGTAGCATTATTGCTATTACTATTATTGTTGTTGTTATCAATATGATTACCATGTTCACAATATTCAAGCCTTTAGTTGTTATCAACGTCTCTATAGGCATTCCTCAATTTGGCCTATTATCAATACTTTTGAGATCCAAAATTACCTACCACCTATAAATATACTTACTATTACCATATTTATATTTATAGTTATTTTCATGTTTATTTTTTATTTTTATCTTTATTTTTATTATTATCATTTTTATTCCTATTATTATTATTAATATTATTATTTACATTTTCATTTTCATCTTTATTCTCATTTTTATTTTTACTTTTATTTTATTTCCATTATTATCACTATTTTTGTTATTTTTATTATTATTATTATTATTATTATTATTATCATTATTCATTTTATTAGTATTTTTGCAAAAATTTATTTTATTTTTATTTATTATTTTTTTATTTTTATTTTTTTCATTTTCATAGTTTTTTTCATTTCTGTTCATTTTCCACAACTCTTTTATACATACATTCTTTGTTCCCTATATATATAACGCTTCTCTAAAACTTTTCACCTTTTTCAAGTTCACCTTCATTACCATATATTTTACTCACTGCCATAGTATTATCATTAGTATAACCCTCTCAACCAGCTTGCATCAATTATAGGGTTAATTGCTATCTTGTCTGTCATTATCTACTCACTCTCCTATTTAAGAGCAGTCCACTGCAGCATTGCCTATACCAGCACTTGAGAAAGGAGCGTGCATGCCCGAACGAGGCTTGCGCAAGCTCAGAAACGCGTTGTGCTTTTGTGTACCCCCCCGGCTGACGTCACACGCTGTCTACAAGCCAGTCTGAGTCTCTGTGCATCACAGAACACAGCAGAGCTTCCCCTAGCGCGCTGTGGAGGAGCATTCATCCAGCAACAGCACCAGCGAAAGGGAACAGTGATTTGACTATCAAACGGAGGACAATAATAATTATGGATGTAAGTGAGACTTTTATTAATTGTATAAAATAAATGCACTTTTTACTGATTTGGCGCTCTTCTATATATTCCTTTATTGGTATCCTATTCATGAGATGACTTCACTCTAAAGAAGCAGCTGCCGCAGGTGATTATGCACATACATCCCTTATCCTCTAAGGACAGCAAGCAACCTTTCTGGATCTTCAGGAAATTCCAAGTACTGCTTTCTCAGATAACTTTTTTAAAAACATCTTGCTTTTATAAAAACTGTTTTGAATTTATTTTAATGAACAATACAGACTGAACTGAAAAGGACACACCAGTATCTTTTAAAGCGCTAGTATCTTGTGTAGTATTTGAGAAGGAACAGGGTCCAGGGGGCAGGAGGTTAGGTGGGCAATAGAAAAAAGTGGGCAATAGAAAAAAGTTTAGTGACTTCCTCTATAGTAGCTGGGTCAAAAGAGGAAAGTATTGATTGTGCAGGAGGACAGGGAGTGTAAGGTGAGGGAGATGTCTGTAGAGCGGAGATCTCGAGACGAATCATCTCAATCTTATTTTTGAAGTGATAAGCAATCTCCTGGGCAGTGAGTAAGTTAGTGGGTGGGGGTAATGGAGGACGAAGTAGAGTGGTAAAGATAGAAAAGAGTTAACGGGGACTGCGTGAGAGGGTGTTAATGAGAGTGATAGAGTAGGTTTGTTTGGCAGTGTGCAGGCAGGAATGGTATTTTTGGAGGGCAGATTTATATTGGCTGAAGTCTTGCTGTGACTTAGTTTTATGCCACAGACGCTCAAGAGCACAGCTACGTTTTTTGAGGCTTCTGGTATTGTCTGTCTGCCAGGGTTGTAGTGGTGGGGGGGGGGGCGAAGGTATCCAAGGTGGATGACAGTGAACTGTTGTAGACAGAAGTAGCCAAGTTGGGGGAGGACAAGGATGAGATTTTGTCGTAGAGACAATCTGTAGCAGAGAAAAGAAGAGAAGGGTTAAGATGGGTAATAGTTTGGTAGTTGGAAGGCAAGGAGGAGGGAGACAAGGAGAGATTGAAACTAATAAGGTGGTGATTAGATCAAAAGAGGAGGTTAGGCTCAGCAGCTTAGAAGTAGCAGGAGTGTTAAGATTAACAGGGATGTTGAAGTCACCAAAAATGAGTGTTGGAAATTCAGAGGAGAGAAAGTAGGGTAGCCAGGCGGAGAAGTCGTCAAGGAAGTTTGATACCGGTCCAGGAGGCCGATAGATCACAGCAATTCTCAATGAAACTGGAGAAAATAAGCAAATACAGTGAGCTTCAAATGAAGAGAGGGACAGAGAGGGGGGTGGATGAAGAATCACTTTAGATTTCTCCCATGGATTTTTACAGGGTGTTCCGTGGCTTTTCGAATTTGCCGCAAACACCCCAAATTGTTCGCTGTTCAGCGAACAGGCAATGTTCGAGTCGAACATGAGTTCAACTCGAACTTGAAACTCATCCCTAATGGTGTCTATTATGGTATCCAAAGAGTTACATTTTGGTCTCATCTGACCAGACTATATTCTCCCAGTATTTCACAGTCCTGTCTAAATGATGTACAGCAAACTTTAAATGAGCTTCAACATGCTTTTTCTTCAGCAATGAAGACTTGTGTGGTGAGCGTGCATACAGGCTATAGTGGTTGAGTGCACTACTTATTGTTTTTTTTTAAACAATTGTAACTTCTAATTTCAGGTCATTCTGAAGCTCTCCACAAGTGGTCCTTGGCTCTTAGATAACTCTTCTGATCATTTTTTCACTCCTTTGTGAGAAATCTGAGCAGGAGTACTTGATTTATGGTGAAATTATGTTCTGTCCACTTTTGGATTATGGTCCCAACCAGGGGCGGATCCAGGGGGGGGGGGGGGGCAACGGGTCAATTGCCCCCCCGAGAATACCGGCAGGCTGGTTCCGCGGGTCCAATCGCGGCCGGTTCCGCAGGTACCAGCGGGCCAGTTCCGCGGGTCCAATCGCGGCCGGTTCCGCGGGTCCAATCGCGGCCGGTTCCGCGGGTACCCGCGCGGCCGGTTCCGCGGGTCCAATCGCGGTCGGTTCCGCGGGTACCCGCACTGAGTGGACGGTGAGGGGGGGCAGCTGGGCGGCTTAGGAGGGCTGCTGGCCAATCAGGAAGCCAGCAGGCAGGGGAGCAGGGAGATGACATCATCTCTCACTGCCCTGCATCCCTCCAGTTCCGCCCTTACTGTGTAGGAAGCTGTGTGCAGCAGAGAGATTGCATCATCTCTCTGCTGCCTATCTTCACTCTGGGACCCAACAAAAGACCACCTTAGCAGAAAAGTGACACAGTAGGTGGCAATCCGCAATGTGTGGCAGGCTACGTGGCAAGTGGCAATCCGCAATGTGTGGCAGACTACGTGGCAAGTGGCAATCTACAATGTGTGGCAGGCTACGTGGCAAGTGGCAATCCGCAATGCGTGGCAGGTGACGTGGCAAGTGACAATCCGCAATGTGTGGCAGGTGACGTGGCAAGTGACAATCCGCAATGTGTGGCAGGCTACATGGCAAGTGGCAATCCGCAATGTGTGGCAGGCAACGTGGCAAGTGACAATCCGCAATGTGTGGCAGGTGACGTGGCAAGTGGCAATCCGCAATGTGTGGCAGGCTACGTGGCAAGTGGCAATCTGCAATGTCTGGCAGGCAACGTGGCAAGTGACAATCCGCAATGTGTGGCAGGTGACGTGGCAAGTGGCAATCCGCAATGTGTGGCAGGCAACGTGGCAAGTGACAATCCGCAATGTGTGGCAGGTGACGTGGCAAGTGACAATCCGCAATGTGTGGCAGGCTACGTGGCAAGTGGCAATCCGCAATGTGTGGCAGGCAACGTGGCAAGTGACAATCCGCAATGTGTGGCAGTTGACGTGGCAAGTGGCAATCCGCAATGTGTGGCAGGCTACGTGGCAAGTGGCAATCCGCAATGTGTGGCAGGCAACGTGGCAAGTGACAATCCGCAATGTGTGGCAGGTGACGTGGCAAGTGGCAATCCGCAATGTGTGGCAGGCAACGTGGCAAGTGACAATCCGCAATGTGTGGCAGGTGACGTGGCAAGTGACAATCCCCAATGTGTGGCAGGTGACGTGGCAAGTGGCAATCCGCAATGTGTGTCAGGCAACGTAGCAAGTGACAATCCGCAATGTGTGGCAGGTGACGTGGCAAGTGGCAATCCGCAATGTGTGGCAGGCTACGTGGCAATCCGCATCTGGTGGCAGGCGACGTGGCAAGTGACAATCCGCAATGTGTGGCAGGTGACATGGCAAGTGACAATCCGCAATGTGTGGCAGGCTACGTTGCAAGTGGCAATCCGCAATGTGTGGCAGGCTACGTGGCAAGTGACAATCCGCAATGTGTGGCAGGTGACGTGGCAAGTAACAATCCGCATTTGGTGACAAGTGACGTGGCAAGTGACAATCCACATTTGGTGGCAGGCGACATGGCAAGTGACATCCTCAGGGCTCCCACTGATTCTGCATTATGGTGAGTTGAACCATTTAATTTTATATTACAATGTATTAATAGAAATAATGCGCTTCAATCATCCTGACACCATAACAACCATGGTGCCGTAATGATTGAAGCGCAAATACCAGCCATTTCCCATATAAATTGCCCCCAAAAAAACATATTTTATAGCAGTGCCCCTCCCGAGATTAGACTCTGGATCCGCCCCTGGTCCCAACACTGCTCACTGGGACATTTAGAAGTTTGGAAATCCATCTGTAACCAATGCCATCAGTTTTACAACAATAGAGTTGCAAAGGTCTTGAGAGAGATCTTTGCTTATACCCGTCATGAAATGTTTCTTGTGTGACACCTTGGTAATGAGACATCTTTTTATAGGGCATCAGTTGAGACTTAAAGTGGTTGTAAACCCTTACAGACCACTTTGACGTACAGGTAAGCCTAGATTAAGGCTTACCTGTAGGTCCATGAAATATCTCCTTAACCTACACAGTTTAGGAGATATTTGCATAAAGACAGGCACCGCTGTCATGTGCGGGAGTGATGTCATTGCTGCTCCGGTGCTGTGAATGGCCAGAGCAGCTATACCCGGAAGAAGGTCGGGGGGCCCTCACCCACCCCCGATAAAAGATCTCGTAGCAAATCTGCTGTGGAAACCACTTTTATCAGAAAGAGGACCGTCCGCCTTTTAAGAATATATCTGCTGCCATAACCCAGGTATTCTACATCAAAAAGCCGCCGTATAATGATGACGGGTGGTCCGCAAGTTGTTAATTCAGCATATACCAAAATGTGAGAAATTAATGGCAAGTAAAGAGTGGTATCTCTGTCATTGTCCACTAGAACAAGTGCTAAACAGATCACATTATTGTTTATTCCTTCTTTTACATTTTTTTTTTTTTAGAATCTTGCAATCAGCTTCCAGGTGTCAATTCATAATTGTTGTTGCTATAAAACACAAACCAATTTGCTGCAGGTGAACATAATGCAGATAATGACTTAAGGACTAGATCTTTCAGGGGACAAAGTCAATGTTTAATTACAGTATAATATGCTGTTAGACCAGATAGTGAAATATCCACGGCAAATACCTTTCTTTTTGGGGAATATTGACATTTAAGCTAATGCTGAAAAATCTAAATGCTGCACTGAAAAATAAGCAAATAAAGCACAGCTACTGACCTTTTGTGAGTAAACAAGGGCAAGTGGATAAACGCAATGCAAACAGATTTTAATGAAAACAATCTAGATCCAACAATACTTTACAGCTCTTTAAGCTTTGAGTTTTTCTTATCATTCCATAGTAGCATGTTTTTAAATATTCATGATTGGCAAGAAAATTATTTACTTAGATTAAAAAGTTGAAAAGCAAATATAAACAAAGTTTTATACAGTGAACCTTCAAAACATTTTCCTCCATACTTTGTTCCTGTTCCAGTGTTGCAAGAATACATTTTATTTAGATGGTTTTATTTAAGTTCACTTTAAACTAAAAGACAGCTATTTATTTTGGCACCAACCAGCTCACACGTTTATCCATAAAACCACCAGCTTTTGTAACTGTGCACAGAAGGATACTAAATTAATTTGTTTAAACACACACTCCAAAAATTGACACATTGCCATTCATATAGGAAACAAGTTCAGCAGTTGTGCCATTAAACAACAATATTGCATAGCTTAATAGCCATTCGAATGGTGTGATATTTGGCCAGAAGCAAAGAAAGCAAACTCTATTAGACACTCCGAGCATACCTCACTAAATAAAGAAATATAAGATACTCATAAGTTAAACATATAAATATTAATTTCTGCATTCTGTTTAATTTCAGGAATCCTGCAGTAAACCCTTTGAAATAAAAGTTGTTGACAGTTTAGTATATTAATTGTGCTGATAACAATCTGCAATCATCTTATTCATACATTTTACTCTGTGCTAGCGCCTGCACAGCAATTACCTAGACCATGTTGAAGCAGAGGAAACATGGTGAGACTGGTTAATTCAAGACCAGGTTTTTTCTTTCTTAATTTATACCGTATGTAAACCCCAACAATGAATTTCTCCTATTTGCAAATTTTTGGTCTATTACATTTCCCCTTCGCTCTCTGTAGGCTACAGAACACCCACCCCCTATGTTACATACTCACTATTGTAGACTGACAGCACTGTGTCTCCTAGATATAGTTGAGTGAATGAGCATTATCACCCTAGGACAAAAAGTATGTTACTGGTAGAATCAGCAGGTAAAAATAAAAGGGAAAAACTGACCAAAGAAAACCACATCTAAGGGCTGGTTATAATGTAACTAAGTTACATTATATGTGAAAACAAAAATTAAACTGTGCTAGTGATATAAAAATTCAAAATTTGAAAATTGAAGCTGCACCACTAACATGAGATATTACAAAAAACAAATCAAAAACGAAATGTGTTGTGCGCTAAATTCCAATTAATAAACAATGAGTACAAGTGTATATTATATAACGCAAATAAAAAATCACTAGAAAAAATAAGCTCTATCTTGTATCAGAGATCAAAGAACTCCCTCCACCTTGAAACCATGTGAAAATTCACCACATGAATCAGCATATACAAATCCAATGAATAAAGGACAGTCGCTAGTATTCCGGATAGACGCAATGACGGACCATCGGAGGTAACGGCTTGAGGCAGGAGGTTTTGCCGCCACGTCTGGTGATGACCCAAGTGATCCCTACAGCTTTCTACTAGCAGGATAAAACAGTGGATGATACACATGAGCCTACTTTGATTTCCTATAATAGGAGATCTATGCTCTCTATTTATCTATCTATCTATCGATCTATCGATCTATGCACATCTATTTATACAAAGGCGACACATTTACACATGGTTTCAAGGTGGAGGGAGTTTGTTTGATCTTGGATACAAGATAGAGCTTATTTTTTCTACTATCTAGGGATTCTTTATTTGTGTTATATAATATACACTTGGACTCATTATGTATCAATTGGACTTAGCGCAACATATTTTGTTTTTGTTTTTGAAGTTAAATTATATAACATTTTGTTTTGGGGCTTACATGTGCTTTAATTAAGCCTGTACAGACATTACATCTTTTAATATGCTATTACATCTAAAAAGCAAACATCTATAGGTGACTGAATGTAACTCTAGAACTCCTATAAAACATTATGCTAACTACAAAACCCAGGGTGCTCTATTATGCATATCGGCTTCTTGTGCTGTTATCGTCTGCCCCTGACCATGTGCCTTCCTACTGGTCAATGAAGATTCTGATCCCCATAGACCAATTGTCAAATATAAGAAGTATAAGAGAATGTGGCCAAACATCCACCTTTGTAATGAAGTTTTTATTTAAAAATATAGCACCATTGGTATTAGGACTCTGGGGTGCACTGTAGATTTGATGAACATGCTATAAGTGCCAACAACATACATACAAATAGACATATTATCAGTTTGACTTCAGTGTCAGTTCGGTATCTGTACACATTTACCTTAAAGATACAGTCATACATGACACTGTATTTATGGACCTTGGACTACTCTATTGAAAATATTAATGACTGAAGTACAATAAGTCACAATTATATCACCCCCACTGATATTTCATGGAAGCATTTAATGCTTTGAGCTTAAACTCTAAAGGAGTTTGCATGAATAGATTCTGAAGTCTTCTCCAGAGGTAGTCCCAAAGCCCTGTTCAATTTGGCTGCAATGAATAATAGGATTTTTTTTAAATTAACAAATGAAATCAGTGGATTTTCTGGTATGGTGTTTCCAGGATATGTAGCAGAGTATCTTGTGGGGAGCTTGGAAAAGTCCTGTTTGAAATTTACACATCTCCCATGCTCCTTTTTTTTTACACCTTTAAAGACCTCTCATTCTCTGAGCCACTCCAGGTTTTGCACCTCTCTCTTTCAGGTAATTTAAAGTGGAAGTAAACCCATCGATTTAAACAGTTAAAAAAAAAGGCATGCCGGGAATGCTAACTGCACATTGGCTGTGCTCTCAACCAAACTATCAAACCATCCAATAGCTGGTGTCATAACGAATCACATGTGCAGCACCATAGCAGTTGAAGATTAAATAGAGGCAAAGATATCAATATGCTCTATAATTTAAAGTAAAATAACTAAAGACATAGAGGAATTAAATAAAGAGAATTTAACATTTTGTTCATTAAACATGCGAATATAGCCTTTAGATAGAAGATTTGTGTTAAAATTCACATAAAAGAAGTCTACCCAGACCTATTCCTAGGCATGGAAAGTCACAGAAAAAATGTGCTAAGCTTTGTAATTGATAAAAGACAGAGCCTCTTTAGTTAAACATTTATTGCAAAAATAAAACCAGAAAGATGGGGGCCTGTATGTTAGAGGTGCGCATCTTCACTGGTTTCATAATTTGATTACGATTATCCTGTCAACAATTTGATTTGATTTGATCCTGCGATGCATCACAATGCACCAAGGTTACTAGCCTTGCTTTTCATCAAAAAATTCAAGAAGAAATGCCAAATAAGCCAGTCATCACTGAAAGCCTCACTGCAAGGGATTCATTTCCCAAAGGTCAGCTATAATAATATATAATGGGCGTATGAATGGATTTTGTTTTTTAACCACTTACAGACCGGACCATTTTGCTGGTCAAAGACCAGACCACTTTTTTGCGATTCGGCACTGCGTCGCTTTAACTGACAATTGCACGGTCATGCGACGTGGCTCCCAAACAAAATTTACGTCCTTTTTTTCCCACAAATAGAGCTTTCTTTTGGTGGTATTTGATCACCCCTGCGGTTTTTATTTTTTGCGCTATAAACAAAAATAGAGCGAAAATTTCGAAAAAAAACACATTATTTTTTACTTTTTGTTATAATAAATATCCCCCAAAAATATATAAAAAAACATTTTTTTCCCTCAGTTTAGGCCGATACATATTCTTCTACATATTTTTGGTAAAAAAAAACACAATGAGCGATTATTGATTGGTTTGCGCAAAAGTTAAAGCGTTTAAAAAATAGGGATAGTTTTATGGCATTTTTATTAATAATTTTTTATTATTTTTTAATGACGGCGATCAGCGATTTTTATTGTGACTGCGACATTATGGCGGACACATCGGACATTTTTGACACATTTTTGGGACCATTGTCAGTTATACAGCAATCACTGCTATATAAATGCAGTGATTCCTGTGTAAATGACACTGGCAGTGAAGGGGTTAACCAGTGGGTGGCAGTGTAGGGTTTAAGTGTTCCTAGGGGTGTGTTACTAACTGTGGGGGGTTGGGCTTTCATTTAGTGAACACTGATCTCTGCTCCAATCACATGGAGCAGAGATCAGCATCACTAGTTGTTAGGCAGAATGGAGAAATGCTGTTTACAACGGCATTTCTCCATTCAGCTGTCCCATGAGATGATCGCAGGTATGCCCGTGGCGATCGAGTCCACGGGACCCGCGACCGGACTCACGGGGGTCCGGGCGGTGCGCTCGCGATGGCAGGGCGGCATTGAAGATTGGACGTACCTTTACGCCAATTAGACATGTGCATTCGTTTTCGTCCGAATGCATTTTCGTCCGAATTTCAGCTATTTTCGTTTTCGTTTTGACAAACGATAACGAAAGCACAAAATCCGAAAAACGAAAAATCCGACATAAATAAATGCTTTATTTTCGTTTTCATTGTTACAACAGTTCGATATAGAATAGGAGATTCGACATGACTCTGACAACAATCTGTGTCTATAGAACCTGTGGTCGAATGTGCCTAACCTTACCTCTATTAGTCCAAGATTATATAGAGAAAATATTCGACAGAGAAAAAAGATTTGACAGAGAGAAAAGATTCTGCAAGTTACTGTCCTAAAAAGTGTTTGGGGACCCGGGTCCTGCCCCAGGGGACATGTATCAATGCAAAAAAAAGTTTTAAAAACGGCCGTTTTTTCGGGAGCAGTGATTTTAATAATGATTAAAGTGAAACAATAAAAGTGTAATATTCCTTTAAATTTCGTAGGGGGGGGTTGTCTATAGTATGCCTGTGAAGGGGCGCATGTTTCCCGTGCTTAGAATTGTCCCTGCACAAAGTGTCATTTATGCAGGAAAAAAAGTCCTTTAAAATCACTCGCAGCTATTATGAATTGTCGGCTCCCGTAATACAGAGAACACTCATTGAAAGTCATTGATAAAAAAATAAATAAATAAATAAAAAAAAAGCGTGGGGGTCCCCCAAATTCAATTTCCAGGCCCTTCAGGTCTGGTATGGATATTAAGGGGAACCCTGCCTCAAATTTAAGAAAAAATTTGACGTGGGGTTCCCCCTAAATATCCATAACCAGACCCTTCAGGTCTGGTATGGATATTAAGGGGAACCCCGCATCAAATTTAAAAAAAATTTGACATGGGGTTCCCCCTAAAAATCCATACCAGACCCTTTATCCGAGCACGCAACCTGGCAGGCCGCAGGAAAAGAGGGGGGGACGAGAGAGCGGCCCCCCCTCCCTCCTGAACCGTACCAGGCTACATGCCCTCAACATTGGGAGGATGCTTTGGGGGTCCGTGACCCCTCAAAGCACCTTGTCCCCATGTTGATGAGGACAAGGGCCTCATCCCCACAACCCTGGCCGGTGGTTGTGGAGGTCTGCGGGCGGGGGGCTTATCAGAATCTGGAAGCCCCCTTTAACAAGGGGACCCCCAGATCCCGGCCCCCCCCCTGTTTGAAATGGTAAGGGGGTACAAAAGTACCCCTACCATTTCACAAAGAAAGTGTAAAAAATGGTTAAATAAAACAAACACACTTTTGAAAAATTCCTTTATTAAAAATAAAAAAAAGATTCCAGCGGCGGTAATCCACTCTTGCTATCCAGCGACGGACGGTCAGCTCTCCATCGATGTCTAATGTCATCCAGCGCAGCGCAGCATCCTTCTTCTGTCTCCTCCACGGAGACACTGGAGGCATTCCGGCGCTGACGTTTCTTATATACGGAGGGCGGGGCCACCCGTCACCTGACCCCGCCCCCCTCTGACGCAAGGGGAAACCCGGGGTTCCCTGTGACGTAGGGGTGACCCGCACCCCTCTGATGTAACACAGGCAGGTTTCCGTTACATCAGAGGGGGGCGGGGTCACCCATACGTCACGGGGAACCCCGGGTTTCCCCTTGCGTCAGAGGGGGGCGGGGTCAGGTGACGGGTGGCCCCGCCCTCCGTATATAAGAAACGTCAGCGCCGGAATGCCTCCAGTGTCTCCGTGGAGGAGACAGAAGAAGGATGCTGCGCTGCGCTGGATGACATTAGACATCGATGGAGAGCTGACCGTCCGTCGCTGGATAGCAAGAGTGGATTACCGCCGCTGGAATCTTTTTTTTATTTTTAATAAAGGAATTTTTAAAAAGTGTGTTTGTTTTATTTAACCATTTTTTACACTTTCTTTGTGAAATGGTAGGGGTACTTTTGTACCCCCTTACCATTTCAAACAGGGGGGGGGCCGGGATCTGGGGGTCCCCTTGTTAAAGGGGGCTTCCAGATTCTGATAAGCCCCCCGCCCGCAGACCTCCACAACCACCGGCCAGGGTTGTGGGGATGAGGCCCTTGTCCTCATCAACATGGGGACAAGGTGCTTTGAGGGGTCCCGGACCCCCAAAGCATCCTCCCAATGTTGAGGGCATGTGGCCTGGTACGGTTCAGGAGGGAGGGGGGGCCGCTCTCTCGCCCCCCCTCTTTTCCTGCGGCCTGCCAGGTTGCGTGCTCGGATAAAGGGTCTGGTATGGATTTTTAGGGGGAACCCCACGTCAATTTTTTTTTTAATTTGACGCGGGGTTCCCCTTAATATCCATACCAGACCTGAAGGGTCTGGTTATGGATATTTAGGGGGAACCCCACGTCAAATTTTTTCTTAAATTTGAGGCAGGGTTCTCCTTAATATCCATACCAGACCTGAAGGGCCTGGTAATTGAATTTGGGGGACCCCCACGCTTTTTTTTTTATTTATTTATTTATTTATTTTTTTATCAATGACTTTCAATGAGTGTTCTCTGTATTACGGGAGCCGACAATTCATTATAGCTGCGAGTGATTTTAAAGGACTTTTTTTCCTGCATAAATGACACTTTGTGCAGGGACAATTCTAAGCACGGGAAACATGCGCCCCTTCACAGGCATACTATAGACAACCCCCCCCTACGAAATTTAAAGGAATATTACACTTTTATTGTTTCACTTTAATCATTATTAAAATCACTGCTCCCGAAAAAACGGCCGTTTTTAAAACTTTTTTTTGCATTGATACATGTCCCCTGGGGCAGGACCCGGGTCCCCAAACACTTTTTAGGACAGTAACTTGCAAATTAGCCTTTAAAATTAGCACTTTAGATTTTGAACGTTGGAGTCCCATAGACTTTAATAGGGTTCTAAAGTATGCTATATACTAGCTCCGTCGAATCTTCTTTATACATTCGACAGACACCATAAGCCTTCCAAGACAGATTCGACCGTAATTCATGTGGATTTTCGGACGAATGCAATTTTTGAACGAAAAACGAAATAAATAAAAACGAATTTCGGGAGTAACTAAATAAATTAAGTTTTCAGACGAAAACGAAATTCCGAAACGAAATATTTTACTCTGCACATGTCTAACGCCAATATGCCTGCCCGTGCCATTCTGCCGACGTACATCGGCGTGCGCTGGTCGGGAACCGGTTAAGTGTGTTATGCTTTTTTACACAGCATGGATCACTGAACATAAAATGAGGACCTTTAAACCGTCTATTCTGCCTTTCATGCACACACCCTCATTATTTAGGGTTCGGTTATTACTGACATTTTACTGTGTGTTTGATCTAACACAAGGATATTAAAAAGAACAACTGAGAATTGATATATCCATGTGCTATGTGTTACATTCCATTGTCATTTTTTGAATTACATATTCTATTCAGAACACAAAGCACAAGGCAGGTATATGGCCAGCTTCCTCCTCTATGTATCTGCAGGCTTGTCCATAAATTACCTATGATACCAGGATAGCAGAAATAGATTGTTTTTTTTTAACAGACACAATTTCATTCATCCCAAACAGGATAGTGGGCTTTGGAAACGGCATTGCCTGTTGGTATTCTTGGGGAACACAAGAGCTAGATCTTCTCCCAACAAATCCTAGCTCTGTCCCTCCTGACACTCCACTGACCTGAAAAATAACTGAACAATCCAGATAGAATGACCCATCGCTATGGCTGTAACAGCACATCGGGAAACCAGCTTGGAACTCAAGTGCACACATCCCTTTTCTCCTGGGAGAACACTCCCAGCGTACTGTACTTAAAGCAGATAAATTATGTGTGTCTTATTCAATCCCCTGTCTTACATTACATTAAGTGCCCCATTTTACATGCTTTTTAAAAAAATATGTAGCTTTTACCTTAATTTATAGTGCCATACTCATCGCACTGCTCGGCGCTCACGTGACTGCCTGCCGCTCTCCTCCTCTCCTCCCCTCCTCCTGGCTGACATCAGCAGGGGATTATCAGCCCCTTCTGCTGTAGTTATCAGATCAGGAAAGGGGGAGAGTGGCGGGCAGTCATTTCCATGCCAAATGGCGCTATAAAACAAAGTATACAGCTACATATTTAGAAAAAAAACATGTACAGTGGGGCCCTTAATGTAATGTAACACATGGGATTGAATAAGACACACATATTTTAAATGCTTTAAGTAGAGTATGCTCGGAACGATCTCCCAGAAGAGGCGGTTGCTCTCTCCATCAATGCAGAATCATTCAAGGTTGCACCGCAATGCATTAGACAATTATTTTCAACACCCCTACTGTATGTGCACCAAACTTATAAATATCTGTAAAACAAATCATTAAAATCTCATATAATCTTAAATTATAATCTTACATTATAATCTTAAATTAAATTAAAATGCTAATGTCAAAAGACATTTTAATTATTTTTAAATCTGCCGCTTTCATTATCTGTCCGGGGGGTCCGACACCGGCTGGGTTAGCCATTTATACAACAGAGATGTAGTTTTCTTGATTGGCTGTCTTTTGGAACAGATGCGTTCAAAATTGGTTAAGGGTCTAAAGAAAACATCTTTGTTTTTATTGTTTAAAATGAAGTTTTGTATTTGTATATAAGACCAGAAGTTCAGGGGTAAAGGCCCGTACACACGGTCGGACTTTTTGACAACAAACATGCAAATTAGCTGTTTTGGAGCAACATCCGACTGTGTGTACGCTCCATCGGACAAACTTTTTCTGTTTTCATCGGACTTTTGTTGGCTCTGCGAACGGACAAACTTTTTGACAACAGAAGTCCGATGGAGCAAAGTCCTACCGTGTGTACGCAAAAGCATCGGACTTTTGTACAAGGTACAAACACGCATGCTCAGAACCATTGCAAACGATCAGACTACAATACAGAAGTTGACCAAAGGTGGCGCTGGAGTCATTGAACGTCCTCTTTTGAAGCGGCGTCAGTACGTTGTGACGTCATTACGTTCGTGTTTGTTGTCAAAAAGTCCGACCGTGTGTATGCAATACAAACTTGTGGACAACACACTTTGTACAAAAGTCCACGGAAAAGTTTGTACAAGTCCGACCGTGTGTATGGGGCTTAAGACTCATTCTCACTGTGTAGTTGAGAAAATGTTTTTAGTTTGTTGTTTTGAAGGCATTGGAAGACCATAATGGGTTCGATAGGGTGTTCCCTGAACATTTTTTTATTGTTCAACCCTGGAGGGAATTCAGGGTTATTGGCTAATGAGGATAGTGGGCTTGGGGTTGATGAAATCCCGTATTTTGCTGCTATTTTATGAAAGATCTTCAGGGTAGTGTTGATAATAGGGTGTCTCTTAATGTTGAGTGGAAGGGTGGTATAGTAAGACCAAGGTAGATGGGGGATGGCCAGGTCCGAACTCGCTTTTTCTAGACTAACCCAGTCCTTGCAATGTTCATGGCAGTGCCAATCTATAATTCTAGATAAATGTGTTGCATAGTAATACTTCCTGAAGTCTGGAAGGCCTATTCCGCCTACTTGTTTAGGTCTTTGTAAGAAGTTGAGTCATATGCGGGGTCTTTTATTGGCCCAGAGAAAGTTTCCCTGTATTCATGCTAGTTGTTTGAAAAAGGAGTCTGCAATGTCTATAAGGAGAGTGTGAAACAGGTATAGCAGTCTTGGCAGTACCGCCATTTTTAGTATGGCGGCCCTGCCGAACCATGAAAACCTCCCCATGTTCCATTTTATGAGATCTGCTTCTATCTTTCTGAGCAAGGGTTGGAAATTGAGTTCAAATAAGGAGTTCATGTTTGGGGATAGTTGAATTTCTAGGTAATTTAATGAGATATGCTCCAATTTGAATGGGCAATTGGATCGTGTTAGTCGCTCTGTGTTTTGAGCGAGAATAAGTCCCATGGCTTCACATTTTTTATGGTTTATTTTGAAGTTTGAAAGGTAATTAAATTCTTGGAAGGCTTTAATAAGATTGGGGATCGAGATATGTGGCTGAGTGATATAAAAGAGCAAGTTGTCAGAATACGCAGCTGTCTTAAATTCTTTCCCATCTAATTCAAAGCCATGAATTGCTTTTTGGAGATTGATGCTTTTGATCAATGGTTCAATAGATAAAATGAAAAGGAGGGGCGATAGGGGGCAACCTTGTCTCGTTCGATCATGGATTTCAACTGAATTGGAGAGGGTCCCATTAATTTTAATTTTAGCACTTGGCTTAGTGTATAATGATTTAATCCATTTCATCAAATTGGATCCAAAGCCTATATGTTCACAGACCCGGAACATATAGTTCCATGCAACCCAGTCGAAGGCCTTCTCTGCAACGGTTGACAGCAGGAGGCCTTCAACCTTGCTCTGTTTGATTCTGTGGATTAAGTTAAGGGTTTTAGTAGTATTATCTTTTGCTTTGAGATTTGGCATAAAACCAACCTGCTCCGGGCCACTGAGTTTTCCCAAAAGAGGTCTAATTCTATTTGCTATAATCTTTGCTAAAATTTTTAGATCTAGATTTAGGAGCGAAATGGGTCTGTAATTTGTGCAGTCGGTGGGGTCTTTTTTTGGTTTGGGGAATACAGTAATGTATGTCATTAAAAACTCGTTGGAGGCTTTATGTCCTGTTGTGATGGCATTTAGGGCATTGGTTAGAGGTTCCGTCAAAGTATTTCCGTATAGTTTATAGTATTGAGATGTGAGCCCATCTGGTCCAGGACTTTTCCAATAGCTAATTCTCTAATGGCTTTTGTGACTTCAGACGGGGATATTGGGTGATCTAGGAGGGCTGAATCTTCCCGTTTGAGTTAGGGCATGTTGCAGTTAGTTGAGTAGGTGGAAAAAACCTGTTTCCGGTCCCCTGTGTCTGTAGTAGAACTGTTTTGTGGGGGTATGTTATATAGCGAAGAATAAAAAGAGTGGAAAGTATCCGCTATTTTGGAGGAATTGTGTGTCAGAGTGCCGTCTTTGGAACGTATTCCATAAATGTTATTGGAAAGAATTGCTTCTTTTAGAGCCTTAGCCAGGATCTTACCTCCCTTATCTCATTGTCCGTAATAGATAGATTTCTTTAAAAATAGTAGCCTCTTTGTTTTATTGTCTAAAAACTCCCTAGGTCCTTTCTAGTTTTCGTAAGTTCAGTGTAATTTATCTGAGCATGAGACTGTTTGTGTGTCAATTCTAGTTTTGTGATATTTTTTGTACTAACTCGTTAATGTATTTTTCTTTTTCTTTTTTCTTCCTTGCACCCCATCCGATCAGCTCGCCTCTGATCATACTTTTATGCGCTTCCCAGACTGTCAGAGAGGAAACACCCGGCGTGTTGTTTATGGAGAAGTAGTCTGTGAGTGCTTTGTGGATTTGGGCTTGAATGTTTGGGTCTGTGTGGAGTGAAGCATTTAGTCTCCAGCAAAATGTTCGAGTCTGTCCGCTATTTATGTGTAATTTAATGGATATGGGGGCATGATCGGATAAGTTAATGGATCCTATCTCAGCCTTTATAAGATCTTGTAGATCCCTTTAAGTAATGAAGAAGTGGTCTATTCATGTGTAGCAGTTGTGGGCATTAGAATAAAAAGTAAAATCCCTATCAGTAGGATGCAACGTTCTCTAGGTGTCTAGAAGGGTCAGAGACTTTATTAAGGTTTTTATTTTCCTTAAAATCTTGTAGGAGATACTTGATTTGCCTGTGGATGTATCTTGATTTGGTTGGAGGGGGGTTTTAAAGTCTCCACCAAGAACGATGCATCCTTCAGCAAAACTTTTCAGCATATCTACAATCAGTTGGCAGAAGGAGGCATGAGATTTGTTTGGGAAGTATACATTTGCCAATGTTATTGATTTACCATTCATGGAGCCTTTTAAGAAAATGTATCTACCATCTGGGTCTGTTAGTTGGTGTTGTGTAATAAAAGATGATTCTTTGCTTGAGAGAATTGAGACTCCTTTTGTTTTTGCTTGTGGGTTTGTGGCGTGGAAGGCCTCAGTAAAAAAGTTATTTGCTAGTTTAGGTATATGGTGTCCTTTGAAGTGCTTTTCTGGTATAAAAACTATTTGTGGTTTACTCTTTTTGAGTTCATTGAGCATTTTGTTTCTTTTTTCTGGTGTGTTTAAGCCATTTATATTATGTGAAATTATTGTGGTCAATCTTCCTAGGCTTACATATGCCATTTTGTTGGAAGTTTAAAGTTTGAGGAGAATAAGGATCAGTAGGGAGATAAAGATGAGAGAGAGGAGAGGAGGATAAAAAAAAGGGGAGGAGGGGGGAAGGGGTCAGAAAAGGGTCTGAAAGGCAAAACAGAGGTAATGAGAAAAGGTGGGTGAATTTTAAATCCCGTCGTTGGGGGTCAATCTATCCCCGATGACGAAAGACTTGTTAGAAGTGGTTATTGTAATATCTTGTTGTGTTTGGTGTTCTGAGGGGGGTTAGTGGTAAGGCGAACACGAGTTTGATAGCGTAATCTAGAGTACGGATGTATAAAGATCTAACAAAAAGTCTAACAGGTTCATTGATGCAGAGGGGTGAAAGCTCCCTGAATTTAGTCAGTTTCTGAAAAGTTACTCTGTCAAGCGATCAGTTGAGATTCCTAACTATGTGAGTCATCTTAAAACTTGTCCCACCTGTGTACCTTAAGAGGTATATCATTTTAACCATACCTCTAGTGTTTAGGCAGAGATTATAATACTATGAAACAAAACAGTTAATGGCGAACAAAAAAAAAAAAGAGAAAAGAAAAAAGAAAAACTTCAAAAACTGCAGGACTAACAGTCCAATAAACAGTCGTCAAGAAATGATAATATAAAAAAAAAACCTAATCTTCCCTTAAACTTGTATATTGTTTCGCTTATCATACTGGCAGTAAAATGTCTTCCCATAGGTGTGCATAAGTGCATATCTTATTCATGCATATTAGGCATATAACATTGAGTCTGTTGACATATAAACGATAGCAGGATGTTGTTAGGCCCCAAAGAGGTCATTAGGCAGTCGTGCCCATTGTTTTTGGCCACAAGGTGAGAAACACCACCTGGTGGCACAAAGATGAAATTTGGTGGATGTGGGCATTATAATGGCTCCCATTATATTAATTTAAGCCTGATAACCCAAGGTGTTTTGGATAAACAGAAGATTAAGGCCAGATTAAGGCCATCAATATTATGTGGTGGGCTTCTTCTCCCCTTGTCAACACTTCGCTGGAGTACCCAACAGCATCTGCATCTAGATCACAAACAACAGAACATAGCTTTTATGTAACTTCTATTATATTAGGCTTCTAAGGAAGAATGCAGTGCCTCGAGAACATATCAAATGCTCAGGGGCCTGGGTTCCATTCGTCTTTAGTTGTTGTCTGAATACACAGGTGTCTACAGTAATAAGTGATACCATAATCCCTACAGTAGAACAATCAGTTCAGTTGAAAAATAGTATCAATTACTCTTTAAGAGAGTGACTAACCATTTAACCACGATTGATGAATGAATTTTATGTGATCTCTACTATATTATACCGGTAAGACAATATAAAGGGCCTATAATTAACAACAGATGGTCTATGAGAAAGTGTTTTTTCACCATTAATTGCCATCCTGTCTCAAATGCGTCTTCTGTGTAGGTCTCTTTTCTTATGAAGATATTTATTAAAGTTTTCATAAACTGTTAGTTTGTAATTTAGTCTGTATAACCTAGGGATAGTAATGTGAATGTTAAGATATTGTAGTCACAAAGCCACGAGTTCACCGGAAAAAGAGATCAGCATTATTCCTTGTAGAAGTGACATGTAATAGTCAATAACTGTAAATCTGCAAACCAGCTCCATCTAGTGGAGAGTGGAATGTGATGGCTAACAAAAGATAGTAAGTAAAACTTGTTGAGTATGGTCAGCTGTATATCTGATACACAGGGTTAGACGTCTGTGAATGCAAAAATAAAAGTAAAGCATTGGGCTGAAAAATAAATGATAGCTTGCCTTGTGTCGTGTGAAAGTTTTTGGACTGTCGCTATTGTCCTTTGGAGTTGCTCAGGTGGTTTAGCGATTGTGTTTCGTTTTGCTGGATTTTTGCGGTGGAGTAGCTGGGTGATAGTTCTCATATATCTTTTGTTTTTTCCCTCCTACTCCTTTGACATAAGGTGACTTACATGGAGAGATACGTGGAGGTGAGGAGTTGGTGTTCACTGGGGGTGGAAGCGGAATTCCTGATACCATTCTTGTAATTCTACCAGGTCAATCTAGCTGTTGTTGCAAAACGCAGGTAGCTCATCTGGGGTGCGTAAAATATGTTGTTTGCCATTAAATGTCACCTATACAGCAAAAGGAAACTTCCACCTATAAGATATCCCTTTCTCCCTCAGGGCATCTAGGAGAGGTTTAATTGCTCTCCTGTTCCTGAGGGTGATGGGTGAGAGGTCCTGAAACAATTGAATGGTAGTCTCATTGAAAAGAATCTGCTCATTCTGCCTTGCTTTCTGCTGAATTTCCTCGTTTAAGGTGAAATTGGTTAAGCAGCAAATAATATCACGCGGTGGGGCTGGATCTGGTGCTCTACGTCTCAGAGCCCTGTGTGCTCTGTCAAAATCTATGGGGGATTCCTGTGGTCTCTCCAGCAACTTGTTGAAAACTGAGCAGAGTACAGGTCCGATCTGTTCAGCAGTCACAGACTCTGGAATTCCTCTGACCCTTATGTTACCCTTCTGCCCCTGTTGTCTAAGTCTTCTAAATGTCTATTAATGGTGATCAAGTGCTGTGAGTGGGTATGGGAGACATCTTCTAGCCTTTGAATGGCTCTGTCTCTGTATCTGCCTGCTCTCTCCCCTGCCGCCATTTGCTCTGTCAGCATTAAGATGACAGCTTTTAGGTCGGTGATTGCAGTGGAAAGCAAGTTCTTTATATCAGCTGCTATATCCATCATAGCTGCATGTGTGAGCGGTTGGTTGGGGGGTGAGGTGTTTCTTACCAGGTCCTCAGAGTTTTTTTCAGGGATCCTGTATCAAAGTCCTCCTCCTCCTCCCTCGTGTGTTTGAGCGCGCCATCTTGTCCTTCGCAGGGCCTCTCCTTCCCTGTGCCTGTGACAGGAATATCTCAGGAATCTGTTTAGATTTTGAGGATCCTGGTGTACGGCGGTGGTTGTGGTGTGTTCCCCCTCTGGAGAATCTGCCAATTCTGCGTGTGTGTGCGATCGCGGTGATGGGAGAGCTTTCAATCCGCTCCGGAGCTCTGTCTTTAGGCATCCATCTCTCCCGCGCGCCAGGCCACGCCCCCAAAAATAGGAGACATGGACAGACAGCTGTACTGGGGGCCTGCAACCTAACATTATTGCTCCTGTATGGATAGACACTTACAGAAATCCAGGAAGAATCAATGAACTCCGGGAGCATTCACCAATACCTTTTATTATGAACTGCAAGCCTTCTCTTGTGGTTGAAAACTGTACTTGTAGTTCATTCATGCAAAGAACTTTGTGATTAAATGATGTGGCTGTGGTGTCCAGAGTCGGATCGCATTAATTACTATGTTATTATTCACTGAGTTTGTATGGTTGACACTCTTCCTTCTGAGTTGCCCTATGTCAGGTTTGATGCACACGGTATTCCTAGGGGGTTGGGGGTTTGGGGGGCTTTGAGCTCCAGGCACAGTCTGAGCCCATGTGGGGTGTCTGGAAGCCGGGCTCCCCAAAGAAACTTGGATATTCCCCCTACTACTAAACCATACCCCTTTCCCCCTCTCCTTGACTTTTCTTATGGTAGCGGATTCCCATGTGCATCATTCTCTCCCCCCTAGTTTATACGAGCCCTGCATCCATAGCCTTTATCTTCGTGGATATTGTTTGCAGGTGCTATCCTCCCCCTTTGTATTGTTTCCTTGGCATACTGTTTCTTGCTCCTCAAAATGTGCCTTACTACTGACTCTCCTGCATGAGAGCGGTCTGTTCCATGTATCATCTTTGTTTCAATAAATACCTTTTAAACTTTAAAAAAAAATGATGTGGCTGTGTGCTCTTTTCAAATTGTGACAGCATGTGCTGGGAGAGGATCCCTTCCTGCTATCACAATGGGGGATCGGGGTGGGGTGGGGGGGGGGGGTGTGCAGGCAGATGCTTTAATAACTTGTTACACCCTCAATATAGGTGTAACATATAACATACTACTAAAAGTGAAAATAAGTTGTTACTGGCTTTACAGTTATCATTGATTAAATACTACATTAATTAAATAATAATAAAAAAAAAAGATTTTGGCCAGATGGCATCATGAAGACCTACCCATATGTTTAGCAACTATGATAAGTATGACAAAGTGTCAAAGCTGTTTCAATACATTAGAACTATCTACATTCTGTAAATAGGATAATAAAAACAGTGTAGCGCTTCAATGATAATAAACGTGATCAACATAAAAAATAATAATATGTCAAAAATCGCATAAATATAAATGCCTAGAGATGAAAGTCCAACATTGGGCGCTCATTCCACTATGTAGCTGGCATGTTGATTTATTGAAGTCAAAAGATAATTAATGACTTGGTGATCACATAAAAAATAAAATGAAATTAAAAGCAATGTGGGGTGCCAACAGCTCGCCCGACGCGTTTCGACATATATGTCTTCAACTGGGGCATTGCTTTTAATTTCATTTTATTTTTTATGTGATCACCAAGTCATTAATTATCTTTTGACTTCAATAAATCAACATTTTTTATACCGTCTGACCCGCACCATGTGGAGCCTTTTTTTCTTTTTTCTTTCTTCCGTTTCTTTGGTTTAAACCTTCACATCATTTCCCTCCCCATTCGGGGGAGATTGGAGTATTGGTACAACAGGCTGCGTCTGAGTTTGACTACCTTGACGTTCCATCCGAAAGGATCCACCATTGGGCCTACAACCGCCCGGAGCTCCACCATCAGCTCAACAGATCTCCCTCTTTATACTCCTTGGTCCCAGATTGTGACCTCAAGCCTTCTAGACTCAACCGTCATATGACTGTGTGAGTCCAACTGTTCCGGTAAGAAGTATTTATCCACTCTTTACTGATGTTTACAGTCAAGCAGATCCATATGAATATATTCGCCTAGTGTATTACTTTCCTTCTCTGTGACGGTTCGGTCACCCCCATGCCAGCTACATAGTGGAATGAGCGCCCAATGTTGGACTTTCATCTCTAGGCATTTATATTTATGCGATTTTTGACATATTATTATTTTTTATGTTGATCACGTTTATTATCATTGAAGCGCTACACTGTTTTTATTATCCTATTTGCCGAACTTTGTTTGTTTTTGGTGTTGGCTGCTCTTCTGGCTGTTGAGGCCATTCTTCACTTATAACAAATCACAGCGCAGTGTTTTCTTTTCAATTGTATCTACATTCTGTGTCTATTACTGGTTCATGAACAATAGTAAAGTGTATGTAAATTCTACATTTAGGAGCCAATTTAGCGACAGTGGATATAAAAAGTCTACATGCACCTGTTAAAATGTCAGGTTTCTGTGATGTAAAAAAAGAGACAAAGATAAATCATTTCAGAACTTTGTCTGCCTTATGTGACCTACAAACTGTACAACTCATTTGAAAAAAAAACTAAAATCTTTTAGGAGGGGAAGTAAAAACAAAAAAATTAATGTAGTTGCATAAGTGTGCAAAAGCATGTGGGAAAATATATTTTGGTCTGATGAAACCAAGGTTGAACTTTTTGGCCATAATTCCAAAAGATAATGTTTGGTGCAAAAACAACACTGCACATCAACATAAGAACACCATACCCACTGTGAAGCATGATGGTGGCAGCATCATCTTTTGGGAAGGTTTTTCTTCAGCTGGAACAGGGGCCTTAGTCAAGGTAGAGGGAATTATGAACAGTTACAAATGCCAGTCAATATTGGCACAAAACATTCAAGGCCCAAACACACTATCTGCTGAGTTTTTCCTTCAGATTTACCAAAACCATACAACATGAGGTCAAACCTTAGGAGTTTCAATTTGTATGCAATCAGGCAGGCCCTTGCACTACATGATTTTGGTAAACCTGAAGTAAAAACTCAGATGAAAAACTGATAGCGTGTATGGGGCTTTAGGCTTCTGCTAGCAAGCTGAACACAATTTCATCTTTCAGCATGACAACAACCCAAAGCATACATCTAAATTAACAAAGGAATGGCTTCACCAGAAGAAGATTACAGTTTTAGAATGGCCCAGCCAGAGCCCAGACCTGAATCCAATTGAAAATTTATGGGGTGATCTAAAGAGGGCTGTGCACAGGAGATGCCCTCGCAATCTGACAGATTTTGAGTGTTTTTGCAAAGTGGGCAGATATTGCCAAGTCAAGATTTGCCATGCTGATAGACTCATACCCAAAAAGACTGAGTTCTGTAATAAAATCAAAAGGTGCTTCAACAAAGTATTAGTTTAAGGGTGTGCACACTTATTCAACCATATTATTTTATTTTTTTATTTTTACTCCCTTCCACCTAAAAGATTTCAGTTTGTTGTTCAATTAAGTTGATGAGTTTATAGGTCACAATAGAGGCGGAAAAAGATCTGAAATTATTTATCTTTGTCTCATTTTTTGTATCACATAAACCTGACATTTTAACAGGGGTGTGTAGAGTTTTTATATTCAGTGTATACTGTATGTCTTTCTTGAACTGTAACACATAACAAGTGCTCTAATGTTTCTTTTAGCAAATGATTGGGTATTAATATTCTTCTCAAATCTTAAGTCCCTAACTTATGAGTCAAAATTGCTTAATTGAATGTAAAACATTGAATTGCTATATGGCATTCTTAACCAAGTAATAAATATTCTTAATGCATAAGAATAACACCCTCATGGAAATGATCTGTAATAAGGTTCGATGTTTAATGCATCATAAAGAGACTATAGTCATATAAATCCATACATCAGCAATGTGTAAACAGAGCAAATCCAACCAACATTATTTCAGATGACGGCACATTAAAACCTTTGCTTTGCCTTATTTAAACTGTGTTGTAAAGTTTTTTTTTCCAGGTCTCACCTTGCAAATGGTGTAATTTTTTTTCCTAAAACACGACACTCCCATTCTTTAAAACATAATCTGGACAACTGTGATTTTTTATTACTACTCTCAATTCTAATTCCAATCTTATAAAAGTTCCCCTTTTTATAGCCATTAAACCAACACCCGTGTAATAGCCTAGTGTAAAAATTGCCTTGGAGACTCTTAAGTGGGATTATTTAACATGTGAAATATGTAGCAAGGCACTATGTGCTTCTAATAGCTATTTGTTGATTCTATAGCAATACAAATATCACTGTGATAGAGTGGATTCATCTAAAGGAACATTTCTGGAAATACAAAATATAATTTCTGGACATTATTGCCAAATAATGACAGTGAGGTAAGGATAAGAGATTTTCAGAAATGACTTACATTAGTGGGATTTTTCCTAACATAACTACAATGTTCTTCCAAAGTAAGAGGATAGAAACCCACAATGCTATAAAAACACAACTACAACTTTTTTTATTTTTTTTAAGTAAGGAAGGATTAGAATATCTGCCAGGGTTATATTTACAGACTGTTCCTTCCATAGAGTTTTATCTTCAGAAGTGATGAGAAATCTTACCAATGACAGACAGCAAGAAAGCACATTTTTTCAGTACAAAGAGTTATAACCAGAGGCAGACTGACAACTCATGGGGCCCCCGGGCAATAGGAGATTATGGGGCCCCCAGGCAATCAGACATTATGGGGCCACACAGTATACACAAATATTATACAATCACACAGTATACACAGACATGTTTCTATTGGCTGAGAAGGTACTGGAGAGGAGGGGCAGCTATAATCTCTGTATTTTTAGACCAAAAGGATGTCGGTAAGGGACATTTCAGACACAGATGTAAAAAAAAACACAGATTTTTACATACTTTCCCTGGTTTTACTGAGGCTGGCAACCCTGATGGGGCCCCCTAGTGGCACGGGGCCCTCGGGCAGTGCCCGAGTGGCCCAATGGTCAGTCCTCCCCTGGTTATAACATCTTATTTTATTGCCTATGCCTTCCAATCTCAGTGACAACCTCTGCCCTTAATTCTTGTCACATGGACAGAAAGTAAGGTTAAAGTAGTAGGGTAAAGTTTTTTTTTCTACCTTCATGCATCTTTTTTTAAATGTTATCTTTAGTATCGCTTTAAATCTTTTCGACACAGTCACAGGCAGCAATAGAAAAAAGTGCACTATCTCTTTAAATATAATAATCAAGCCTGCATATACATAGATAAAGAAAAAATCCAATAAAGTCCACCAAAGTCAAATAAAGTCTCTAAACATTACTTTTAAATTGATTTTAAATAATCATAATCCAGTACAAATCCCAAAGAATGTGAAAAAATCCACACCACCAGGATGCACATACTTCTTACCATAAATCTCTGGATCTCAGGCAAATGGGATCAAATGAGCTCAGCTGATATACAGCCATACACCATAAGGCCCCTTTCACACTGGGGCAGGAGGTGCGTCAGCGGTAAAGCCATTGGATTTGCGGCTCTATTCAGCCATTAGTGGGGTGGTTTTACCCCCTGCTAGCAGCCGAGAAAGCCTTAAAAACCACTGCAAAGCACCTCTACAGAAGTGCATTGGCAGCGGTATAGCCGTGGTGCCCCATTGATTTCAATGGGCAGGAGCGGTGTATACACCACTCCTTCATCGCTCCAAAAATGCTGCTAGCAGGACTTTTTTACCGTGCTGCTAGCGCACTGCTTCAGTGTGAAAACCGCTTCATTACCAGGCCATTTCCAGTGTCCCATTCTGCGAAAGCTGGACTGGCATTTACTTGACAAGGTAACTTCTGTAACCAAATTTATTTTACATAATTATTGAGACATAGTTTTCTTTTGATGGTATTTGATAAGTACATTTTGCATTTTTTTATTATATAAAGCGAAAAAATACTAACAATAAAAACGTAAAATTTATTACCAAATACTTACCATAATTTTCCTTTCCCAATGGACTCCAAGACAGCCTACATGTGGGTTAACCCCACCTCCTCTCTAATGCTATAGGACTCCACTCCCATAAATTTGAGCTTACTGCTAGAGACTGCGTTCCCTAATTAGCCAACTCTTGACCAATGGGTGGGACCTCCATCTGCCATGGAGTCCATCAGGAAAGGAAAATTATGGTAAGTATTTGATAATACATTTTTTGTTTTCCTGACAGACTTCATGGCAGCCTACATGTGGGAAATAATTAGCCAGTCTACATGCGTGGTTATGCTGACATAAAGGTATTAATGGAAGCCCATGAGGCCACTTTGCAGAAGACATCTGGAGCCACAAGCCGGCTGCTGCCCATGAAGCCGCCATACCCCTGGTGGAATGTGCTGTCACTGCCTCTGGAGGATCCAAGCCCTTAGCCCTATAAATCTCCTGAATAGACTGGACAATCCAGGCTGCAATTGTTCTGGTTGAAGCTCGCTTCCCTTTGTTACTGCCAGAGTGCAAGATAAACAGGTAGTCAGAGTGTCTAAAGGAGGAAGTAACTTCCCTCAATAATTTGTCTACATCCAGAGGATGAGCTTCGGTGGACCCCTGGGCCCTGAATGTAGGTAGGACAATTTCTCCGTTTTCATGGAATACCAAAGTGACTTTCGGTTTGAGTTGAGCATAGGTATGAGGACCACCCAGTCCGGGAAGAGAGACATAAAAGGTTCTTTATGACCAAAGGCCCCAATCTCAGAAAACCTTTTGGTTGAAGTGAATATGGGCATCTCACTTGCCTTGAGCAAGTTCCGACCTGCAAAGGGCTCCCAAACCGGCACCACTGGCATCGGTCGAGACCGTGACCAATGAGACAGGGGCAATAGAGTGACAAGTGAGCAGATTTATGCACTGAAGCCACCAGAAGAGACTGTTCCTCATCACTGAGGATATGTGAATGGACTGATTGATGTCCCCTGAATTGCATTGATGAAGGAACCCTGTTTGAAAAGGGTGTAACCTCCAAAGAGACCATTTGTGCCGATGATTTTTAGGCACTGTGAGGCCTTTAGGCGTGAGGAGCTAAGAGCTGTGATTGGATGATTGGGATCTTGTCCAGTAGGAGAGAGATGGTATGTTCCACCATGTCGAACTGGGCCCCTAAGTATACTAGGTGTTGGGATAGTTCCAGATGGCTTTTTTCCAAGTTTAGGAGCAACCATAAATCGGACAGTGTGGAGATAACTTGCTCCCTGTGGATCAACAGCCGCTCCTTGTCCTGGCACAGTAACAGGAGGTCATTGAGATAGTGGTACAAACATATCCCTGTTGTTCTGATGAGGGCCACCATGGCCAGAAGAACTTTTGAAAAGACTTGAGATGTGGATGTTAGCCCAAAAGGGAGGCTGACTGGAGGATGAACTGTAGATGTTCTTGCCTGACTCTGATCCGGAGGTATTTGTGGAATTCTTTTGCCACAGGCACATGAAAATAGGCATCTTTCAAATCGATTAAGATTAACCAATCACCTGGCTGCGCTGCTTGTTGGATGGTAGACAAAGTCTCCATTTTGAATCTTTCGGATATTATAAACTTGTTTAGGTAAGTTAGGTCTATCACTGGGCACCATGAACCATTATTCTTCTGCACAAGGAAGAGAGAGGAATATACCCCCTGAAACTCTTCATTTTTTGGAACAGGCAAAGGTTCTCTGTACTAGCAGTGAATCCACGTAGGATAGCTTCTAAATAAATCTGGGGGAGGAGTACTGACGAAGGGCCATGTGTGGCCTATGGAGACCCTCTTGATGGTCCAGAAATCCAAGATTGAGCCAACCCAGATGTGGCAGAAGAAAAGCAGACGCGCCCCCATCTGACCCATCTGGGCCCAATCTCAATATGACTTAGCTGGTTCTCGTTGGCTGGATGCCTGACTCTTAGCAGACTTTTGGAAGGATGTCTGACCTCTGCTCCAATTTCTTCAGAAATCCTGGCCCGGCCTGTAGGAGCATACTTCCCTTAAATGCTCAGTACTGCGTCTTCTGCGCTGGGGCTTCTTCTGACCAAACAGATGCCTATCTTGGGGCAGGAAACCCAACTTCCCACCCGTGGCTCGGGCTATAGTGCTATCCAGCCTGTTGCCAAACAATGAGGGTCCTTCAAAGGCCTGCTTAGATGCTGGATCAGCAAGCCAAGGGTGCAACCATAAGGCCCGCTTAGCTAAGACTGAGGACAGCATAGTCTGAGGCAACAGGTGGATCAGATAAATTGAAGCCTCCACCAAGAAGGCCATTGCCAGCTTCAGTTCCTGAACTGCTGAGCCCTTGGCCAATTCTTCTGAGACACCTCTGAGTACAGAATCCACATTCTCTGTCCAGGCTTCCATAGCCTTGGACATGGCTGCGAGGGCCAAGGTGGATTTTCCAGCCATACCAGCTAGCCCATAAATTCTCTTGAGATCTTGATCTATTCTTCTCTCAAGCATGTCCTTGAAGGATACTGAATCCTCTAAGGGAAGAGTAAGGTGTTTAGCTAGTCGCATCAGTGCTGCATCTACAAGGGGAGCGTTCTCTAGATATTTCACTTCCTCTGCCTTGAATGGGTATAATCTGGAAGTTTTACTTGACATAGTCTTCTTATCTACCTTGCTCCACTCTTCATAAATTATGTCCCTCAATTCAGAAAGGAGTGGAAATTTGGAGAGTTATTTTCCAGGTGTTGAAAGAACTTCTTTTGCTTAGCTGGAAGAGTGGAAGGATCTTCCGCTTAAGGGCCTCTTTAACTGCCTTAATTAGTGAGGAAACCAGAGTAAAGTCGAAGGCACCAACAAATTCATCTCCCTCCAATTCGCTGTCTGAAGGGCCCGGATCATCTTGGGCCTCATCAGCCAGGGAGCCAGATAGAGTGGTGGACTGGCTGTGCATACGGGTTGTACCCCACGGCTGCTGCACCACATGCTTAACAAGAGACTTCATCTGTTGGTTTTCCATCTCTTTCTCCCCAACCTCCTGGGCATAACATGTATCACACAGTGATTTGCCCTCTGGGATTCATGTCCCACATCCCCAGAAGGCTCTGAGATCAGAGCGACTGTCATGGCGGTGGGTGTGGTGTCTGGAGGAGGAATGGGAACATCTCTTCTGTTGATGGGTCCTAGATGGAGAGTCATGTTTGGACCTAGATGAGGAAGGTTGACATTGCGGCCTGGCAAGGTCCTTGTTGTCTTGGACAATAAACTGGTGATCTGACCTGGAAGGAATAAAAAGGAGAAGGGAAGAAAACACATCACTTTAGGGGATATATCCATCCAATGTGAACCTGCCCCCCCCCACCCACACTTCATGTAACTAGAGCGTGAGGGCTGGCCACACAGAGGTGGTGACTTGTCCATGGCACCCTGGCAGATGATAAGTGACAATCCTGTAGACATGTGCGATTAGTTTTCGTACGAAACGAAAATTCGTACGAATTTGCGGAAATTCGTACATTCGTACGAATCCAAAATATTAATTTTTATGCATATGAATTCTGTACGAAATACAAAATTTCGTATATGAACTTCGGATCCAAATTCCGTTACAACAGAATCGGACAGAATGTTGGTTAACTACGAATATTCATTATGATGAAGTTAAAAACCCCAGGAAGTTAGCACAGCACAGGGATTGGGGGGAGCCCCTTATAATTATAAATTCATCATAATGAAAATTCGTAATTGTTACAAAAAGTTAACAAACCTACCAGTTAAAAACCCAGGAAGTCAGCACAGCATAGGGATGGTGGGAGCCCCTCATAATGATAATTTAATCATAACGAAAATTCGTAATTGTTACGAAAAGTTAAAGAACCTAAAAGTTAAAAACCCAGGAAGTCAGCACAGCTCAGGGATGGTGGGAGCCCCTCGTACTGATAAATTCATCATAACAAACATTCAAAATGGTACGAAATGTTTCCGAATCCAACGAAAATTTGTATTTCGTACGCATCCAAATTGAATTTCGGACACAAATTACAAAATACAAATTAATTATAATACGAAATGGAATGTAACGAAACAAAACACATTTTTTGATGGCACACATGTCTACAATCATGCAGCCTTGTAGGAACACACACATATCCTGAAAGAAGAAGAGTAAAGAGCATGCAGCTTGCCCTTTAACAAATTAAGGACCGCCGTATTGCCATTGTACGTCATCACAATGGCACAGGCAGGCACAAGCACGTAGATGTACGTGCCTGCCTTCCAGCGGGTGGGGGGTCCGATCGGACCCCCTCCCACTGGATACGGCGGTCCGGTTCGCTGCAGAAGCAATCCGTGATGAGGGGATGGCCGTTGGTTTCTGGCCACGCCCTCTGGATCGCTCCTGGCCAATGACGAACTTCCTCCCACTGTGTATTGTTTACACAGGAAGGAGGAAGTGATGTCATTCTCCTCGGGGCGGTCTTTTTGACTGGACTACGAGGAGAAGACTAAAAGTAAGTGTGCACCAACACTACACTGACATGTAGGTACACACAAACCCCCCCCCCCGATCGCCCCCCGATCCCCCCCCCCCCACAGTGTCACTGATTGCATTGACCATTTCTTTACTGATCAATGCATTCAGTGTCAGTTGTAACAGTTAAAACTGTCAGGGCAGTTAGTGTTAGGTCCAGGGTAGCCCCCTATCACCCCCCAATAAAGATTTAACCCCCTGATTGCCCCTAGAGTTAACCCTTTCACCCCCTTTTGCCACTGTCACTAAGCGATCGTTTTTCTGATCGCTGCATCAGTGTCGCTACTGTCGCTAGGTAGCTAGTTATTTTTTTAGGTTCACCGCCAGGTTTTTATATCGCTAGGTACCCCGATATACTACCCAATAATGGTTTTAACCCCCTGATTGCCCCTAGTTAACCCTTTCACCCCCTTTTGCCAGTGCCACTAAGTGATCATTTTTCTGATCGCTGCATCAGTGTCGCTACTATCGCTAGGTAGCTAGTTATTTTTTTAGGTTCACCGCCAGGTTTTTATAGCGCTAGGTACCCCGATATACTACCCAATAATGGTTTTAACCCCCTGATTGCCCCTAGTTAACCCTTTCACCCCCTTTTGCCAGTGTCACTAAGCGATCATTTTTCTGATCGCTGCATCAGTGTCGCTACTGTCGCTAGGTAGCTAGTTATTTTTTTAGGTTCACCGCCAGGTTTTTATATCGCTAGGTACCCCGATATACTACACAATAATGGTTTTAACCCCCTGATTGCCCCTAGTTAACCCTTTCACCCCCTTTTGCCAGTGTCACTAAGCGATCATTTTTCTGATCGCTGCATCAGTGTCGCTAATGTCGCTAGGTAGCTAGTTATTTTTTTAGGTTCACCGCCAGGTTTTTATATCGCTAGGTACCCCGATATACTACCCAATAATGGTTTTAACCCCCTGATTGCCCCTAGTTAACCCTTCCACCCCCTTTTGCCACTGTCACTAAGCGATCATTTTTCTGATCGCTGCATTGGTGTCGCTAGTGTCGCTAGGTAGCTAGTTATTTTTTTAGGTTCACCGCCAGGTTTTTATAGCGCTAGGTACCCCGATATACTACCCAATAATGGTTTTAACCCCCTGATTGCCCCTAGTTAACCCTTTCACCCCCTTTTGCCAGTGTCACTAAGCGATCATTTTTCTGATCGCTGCATCAGTGTCGCTACTGTCGCTACTGTCGCTAGGTAGCTATTTTTTTTTTAGGTTCACCGCCAGGTTTTTATAGCGCTAGGAACCCCGATATACTACCCAATAATGGTTTTAACCCCCTGATTGCCCCTAGTTAACCCTTTCACCCCCTTTTGCCAGTGTCACTAAGCAATCGTTTTTCTGATCGCTGCATTAGTGTCACTAGTGTCGTTAGGTAGCTAGTTATTTTTTTAGGTTCACCGCCAGGTTTTTATAGCGTTAGGTACCCCCATATACTACCCAATAATGGTTTTAACCCCCTGATTGCCCCTAGTTAACCCTTTCACCAGCGATCACAATATAAGTGTCACTGGTGACGCTGGTTAGCCAGTTAGTTATTTAGGTTCCCCATCAGGTTTTTATATAGCGCCAGGGACCCCCATATACTACCTAATAAAAATTTTAACCCCCTGATTGCCCCTAGTTAACCCTTTCACCACTGATCACCGTATAAGTGTTACGGGTGACTCTGGTTAGTTTTCTTTTTATAGCATCAGGGCACCCACCATTTATTACCCAATAAATGTTTAACCCCCTGATCACCCGGCGGGTGATATCAATTAGGTTTTAGGGTCAGGGTCTGCGTCGCCACCAGGGAGCGCTAGGTTAGTGCCAGTACCGCTAACACCCACACGCAAAGCATAAACCTCCCGTAGTGGTATAGAATCTGAACAGATCAATATCTGATCTGATCAGATCTATACTAGCGTCCCCAGCAGTTCAGGGTTCCAAAAAAACGCATTGTTAGCGGGATCAGCCCAGATACCTGCTGGCATCTGCGTTTTGCCCCTCTGCCCAGCCCACCCAAGTGCAGTATCGATCGATCACTGTCACTTACAAAACACATAACTGCAGCGATTGAAGAGTCAGGCCTGATCCCTGCGATCGCTAACAGTTTTTTTGGTAGCATTTTATATTTAAATCCAAAAGGCAGTGCTTGGTTTTCGGGGTCCCGTACGTGGCTAGGCTCCCAAAAAGTCCCCCACATGTGGTATCCCCGTACTCGGGAGAAGCAGCCGAATTTATTTTTGGGTGTAATTTGACTTATGCCCATAGCATGTGTGAGCAATATATCATTTAGTGACAACTTTGTGCAAAAAAAAAAAGTTTGTAATATTCCCGCAACTTGTGGCAAAATATAAAATATTCCATGGACTCAACATGCCTCTCAGTAAATAGCTTGGGGTGTCTACTTTCCAAAATGGGGTCATTTTGGGGGGTTTTGTGCTATTTTGGCATTTATGGCCTTCGAAACTCTGATAGGTAGTGAGGAGTGAAATCAAAAATTTGCACCCTTAGAAATCCTGAAGGTGGTGATTGGTTTTCGGGGTGCCGTGCGTGACTAGACTCCCAAAAAGTCCCACACATGTGGTATCCCCATACTCGGGAGAAGTAGCGAAATATATTTTGGGGTGCAATTCCACATATAACCATGGCATGTCTGAGCAATATATCATTTAGTGACAACTTTTTGTAAAAAAAAAAAAAAATTTCAATGGTCTCAACATGGCCCTCAGCAAATAGCTTGGGGTGTCTACTTTCCAAAATGGGGTCATTTGGGGGGGGGTTTTGTGCCATCTTGGCATTTTATGGCCTTCAAAACTGTGATAGGTAGTGAGAGGTAGTGAGGAGTAAAATAAAAAATGTATGCCCTTAGAAATCCTGTAGGCGGTGCTTGGATTTCGGGGTCCCGTGCGCGGCTAGGCTCCCAAAAAGTCCCACACATGTGGTATCCCTGTACTCAGGAGAAGCAGCAGAATGTATTTTGGGGTGTAATTTCACATATGCCCATAGCATGTGTGAGCAATATATCATTTAGTGACAACTTTGTGCAAAAAAAAAAGTTTGTAATATTCCCGCAACTTGTGGCAAAATATAAAATATTCCATGGACTCAACATGCCTCTCAGTAAATAGCTTGGGGTGTCTACTTTCTAAAATGGGGTCATTTTGGGGGGTTTTGTGCTATTTTGGCATTTTATGGCCTTCGAAACTGTGATAGGTAGTGAGGAGTAAATTCAAAAATTTGCACCCTTAGAAATCCTGAAGGTGGTGATTGGTTTTCGGGGTGCCGTGCGCGACTAGACTCCCAAAAAGTCCCACACATGTGGTATCCCCATACTCAGGAGAAGTAGCGGAATATATTTTGGGGTGCAATTCCACATATAACCATGGCATGTGTGAGCAATATATCATTTAGTGACAACTTTTTGTCATTTTTTTTTTTTTTGTCATTATTCAATCCCTTAGGACAAAAAAATAAATATTCAATGGGCTCAACATACCCATCAGCAATTTCCTTGGGGTGTCTACTTTCCAAAATGGGGTCATTTGGGGGGGGGGTTTGTACTGCCCTGCCATTTTAGCACCTCAAGTCATAAATTAAAAGCTGTGTAAATTCCAGAAAATGTACTCTAGTTTGTAGACGCTATAACTTTTGCGCAAACCAAAAAATATACGCTTATTGACATTTTTTTTACTAAAGACATGTGGCTGAATAAATTTTGCCCTCAATGTATGACTAAAATTTAGTTTATTCGATTTTTCTTATAACAAAAAGAAGAAAATATCTTTTTTTTTCAAAATTTTCGCTCTTTTTCCATTTATATTGCAAAAAATAAAAATCGCAGAGGCAATCAAATACCATCAAAAGAAAGCTCTATTTGTGGGAAGAAAAGGACGCAAATTTCGTTTGGGTGTAATATTGCATGACCGCGCAATTACCAGTTAAAGCAGCGCAGTGCGAAATTGGAAAAAGACCTCTGGTCCTTAAGGTGTTTATTGGTCCGGGGCTGTAGTGGTTAAGAGTCATTGCTGCACCCCCAAAAAAAACACATACTGCAGCTGCTGGCTTTTAACAATAGGATACTTACCTGTCCTGGAGTCCAGCGATATCTGCATCACAGCTGATGCTTCCATCAGCTGTCGGGTGCTGCCGCCACCATTGTGGGTAAGGGTACCCGCCAATGTAGCCTTACGGCTTCACGCCGGGAGCCCTACTGAGAATGCGTGAGGACCCACTCCTCTCTCCTACTGGCCCGGCGACAGGGATAGGAGGAGGGAGCCCCGCTGTGATGTCACGGACCCGGACTCCTGGAAGTGGGAACAGGTATCCTGTCCCCCCCCCCACCCCGAAAGGTGCCAATTGTGGCACTGGAGGGGGAGAGGAGACAAATGAGCGGAAGTTCCACTTTTGGGTGGAATTCCACTTCAACCTGGAACTCTGGTGCATGGAGGAGCTGTCGCAAGGTGCCCACATTGATCCCCAGTATAGCAGGGCTCACAGGGATTTAAAAATCCCTGTGGGTTTCATTCAATGATCGCGCATGCACAGAAGCGTACCGGAGCCACGACCCAGAAGAGGGAGATGTGTCCTGGAATGCACCTCCGTTCCAGAACCAAAGAGAGGAGAGAAGAGGAAAGGGGAGACACACACAGGCATAACAAAAAAAAAACTTGCTGCCATGGAGGAAACTTCAGACCTGCAGCTGATTCGTGCCTGGGCATAGAGAGGCTGTTTCCACCACCGGACACAGAGACCTGGAGCCACACACCCGCCCATGGCTGGGCCCTGGGCTCTCCTGACACCATTAGAAGATATGCCCGGCATCAACCTCGATCGATTGGACATCTGTATATGTAAGTGCATTGATTGTAGGTCCAATGAGGAGGAATGCAGTCTCTAGCGGTGAGCTCAAATTTATAGGAGTGGGGTCCTATAGCATTGGAGAGGAGGCGGGGTTAACCCACGTAGGCTTCCATGGAGTCTGTCAGGAAAAAAGGTTTCCCTTACTTTATGTTAAAATACAAAGTGCTAAGCTAAGTACAAACACACCCAAAATTACTCCTTTATTTACTTTTTGGAAAACAGATATCACAAGGTGATCAAATTTTTTGCCAAAAATTCTTGAAAATAAAGAGACATGCTGGTATTGGGGTGGTTAAAACATAGAGCTTGGTAATGGAGCACCAAATACAACTCATAAGGGTCACACACAGAAAGAGGAGGGGTTTAAGTTGTTAAGGTACAGGCCACATCCAGTGGGAGGATGGATATGAATGGGGTAATGTGCAGATATGCAGGATAAGGGAGGTAAAAATATTGAAGATGTTAATGTGCAGATGTGCAGTATATGTGTCACTGAAGAGACTGGAGATCAGTTGTTTAGAAGAGTAGGTTGAAAAGTTTAAACAAATTACCTGACTCCACTACTGCTGCTGATCTATGCTGTCATTCGGAACTAATGAATGACTCATTCATCCATTGGTAACTTTTCCTTCCCTTCACCTCCTTCCTTCCATTGTAAAAGGAAGGGAAGGGCTCACAGATGTAAATACTACACTGTTTACATCCAAACCTCTAAAACCAATCACAGCGATCCCAAGGTACATGGTCACTCAGATCAGCTCTGTATACAGTATTTGTGAACCGAGCCATCCGTTGGCTTAGTTCACATGTATTTTTGGCCACACTGATGGTTATATCTGCAGTGGTGTTTTAGATGAATTTTAGATGAACAGAGGCAGGCAAGTGGTAAAGGATTAATAATCAAATAAATAATCAAATTACACATTGCACTGCCAAATATTTTTGTTTTCAATAAATGTATTCTTATATTTTAGTTAACAGCTACAGTATGGTTGACAAGACAAAATTACATTTCATTTGTAAATATATATGTAAACATAAATTCCTGAATTATTTGGTTATCATAATTTCCATGATGATTGGGCCAGAATGTATTAATGATAAACATCACAATTCACAACCTAACTGTTCTTTATCAGTGGAAATAAATTGCACTTGACATTGGTGCTCTGGCCGTAGGTAGCAGTACAGCACTAGCTGCGTAGGTTTCTATCATTAGAACGGTTGTCAGAATGAATCATTCAGTCATTGCTCATTGTCTTGCACAAGCTTGCTTCTAAGTTATGAGCTTTCTTGTGCCTGGAATAATAAAAACATTTATCCACAATGTATTTTCTCTTTACTAGTCATAAAAAGGTTCACTATCTCGGCTGATTTTAATCTATAGATACATGGTAAAGTCAAGTACTTTGTTTGTTGCTGTAGTTATACTGTCTATTCTCTGTGGTGCTTGACGAAAAACGTTACTAATGAAACTATGAACAAATATGGGGCACAAAGCTTAATATCAAGCTAGCACATATGAGATCATTTATATATAACATCCAGGTAAATAACTAGAAGGCAAAGGGCCCAATAGCAAAGTTTGCAATGGCCCCCCAACAGCAGGTATTCATGGTGCAGAACACTGCAGTAACAGTTCATATTCCTAAATCAAGAGGTAAAGCAAAAAAGCAATTGTCAATACGAGTAAAAATATGCCCCACATCAGTAGGAGAGAAAAAAGCCCAACAGTCAGTGGGAGGAAAGAAAAACTGCCTCTGCACTGGTGGTCAGTAGGATATGGAAAACATTCCCTGGCTTCAGCGATTGATAGGATTAAAAAAATGCCTTGGTGTCAGTGATCAGCAGGAGGAAGAAAATACATTGTCAGTTGTCAGTAGAAGAAATACATGCATCATTAGTGCTTAGTAAGAGCATAAAATGTATATTCAGTAATCAGTAATGTTGCTAAGGCAAAGTCAGTGAGCAGTAGAATACAAAAAAAGCACTGGTAGTGGTCAGTAAAATGAAAAAAGTGTTTAAGTGAATGATCAATTGGGAGTGGGAGAATGGCCTAATGTCAGTGGTCAGTAAATGAAAAATGCTTCATTATGGATCAGTAAGAAGAAAAATGCCATAAGCATCAGTGGTCAGTAAGTCAGAGGAAGGATGACCCCATATCAGTGATCAGTGGGAAAAAGAAATGTCTTGACATTGGTGGAGTGAGAGGAAAAATATTAGGGACACTAAAGAGAGCTAGAGGGCTCAGGGATTCTGAAAATAGCTGGGAGTCTGTGGCAGACTGAGGGTTACTAAAGGGGCTCTACAGGAAGCTGGGACTCTGAAATAGGTTAAGTGCCCTATGTGGGCTGTGGGGCTCTGTGGGTTAAGTGGGGCACTATGAGAATCTGTAGGTTCTGCAGAAGGCTTTGGACATATTGTGGGATGATGAAGGGCTCTGTGGGAGGCACAGTGAGGGGATGGGCCTTCCCCTCCACATTCACTGTTCACACCTGCTGTCGGTATGAACACCCCATGGGAAGTCAAACTTTCCCTTTACCTTCGCTCCAGTAATATGACAGGTCACATGACCAGGAAAGAACTGAATGTCGCCCCCTAGCATGTACCCATGCTGACAAGAGGCCGGTAGCTGCTCTGAATCAGGGAAGGCATTGATTTACAATATCTTACACTGACACCTGCTGGACCATTCCCTGATGCTGCAATGCTCAGCTTTCCAGCACCAGGCACCAGCTGCTGCTCTGCAGAGTGCCTTGCATTCTAGAACCTTCTAGGTAGACTTTTCTTCAGCCCACCACTCCTCATATCAGAGGCCATTGCATGGTCTGTTATGCCATTAGTTCATCTTTGATTAAAAATGTTCTCACTACTGGGGGAAGCGTGGGGATACTTAAAGGGCAACTTCACTAACGGTGTAGTTATTTTAAAAAAATAAGCCTATGTGTAAGTGTGGAATGTTAGGCCGTGTACACACGCGGGGACTGTTCGCCCAACTTTGTCCGCTGAACAGTGTTTCGGCAAACAGTCCGCTCGTGTGTGGGCTTTCAGCGGACAGTTTCAGCGAACAGTCCGCTGAACAAGGTTTTTCGGAAATTCCGAAAAACTGTCCGCTGAAACCTTGTTTCAGCGAACAGTCCCCTCGTGTGTAGGCTTGTTCGTCAAACTAAGTTCCGCGCATGCTCAGAAAGGATTTACACGCCGAAAGTTATAATGCAGTGTATAGGACGTCGTATTTTTCGTCCCGTCGTACGTGCCGTTCACGTCATCGCGCACGGTTTCAGCAAACTGTTCGTCCGTCGTGTGTGGCCATGTCCGTCCATGCTAATTTTGAGCGGACTGTTTGCCGAAACTGTTTGACGGACAAAGTTGGGCGAACAGTCCCCGCGTGTGTACGCGGCCTTAGAGTCAGGGCAAGATTAAGGTGTTAGGAAATAGGTTTAGAGTCAGGACAATATTTTAGGAGTTTGGTTAATCCAGAACTTTATATTTTACACAACAAATTGCGAACAGGAAGAAGGGGGGTTTATTATGCAGAAGAGACACATACATGTCTTTCTGCAATAAAGCTGCTTACCTTTCTCTTTGCAATAATTTTTTTAATTTGCACCAGATCACACAATGCCAGTCTAAATGCATTTTCAGTGGAATCTGAACTTTCTTTTCATTGTTTGCTTGATCCAAAGAAAAACAGTGGGTGGTTGTGTCCCATTCAAATTCATGCCACTGTGTTATTTTAACACTTTCAGTACTGAGAGGCTACCTGGAGTAAAAAAAATGATGGTCTGAGAAATCACCAGTTTTTATAATCTAACAAGGTTTCAGTTTTGAATAGAACTTTCTTTAAACTTTGAACTCCTGACACATTGGCTTAATAGGAACGTTGATGACACCACCAAAAAAATAGCATTGTCTTCTATAATTCTTACATGTAAATGTAACCCTGGCCAAAGTAACTTAAAGCCCAAGGTTGGCTATGGCTTTAAATTTCATATGTTTTTAGTTAGGAAAATGCAAGTACCATTATGTAATTTCTCTTCCTACTGTCAGTCCTCTGACTCATAATAAATAGTAGTGTAAAAATCTATATATTAGTAACATTTTTTTACATCTCTTATTGTAAAAGTCCAGTGAACGCAAGGTTGCAATAAATAATGTGTCCTATCTCAGGCAGAACTGTCAGTGGTCAAATTTTATGAATGTCTGCCAATATTCAATACACATTTCTCAGGAAATCATGACAGAAGTTCTTTTCTCCAGAGGATGAACAGACTGGTGACTGACAATGCAGTAATTCTGAATATATGCACTTCTGAGTTTTTTAGGACACAAGGGACCCTCTAGGCATTTCAGTAGTGCAAAATTATGTTTTTTTGGCTTTCCCACAAGATTTTCAACAGTTTAGAAAATATTATTTTCCTCTGTGTAAATAAAATATAGTTGACTTTACTTTACTTTATAGAACCCAAATTTCAGTTGTTCATAAAATTACCTACATGCTCTCTCTTTTTGCTGCTGACAGGATATAGTTTTCATTATGGTATTTACACTGTGCTGCTCCCCTGAAAGTATGTTGGCTAGGGATGAGCCAAACACCCCACCCCCCTTCCCCCGTTCGGTTCGCACCAGAACATGCGAACAGGCAAAAAATTAGTTTGAATGCATGAACACCGTTAAAGTCTATGGGACACGAACATGAATAATCAAAAGTGCTCATTTTAAAGGATTATATGCATGGTATTGTCATAAAAAAAAGTTTTAAATACAACCATTTTTTCGGGAGCAGTGATTTTAATAATGCTTAAAGTGTAAAAATAAAAGTGTAATATTCCTTTAAATTTCATACCTGGGGGGTGTCTATAGTATGCCCCCATGCCATTGTTTTTTTTTTTTTGGTGTGGGGTTTCTCTGTGGGGAAATCGCCATGCCGTATTTATCAATGAACTTTTATGTGTATTGCGGACCGACAATTCATTGTAGCCACGAGTAGTTTAAAATGACTTTTTTTCCTTTAGAAATGTAATTTTGCTGTCAGACTGTTCTAAACACAGGAAACGTGCCCATTTACAGGCATACTATAGACACCCCCCAGGTATGAAATTTAACCACTTTCAGACCGGACCAGTTTGCTGGTAAATGACCAGAGGTCTTTTTACAATTTGGCACTGCGCTGCTTTAACTGGTAATTGCGCGGTCATGCAATGTTGTACCCAAACAAAATTTGCGTCCTTTTCTTCCCACAAATAGAGCTTTCTTTTGATGGTATTTGATTGCCTCTGCGATTTTTATTTTTTGCGATATAAATGGAAAAAGACCGCAAATTTTGAAAAAAAATGATATTTTCTACTTTTTGTTATTAGAAAAATCCAATAAATTCAATTTTTGTCATACATTTAGGCCAAAATGTATTCAGCCACATGTCTTTGGTAAAAAAAAAGTCAATAACTGTATATTTATTGGTTTGCGCAAAAGTTGTCACATCTACAAACTAAGGTACGTTTTCTGGAATTTACGCAGCTTTTAGTTTACGACTGCCTATCTCAGTTCTTGAGGTGCTAAAATGGCAGGGCAGTACAAAACCCCCCCAAATGACCCCATTTTGGAAAGTAGACCCCCTAAGGAAATTGATAAGTGGCATGTTGAGCCCATCGAATATTTTATTTTTTTGCCTCAAGCGATTGAATAATGACAAAAAAATATATATTTTTTTTTTTACACAAAGTTGTCACTAAATGATATATTGCTCACACATGCTATGGGCATATGTGAAATGACACCCCAAAATAAATTCTGCTGCTTCTCCTGAGTACGGGGATACCACACGTGTGGGATTTTTTTGGGAGCCTAGCCGCGTACGGGGCCCCGAAATCCAAGAACCGCCTTCAGGTTTTCTAAGGGCGTAAATATTTGACTTCACTCCTCACTACCTATTACAGTTTTGAAGGCCATAAAATGCCAAGATGGCACAAAACCCCCACAAATGACCCCATTTTAGAAAGTAGACACCCCAAGCTATTTGCTGAGAGGCATTTTGAGTCCATGGAATATTTTATATTTTGCCACAAGTTGCAGGAAAATTACAAACTTTAATTTTTTTTTATTTTTTTTTCACAAAGTTGTCACTAAATGATATATTGCTCACACATGCTATGGGCATATGTGAAATGACACCCCAAAATAAATTCTGCTGCTTCTCCTGAGTACGGGGATACCACATATGTGGGACTTTTTGGGAGCCTAGCCACGTACGGGGCCCCGAAAACCAAGAACCGCCTTCAGGTTTTCTAAGGGCGTAAATATTTGACTTCACTCCTCACTACCTATTACAGTTTTAAAGGCCATAAAATGCCAAGATGGCACAAAACCCCCACAAATGACCCCATTTTAGAAAGTAGACACCCCAAGTTATTTGCTGAGAGGCATGTTGAGTCCATGGAATATTTTATATTTTGCCACAAGTTGCGGGAAAATTACAAACTTTTTTTTTTTTTTTTTTTCACAAAGTTGTCACTAAATGATATATTGCTCACGCATGCCATGGGCATATGTGAAATGACACCCCAAAATAAATTCTGCTGCTTCTCCTGAGTACGGGGATACCACATATGTGGGACTTTTTGGGAGCCTAGCCGCGTACGGGGCCCCGAAAACCAAGCACCGCCTTCAGGCTTTCTAAGGGCGTTACAGTTTTGAAGGCCATAAAATGCCAAGATGGCACAAACCCCCCCCAAATGACCCCATTTTGGAAAGTAGACACCCCTAAATTTAGGGGTACACTAGTGAGACTAGGTAATAAATGGCGGGTGCCCTGAAACTATAAAAAAAATAACTAACCAACCAGCGTCACCTGTAACAGTTATATGGTGATCACTGGTGAAAGGGTTAACTAGGGCGCAATCAGGGGGCTTTATGCGGTAGTATATGGGGGTCCCTGGCGCTATAAAAAGCTGCGGCGAACCTAAATACCTACCTGCCTAACTAGCGTCACCTGTGACACTAATACAGTGATCAGAAAAACGATCGCTTATTAGGCTGGGTTCACACTGGAGCGATGTGGGAACGCCACAAATGCGCGGCGGGTTCCCGCATCACATGCCTCCCGGCGGCAGTTCACACTGCCCTATGCGAACTGCTGGGAGTGTCAGTGAAATGTTAATGACACCCCCAGATCAGTTCGCATATCGCAGTGCGATCTGCAAACTCGGATCACATGGTGTGAACACCCATGCGATCCGATTCTGCTGCGGACCAAAAAAAGGGTCCCGTGCGAGTTTGCGGCGGGTGCGGTGGGTGCGACACGAATTCAGCCATACTATCTGTATGGCTGAACTCGAATCGCACAGAGATCGGATGTGATTTGCACTGCAGTGCGGTGCGAATCACATCCGTTCTCATAAACCGCTGCAATGTGAACCCAGCCTTAGTGACACTGGCGACGGGGGGTGATCACGGGGTTAAACCTTTATTGGGGGGGTTAGGGGGGTACCTTAGAACTAAAGGAGGCTAACCCTAACTGCCCTAACAGTTATTACAGTCACAAATGACACCCGCCGGGTGATCAGGGGGTTAAACCTTTATTAGGTAATAAATGGCGGGTGCCCTGAAACTATAAAAAAATAACTAACCAACCAGCGTCACCTGTAACAGTTATATGGTGATCACTGGTGAAAGGGTTAACTAGGGGGCAATCAGGGGGCTTTATGCGGTAGTATATGGGGGTCCCTGGCGCTATAAAAAGTTGCGGCGAACCTAAATACCTACCTGCCTAACTAGCGTCACCTGTGACACTAATACAGCGATCAGAAAAATGATCGCTTATTAGGCTGGGTTCACACTGGAGCGATGCGGGAACGCCACGAATCCGCGGCGGGTTCCCGCATCGCATGCCTCCCGGCGGCAGTTCACACTGCCCTATGCGAACTGCTGGGAGTGTCAGTGAAATAATGACACCCCCAGATCAGTTCGCATATCGCAGTGCGATCTGCAAACTCGGATCGCATGGTGTGAACACCCATGCGATCCGATTCTGCTGCGGACCAAAAAAGGGTCCCGTGCGAGTTTGCGGCGGGTGCGACACGAATTCAGCCATACTATCTGTATGGCTGAACTCGAATCGCACAGAGATCGGATGTGATTTGCACTGCAGTGCGGTGCGAATCACATCCGTTCTCATAAACCGCTGCAATGTGAACCCAGCCTTAGTGACACTGGCGACGGGGGGTGATCACGGGGTTAAACCTTTATTGGGGGGGTTAGGGGGGTACATTAGAACTAAAGGGGGCTAACCCTAACTGCCCTAACAGTTATTACAGTCACAAATGACACCAATGCAAAAAAAAAAAAAAAAAAAAAAAAACAATTGGTGTCACTGTGACTGGGGGGGCAGGGGTAATTGGGGGGGTGATCGGGGGGTAAAGGGGGGGTGTGAGTGTGCCTGGCATGTTCTACTGTATGTGTGGTGTGTTGGTGCAACTCACCGAACCTCTCTCCTCGGTGCCGGAACGAAAAATACCGACACGGAGGAGAGAATATATCACTTCCTCTCCTGTGTTTACATTACAGGAGAGGAAGTGATGTCACGGAGGATTTCCATTCGTCGAGAGCGATCGCGAGGGGGTGGCCATGAATGAATGGCCACCCCCTCATCCCGGATCGCTCTCGAAGGAATGCCGACCGCCGCAGGCACGGGGGGGGGGGGCCCGATCGGGCCCCCCACCCGCGGGCAGGCAGGGACTTATATATACGCCCATATGCCTGCCCGTGCCATTCTGCCGACGTATATCATCGTGCGGCGGTCGGCAAGTGGTTAAAGGAATAATACTACATATTACTACATAATATTATGACAATACCATTCATATAAGCCTTTAAAATTAGCACGTTTGATTTCTCTCATAGACTTTTAAAGGGTGTTCTGCGAACACCCAAAATTGTTCGCTGTTCTGCGAACTGGTGAACAGCCAATGTTCAAGTCGAACATGAGTTCAACTCGAACATAAAGCTCATCCCTGATGTTGGCTTTTTTGGTTTGAGTTTAACAGTATTTTAATTTTATTCAGATACTTTAATGAATGTTGGCCTTTTTTTTTATTCTAATGGGGTATTTTATTTGATAGCTGTAGAGAGTTAAACTACCTCTCCAGCATTTTGTATATATCCCTGGGACACCATTGCTGAGATCTGTGCACCAAGATCTGCAAACCTGTGCCAATTATGAAGGTGGTTCCACTCTCCATGCTGGTGCTCCATTTTACTTTGTATTATAATACAAGAGGAGTAATTGAAATGCACAAAGGTGAGTGCCAACACCCAAAAAAGAGTCAGGAATTATGACCGGGAGAAGATCTTGCTGTTGGAGTATCCAAAACAAATACCAAGCAGCTTACTCAGTCCTCCATGCTCCACTTCAACTAAAACATTACTTTTATGTGAACTAACAGTTGCCACAAACAGTTGCAGAACAAGATCTTACCTTCCAATCTTCCCTGCCAAAAAGTCTTATTTCACAACATGGAGCTTCATCAGGAGAGCAGGGAATAGTTCCCTTCACTCCTGATGAAGCTCCATGCTGCAAAACATGTTGAGAGATAACCCCACATTTGCTTATAATGCACTGATACCTCAGGGAACACTACAGAGTATCGAAAATGGAGTTACCATAAAAATGTTCTGTTAAGAAAAATAATTGATCTATATGTAATAATGTGAGGTTGCATGGAAGGTATTGTCTGTGAGCCTGTGGGAATCGATATTATAGTTTTTAAGGATTACACCTTGTGTTTTTTTTTTTATCATGGATATAATATATGTTTGATTTTATATTTCTTTTCCTTCAAACTGTTTGGCACCTAAAAAATCCTATTCTGTGCTCTTTATTTTGTTTGCTGGTTATTTGCTACTTTGGGATGTGGTGCACAGTCCATATATTCACAGCATAACACTTGCTGATACCTTTTGCATATACTATTATGAAAAAATTAAATAACATAATGTGGCAAATTAGTGCAGTGCTATTTTACCCTTCACTGGGTAAATGGAGGATTCCATTTATTCCAAAGCAGAATTAGGTTGTTAAAATTGAAGTAATAATAATCATATTGGTTTATCATGTTTGATCATTTTAATGCAGATATTAAAGCTATTTTGTCCTCTGCAACACATACATATATAATGTTAGTGTAATTGCTGATAAGACTGGTAAAACAACTGTATCAGCAATCTGATATGGATTATTACTCAGATAATTATCCAGATCATTAAGATTACATTGAATAGAGTGACCTTTATGTGTTAGATTAAGAACATAATAAACATAATATATTAAATCTAGTATACAGTTCCTGATTTATTTATTTTTTTTATTCCTTGTGTTTGCAGTTTTCCTTAAGCTATGTTAAACACAAGCACTTATATAATTTCCTTGAAGTTGGCCTGCCGTCCATTTAGTGAAAAAAAAATGACATTAAGACCCTTTCTGCTTCTTCTTTTCATGTTTTTTTTTTCTGTCACTTTTATCCCTTTCCAATTTCTTTAATGTAGAATATATGGCTATAGGCCCCACATAATGCTTACAAACCATTTTTCATGCATTTCTATGGATTTTTGACATTTTGAACCTGTTTTCCATCCACTGGTGGTCTATGAAGGAAAAAGTTTCAACAGGATTAGAACCTAATTTTTACCACTCTCTAAAACACTGGTGTCCATATTAAAATGATCCAATGACCACATTTAGAGCCACAATTCAAAGGAAAGACCACATCCAAATAAATTTATATACCCTATCCAAGTTGTACAGAGCACAAAAGACCTGTGCACAGTGGGAAAAAAGCCAGAGTGTAATCTGGTGATGGCAACACCTATCAAAAAAACATTAAAAAAAACACACATATATCAGGTATAACCTGCTTCCAGAAAGCTCCATACTTAGGTTCCCCTCCAATTACCTGCATACTGCAGCTTTAAAACCCAGATGCCCTATGGATGATGACAGTGGAAATAAAATAAGCCCCATTTCCATGTCTTTGGAAAGTAAATAAGCTCTATTTTCAGCATTAGCAGGAGCAAAAAAATCATCTGAAGTTAGTAGGAAAAAAAAAGTTCTACCATCCATGTTCAGGAATAGGAAAAAATGCCAAAGCCCCACAGGACATGTGTCATTGCTTGGCCCAGGAGTCATCTGCCTCTCTGCTCTAGATGCTACCATCAGAAACAGGATTTTTACTTGACATGTATCAGAAAGGCCAGTATTCAACATCAAATTCAGCTTCATTTTGAGAAGCTAACAGGAAACAGGATCTTTATGTGATACATTGTAGATCGCCAAGATTTAAACTAAAATTCAGCTTAGATGTATTATTAAATTAGCATGGCAAAAGGTATGGGATGCCATTTCTCACACTGATATCAGTCAATTTTTAATGTACTATTGACAAGCTACAGCTTTCTAAATATTGTGCCTTGTGTCACAGATACACATGAAATAGGCTGTTTTGTGATAGGGTATTAATGTTACCTGCCTAGCACATGTTAAAGTTCAAAACAGAAGGTTTCCTTTGAAAATATTGTAACAAATATGGGCATTCGGTTAAAGAAAGTAATATTTGTGGCTAAACTGGTTATGTTTGGATGAACTATTTCTGGCTATGTCACGCAGGGAAGAACAGACAACCCTGATTGTAAGTTTTCATAGACACTACTTATCTGGTATGGCTGAGAGCTTTGGCACCAGTAAGATGAGAACAAAGTTTTCTGACCTATGCTTTTTTTGGTTTTAAAAGTTGAGCAGGTTGCCGGTTAGTTATGTTTTTTTATGAACTCAAATTACAGAGAATAAACAAGAAAAAGTTTTGCACCACATATAAACTGGAATCAAATGCATGCTAAATGCAAGTATTTTTAAAAACACAGCTGAGAAATAGTGTCTTAAGCATATCGCCCAAGGTTTTGAGATGGGAACGAGCAAAAGTATGTAGGCATAGGAAAGACCCCCTTAAAAGGAGAATTAAACAAAAATAGTTTAGTTGAACCTATAAGTGCCTTTTATACCAATAATATTCCTTTATACTGAATTTTGAAATTTACAAATGCAGCAATTTAGAAATTGAATGAAAGGCTTAGCACTGAGAAGTAGTTTTTGAAAGATAGTGCATTTTATATACAACTTTATTGATCAGACCAAAATGAAGGACAAATGGGGAGGAAAGAGGGACAGGGAGATGTTGTTCCAAATCAGGGACAGTCCCTTGAAATCAGGGACAGTTGGGAGTGTTGGGAGTGTTAAAGTAATGTTAAAGTAGGACTGGCTATGCATTTTCAAATATTTGTATATTCTTAAAATGCAGTAAATTAGTTTTAAAACAAAACATCTGTGACCTCTGTAGCTACAGACACTGTGGAGCAAATCTTCTCCAATGTCCACAAAATAAGCACTGAAGTTGTTCAAGTTAGATCTTAGTACTCTGCTCTTTTTTTAGCCACCTGTTCTATGTTTACATTAGAGATTACAGGGCTGGCAGGCAATCAATTTAATGCTGAAAGGGAGAAGGGGAAGCAGGGGGAGCTTAAACAAAAATGAAAATGTATGTGATTTTGCTGTATACCTTGAGAATTAATTACTGTTCAATGATGGCTTGTTTTAAAATTTCATTTATTGCTTATTCATGAAAAAATACATATTTCAGGATGCTTTTTTAGTTGTCACAATGAATTTAATATTTCAGAAAGTACAATCATAAAAATCCTCATTGCATATTTCACATACTCAATATGGAGATTATGAGCTAAACAAAACATCATATACTTCAATGCCAGAGATATCCATAACGTTAGATTATCCTTTCCCAACCACCGGCAAACCATATACACATTCAAGGAAATATGTTACAATGCTCACAAGTGGTTGGTGGTAGATGCTTGACACGTTTCACAGATAAGCTGCAATCTGCTTCCTCAGAAGTCCCATGGAAGGGATATTTCAGGATAATATTACGAGGTACACAAATCAATCATAATGAAGCCAGTAATCATTTCACTTATATTTACACCATGGGTACTTACATATGTAACCACTTGAAAGCAACAAAGGTATCTCAAAGGAGAGTACAAGGAATATATATATATAAGATGGCTCTCTGTCTCACAAAGGTAATAGTCCTATTAACATCCATAATATCAATTACTGAGTACAAATCTATATACAATATGGGGGTTATTTACGAAAGGCAAATCCACTTTTCAGTGCAAGTGCGCACTTGAAAGAAGCACCAATCGCTCTAAATCTAAGGGTAGATCTGAAATGAGTGGAAGCTCTGCTGATTTTATGATCCAATCATGTGCAAGCTGAAATGCTGTTTTTTATTTTACTTGCATGTCCCCCTGGGATCTACAGCGACTTTACTTCCAAGTGCACTTTCAAGTGCACTTACAGTGAAAACGGGATTTTCCTTTAATAAATAACCCCCCATATCTATAGTATCACTGCTAAAACAGGAGAGAAATCATTACTGCCTTTATTAATCCACATAATTTATGATGGATCCATAATATAAAGAGATAACTCTCTCACATCTATAGAATGAATAGGTCAGGCATATCTAAACACACATGACCAGAGGAAGAATATTTCCAAGCTTCCAATCATTCCAATAAAATTATCAAAAAGATGATTTATAATTTTATATTCCAGATACTTCAAAACCGAGAAATATTTTGAGCACAAAGAAGCAAGCCCTGTGCCAGTGTGGTCCTATCTTGGATGTAAAACCTCCTTTCTGAAAAAAATGTACCCAGGTTAAATTAGTAAAATAATTAGTAAGCTTGGATGTAACAAATCACATTGTCTCAATAAGGTACAAATTAAGGGAAACGGGACATACCAATGTGGACATGAGAAGACATGTGTATATAGAACACGAGGGTCAGGTGCCCAAACTGAATGATCCATGCAACTACTGCAACGACTATATATACCATACCATATATATGTAAATCCCCCACTACACCCATGTTCCCACCACAGAACTCAGCAACAGGTGATGCAATCACAAAGTGCATGACAGTGCCTGCCAATGATGTCTTCACATCACATCCGCCCACAGTCATTAAGTAATCTCGGCACGATGTGCGCAACACAGGCCATGTATTTGGCAAAGTGAGAAAATCCTCTTTGATGGACAGACCAGAATTCTAGCTGTGGCAGTGAGAAAGGGCTGGGGAATGAGGAGGGTGGGCAGAACACTTACTGATGAGAAACAGGAGTGCTTTAAAAAGCCACCTGCTAAGTGACCCCAAAAAAAGAGGAACCAAGGTAGACAAAAGGCACGCATGGGTATACATACAGTTTCCCCCACTAACCAAAAGCATTGGGATAAGCCAATAATAACAATACAATATAAGCAAACAAGGGCAAATACTGTATAATGTTCCTGTAACATAGTACAAGTTATACTATAACAACTTATAGATAAACCTTTAACAATGCTGAAATCTATTTATTCTTAAGAAAAATAGCTACATAAAAAATTACCATTATAAGAAACATTTATTTGACAGAGCATCAATAAGGCTGTGAGATTGGATTGCCTTGAGCTTAAAAATCCAATGCACCTCCCTTCCTAGCAGAACTTTATTAAAATCTTTACTAAAAGAATGTAAATATTAAAATGTTCAAAGCCTGGTCAATTTAATGTCTGAGTGTTAATTTATGGGTTAAACAGATTGGATTCAGCAAAAAGGACATCCTGCAGCTATGTCTTGCTGGAACTCTATGCAAGTCTATGAAGTCACACTTTAGTGCAGGTATTTATACATTTAATGAATCAAACAACCAATATTTTGTATAATTACAAGCAATATATAATTATATTCATTTCTTGTACACAATAAAAATAACATTGTAAACCAATCAGACTTTACTTCAAGATGAACTCCAGCCTTATGTTTGGAAAGTTGTACAGGCTCCTTTCTTTTGCTGAAATTACATACTCTGACTGTCCACTGTAAGCTTCCCATACTGTTACCTCAAAACCCATTGTAACAAACTTTACTGGACAACTACATAATTATAAAAAAACAAGGAGTTTTAGTACAAAACTTCATTAAAATCAATTATAAAATGACATGGGATCTTAGGCCCTTTAAAGCAATATTGACCATATGCTAATGGAAAGTATCTTTGCTAGACACATTCCAAGAGGTCGAGGTGTTTCACATTAATTAGCGTCTTCAGGACCTTCAATCTTGGAAGCAAAGAAGAAAGGCCTAATACATTTACAGTAAATATATATTGGACAATGGAGAAGTACTTAGGGCTGCTCCAAACATACTCTATAGCACTAAAGCGTCAAGAACATCCAAAACCTTTGCAGTAACCTTCAATTAATTCAGAAAATAGTAAAATAAACCGTGCTTAGGATGATTTAAAAGGTTGCAGCCCCCCTTAAAAAGAACCCAAATGAGAGCCCTAAGATTAATAAAAATGTAAAGACAGGGGTAGTGGCGTTACCTGTGGATTGAAGAGTGATCTAGCAATTCATTCTTTAAAGGCTCCTCATGCAATATAATTGTGAAAAAAATATATAAATGTGAGAAAGATAATAATAATAAATCCCAGCACTGGGATAACCTCCTGTATCCTGTAGGGTCAATGAAGTGTCCAAAGACCTCCTCATAAAACCGACCCCTCACGGATACCACAGGGGGTTATGTCCTCATAGTGGTCTAGTACCTAGTGCTAAACCAACAATGGTAAAAATTAAGTAAATCCCAAAGATAATTATAACATGACATAAAACATACTGTATTAATTATAACATAAATCCGAAAGAAATCCATAAGTGAACTCCCATATGTAGGCAATAAACCTAAACGTGTTTTTGTATAGTCAGATGACTAATGAACATGTGAAAGTTCCATGGTAAATAGAGTCCCACAGTGCTGTGCAATATATATATATATATATATATATATATATATATATATATATATATATATATATACCAAAAATAAAAAAAATTATGAAAAATCACAAAAAAAACGTGACAAAATCTCATAAAAAACTAAAAACACTAAACCAAAAAACACAAAATGTCAAAATCTCAGCAGTTGCTAGAGTCACATAAGTGCATCCATTCTGATATAGATAGTTGTTTGTGCTATTGAAAAATAGTTGCAGGTGACTTTTGGTGCTCACAGTGCTTGACAGGTGACTTGCTCCCCCTTATGGGTCCCCACTCACCAGCTCCTATGACCCCTGCAGGGGTAATATGCCTGTAACTCTACAGTACAGTCCAGTGGTCTCAAGCTGCAGCATCCCCAGTTCCTCAAATCGATTTTGGATGTCCAATTGGTGGCAGATATATGCAGTAATATTCCTCATTAAAAAAAAAGATTGGCTGCTATGGTGTAGCATCCAATAAAGTGCATTTATTTAAAAATGTAGTTAAAAATCAAACATAAAATAAAATAAACCCAAACAGATCAAGGGCAAGATCCGTATGCCTAAAGTGCCTATCCTGAAGCGGTAACTCTATAACAAATATAGCTTAGGTAGCTGTGGGTGTGTGGCATGTGGTATGCCAGCTGTGTTACACCCACTAGCCCTAGTTCCTGAAAGTCACGTGGTGTGCGTGAAGAGCTGTGCGCGTTTTGTAATTAACGTCTTCAGCATCGAAGACGTTAATTACAAAATGCATACGGCTCTTACATGCACGCCACATGACTTTCAATTAATGTATGTTTGAGCTCTCCTTTGCCTTAGAATAGTCCCTGGATGAGTGTGCAGTGTGAGGTATTTTCTTCCCCCACGGTGGATATGCATCTATCCAGGAAGGTGGGATGCCCATGGTGTGTACTGTGGGAGGTCCGTGCCCCCTCCTTACCTTAAGGGACAGCTTATAGCCATCTCCTCATTTAGTTATACCTGTGTGTGGCATCATCCAAGCATGCACAATAGGGTAAATGGACGTCATAAGCCGGCGTCAGCTGGTGCCATTGGCATGGGCTGGGTCGGAGACCTATATAGAGAGCATTGAGCTGCCCTCAATCAGATGGCTGCAACTGGGGGCAAACGAGGCTGAGTGCTGACTTTGGTGAGTACGCTATGGAATCTACATTAACTGTGGCATATGTCAGCGGCTTCCTCCACCAGGGTGGTGTTTGGAAACTGTGCATATGGGGATCTAAATTTCACTGTCAGCCAATGTGGTTTGATTGATTTATTGCCCTTGGCTGTCATGTTCCAAACCTTGATGCACTGCTATCCCTATGTTACAGCATATCATTGTTCACCACGGATGATTCATCTGGAGTCTTTTCGGTCCTTTTGTTGACACACCACCACAGCCTGCCCTCCCACTTTTGTTACATACTACCATTCCCTGCCTAGATATTGCCCCCAGTACATGCATTGAATACACGTGATTGACAAGGTGGGTCGGAGTTTAATCAACTGGACATGGCTGCTATCTTCGGTGTTTGTCTTATGGTTTCAAGTTTTGTCTCCCCCCTTTCCCCCCTCCCCTCCCTGTCAATTGACCCCTCTTTTTTGCCCCTTTTTCTAATAACCCCTCCCTTCTCTTCCCTTCTTCCCCTTCCTCCACTTCCCCATTCCCTTTCCTCTCCTTCCATTTTCCCCTTGCCCTTCTCCATTCCCTTTTCTTTTACCCCCCCCATCCCTCTTTGTTCTCTTTCCCTCCTCCTACCCTTCTCCCTTCCCCTTTTTTCTTTCCCCCTTTTCTCTCCCTTCCCCTTTTTTTCTTTCCCCCCTTTTCTCTCCTTTCCCCTTCTTTCCTGTTCCTCACTACCACCAATTTTTCCTCCACCCCCCTTTTTTTCCCTTTTTCCCACTTCTTGGCTCTTTTTATACATTTTTTCTTCTCATTCCCTTTCCCCCCTTTTTTCTCCCTTTCTTCCCACCTGCTGTTGTGTCCATTGTTGTTAACACTGACCCATTGTCACTTTACTATTTTTCATTATTATTGCTCATAGTGTCCCCCGTTGTTCGCCCCGGAGGAACTACTGGATGCATCTATTGGTACTGCATGGCGCCTGCAGGGCCTTCTTTGGTAAGCTATTTTCAACTTTGTAGATTCTCCAAGATTAATCTACTATGTATTGTTACCTATGAGTTTGTTACTCGCAAACTCACTAATTTTGAAATTTAGCGCTGTATGTAAGTGAATATCTGCTGAATATTTGCTGATAAATAATATATATATATAATTGCTGATAATAAATCAATTCAAATAATATATATGTACATATTCCATATGACCAGCATATATATAATGTGAAAATGTACATATATATTATTTGAATTGATTTATTATCAGCAATTATATATATATTATTTATCAGCAAATATTCAGCAGATATTCACTTACATACAGCGTTGCTCTCCAGTGGGTCAGTGGATGTGTGTAACAGTGAGGTTGCATATCATCTACTGTGACAACTGGTTTGATTGATTTTTGTATGAACAGATTCTTACGAGTAAGTAATTTAAGCAGCTGCATGATTTGGAAACTCTACAGTCTCCAGTAAAAGATACTCATTAGTGTATCAGCGCTTGTGTTTATACTGATTGTAGACGTGGGGCACGATAGTATAAACATTTTTTAATTTTGAAATTTGCATAACTGTTCAATCATGAAACTTTATTCACTCTTGTAAATGTTTTTAACTGACCTCTCCTGAAGAAGCGGTGGAAACCGCAAAACATGTAGAGTATCCCATCAGGATATACATCCAAGCCTTTTTTTCTATTTGGACCTGCGAGTCCACTACTTTCGTTTTCATTACTGTGCACAGTACCTCGTGTATCAACTGTTTTTAACTTTGTCTATTTTCTAATAAATTGTTAAAAAAAAAAATGTTGTTAAATCCTTGGGTACCGAGATAGTCCTTGATGCTTTAATGCTATAGAGTATGTTTGGAGCAGCTCTAAGTACTTCTCCATTTTCCAATATCTATTATTTAGGATGATGGTACCCACCCCTATCCCTTTATGATCTCGAATGAGGCTTTAGCTATTATTACAGTAAATATATGCAATTTATACATAACAACCACATACAAACATTTTAGGGCTACAATACATGCTACTTACACATCCCCTTTAAAATACTAGCAATGGTATATTTCTAAAATACCAGCAATGGTGGATGCCAGCAATATATATCACATCTGCACATATACAGTATATGGGTGCAATCATGGGTGTTTGGAATCATATATGGATATTAACTATGGTACAATTCTGGCCCTTTCCACTAGTCATATTCTACTTGCATTGCACAGAGAAGCAGAGGACATGATGGAGGGGGAAAGGTAGAGCCAGAGAAGGCAAAATATAAAGAGAATAAATATAGCACAATCCTGCTATAATTTAGTGTTTCAGGAACTTGGAGCTGCAAAGGGAGCATTGTAAAAAGCTGCAGAGGGAGCATTGTAGTGTATGCTTTTCAATTGTGTATTTAGCTATTTAGCTGGAGTTCCCTTTAAATTTCTGGGATTGCTGGAAGGGACCTTTGATATTTTTGCAGCTGTTTAAAGCAAATTACCACAAAATGAAAACGTTCATATGTTAAACAAATTGTAAATGCTATGAAGGAGTGAACTTTCAGCTTGAATGAATCATTTGCTCCTACTATAGAATTTGTTTCATTTAGAAGGGACTAGGTTTCAAATTGAAAGCAATTCTTACATCTGTTTTTTTTATTATTTCATTTAGAATGATTGGTATCACATGATATAACATGCTCACTTCAGTATTGTAAGAAATAAATTACATACAACAGAACAGATTTTAGATAGATTGAAAGTCACCTTTAAATTCCAAGGTCTTATGAAGTCACCTAATCTTCAGTCATGAGCATTTTATGGGTACTAAATTTCATCTTGTACTTTACTTATTGCAAATCGGACATAAGAATTTTTCTTCATATATTTTTTTCCCAAAAAGCTTCATGGAATATAACATTTGTGCTATACAAATGCATGCTATAGGAAACATAAGATGAAAATGAAAGTGTGTTCGATGTGAAATTCTGTACGACAAGTAACACGCTGGGATCCTTCCAAGTTATGTTCTACACAAAATATTTTTCAGGAAATTACAAAAGATTATTAGGTTTGAAGAGGTATGATGGATACAAAATTGAAACTGCATGTTTTAATGTGTAACGAAATGTAAAACTCATTTTATATAATAACCCACATGGAAATTTCATATCCAGAATATAATCTAAAGCATTTGGTTAATTCAGTTTTATTTAACATTGGACACCTGCTTTATTAAATATTCTAAATAGTTGTCAGTGTTGAGGTTATGGTTTAGTCTGGCTTTCAAAGGAATGTAATAGCATGTAATAGGTAATGTACAGATGGTGTTTGCTGTTACAGTAAGATTGGGCATCTAACCAATCAAGTGTTCTCATGTGAGAAGAGTCTAAAATGGACATGGCTTTATTAATTTGTCGTTAGGCTGCACAATCATTTCTTTTGTACAATAGATCACAAATTTGCTGAAAAAAATGATGGTTAATTAATTGTAGAACTAAGAAGTATTTAATCTATTGAAAGAAATCACAACAAAAAATGTAATTAAATGATGATTTTCACAGCCAATTTAAAATCATCCACTAACAACTAAACACAATTACCAGCAAAAATATATATATTTGTTTACATACAGTATCTCTCCTAACAAAAATATGGTAAAATAATGTTGCTATGAGAGAAGTATAGGGGCTACCATTGCTGACCTTCTTCTGAATACGCTTGCTGAATTGTGCTTAGGTCACTGCTTTTGTTTGAGTTTTTTCTGAATCTCCATCTTGGAACAGTTAGGCAGATTATGAAAAACAGAGTCAAGTTGAAAATTCTTATAGACATACTTTTCCAGGCCACTCAAAGCACTAATAAAAAACGATCACCATGACAAAATCCAATAATTTCATTATGTATTCTTAAAATATCATCATTATTTTTCATAGCTTGTCAATTGCCAGAATTGATCTTTTTATAAGCCTCCAACAATGCCCGGAACTTGGGCACTCAGAAAAAGTATTCTGGACATTATTGCAATTATTGCACTGTTTAGTGTTTAGTCACAAAATTAGCTAAACAAAATTTTAAATATATTGGAAAAAAAAAAAAAAAGTTCAGATTTCAATTGCACATTTAGTTGCCTGACTGGTGTTCAGCTTTGTATTTCTTAACCATACTGCAACTTATAGTTTAAAACAAACCTGTATTCATCCTATTCAGGGTACTATAAAGGGGTTGTAGGATAGTGCTCATCCTCTAGTGCTTTTTACTTATCTGCCACTAGAGATGAGCCAAACCCCCCCCCCCTCCCAGTTTGGTTCGCACCAGAACTCTCGAACATCTCAAAAGTTCGGACCCGAACCCCAGAACCCCATTGAAGTCTATGAGACCTGAATTGGCCATAAAATGCATATGAGGGTCTAGATACTGCCCTGGGGCACACGTATCAATGCATTTCTTTAATAGATCGTTGTGTTTGTCCATGTTTGTCTGTAAGGAGCAATGTACCCCTTACATACAAACATCCCATCGAGCACCCCGCAATTTTGGGTGAACAAGCGATGTTCGGGACAAATCTTTGCTTGTCCTGAATGATTCGCCCAAAACTATCTGCCACTTGCGCCCCAAATCTGATATAATACATGCTTCATTTAGTATCCCTTTGTGTATAAGATGCATCCTGATATTAATTTACCTGTGGCTAAAGTGATTACCAGTTTGATAAAATATATAGATACATTCCTCCTAGAAGTGACTTCATTTCACCATGATAATTCAAATTTTGAGGTTGATAATTCTAAATAATTGGACAAAGAGCGAATTAGAAAGTTCAAGATATAATTACCACTCTATTGGACAGTTTAACACATGTTACTTTGGCAACAATCTTAGAGCCCTTTTGAGGGGTGTTTCCTTCCACATTCTCTCATGAGGGCAGTGAGAGAAAATCCATTGATCCAGGGCACAAACAGCAGCACAGTTTCATGGGGGTTATAATGCTTCCCCATTCTGTCCAAGGCAAAAAAAATACTTTTGGGTGGGGTTTCAGTTAAAAGTAGACCCGTGGACAAACTATGGAAATTAAAATATTTACATGTTCTTAACAATCAGAAAATTAACCCTTACTGGCTTTTGTAGCTGCAGGTACTATGGAGAGCTTTTGCTGTGAACTCTGAGAATGAATTGCACCACAGTATATACGGCTATCTGATAGATAAAGTTATTGTAAATGATCACCTTGTAAAGCAACTCATTCAGTTTAAAATAGGAATGAAAGGCAACATTTTTTTTTGTATAGGTAGAAAAATATATTATAAATGCTTTTTTTCCCTTTTTTATAAGTAATAACATACCCTCTGTTTTCAATTGCATAAGAGCTGGGGGGAGGAGAAGCAGCAGCACAGTGAGCTTCCTAGTGAGTGGCTGTACAGCGGGGGCATGTCAGGACAGGTCTGATTATTGAAGGAGATAGCTAGCATAGATAGAGAATTGACCACGGTGTGCTCTCTTGCTTAGTGTGGTCAGTTTTTAATGGGAAATCAGAGGAAGTGACAGGAACACAAGGGATTTCACACAAAGGAAACAATACAAAGAGAATCAGATACTTTCTCATACTTTACATGGCAAAGCAGGCACATATCAGGAATATGAAGTGTTGGGGTAACAAATACTTTAAGAACATTTAGGGCAGCACAGTGGTGTAGTGGTTAGCACTCTCACATAGCAGTAAAAAGTGTCGCTGGTTTGAATCCCAACCATGACACTACCTGCCTGGAGTTTGCATGTTCTCCCTGTGCCTGCATGGGTTTCCTCCAGGTACTCTGGTTTCCTTCCACACTCCAAAGACATGCTGGTAGGTTAATTGGATTCTGTCCAAAATTGGCCCTAGATTATGAATGGGGACCTTGGATTGTGGGCTATTTGAGGGTAGGGACCAATGTGAGTGTGCAATGTACAGGGATAGGGACAATTGTAGATACTCACTCAGGATGGACTGGTGTCTTTATTCAATCTTACTAACTATGTAACTATGTAATATATGAGTACTTTATTGTCCCAGCTTGGCCAATAGACCTTTACATTTTTGTCCCAGCTTGGCCAATTGATTTTTAAGTTTATAATTGTTAAACACATATAAAGTCATAATAATAGTAATAATCATAACAACTTCTATTAATAAACTTAACTTAGTACTATTGGTTCTGGAAACAGGGGGCGCCATTAAAGGTATAGTATGATAATTTAGTTGGACTACTTCAACAACACTGCTATCATTTAATTCTATAAGGTGTTCTAATATATATTCTTGAGGTGGAGGGAATCTGAAGCCTGAATGAGTGTTGACTAAAGGAAGGCCTTCTCTACTGTACACTGTTGTAATGCAAATGCTTGTGATAGCTCAAGCCCTAATCAGCCATACCCAGCATTGCAAAAGCTGGCATTCACTGTAAGGGCCGGTTCACACTACTGCGTGGTGCAAGATCGCATGTAATTCACACCGTACTGCAGTGCAAATCACATATGATGTCTGTGCGATGCGATTTCCTCAATAGAGATAGTATGGCTGAAATTGCTTTGCATTCGGACTAAACTTGCACAGGACCTTTTTTTGGTTTGCACCAGAATCAGATTGCATGGGGGTTCACACCTATATGATCTGATTTGTGTCCAAACTGTCATTTCAGTGCTGTATTGACCAGTTCCCATGGGTAAATGACACCATGGGGGTTATTTACTAAAGGAAAATCCACTTTGCACTGCAAGTACGCTTGGAGAGAAAAATTTGCTGTAGATCCAAGGGGGACATGCGAGGAAAATAAAAAAAAACAGCATTTTAGCTTGCACATGATTGGATGATAAAATCAGCAGAGCTTCCACTCATTTCAGATCTACCAGTTAGATTTAGAGCAACTGCACTTCCAAGCGCACTTGCAGTGCAAAGTGGATTTGCCTTTTGTAAATGACCCCCAATATTCAAATATTAATAACAATCTCTGTGAAGGACCAATTTACATTCACTAGTAAAAATTGTAAGAGTTACAAGTGATACAATAAATAATAAATAAATTGCGGCGCTCACCATAAAAGAATATCTAATCAATAATAAACTAAAAAATATATATAGAAAGTGCAATGAGTGTGAATCACCTCACAAAGTGCAAATAGTGCAATTAAATAAATGCAATTCAGGTAATTGCTGCGATAATAAATGTGCTCATATAATATATATATGCCCAAAAAGAAAAATGCAAAATCCGAGGACATAAAAAATGTGCAAAAAACAATTTTAAAAGACACAGTAGATATGTAAATCATAAATGTTCATAAATTCCCGTTCATGCAGATGCTTTGTGAGCTATAAACAAAGTCCATGCATAAAAGTGACTTCCACAGTGTGTACTGATCCAGTGTTTCAATTCAGTGCCAAGCCAGTGCACCACCTGTTTCCCCCAGCCTCTCACCTCCAATACTTGATAAAGAAGCACAATTTAAAAGCCAGAGCTATTTCCTCCACAATCATCCAGTGGCTAGTATCCAGCTGACTTTTTCTTTCCCAGGTTCTCCACCTTTGTTTTGAATCCAAACGAACAAGGCTCCTCTCTCTCAGATTCCCTTCTGAGTCTCTGGCTTGAGACTCAGAAGGGAATCTGAGAGAGAGGAGCCTTGTTCGTTTGGATTCAAAACAAAGGTGGAGAACCTGGGAAAGAAAAAGTCAGCTGGATACTAGCCACTGGATGATTGTGGAGGAAATAGCTCTGGCTTTTAAATTGTGCTTCTTTATCAAGTATTGGAGGTGAGAGGCTGGGGGAAACAGGTGGTGCACTGGCTTGGCACTGAATTGAATCACTGGATCAGTACACACTGTGGAAGTCACTTTTATGCATGGACTTTGTTTATAGCTCACAAAGCATCTGCATGAACGGGAATTTATGAACATTTATGATTTACATATCTACTGTGTCTTTTAAAATTGTTTTTTGCACATTTTTTATGTCCTCGGATTTTGCATTTTTCTTTTTGGGCATATATATATTATATGAGCACATTTATTATCGCAGCAATTACCTGAATTGCATTTATTTAATTGCACTATTTGCACTTTGTGAGGTGATTCACACTCATTGCACTTTCTATATATATTTTTTAGTTTATTATTGATTAGATATTCTTTTATGGTGAGCGCCGCAATTTATTTATTATTTATTGTATCACTAGTAGTGTGGAGATCACTATTTTTGCAGGCTGCTTCCACACTTTAATATGATTTAAAATTTTTTTTTGGTTTGTTACACATAGATTAGTAAGGTGAAGCGCACTAGTACCCTCTAATTATATAAGAGTTACAAGTGTTTCTAAACTCCTATCAGCTTCCCTCTCAATCTATAAGTTAATTTTATTTAAGCATGCATATATTTATATGCACATTTTAATCAACCCTTTTCATCAAAATTTAAATAGAAAGCCCCATTAACAAACAATCGCCTCTATGTACCGAGCAAAAAATAAAAAATAAATAAGTAGTTTTTTTGGCACAGACAACCTACAAGTGTATTACATCTTTCATCTTATGTCATTTTCAGTTTAATCACCTTTCAAACGCATCCAAGTCATATGAGCTGTGAATGCATTATCAAATAATTAGAATTTTTTTTTTAAGCAAGGGACATGCATGAAATGGTAAATAGAGAATAATTTATGCAACAAAATCCAAAGTGAAAGTGTCTACTGTTGTCTTTTATAAATATTTATGATACTAATTAAAGGATTTCAGCGTGCTTTGCCAGGGAGCAGACCAACCAGAGCTCATTTGAAAACAGTAAATGCACAAGGCAGAATGTTATTACAGCTAAGCAATAAACTATAATAGTAGTAATCTGCAGAAAGCTTAGTCTAAATATTTTATATATATTAGCTGTATGGTTTAAACAAACTGAAACGTACAATTTGCAGAAGTGTGACAACATGCCTGAGCAGAGCAGTAAATATTCTAATTTATTATAAAATGTGCTTACTTGCATGGAACTAAAGGAGCATTCATTCCCCACATTCAGACAGTAAGTCTAATTGGAAAATATATGTACAGCATAGTGTACTTTATCCTGCAAAACAGAGCAAATTAAATTTTTAGAGGATCATTGTACAGTGGATCAGTACAGCTGAAACTTGTTCACACTGTTTACTGTTATTGGAAATACTTTTGCATGCAGAAGACAACTGTCCTTTTTTACTGACTAGCAAAATGTCCATTAGCATTAGAACATTCAGAATTCAGCTTTTATGACCACTATGGGTTGTGTAACCTTCCATTGACAGATTCCAGTTAAAACTTATTATTACTGTGTAGAGCTGGCTCCTGACGAGCAGGCGCTATATGTTTTTTCAAAGTTAATTTTCCTGAAACCATAGTTGGGTTGTACTGGGGTCTCCTTGACTACAGGTGTCGCTGTCACTGCCGGCAAGAGTAAGAACGCAGTCTAGCTGGGTGTATTGAATGCCACTGTTCTTTTGGAACCAGCCCAGTGGGAGTGCTCTCCTGCTGTGCATTCTGGGAGGTGGTATTTAAGGTACTGACATCACGTGCTTCTGGGTTCCGGTGTGGAGATTATCATCTGCCTGTTCGATTTGAGTGGTCCTCCTGACCCAGCCCCATGGGCCTCCTGGCCTGGGGTACGGAACCATGCATTTCGAGTCTCGGGCTGGCTAGCCCGAGGCAATGCAACTGCAGGGACAGGCCTGAATGGATTTCGGGGCCTTTTGATCCATCTCATCTGAAGGGAGAGGCCCAGCAACTGGAGAAACCCCAGGGAAGGACTCTTCAGGAGAAGGTCGTGCGCAAGGCTGGCTTCTCTGAAGGAGACTGGAGGTTTAGTTGAAGGACACTACATGGATCTACACTCATACGGTATCGCCGGATCGGCTGAGAGATACTGGTACTGTATGATAGCTCTTTAAATTTGTTAATGTCCCTCAGTAATGCTCAAGTCTGTGACAGAGACTTTTTCAAACATTTTACGCTCAAGTCTATGGCAGAGACTTTGTCAAACATCCTACGCTCAAGTCTGTGGTAGAGACTTTGTCAAACATCCTACGTTCAAGTCTGTGGCAGAGACTTTGCTTAACACCCTACTGGTTGCTAGGCCTAGTGAGAGAAGGTCTATCTGGGGGTTGTAAAATCCAGTTGTGAAACGGTTGCTATTCTTTGGATTTTTCTATAAGAGACTTTCCATTTTTGCAGTCTAAAGTACCTGAACTTACTCCTAACCCTCTACCTTAAACTAAGAGACTCTGTTTCTGTTTCAAATAAATAACCCAAAAGAAGATTCAGTGTCAATTTACACATTTCTTTGGGCCATCTACCACAGGAACCCCTAGACAGAAAAGCAGTCAAGAAGGTAACGGTGAGCCCAATAAAACCAGCAGCTCCTTCAGGGGTCAGTGCTACAACTATTATATAGAATTTATATAACGTCAACAGTTTGTGCAACACTTTACAATATAAAGGGAGACAATACAGCAACAATGCAATTTAATACCAGAGGGTTAAGTTGATTGCTTTAAACACTTAAAGTCTGCCCTATAGCAGTTTTACTGCTACATGTATGTGTATGTGATCCAAATCTTCCGGGTAGGGAGCACATGTGCCCGCTGCTGGTGCCTCGCTCCCGCTGTGTGTAAATGCCAATCGGCGGGTACCATGGACTCCATGCCCCCTGGCATCTGCCAATCATGAGGAAAAGACACAAAACTGAAATTTGCCTATGTAAACAAGGCAAATCACCATTCTGGTAGGTATGAAGGGATGGAATTTGTGTCCCTGCAAAGCATAGAATAGATTTACCTTCTTCCCCTAGTAAAAGCACCTCCCACAGTACACATAAACACTGGTTAGGCACACAGTCCTTTGATCGCCCCTGATGTTAACCTCTTCCCAGGCAGTGTCATTAATACAGTGACAGTGCATATATTTTAGCAATGATCACTGTATTAGTCTCACTGATCCCCAAAATGTGTCAAAAGTGTCAGTGTCAGAATGTCCACCACAATATCACAGTCCGGCTATAAGTCACTGATTTTATAGCAGAAGTAAGAAATGTTTTTTTGTTTTTTTCAATTGACGGTCTGATGATCAATTACCACTAAAAGAAAGCTCTATTATTGGGAGAAAAGAACATACATAATATTAAGGTACGGCATCATACGATAGCACAATTGTCAGTTAAAGCAAAACAGTGCCCTATCCCAAAAAATGGCCCGATCAAGAGGAGCAAATCTTCTGGAGGTCAAGAGGTTAATAAAAACTGTCCAAAAACAACTAAATACATTCGAACTTGTATTAACGTATAACAGTTGTAGAAAGAAAGGAAAAATCTATATAACTGGGCAACCCATACATCTGCATTTTGGTAGTTTGACTGTGGTGAAACTATTGCACATACAGTGCCTTGAGACTATGAGACTGGAATGGGCTTGACAATGTACATCTGCACCTGCCACAATGAAATTGTAGCTTCTGTACATAATTACATAGTTACATAGTAGGTGAGGCTGAAAAAAGACCATCAAGTCCAACCAATGTGTGTGATTATATATCAGTGTTACATTGTATATCCCTGTATGCTGTGGTCGTTCAGGTGCTTATCTAATAGTTTTTTGAAACTATAGATGCCCCCCGCTGCAACCACCACCTGTGGAAGGGAATTCCACATCCTTGCCACTCTTGGCCCTTGTACATACGGTCGGAAGATTCCGGCGGAATGTGTCCGATCGGACTGTATTGTCGGATAATCCGACTGTGTTTGGTCTCCATCGGACTGTTTCTGTCAGAATATCCGACGGACCAAGTTTTCCAACTTGTCTATAAAATTGTCCGACAACATACACCGATCGGACATACTCCGATCATGTGTAGCCTACTCCGACGGACAAAGTGCCACGCATGCTCAGATCAAATTCCTAGACCAAAGCTATTGGCTACTAGTCTGAACGTAGTCCCGTCGTAACGAAATAACATCATCACATTATGTACAATCGGATTTTCCGACAACTTTGTCCGACCCTGTGTTTGCAACAGACATGTGCATTCGTTTTCGTCCGAATGCATTTTCGTCCGAATTTCAGCTATTTTCGTTTTGACAAACGATAACGAAAGCACAGAATCCAAAAAACGAAAGATCCGACATAAATAAATGCTTTATTTTCGTTTTCATTGTTACAACAGTTCGATATAGAATAGGAGATTCGACGTGACTCTGACAATAACAATCTGTGTCTATAGAACCTGTGGTCGAATGTGCCTAACCTTACCTCTATTAGTCCAAGATTATATAGAGAAAATATTCGACAGAGAAAAAAGATTTGACAGAGAGAAAAGATTCTGCAAGTTACTGTCCTAAAAAGTGTTTGGGGACCCGGGTCCTGCCCCAGGGGACATGTATCAATGCAAAAAAAAGTTTTAAAAAGGGCCGTTTTTTCAGGAGCAGTGATTTTAATAATGATTAAAGTGAAACAATAAAAGTGTAATATTCCTTTAAATTTCGTAGGGGGGGGGGGTGTCTATAGTATGCCTGTGAAGGGGCGCATGTTTCTGGTGCTTAGAACTGTCCCTGCACAAAGTGTCATTTATGCAGGAAAAAAAGTCCTTTAAAATCACTCGCAGCTATTATGAATTGTCGGCTCCATAATACAGAGAACCCCAATTTAAAGTCATTGATTAAAAAAAAAATAAAAAAAAAATAAAAGTGTGGGGGTCCCCCAAATTCAATTACCAGGCCCTTCAGGTCTGGTATGGATATTAAGGGGAACCCCGCATCAAATTTAAAAAAAAATTGACGTGGGGTCCCCCTAAAAATCCACACCAGACCCTTTATCCGAGCACACAACCTGGCAGGCCGCAGGAAAAGAGGGGGACGAGAGAGCGCCCCCCTCCCTCCTGAACCGTACCAGGCCACATGCCCTCAACATTGGCAGGATGCTTTGGGGGTCTGTGACCCCTCAAAGCACCATGTCCCCATGTTGATGGGGACAAGGGCCTCATCCCCACAACCATGGCCGGTGGTTGTGGGGGTCTGCGGGTGAGGGGCTTATCAGAATCTGGAAGCCCCTTTAACAAGGGGACCCCCAGATCCCGCCCCCCTGTTTGAAGGGGAAACCCGGGGTTCCCCGTGATGTATGGGTGACCCCGCACCCCTCTCATGTAACACAGGCAGGTTTCCGTTACATCAGAGGGGTGCGGGGTCACCCATACATCACGGGGTTTCCCCTTGCGTCAGAGGGGGGTGGGGTCAGGTGACGGGTGGCCCCGCCCTCCGCATATAACAAACGTCAGACCGCGGAATCCCCGCAGTGTCTCCTCCGTGGAGACAGAAGATGGATGGATTCGCTGCGCTGATTCAGTTGAGCCATCGCTGGACCCCGGAGAGATGATCATCTGTCGCTGGATAGCAAGAGTGGATTACCACCGCTGGAATCTTTTTTTTATTTTTAATAAAGGAATTTTTCAAAAGTGTGTTTGTCTTATTTAACAATTTTTTACACTTTCTTTGTGAAATGGTAGGGGTACTTTTGTACCCCCTTACCATTTCAAACAGGGGGGGGATCTGGGGGTCCCCTTGTTAAAGGGGCTTCCAGATTCTGATAAGCCCCCCGCCCCCGCAGACCCCCACAACCACCGGCCAGGGTTGTAGGGATGAGGCCCTTGTCCCCATCAACATGGGGACATGGTGCTTTGAGGGGTCACAGACCCCCAAAGCATCCTCCCAATGTTGAGGGCATGTGGCCTGGTATGGTTCCGGAGGGAGGGGGCCGATCTCTCATCCCCCCCCCCCCCTCTTTTCCTGCTGCCTGCCAGGTTGCGTGCTCGGATAAAGGGGCTTGCAATGGATTTTAGGGGGAACCCAACGTCAATTTTTTTTTTATTTGACGCGGGGTTCCCCTTCATATTCATACCAGACCTGAAGGGCCTGGTAATTGAATTTGGGGGACCCCCACGCTTTTTTTTAAATTTATTTATTTATTTTTTAATCAATGACTTTCAATGAGTGTTCTCTGTATTACGGAGCCGACAATTCATAATAGCTGCGAGTGATTTTAAAGGACTTTTTTTCCTGCATAAATGACACTTTGTGCAGGGTCAGTTCTAAGCACCAGAAACATGCACCCCTTCACAGGCATACTATAGACACACCCCCCCCCCCCCTACGAAATTTATAATATTACACTTTTATTGTTTCACTTTAATCATTATTAAAATCACTGCTCCCGAAAAAACTGACGTTTTTAAAACTTTTTTTTGCATTGATACATGTCCCCTGGGGCAGGACCCGGGTCCCCAAACACTTTTTAGGACAGTAACTTGCAAATTAGCCTTTAAAATTAGCACTTTAGATTTTGAACGTTGGAGTCCCATAGACTTTAATAGGGTTCTAAAGTTCACACGAAGTATGCTATATACTAGCTCCGTCGAATCTTCTTTATACATTCGACAGACACCATAAGCCTTCAAAGACAGATTTGACCGTAATTCATGTGGATTTTCGGACTAATGCAATTTTTGAACGAAAAACGAAATAAATAAAAACGAATTTCGGGAGTAACTAAATAAATAAATTTTTCGGACGAAAATGAAATTCCGAAACGAAATATTTTACTCTGCACATGTCTAGTATGCAACAGTTTCGGACAAAATCCAACGGATTTGGTTGTTAGAATGTCCAACCGTGTGTACAAGGGCTTACGGTAAAGAATCCTCTATGCAGTTTAAGGTTAAACCTCTTTTCATCTAATTTTAGTGAGTGGCCATGTGTCTTATTAAACTCCCTTCTGCAAAAAAGTTTGTGTGAGGTCACCAGCATGGTATTTGTAAATTGAAATAATATAATATAATAATATCCCCTCTCAAGCATCTCTTCTCTAGAGCGAATAAATTCAGTGCTCGCAACCTTTCTTCATAACTAATATCCTCCAGACACTTTATTAGCTTTGTTGCCCTCCTTTATACTCGCTCCATTTCCATTACATCCTTCCTGAGGACTGGTGCCCAGAACTGGACAGCATACTCCAGGTGAGGCTGGACCAAAGCCTTGTAGAGTGGGAGAATTATCACTTTATTCTTGGAGCTAATCCCCTTTTTAATGCATGACAATATTCTGTTTGCTTTGTTAGCAGCAGCTTGGCATTGCATGCTATTGCTGAGCCTATCATCTACTCAGACCCTCAGGTCCTTTTCCATCCTAGATTCCCCCAGAGATTCACCTCCCAGTGAGTAGATGGCATTCCTATTTTTGCCACCCAAATGCATTATTTTATATTTTTCTACATTAAACCTCATTTACCATGTAGTTGCCCACCCAATTAATTTGTTCAGATCTTCTTGCAAGGTTTTCACATCCTGTGTGGAGAACTTATTGCCCTGCTTAGCTTAGTGTCATTTGCACAAATACAGAGATTGGACTGTTAACCCCATCCTCTAGGTCATTTATGAACAAATTAAACAGGATTGGTCCCAGCACAGAACCCTGGGGGGACCCACTTCCCACCACTGACCATTCCGAGTATTCCCCATTTATCACCACCCTCTGAACTCTCCCTTGTAGCCAGCTTTCAATCTATGTACTCACCCTTTGGTATATGCCATTGTACAGAAAAGTTTATGGGGAACTGTGTCAAATGATTTTGCAAAATCTAAATACACCACGTCTACGGGCCTTCCTTTATCTAGATGGCAGCTCACCTCCTCATATAAGGTTAATAGATTGGTTTGGGAAGAATGAACTAATGCCTGGAGTTGGAATATAAAAGACACACATTTTTATATGCAGCATTAAACATTATCTCACACCATTTTAACTGATACTATCTGTCATGATCACGTAGTGCCCCTGTTTCTCATTCCAGCCCCCAGGTGTTGGCTGTTGCTTTTCCCTTGTCCGTGTTCACCTGCAGGTGACCTCTATCCCTTCTTTGTGATAGAGACACAGTTACCTGCATTGTTCTTGATCAAGCCTCCCATTTGTCTGCCTTGCTTGCTGTTTGATCTCCCTGTTCTATGACCCATATTGGATATCAGACTATTCCATGAACTCTGCCTGCCTTATTACCTAGACTGTCATTGGATGTGACCAATGCGAAGGCAGAGATCATCTGGACTGGATAGCTTAAGTAGGCAGGACTGACGAGCAGGATATCATCAACAGGTGAGTCACAGCTCAGAGAAGGAAGGGCTGAGCCCAGCCCTGACAGATAAACACAGTTACCTGCATTGTTTTTGATCAAGCCTTCCATTTATCTGCCTTGCTTGCTTTTTGATCTCCCTGTGTATGACCTAGATCGGATATCGGACTATTCCCTGAACTCAGCCTGCCTTATTACCTAGACTGTCATTGGATCGGATATTGGATTATTCCCTGAACTCAGCCTGCCTTATTACCTGGACCATCTTAGAACCATGCTATCTGTCTGTTAAACTGCAAGTAGTCTGTTGTTTGCTCTGCTCGCATCTGCCCTAGTTTGGTAGCCAGGCACTATAGCATTGTGTATAATTTCTCGGGGCAACCAAGTACCGGTAGACCTGCTTGTCTTAAGGGAAAGGGGGCTGCTATAGGTGAAGCACACAGTAGCTAGCTATAGTGTCTGACCACCTGCATTGAGGTAGATGTGACATTCTTTCCACTATCACTATCTTCTAATAAGCTATTCAACTTTAGTACCATTTACATATTACCATTTCCAATGGAATTTTTTAAATAGACAATTGCAAGTGCTCTGTAATACTAAATTTAGCTCTGGAAAGTTTCCTTATCATTTCTCAGTTGAGCAGATAATTTACCCCATACCACTGTGCATGGTAGTCAAACAGCTCCTAATTCTAGCTTGTTCAATAAAAGTAGAACTATACACAAGACTTACATTTTTCATTTTGGATAGAGCAAGGGAAGGTTATAACCCCTTTCAGATTTTTTTTGCCATCTGTATCCCATTGCAGAGACTTCCCTTCACTTGCTGTCCCAAAGCCAAACAGGAAGTGCGAGGAAATCTTGGCAAATTCTTTGGAGACTGCTGGGTCACCAGAACTAGTGTCCCCATTGGAAGATTTCCCCTCTATTACTTTTCTGGGGAAACCCAAAATTCAGGATTTTCTATTACTTTCATTTTTATTAATATTGGTAAACAGGACAAATAAAGATGGTCAATCTCCTTAATGGGGGCACAGACAGCAATAAAATCTGACAGGTGCTAATCCCTCTCCACTCTATCTAAACTAAAAAAAAAAGTTTTCCCATTAGTTGTACTTTAAGCTTTGACAGAAAAAACCTGAAAGCTGATACGTTACTGTGTACTAAGGCACCATCTTTTGCACTCCCAAATTTTAGTAAATCAACCCCAGTATCTAAAAAGAATTCCAGTGAATGCATATAACCCTCTCAAATTTTCCTAGAGGCCTAAGGCTGAGTAGGTTTTATATGAGGTTTCTCAGTAATTCACATCTTTATCAACTTCCTATAAGGAAGGAGACAAGAAGGCTGAAACCTGTAGTTGAACAATATTCACAAAACATTTACTATGTTATTAAAGGGATTAACATTTGCTTTTTTATCAGTGACATGGCTGTAAAAGCTCATAAATTTGGTACTTATGTTCACAATTGCTTTTTTACCTATAGCTTTAAATTTAAAGTATGGCACTCTGGATGAACTAGGGTTAAATGTGGGACTGAGAAACTATTAGTTTGGTCTTGTCTGAGTTGAATATGGTCAGCATCAAAATAGAAAAAAATATTTTTATTTGAATGGTGATATTATATGGATAATTTAAGTATTGTCTTAATCTGTATTAATTAATAAGTATTAATCTGGAAACTCAATTTAATATTAGTTTCCTAAGCCAAAACCTATGTAAGATGCAGTGAGATGATACAGAAAAGTGTAAATATGATGTCATCTAATTATGACCTTACTCCCAGATGTCTGCAGTATAGATAGTATGATACATAGCCCTGGAACAAAGTGAGTATTTAATGATATTTAAAGGTGAAGTCTGAGTCATAGATATGACATCATTAATTGATTGTTAAAGGTTATTTAAGCTGCAAACTTAGCTCCACATCCTATTCACATGCATGCAATTTCTATGTTTCAATTTATTATTGTTGCTCAGCATTGAAGATATTGTACTTTCACATTCCTCGCTATATATATATATATATATATATATATATATATATATATATATATATATATATATATATATATATATATATGAAAATTGAGTTTTTATCATAGTATGATTGACACATTGTGAATGATTCAGTTTTTATCATCTTCTATTCCATTTATGTGTTTTTGATATGATACATTTTGACTTTTTGATTTTTGTACTTGGACAGTGGGCTGTGTATTTCCTTTTCTCTTATCCTTGTTCCCTTTATGTCATTGGAGTCGGTTGAGCCCAAACAGGGTTTGTATTATGAGTTTTTGATGATATGATACCGAGAGCTCCCACTCCAATCCTTTTTCCTCCATCTCTCCCTTTTTGCAGTTTTAAGACTATAGGGGTTTATTTATATATTTATAGATGTATTTATAGCAGGGATTTGCACCTTGAGGGATTCTAGTTCGCAACAAAGGAATAATACAACTGACATCTGTTCTTAACAGCTCTAGCTACCTCATAACATTTCACAGCTGAGTATTAAGTACATGTACGGTAAATAAAGGCACTAAACTCTCATCTAAGAGTTTAGTGCCTGTATGTTAATGTCATTTAAAATGTAGCCTTCGACCTTGTTAACTCTGCAGCTTTTGTTACTATACCTGGTGATCTTACAATTAAGAGTCTTGCTCAGGCACTTCCTGTTCATAGGGTGACAATGTTCTTTTTCTGACTTTTCTTTTCTGCTCCTGATGTGTCATCCTGCTACATTTGCTTCTGATGGAGATTGCCCATGGCTGTTTCAAATCACTTTATGCAGCCATTGTTGTCACCATCGGCAAACACTTCATGAGAAATGTCATGCAATTATTTTCTGGATTGAGCAAAAAGTGGCTGCATAGGTGCTACAATAGATCTGCTGCACTAAGACAAAGCCAAACGACGAAGCACCGATGAATGTAAGTATTGTTATATAAAAATTGGCACTTGTTTTTGATCAATTAAAGTGCAGAAAACGAAATGCTGACCAGTTAAAGTGTTCATCTACTTTATCATTCAATATATTTATTGATTTTCACAGGGTGAATTCAACAAGTTACAGAAGATTAAAGATATCAAGGTATTTTGTACAGATCAACACATTTAAAAAATGCAATGTTGCCTACAGTGGTAAACATAGAAACTGACAATGATGGCTACCATAAAATGGATAAGGGTAGAAGCAGTGAGTATCGTTTTGAATGATGTGGAGCAGGGAGGGGACAGAATTATTACCAGTAATTAATGAAAGCAGAATTACCAATAGAGGCATAGAAGAATGGGTTTGGGATTTCCTTGTGCAAGAGAGGGGGAAAGGAGGGAAGGCTCAGGTATATAGGGGGGCAGGTAAGGGGATAGGGGAAAAAGATAAAGTAGACTAGCCCGAAGAGGTTATATCCTGTGGATAACCCCCCACCCCCACGAGGTTCTAGAATGTTTTGATTGAAAACTCTAGGGAGAAATTTTGGAGCTCCAGTGTTACCAGATAATCAGAAATGTGTTTATTTCTTGACAGTTTGGCTAATTTGTTTCATTTTGTATAACTGTTAGGCTTGTGCAATTCGTTTCATGACAAATTGAAATTCGGCCACATTTTGCATCCGAATGTCCGAATAAAAAAATAACGAATTTCAACAAATACAAAATAAATTATAGTGGATAAAACAAATGAAATTGCCATGATTTGGCAATTTGTTAAAGATCTAATGAAATAAAAGGTCAACTCAAAGTAAATCTTACAGTCCAATCATCTGATTCATTTTGTGCTGAAGGTTGTATTATGGCAAAGTGCATTCCTGAAAACTGAATGAGAAGGGTGTTGTATTGTATTTGAGCAGAGGAGAAGACATAGTGTCAAAGTGCGTGTTTAAAAGATTCAATAAACAAACGACTTTCCAAACTACGAATCATTATCACGAATATATATACATACATAAATATCGAATTTCAATGAACACAAACAAAATTATAATGCACATAACGAATGAATTGGACATGATTCGAGATTCAGTATAACAAATATCGACACTCTACAGAAATAATGAATTATCCAAAAACGTATTAATGTAACATAACAAATATAACAGAATGAATTGATGTATTTTATGAATGACAATGAACCAAAACGAAACAAAATTTTCCATTGTGCACAAGTCTAATAACTGTGTTGACACTTTTTTAAGCTTTAAAAAAGGAGAGACTATGTGAGTTCCAGGCTTTCACAGTTGTTTGGTTGGCCACTGTTAGGACATGGTGGGAGTGTTTGAAGCAATTTTTTGGGAGACCAGGATTCAGTAATGTGTATTGAGCCAAATAAGGAATCGGGAAGTCCAAGAGCTTAGAGGTCAATTAAAACACTTTTAGCCAGAATTGTTGTACTATAGGATACGCCCACCATGTGTGGAAAAAAGGTTCCTACCTAACCATAACCCCTCAAACACAGTAGTTGATATCCAGGCACCTAGTAAGCAATCCAGAAGGGCACGCAATACCAATATGTCAAAAATGTCTGGCTGGTTTACACTGCAAATACATTGTGAGAGCAGAATTTGGATGTTTCTCATATCAGGGACCAATTTTGTTCATCTAAGTCTAAGCCTAGATCTCTGGTATATTTCTGTGTTTAAGAAGGGAGTTGTTGTGAGGAAGAGGAAGAGAGTATCCCTGATGCATAAGGATCCGAGTCACATTTTCGTTCACAAAAAGAGTCAAGCAAGCCTCTAGTCTGTAGATTCTCAATTGTAAAAAATCTTTTATTTAGTGTTAATTTTGTCAATGAAAACATTTGGTCAGCGACATATTTCCAGTGACGAAAACTAAATGAAAATTACCCCATATTTTCATCAATTGATGAAAAGTATGATGAAAAGCAATTTTATTTTTCATCAACTAATGAAGATAGAACAAAAATGTGAGGGATGGACATTTACTCACGTAAACGTCTGGTTTCCGCCTGTGAAGTCCTTGAGTGTTTTCGCTCCCAGCAAGCAAATAGTGACCATGGTGTGCTTAGTGTTGTGGCGTGCTTAGCACTGTGCAGCATTACAGGCTTTCTCAGAAGACCGTCCAGAGCCCTATGCATTACAGACTTCATGAGAGTCCCAACAGTCCAGAACCGTCCAGAACCGCCTCCTTATACTGCACAGAGCACCCGGGTAGGATTATAGGCCTCCTCAGACCACTGTCCAGAGAACTGTACATTACAGGCCTCCTCAGACCACTGTCCAGAGAACTGTGCATTACAGGCCTCCTCAGATCACTGGCCAGAGCACTATGCAGCATTGCAGGCCTCCCCAGACCACTGTCCAGAGCACCGAGTGTGACTGCAATGCATTACAGGCCTCCACCTCAGACCATTCAGGGCACTGTGTGCATTACAGGCCTCCTCAGACCACAGTCCACAGCACTGTGTGCATCACAGGCCTCCACAGGCCATTCAAAGCACCCTGCAGAATTTACAGGCCTCCTCAGACCATCGTCAAGAGTGTCTGTGTAGTTTGTTCATACCTTAGTACCATAAATAATAACAATATATGAGATTTTTTTACTCCAGGAGTATATAATGAGTTTGGAAATTTTAGAGAAATGCTTAAATAATGCATTACATTTAAATAAATGTAGGACATTTTAGACAACTAAAATGTACTGCAGATTTAGTCAACTAAATACAACTAAAACTAAAATTATTGTACATTACTAAAATATGACTAAAATTTTAAATGCATTTTGTTAAAGGACTATGACTAAATTAAATTGAAATGTAATGCCGAAATTAACACTGGTATTATTTCAAGTTACTGAAAGACATTTCTACTGGAGAAATTTTCTTGTAGTAACTGGAAGGGTTTAGCTCCATCTTTAGTGCATATGTGTTGTACTTGAGTGAGACTTCTAAGGGAGCACTCTGTAAAGGACGTGGTAAAATGAAATCCAGGTGGGAAGGCAGGGTTTGGATAAGTGACATAAGAGGTTTACTAACAGATTAAAAGTTTTCCAAGTATTTAAGCACATTCCAATTTTGTATGGTAAATTTGGTTATGCGTTGGGGAGGAGGTATCTGTCCAAAGGATTAAGCCAGAATAGGTTGTGTGTGGAAGATCGCAGTCGACTGCTTCAAGTGCAACTCATGGGGAATTATTTTATGTAGTTTCATATTTAAGGATCTGGGCAATTTGAGAAGCAAAAAAAGTATTCTGAGAGATGTGGTAGATTAGGTCCCCTCAAATATTTGTTACATGTAAGGGTATCTTTATTAAGTCGGGGTCTACTATTGTACCATACGAAGCCATACAAAGTGAACAATCTGGCTTGGAAGCCATCTCAAGATATGAGGGGATTGTTATTGGTAAGACCTGAAAATCAAAAAGTATTTTATAAAGGTAGGCCATTTTAATGGCAGTAGAGATACAAAAAACACAGTCACTTTCAACACTAACAGGTCTTCCAAAGTGAGGAGTAACAGATGTCAGATAAAATGGTATAAAATGGTACAATGTGAAAGGTATATAGGGTATCCCAAAACTAGGTGGATACTGCCTTCCTCAGATGGGGTGATCCGAAAAGAACTACAAGATAAACAAAAATGGAAGGCGCGCACACCTAATGCATTACCAGAGATAAGATTTTTTTTTATAAAAGTAGGTACTCACAAAATGCATCTGACAAAAGGCCATAAACACAGTGCATTGACATGCACAGAACACGGCTTAAAACGAACGCATTTCAGGGGTGCACCCCCTTCCTCAGAGCTAATTTAATTTAATGGCAGTGACTCTTCTGAGCCAAGAGATGGAGTATTTATTCAATTCTGATATAAGGGATGTCAGCTTTCTAATAAGAGGGTATCAAGTTTGGGTGAAAGACAATACTGGGCTGGTGCCGCTGGAGGCTGCCTCGTAGCAGAATACTGTGTGGAGGGAATTGCTTCCAATAGGTTATATAGGTTATATCCCAATTATAGACGGTAGATGATAGACTCCATTGGTGTCTAGAGCTGCTACCTTTCTGATAACAACAATGAGGGTGTTCCTGCAGGGAAAACTTTGGTTATTGTAGAGGTGATGTCCAAAAAAAGTCTCACTTGATGATTTTTATAGTTTATTGAAGATAAAAGTACACAAGTAGAGTCAACTTGTTTTAAAGGAATTGCACTCCCCTTCTTCATGGCTATATTTATTGGGGAATAGTTAGACTCGAGAGGGTAAATATATCGATCAGTGGCACTGCAGAATGCCAGGTTGTGAAGCAGAAACATCAGATGCTCCTCTCCTATCACCCAAGTGTTCCTAATAGAAGGGTAAATATTGGTCATGTCAGGAACCATGAAACAGACAGAGACAGAAGTACAATCAAATCACACTTGTTTATTAATAAAAATAAAAAAGTAAATAGAAAAAAGCATAGTCAAGCATAGCCATAGTCCAGTAGCCAGATCGGGTAGTCAGCCAGTCCAGAGTTCATACACCAGATCGGGTAATCAGCCAGTCCAGACGTCAGGGATCCAAGGAGAGCAACTGCAAGTAGGATAGAAGCCAGGAGGGATGTCAGCAAGCCAGTCTTGAAACAAACAGCAGGAGATGGTTCCTAGTGATGTGGGGGGACCCTGTCTTTAACCCCTAAAAGGGGATTTAAAGCCAGAGCATTTGACCCAAGCTGAGTTATGAGTTATAAGTTTGAGATCCAGGTTTCAAAGGTTAGGGCCTAGACCCCATTTTGGTAAAATGTAAGACACGTATTGGCCAAGACACTGAATCAAAAGCTTTCATCAGGTCATGTAAAGCAAGAGAAGGAAGTGGAAATAGCGTGGCCTTGTTCTAGATGGATCAGATGAATATGATGGATATCACCTACCTGACAAACAGACAGGAAACCCACTTAATCTTTGTTGACTTTGAAATTTATAGATAGGCAACTCCTACCCTCATATGGATTAGTGGTTCCAAATTATTAATAACTACTGCAGTAGGGAACAGACACAAAATATACACTCCACATCTTTCCAAATAACTGTTCTGCTTTATTATGATGCAATTGAAGGTTTTTATACACATGATTACGTACATATCACATTCATATTACAATTGTACATTTATGATAACAAGGGGCGTAACATAGGCAGGCTAATTCTAATCAGGACTCGAAAGAATGCAAACATGTAATGAAAACATTATTAATGCTGTGTGCACAGTGAGGGCAGTGTGCAATACATACAAAATAGAATACAATTATATACAGAACTTACAAATTTCCTTTACAGTCTTTTTCCCAATCACAAAATCATCCTAGCAACTAAGATTTTAGCTAATATTTTGGCTTCCAAATTTAGGAGGTAAATTGGTCAGTAATTAGACCAAGAGGTATGGTCGGTATGGGGCTTTGGCATCAAAGAGATTGTTCTTTCAAGATAATAAGACATTAATTACAGTAAGGGAGGAGAGAGTAAATCTGTAAACTTTTTGTAGTAGGCAGCAGGGAAATGTTTGAGCCAGGTTTTTCATTATAATTCAAGTGCTTGACAGGTTGTAGTGTTTCCTGAGACAGTTCTGCCAAAGGAAGCCTTATCACTAGGGGAAGATGAAGGAAGGGAAATATTGGAGTACAGGTGATCAGCAGAGTCAGAGGAAAATTAATCTAGAGCTGAATATAGTTTACACAAATATACCTTGTGACCGCTGCTTAGTCCCAGAGAGTCTCCGTACTGCAGTGCTCCTGACTTAACATTCTCCCAAGGCATCCTGGGAAGAATCAACTCATTTGGGCCATCTCCCAACAATTCTGGTGGCCTAGTCTACGGGCTGATGTTACTGCCTTCGTAGCTGCCTGTCCCATGTGCGCTCAGTGTAAGCAATGCAAACATGTAATGAAAACATTATTAATGCTGTGTGCACAGCGAGGGCAGTGTGAAATACATACAAAATAGAATACAATTATATACAGAACTTACAAATTTCCTTTACAGTCTTTTTCCCAATCACAAAATCATCCTAGCAACTAAGATTTTAGCTAATATTTTGGCTTCCAAATTTAGGAGGGAAATTGGTCAGTAATTAGACCAAAAGGTATGGTCGGTATGGGGCTTCGGCATCAAAGAGATTGTTCTTTCGAGATAATAAGACATTAATTACGCAAATATTGTATCCAAAGGTAGGAAAAAAGGGGAGCAGGGGATTTTTATACGGTACACTTTATAAAGAGACAGAGATTTCTTATAAAAGAATTCATAGCTTTAATATTTAGAAATATATTAAAAATATTTTGTAAAGACAAAAATAGCAAAAATAGCAAATACACTCATTATACAGAACAGTACATGACATAAAGCATAGGGGATCCTGAAAATGTTAAAAATGTTAGTTGCTGAGACTGATCGTATTTCCTCCCGACATGTTTCGCGTTTTTGCTTCTTCAGGGGAGTATGCAACTAACATGAACATAAACACAAAGAAAAGGTTTAAGAGTACAGAATGTACATCTATGCCGTACAATTAAATACACATAAAATTCAGGACATTTAATATGAAATTAGTCTCAATGTGCTTAGTCCAAGGAGGTACAATGCTTACCCAGGTATAGTCATTCCCAACATCGCAACACCCAAGCCAATAGATGGTGGAATAGGTGGCAGGAGTTATGGGACAGGATCAAGTGCTAAAAACACCCCAGCCCCATGCAGGGCATAGATGGAGGTAGATAAGCGCTACAAAGATCAAAAACAGAATCCAGAGATAAGTGCTGAGTTTACAAATCCAGTACAGACATTGAAAAGTGTTGCTTTGTAACAGAAAGGGTAAACAATATCATTCCCTCAATTATAGGAGGGAATTGGGGCTGAAGAAAATGCCTCCATATTTAAGACAAGAAATACTGATTATCAGAGGAGTGAAACAATTGATTGTAATTATAATTAGGGTTACGCCTAATTAATATATAGGTTGTAAATGGTAACTGTTTGGGATATATAACTAGTATGCTGTTAAAGAAAATAAAAAGGAATAAAAATTATTTTTACCTGCAGTTATAATCAAAGATGAAAGAATTAGTTCCATGTGATAATATTGATGCAATACAGGTGCAACAGATCACAATGAAAAAATCAATCGATTCATTGTAGTGTTTTGTAAGTTACAGAGTGCAGCGCTATGCTGCCACTCTAAGCTTGCTGAACCTACAAGCAAATAAGAGGAAGGATGAATAGGTATAGGTATATATGGGTAAGAAAAGATGTTACAGCAGTATAGAGTTCAACTGAGAAAATATATTTACCAAACAGAAAGAGTCAGCGTGGCGGCAATGTCTGTGCTGAACCTGCACTACAGGTGAAATGACAGCGCTGCCTTTTAAATCCCCCATCCATCGAGCCGGCGTCTGACGTCACCGGCTCGATGCGGACAGCCATAGGTGGAAGCAGTGAGCATGTGCAAAGCCTATCGAATCGGCATTTGAACTACCAACCCCATAATGCCTCAGTGCTGACACGAGGTTTGTTTGGATAAATGCTGATGGAGATGGGGCTGCGCTGGCTCTCCGCCCTTAAAGGGGCGGGAAGACAAAGGCCAGCATAAGGGGCAGATAAAGCGACGATTGTCATGGCTTCTAACCCAAAAGGGGATTACATGCCCCTGTCCACCTCAAATCGGGAGCCGCCTGGGGAAATAACCCAGCGGCGCCCTTGGGTGTCCATATGCCCTTACATACTTGGAGCCAGGGGAGAAAAAAAAACAAAGGATCCAGTCCCAAACCACAGAATAGTAAGGCTTAGGAATGCGGTGTAGGGAAGAAGGGAGAGAGCAAAGCTCCTCAATGTGGATGGGACTCATAGAGAGCAACAGAGATCCCTAAGTGTGCAAACCATGATACCCATCTTGGGCCAAGCAGAGCGAGACATCAAGAAGCATGTAGTGCATGTAAAACAATAATAGTAATTAGAAATGACATTTGTTGATGTACAAAAATATTTTTAAATATGACATAGACATGGCAATAAAGAAGATAGAAATAAAAATGGAAAAATAATAATAACACAAAATAAATTAAGAATGGGGTAAGGGAAGGGGACAGAAAGGGGAAGGGGGAGGGGGAAGGATGGACAAAAAGGGAAAAAGGATATCACTTCTCTCTCTCTATGCCAGGCTCCACGGGGGCTCACAGCTGAGGCAGGAGGGTCCATGAAACAGACAAACAAAAATTAACTATAAAAAAGATCTGTAGCTTATATTTTCATTGAAACCAGGATATTTTGTGGCTTTTAGGGTAAAGATCCACTTGGCTTCAGTTTGTAAAAGAAGCTTATCCACTGAGCCACCTCTTGAGTTTAGAGGTATATGGGCCAGGGCTGTGAATCGGATCCAGTTGGGGTCGAAGGCATGATGAATGCCAATATGCCTGCTTATGGCTGTAATTATTTTTTTTATTGAGAATAGGTTTGATGTGGTCTTTTATGCGGATAGAGAATAGTCTTTTAGTTTTACCAACGTAAAATCCTCCACAACGGCATTGGGCTAAATATACAACGCCTGGAGTGGAACATGTGACGTGGAATTTCGGAACAAACAGACTGCCATTTGGTAGTCTGATCTTTCGAGAATTGTATATATAGGGACACATGTCACATTGCCCGCATGAATAAGTACCAGGCTGTTTAAGTTTGGTTTCCCCTGAAGAGTCCTGAAAGTGACTTCTAACTAAGCTGTCCTTGAGTGATTGAGGTCTCATATAGGTGATTGATGGTACATCATTTATATACTGGTTGACAATGGGGTCAGCTTTTAGAAGAGGCCAAAACTTTTGAATTATAGCACGGAAAGAATGATGTTGGTTAGAGTATTTTGTAATGATACGTACTTTATTATCCAAATTTTTTTGATTATTGGAGAAGAGAAGGGAAGTCCTATCTTTATTTTTTACTCTATTATATGATTTTTTCAAAGATACATGACTGTATCCACGTGCTCTAAGTCTTTTATATAAGTCATTGGCTGCGATCTTGAAGTCTGAGTCAGTACTACAATTGCGTTTGGCCCTTAAATATTGGCTATAAGGGATGCTCTTAAGGAGAGGTTTTGGATGAAAGCTTGTCGCATGCAAGACCGTGTTGCCAGCAGTGGGTTTTCTGTATAAGGCAGAATGTAAATGTCCAGTGGCATCGATTTTAATAGTTAGGTCCAAAAATTCTATAGAATTTTGACTGTAATTTAACGTGAACTTTAAATTAAATGGATTCACTGAGAGTAAATTGAAGAAAAGCAACAAATCTGATTCTGATCCTGACCAAAAAAATAAAATATCATCAATATACCTGTACCAGGCTGTGATGTTATTTAGAAAAGGGACGAGGTCTTCACGCGCGAAGGTATCTTTTTCCCACCCCCCCAGGTACAGGTTGGCATACGATGGGGCGCATTTGGTCCCCATCGCAACCCCCTGTACCTGGAGGTAGTGGGATTGGTTAAATTGGAACACATTGTGCTTTAAAATAAAATCCAATAGCTTCATAACAAATTCGTTATAAGCAAAGAAATTTGAGCCTCTTTCTTGCAGATAGGAGCGTATTATTTGTAAACCTTTGGTATGTGGTATAGCATTATACAAACATTCCACGTCGATGGAGACCAGCCAGGACTGTGCCGGTAGGCTGATACCCTCGAGTATCTTTAGAAGATCGATAGTATCCTTCACATAAGAAAAAAGGGAAATGACATGCGGTGTAAGATGTTTGTCTACAAGACTACTCGCATTTTCTGTCAAACTATCACAGCTGGAAATGATGGGGCGTCCCGGAGGGTCAGTTAGGGATTTGTGCACCTTAGGAAGGGCATAGAAAGTAGCAACTTTTGGATCTTTGGTATTTAAAAAGTTCCATGTGCCTTTATCTATAATACCTGATTTGTATGCATTGAAGATAATCGAACGATATTGTGTGTCAAAATGAGAAATTAAAGACACAGAAATTGGTCGATACCAATCAGAATTTTGAAGAATCTTATTGCACATAGTGAGATATTGTGAAGTATTCATGATTACGATGTTTCCACCTTTATCCGCAGGTTTTATGACTATATTTGGATTAGTTTTGAGTTGTTTTAATGCCGTCAATTGGTTATGCGTTAGATTATGTTTCTTGGTCGATGGAAAATGAATCTGTTCGATTGCCTGGCAAACTTGTTGGGTAAAAGCCCAAATATTTGGATTTGTGTTTAGGAGTGGAACATTTTTTGACTTAGGTTTAAACGTTTCTAGAGGGGGAAAAGAAGCTGACTGTGCCGGCAAGCCAGTGGGAGAGATAATCATCTCATCATCAGGGGGTACTTGGCCCTCTTCCCATAAATCCATCAAATTAGAAAGGGCTTGTTGATCAGCACTATTTGCCTCATTGGTGAATTTTAATGTATTTATTTGTACAGTAGATTGATTGGGCTTATGGAAGAGGGTTCTGAATATCAATTTTCGTGCGAATAAATGTATATCCTTTATCAGAGAAAATTTGTCCGAGCTTGAATCAGGACAGAAGGTCAGTCCTAGTTTCAGAACATCAAGTTCATGACTAGTAAGGACATAAGACGATAAATTGACAATAGACAGTTCAATCCCTGAGCTAGATTCTGGGTTAGTAGAAGGAGATTGAGTTAGATATTGGGTGGTTGGGGAGATTCTTTCCCTAAAAAAATAGGGGCGATTCGGAGGTCCGCCGGTAGGGGAGCATCACTAGGTGAAATAATGATGTCGTTAGTGTTAGTGATGGGTAGGGATGATGTAAGAGGGGCTGATTTTGTGAAGGAGGACGTGAGAGTGGTAGACATAGAAGTGTTACTGGAAGTGGAAATAGACAGAGATGTGTTAATGGGAGTGGGGGTGATGAGTGGTGGGGGTGGTGGTGGGTGATGGAACATCGTTAGGGGACGAACAGGAGCTTGTTTGGAAATAGGATAAGTGCGGGATGGTAAAGGGGTACTAAGGTGTTGGTTGGGTGCTGCCATAGCGGCGCCCTCCGAATCGCTTTTTCTCCTCTTTGGGAGTCTGTCTCCAGATAAATCCCGATAAATTGTGGAATGATTGGAGGGAAAAGAGGTTGATGAAGCACTGGATCTGGTTTCATCGTCATTGTAGTCCCTCCTATTAGAGGGACGTGATGCTCTAAAAAATCTATTTTTATTTTTTCCATCTGCTGGCCATTTGTATGCCGAACCAGGAATTACTGTCTCGTGTGAGTTTATTTTGTTTTAGACGAATTATCTCTAGAGTATAATTCTCAATGTGTTTGGATAATTCAGATTCCTTACGTTTAAATTTAGGAGTAGAGGTTATTTTAGCATATTCATCGTACCATTTTTTAATGGAATTATCTATCAAATCGATATCATGCGAGTATTGGATGGCTAATAAAGTCATCATTGCTATTGAACATGTTTGCAAGTTTTCTTCCCATTTTTGCTTGATGAGATTATCAATTTTATTTAGATTGGGGAATATTTGTATTCTAAGGCCAAAAGGCACAATTTGTTGATCAATGTATTTATGAAAGAACTTTCTGTGCCAAAAAATTCTAACCTTACGTTCCAAAAGGCGTTGCAAATATTGCAGAGCCAGGTCAAGATCCTTATCCGATGGTTCACTATTCTTTTGGAGATCAGAAGCTTTGTTCATTAAGCCCTCCCAGGCCTCGCCGCTGAAAGCCGCCATGGACCCGGGAAAAAGAGAGAGGGGAACAAAAGGAAAGAGAAAAGATAGGAAAGGAAAAAGGGAAGGGAAACACAATTTTATGGATTAATAAAGATAAATACAAAAAATACAAAAGATCAAAAGAACAAAAAAATCATCATTACAAAAAGTTGCCGTGTCACAGGGAGGTGGGCCTATGGACAAAAAGCGTATTAAAACGCATAAATACAATAGAAATAAGTTGGTCCACACTATCCCAGAAACACATTACTATTATAGGTACCTCATCCCCTAATAATTCTGCAAATATTGTATCCAAAGGTAGGAAAAAAGGGGAGCAGGGGATTTTTATACGGTACACTTTATAAAGAGACAGAGATTTCTTATAAAAGAATTCATAGCTTTAATATTTAGAAATATATTAAAAATATTTTGTAAAGACAAAAATAGCAAAAATAGCAAATACACTCATTATACAGAACAGTACATGACATAAAGCATAGAGGATCCTGAAAATGTTAGTTGCTGAGACTGATCGTATTTCCTCCCGACATGTTTCGCGTTTTTGCTTCTTCAGGGGAGTATGCAACTAACATGAACATAAACACAAAGAAAAAGACATTAATTACAGTAAGGGAGGAGAGAGTAAATCTGTAAACTTTTTGTAGTAGGCGGCAGGGAAATGTTTGAGCCAGGTTTGTCATTATAATTCAAGTGCTTGATAGGTTGTAGTGTTTCCTGAGACAGTTCTGCCAAAGGAAGCCTTATCACTAGGGGAAGATGAAGGAAGGGAAATATTGGAGTATAGGTGATCAGCAGAGTCAGAGGAAAATTAATCTGGAGCTGAATATATTTTAACGACTTGAGATAGGACCTCAGTTACGATTTTGACAGGATTGCTTGTTAGGCTTGAATAGTCAACACTCAGATTAATGGGCTTGTATCCCAAATCAGGATGTCTAAGTCTGCAGGCTAGTAAAGCATGCTGTATATTCTCTTTAACTTAAAAAGTGTGTTTAGTTCTTCCAGTTTGCTTATCCATTGGACCTGTCTGAAAAGTATCAAGTTTAATGAGCTCATCTCTCTGTCATTTTTCTATCTCCCCCTATTAGGTTAGCGCATGTGCATTGCAACACAACTGGTTGTCTTCTTGTACCGTTTCTCCCTCCTACCAGTCTGAGCTCTGCTGTACTGGGTATTACAGAATTCTGGTACTAAATCCAATGCAGGTCATTCTACTGCTTGCATTTAGAAAATACATTTAATAATGAAAATGAAATAGCATAATTAATTTGTGGCTTTTAGAACTACCTAGAGTGCAGTTTTAAATTGTTTAGGGAGTATAGAAGGGTTAGGATCCTTTCAGGTTTTTGTTCCAGTCTACATTGAAACTGGAGAGATTCATCATCTTTGTGTGTCCTGGTAACCATTGCTACAAGAACTGAAAGTGAATGAGAATTCAAAATGCTGAGTTGTCACTAGAACAAGAATGTGTGTTGAATGTGTTGGGGTGTGTTGAATTCTTCCAAGTGAAGATGAATTCTTAGTGAAAACTGTCTTCCCCTTACTTTCCCTTAGCCCTTGTACACACGGTCGGACATTCTGACAACCAAATCCGTCAGATTTTGTCCGACGGATTTTGTCCGAAACTGTTGCATGCACACAGTCAGACAAAGTTGTCAGAAAATCCGATCGTACTTAACGTAATGACGTTATTTCGTTAGGACGGGACTACGTTCAGGCTAGTAGCCAGTAGCTTTGTCCGATCGGAATTCTCTACACATGATCGGACAAAGTCTGATCGGATCATGTTGTCGGAAAATTTTATAGCCCAGCTGGAAAACTTGGTCCGTCGGATACTCCGATGGAAACAGTCCGATGGAGCCCACACACTGTCGGATTATCCGACAATACGGTCCTATCGGACATTGTCCATCGGAATGTCCGACCATGTGTACAAGGGCTTAGTGTGTAGAGATCTCGTAATTTTATTCTTATGTCTCCAAGAGAGGTAGTAGAATCTCAATAATGGGACATAGACAGAAAGTAAAAAAAAAAAAAATGACAAGGGTCATCTATGCCACTGTGAATGGAATGCTACCAGGTCTAGGAAACAATTGAAATATGCAGATGTGTGTACTTTACATTCAAGTATACTGTATGTTAGCTACAAATATTGATTATTCATGTTTTCAGATTCATTTTCTTCAGAGTTCTTCTCCAAGGGTTGTTGGTACTATTGTAGATTCCATCAATCTCAATACTTGGCTGATTTTTAGGAAGAAATTAAGACTCAGAGATCTTTCTTTATACATCTCAAGGCTTCGCTTAACTTTTGAGTGGAGTGTGCCTATGATCATTTCAATAAATCTCAGGTGTAAAACAAAAGAAAATTGTAAAAGACTTATTGCACATAGCATATATGGAAAATATGCAGTTTAAAGTTGTCTAAATTTTATACAATAATGCCCTAATAGATTAGATAGCTTCACATTCACTGTTCTAAAGGATGCCATAAAATCATAACCATTATACACAAACATTTTTAACATATCCCAAAGTAACACTTCTCTGTAATTGTCACAATTTATATGCTTTATTTTAGATATATGACATTTGTTTGCAATATGAAAGTACATTTTAGTGGCTTTGTTCAGCTATATTTCTTTTCACCATGCAGCTCACATTTTTGTTGCAGAAAATATTTTAGAAATACATCTAAAAATGTCATGTAACAGTGCCATTAAAGAAGAAATTTCTTGTGGGAATAAAGCAATCTGCAAAGATATGGCAATCAATATGTACTACGGAATTACATGCCTTAAGATGAGTTTCACTCTGCTCTTACAGATTAATGTTAATCAGCAACTGAAAATGTTAACACCAAGTCAAATGTCAGAAATGTAGAGTGTGTGCCTGTTCCAAAGCAGATATACTTTTAAAGCATAACTCCACTCTTGTTGAGAAAAAAAATTCCCCTCTGGGTGATCTATGTACATTGCAAGGATTATAACAAACTTTGTTGCAGATTCCTACCTTTTGCTGTGCACCTGCAGGGCACTAATGAGGAGCGCTGCTGGGCCTGCATCCCTTTAGACGTTTTCCTATTGGAAATATCTCACCAAAAATTAAATTTGTGTTGCAGGGGATGCCTGAAATCTGACTTGTGCAGACTTCTGGGAAAATTGCTGAGCCAATCACACAAGCAGGAAATTATGTTTCTGGGGGGTGATCAGTACACATTATGTGGAAATTGAGGATGGCCTCACAAAATAATGAATTAGGTTACAAATAAAACCTTACAAGAAATATGTATTTGAAAAGTCCAAACAGCACAAGCTTGAACTGTTTCTGGGACAATTTTTTTTCTGATCAATATTATTGTATATCTTTCATAATATTTTTCAGATAATTTTTTCATTGGTAGATATTACAATATTTTGCATATTATATTAATTGCACGATTTTGCACGTTGCACTTTTTTGGATACATACCGTTCACATATTGCATGCACAATAGCACTTTTTATATGCATCCTTTTTGACATATGTGTTGTATTATATGTGATGAAATCTAGATACCTTATGGTGCATGCTATTCAACTAAAGTATTAATATATATAGTCTGAAAGCAATAGAGGTTTAATTTAAAGTGGTTGTAAAGACTGAAGGACTTTTAAATTCATTCTATGCATTAAGGTAAATAACGTCCGGTGGCAGAGGATCCCCCTAGTTCCCCCTTATACTTATCTGAGCCCGATCTCTAACAGCGTTGTGCAAAAGAGTAGCGGCTCTTTCCACTGTCTTCTCACTAGGCAGATTATTAGCAGTGGGAGTCATTGGCACCTGCTGCTGTCAATCAAATACAGTGATGAATGGTGTGGCCAAGCAACCCTGTCTGTTTCAAAAGATGCAGACAGGGAAGCCTGGGAGGGAGCCCGCACAAGTTACCTCACTGAAAAGGTGGAGCCAGGAGCATTAGCAGGGAACCTGAGAAAGAATGATGAGGTCTTCTCTGTGCAATACCATTGAGCAGGTAAGTATAACATTTTATTACTATTATAATACGAAAAAAAAGAGAAGCTTTAATAACAGATATGCACATGAGCCTGCAAATAGTTTTAGATTTCTTCCAGAGTTTCCCAGGTGCTTCTAAAGCACATTACGCAATACCAATTAGAGTCAGAAGGCTATGGTTGATCTACTCCAGCCTCTAATTCCACTCTATTGAAAGGTAAATTTGATGGGTACATTTACTTATTAAAGCTTATTTAAACCCAAAGATAGTAATTTAATATATAGCAGCTTACTTCTCTTTAGCTGAGGTGGCTGCTGTACTTTTGCTTTTTTTGGATTTTTCCACTTTCATTTTACTTGGTATTCATACAAATAACACCCCTTTTGTCCTTGTTTTAGAATGATCACTTGCTGCACTGTGTTTTTGAAGGGAGCCATGGAAGTCACTAGGATATCCTTATGATTTAAACCAGTAACTCCACCTCCATTTCTCATCTTTATAGGAACAGATTAATTTATAGTTTACAGAAGGTAGGTGGGAAAACTGATAATATTGTTTGATATATCAGTTTGGAGCACGGGAAGGTATAAGAACACTGGAATGCTGGTACAGTAGTCATCTTTTTGTACTTGCAAGAAAATCCAGCCACCACATCTAAGCTCTGCTAATCAGCAATATATTACATTTTTCTTGTACCAAATTGTAATGTAACTGTAATGTCTGCCCTCATGTTGTAAAGCGCTGAGCAAACTGTTGGCGCTATATAAAACGTGAATAATAATAATTTTTGTTTCTGGGTTTAGATATCCTTTAACAACAGGGAGGCTCAAGGGGAGGCATGCCAGAGCTCCACTTTTCAGGTTCTGCTTGTAAACTGCTTAACTAAGCCCTCTGGGTTTTCCTGCTCATAGAATGCTCTGGAAGAAATCTAAAACTACAGTATATGCTGTAGCTTGAGGTGCCTGCTATTAGATTCAGGAGGCCATTTGCTATGGTTAACCTACCATAGGTGCCCATAAGCACTTATAACAGGTAAACACAGATAACAAATAGTGTTGGGTAAATGTTTTTTTGGCCAAGCAAAAGTTTGACCCAAACATCACCTGTTTGCCCGTTCAACAAAACACTCAAATTTGCGGGGCGCTCGCCGAGTGCCCCACAATGCACTGCATGCTGCACAGTTCATTATAATTGAATGAAACCTTGCCAATTAGCAAACAGGGCACTATCAGAGTCCTGATTGGACAAAATTATGATAATTGTATAGTCATAGCTCAGTGCTCATACTATAAAATGTACACCCACCCCACACTATAAAAGGTTCCTTTCCATATGAAGCTTTTGCAGTGTGTTGTTGGAGTGGAGACAGATAGAGCAGGGCTCAGTTTGCTACTAGCGAGTTAGTGTGTTCACTTATTGTGATTCTGAGTGTAGAGTGTTAGTGTAGTGTTATCATAGTGAGAGAATAGTGTGTCAGTATAGTGTAATGTGAGCAAAGTGTCAGAATAGTGTGTTAGCATAGTCTAATAATATCATAGGCGTGCGCAAGGGGTGTGCCAGGTGTGCCTGGGCACACCCTAATCCCGGAGTTGGCAACCAGTCAATCATGGCCAGGTGACAGGTAAGCCACGATCCTTACTTGCCGAACCCCAGAACTTGGACAGGACAGGTGGCGGGGGGAGAAATTAGTGGAACCGATCTGTATTTTCTTCTGCAGCAGCTGAAAGTAGGCTACTCCTCCTCTGCCTCTCACCGACATTCAGCTGCCAAAGGAGAAAAATACAGGGGATTAGTACCAATGTATGCCACCCCTCTTGTCACAGTTCCTCTTATTTCTGCTGTCCAGGTCCCCCCCATTATTTTAAGGATGACAAGCGGGGAAGAGGCCGATTAATATGTCACAAATGCATATGTGTTGGAGCTTTGAGGTACACACCCTAATGCAATAGGCTGCGCACACCTATGAATAATATTAATACTGAAATACATTTTCTTGATAAGCGCCTTTTAGAACACCCAAGGTCACCTTACAAAGATAACAACAAAGCAAAAAACAGTAAATAAATAAAATAAAATACATTACATAACCATTAAATTACAAAAACAGTATAGTGTGTCTGCATAGTGTGTCAGTAGTGTAGTGTTAGTGTAATGTGTTAGTGTAGTGCAATGTTCAATGCGGCATTGCATAACATGTAGTGCTGTATACAGTGCTTCATACCCATTTTTTTTTGCCAGATGGAGTTTTTCTGACTGCAACACTAGTGTTCCCCCTTTTTAATATTTATTTATAGATTTTACATTTCTTTCAGTGTCAGTCCTCAGTTTAAAGCACACCAAACACCACTTTTCATTCAATAAAATGCATTTAATTACACATGTCCCAGTTTCTATTAAAATTGGGTAATAATTCCCTCCATCATGTCTGGGAGGAAAAAAAGGAGAGGCAGACATTCCCATGCCACTATGAGGGGGCCAGCAGTTACTGTCCACAGGCAAAATTGGACATGGTCTGCCCTCAGGCAGGGCACATTTGTCTCTGTTTAGTGATGTTGCCCGTGCTATCCAGCCATAGCTTGCAGCGGAGGTGGTGGACTGGCTTACTAAACAATCCTCATCCCCCTCATCCTCTATGATCCAAGCTGATACTAGTGCACAGGCCACTGCAGCTGCCAGAGTGGCTTATTCTGCTATCCACCGCTACTCCTGCCTTAGCCCCGGCATTATGCATGGGGGAGTCAGCTGAATTATTTGAACACAGTGTCAGCCACTTGTTTCTTTAAGATGCACAGACATTACTTGATTCTGATGTTGGTTATGAGGTGGAGGAAGGGAGTAACATGAGCATACAGAGAGGAGAGAACACTGAAAAACAACAAATTGGCAGTCGTGTTTCCCCAGCCGCAGCGTATTGCCAAGTTGGCTCCAGTGATGATGAGGGTGGAGGGGGTGATGATGAGGCCACTGATGCGACTTGCTGGATAGAGTTGAGGATGAAAGTGAGGGTAGAAACAACCCCAACAAGGCAGGATGTCCTTCAGAGGCTGCCATTATGGAAGAGTAGAGAGAAGCTGCCCTATTCCATTAGATTGTGAAGCTGTTATCTCCCAGACCACTTCCCAGAACTCAGTTGTCTGGGCCTTTTTTAGCACATGTGTAGCGGATTGCACTGTTGCAATTTGCAATCTCTGTCGCAAGTAGATCAAGCATGACAAAAACACCAGCCATTTGGGTACCACATGCTTGACAAAGCATTTAACCTCCCACCACTCAGTCTGTTGGCAAGAGCGCCTGAAAGCCACACACAAGGGACACAATTCTTAACCTCACTCCTCACCTTTCATGTCTTTCATGACCTCTCATCAGCCTCCACTGACAGGGATGATGGAACAGCAAAGGGTGTCACAGGTTCTTGCAACACGTCTGCCAGCAGCACACCACCAGCTGCAGAGTATAGCAGACAGATTTTTCTGCCCAAGCTGCTGCATCAAAAAAAAATATACACTCCCTGACATCCACATGCCCAGCGTCTAAATTCCAGCTTGTCCAAATTGCTGGCTTTACATCTCTTGCCTTTCCACCTGGTGAATTCTATCCCCTTCCATGAATTTACAGAACCTGCTATATTACAATAGCAGGTTCTCAGTCTTTATTTCACATAAGGCCATTCCAGCTCTGTACCATTACACAGAAGGCAATGTTTTGGCATTATTTGGCAAGGCAGTCAGTAGCAAGGTCCAACTTACTGCTGACATGTGGTCCAGCAAGCATGGTCAGGGTCAATATATTTAGTTCAAAGCACATTGTGTAACTCTGCTTGCAACTAGAAAGGATGCAGTACAGGGCTTAGTGCTTGGGCTTATTTTGCCACCATGTCTCCATACAGCTGGTGGTGATGATATATTTGTCAGCTCCACCCCTTCCTCCTCCTCCTCCATGCCCTCCTCTGCGGAAATGTCCTAAGCATTCAAGGGGCCATTTAGCGAGGGCTAAAAGATGCAGCGATTCAGCTGGTCTTTCTAGGGGACAGGAGCCACACTGGAGCAGAGATTATTTTGGCTCTGCAGGGGCAGGCCCAGAGATGGTTCATGCCATGGAAGCTTGAGCCAGGAATGGTGGTGTGCGATAATGGTATTAACCTTCTGTCTGCCCTTTTGACAGGCACATGTCCTCAATTTGGTGGTGCAGCATTTTTTAAACAGGTAACCAGGTTTTCAAAATCTTCTAAGGCCAGAAGAGTCTGTAGCCATTTCAGGTGGTCATACACAGCCACTGTTTGGCTCCAATTCAGTGGAAATTCGACCTGCCCATAAACTGCCTGATTTGTGACATGCCCACACGGTGGAACTCAAGTTTAACAATGCTGCAGCAGCTGCACATGCAGCAGAGGGCCATCAAGGAGTACCTGTGTGAGTATGGCACAAGGGCAAGCTTAGAGCAACGCAGCTTCTTTTCCCCATGCCAATGGCTACTGATAAAGGATGACTGCACGGTACTGTCACCATCTGAGGAGGCGAAAAGGATGGTGAGCCCTGACAATGCATGCATCAGTTACACAATCTCTTGTTTTCCTGCTGGAGAATACTCTGCATGGACAGGGCACTCAAGGCAGATCAGTGGGAGGAAGAGGAAAACTTCCTTTCCTCTCAAGGCCCACTATATGCAGACACCATTCTTGCGATGCCACAGAACACACAAGAGGTGAGGCAGTTTTGGATGCATAGAAACAAATGAAGACATATATATCAAACCTTAAGACATGGTCTTCAGTCCCCAGAAACCTTGGGAATGGTACGTGGCTGGGAGGAGGCCGTTCCAGATAATGTATTTCTTAGTGACCCCGAGGACTCTGCTTCTCATGCCTCTGCAAACTTGTGGTGCATGGGCTCCCGGGACTCATCCTGCCCTCGCAGAGGGAACAGGAACACAGGGTGAAATATCATGAGGACACCTTAAAGAGGAGTCTATGTAACACCCTTCCAGACTCTGGTAGGTTATAGTCTCATGGAAAAGCTAGTTTTGAGGCTTCTGTTGGTCAAAGGAGGAGTGGTGGAAAAGGGGGCCGCCTCAGTGATGCATTTAAAAAAAAAAATTGGTCCTTGACTCCCAGGACCATCAGCTTCAAGATCCCATCAGTAGCGTCTGCATCATATGGTGGAAGATTATCTAGGGGTAAAAACAGACATGGAGAGCTTTCCAGTAGATGATCCACTGGGTTTCTGGGTCATTAGAATAGACCACTGGCTAGAACTTGTTCAGTATGCAACTGAGCTGCTGGGCTGCCCTGCATCCAATGTGCTTTCCAAAACGGCATTCAGTGCTGCCGAAGGTTTTGTGACAGATAAAAGAACACGTCTATCCACAACTCTGTTGACTAGCTGGCCAATAACTTGCATATAAGCCTTCAAAATGGGCACTTTTGATTTTTTCAAGTTCAGGTCTCATTGACTTTTATAGGGTTCGCGGTTCAGGTCCAAACTTTTGCGAACCAGGGGGGTGTTTGACCCATCTCTAAAAACAAATAGATATAATTTTATATACGATTGTTTGCTTTGAGCAAAAACAAGCAAGTTTGCATTCATTCTTTATTATGCCCCATTCATACAGGTTCGTAGGCCTGTATGCTGTGGATAGGCCATGTGATTATGCAACTGTAGCCACCTGGTGCTGCATACAGACAATCAACGGAAGTATTTGGGTATAGTGATGGACGAACTTCCGACGGGACGTTTCGCGAACGCGAAACGCGAACGGACACAAACGTTCGCGAAAACGACCGTTCGCCGCGGGCTCCATTGACTTCAATGGGAGGCGAATTTCGCAAACCTTTAGGTCGAATTTGCGGCCACGGGGTAATTATTAGGGGGTAGCACGTAGTCCCACCACCTGGACAATAGCATAATACATGTATGAGGTGAATTTGGGATCGATAACTACAAGCATTTTTTTTTTATTTGGGAAATTGTTCTGACAATTCAGGACTATGGAGCTAATGAAGGCAATGGAGGAGAGGGAAGGTCAGGGACCAGGGTAGGCAAACAAGAGGGTGCAGGAGATACAGAGCACTGACAGCAGCACCGTAATACAGAGCACTGACATCAGCACCGTGACATACAGCGCTGACAGCAGCTCCGTGACATACAGCGCTGACAGCAGCTCCGTGACATACAGCGCTGACAGCATCTCCGTGACATACAGCGCTGACAGCAGCTCCGTGACATACAGCGCTGACAGCAGCTCCGTGACATACAGCGCTGACAGCAGCACCGTGACATACAGCGCTGACAGCAGCTCCGTGACATACAGCGCTGACAGCAGCTCCGTGACATACAGCGCTGACAGCAGCTCCGTGACATACAGCACTGACAGCAGCTCCGTGACATACAGCGCTGACAGCAGCTCCGTGACATACAGCGCTGACAGCAGCACCGTGACATACAGCGCTGACAGCAGCTCCGTGACATACAGCGCTGACAGCAGCTCCGTGACATACAGCACTGACAGCAGCTCCGTGACATACAGCGCTGACAGCAGCTCCGTGACATACAGCGCTGACAGCAGCACCGTGACATACAGCGCTGACAGCAGCTCCGTGACATACAGCGCTGACAGCAGCTCCGTGACATACAGCGCTGACAGCAGCTCCGTGACATACAGCGCTGACAGCAGCTCCGTGACATACAGCGCTGACAGCAGCTCCGTGACATACAGCGCTGACAGCAGCTCCGTGACATACAGCGCTGACAGCAGCTCCGTGACATACAGCGCTGACAGCAGCACCGTGACATACAGCGCTGACAGCAGCTCCGTGACATACAGCGCTGACAGCAGCTCCGTGACATACAGCGCTGACAGCAGCACCGTGACATACAGCGCTGACAGCAGCTCCGTGACATACAGCGCTGACAGCAGCTCCGTGACATACAGCGCTGACAGCAGCTCCGTGACATACAGCGCTGACAGCAGCTCCGTGACATACAGCGCTGACAGCAGCTCCGTGACATACAGCGCTGACAGCAGCTCCGTGACATACAGCGCTGACAGCAGCTCCGTGACATACAGCGCTGACAGCAGCTCCGTGACATACAGCACTGACAGCAGCACCGTAAGCAGCCCCAGGAGGAAGTCAGCACAGCACAGGGATGGTGTGATCCCCTCATAATAAGAACCCCCAGGAGGAAGTCAGCACAGCACAGGGATAGTGTGATCCCTTCATAATAAGAACCCCCAGGAGGAAGTCAGCACAGCACAGGGATATCATAAGCAGCCCCAGTAGAAATATGACACCGCTCAACCTCTTCAAAGAGGAGGGTAGGGGCATATAGTACGGTGTGCTTTTTTGGGTCAAGGAAGTGAGCCAAATGAATTAAGAAGGTCTGTGTGCTTGATTAAAAAAATAGTTTATAGACATATACATGGTCTACTGGTCACATGTGTTGAATTCCTCCGAGATCCATGCCTCATTCATTTTTAGAAATGTGAGGTAGTTAACACTGTGGTGAGCTAGGCGAGTACGCTTATCGGTCACAATCCCCCCTGCTGCGCTGAACGTCCTTTCGGACAGGACACTGGATGAGGGGCAAGCCAACAGTTCGATTGCAAATTGGGCAAGCTCTGGCCAGAGGTCAAGCCTGCCCACCCAGTAGTCTAGGGGTTCATCACTCCTCAGAGCGTCCACATCGGCCGTTAACCCAATGTAGTCGGACACCTGACGGTCTAGGCGTTCCCTGATGCTGGATCCGGATGACACCTGTCGATGGGTCGGCTGAAAGAATGACCTCATATCCGAAGTCACCAACACATCTTCAAACCGGCCTCTTCTTGCAGGCGCTGTTGGATTGGTACCCGCAAATCCTTCTCTGGGAGTGGGAATTGCTCCTCTGCCAGCGCACGCAAAAGCAGAATGCAGCATTTCTCGAAGCAAGGCCTGGAAGTGCTGCATTCTGACAGCCCTCTGCGACGGCGGTAACATTTCCGCCATTTTGTGTTTGTACCGGGGGTCTAAGTACGTTGCCACCCAGTACTGGTCCTTGACCCTCATGCTTTTTATACGGGGGTCCCTATTAAAACACTGGAGCATGAAGGCCCCCATTTGCACTAAAGTGGAAGCGGTGTGGTGGCCTGGCTCCTGCTCATCATCCAGGATAATGTCGTCCTCTTCATTCTCCTCTCCCCATCCTCGCACAACAGGGATCCCAGAAAGGTTTAAAGCATGCTCTTCTTGCTCCTGCTCATCCGCCCCGGCACCATCCTCCTCTGACTCCTCATCAGACTCCTGTTGTTGACTTGTCTCAGATAGAGTAGCCCCCCCTGGGAATTCATCCAGCATTGCGACTTCCTCATCTTCCCGCTCCTGCTCCTCCACAGCCTGATCAATGACACGACGCAATGCACGCTCCAGAAAGAAGGCATAAGGTACCATGTCACTGATGGCGCCATGGCTGCGACTGACCAGTTTGGTGATCTCCTCAAATGGCCGCAGAAGTCTGCATGTGTCGCGCATGAGCAGCCACTGGCGCGGTGAAAAAAAACCCAGCTCCCCAGAACCGTTTCTTTCGCAGAGTTCATACAGGTAGACGTTAACTGCACGTTTCTGCTGGAGCAGCCTATCAAGCATATAGAAGGTTGAGTTCCATCGCGTCGGGCAATCGCAAATAAGACGTCTGACCGGCAGATGGTGTCGCCGCTGAATGTCAGCAAGGCGAGCCATGGCCGTGTAAGATCTTCTGAAATGGGCCGAGATTTTCCTTGCCTGCCGCAAGATGTCCTGGACCCCAGGGTATTTGACAAGGAATCGCTGCACGACCAAGTTTAAGACGTGTGCCATGCACGGCACGTGCGTGATTTTGCCCTGTTTCAATGCGCTAAGCAGATTGGCACCGTTGTCACACACCACTTTACCAACTGTCAAATTGAGCGGTGTTAGCCACTCATCTGCCTGTGAACGCAAAGCTGAAAGGAGTGCCGGGCCAGTGTGGCTCTTTGCTTCCAGGCACAACAGACGCAGCACGGCATGGCAACGTCTCACCTGGCATGTGGAATAGGTTCTGGGGAGCTTGGGCGGTGCAGTGGAAGAGACGCTAGCAGCGGAAAAGGAGGAGGCAGCTGAGGAGGAGAGGGAGGAGGATGGAGTAGGAGGAGGAGAAGAAGAGTCAGGCCTGCATGCAATCCGTGGCGGTAAAACCAAATCTACACGGGTGCCACGGGTTACATGCTTGACGGCCGTCAGAAGGTTCACCCAGTGGGCAGTAAAACTGATATACCTTCCCTGCCCGTGTTTGCTAGACCACGTGTCTGTGGTCAGATGTATCTTGGCACCGACACTGTGTGCCAGAGATACATTCACTTGCCGCTGAACATGGCCATATAGCTCTGGGATGCCCTTCTCTGAGAAATACTTCCTTCCTGGGACCTTCCATTGTGGTGTTCCAATGGCCACAAATTTGCGAAAGGCCTCCGAGTCCACCAGTTTATATGGCAGTAGTTGGCGGGCTATGAGTTCTGACAAGCCAGCCGCCAACCGTTGGGCAAGAGGGTTATCCGGCGTCATCATTTTTTTACGCTCAAACATTAGGCCCACGGAAGCCTGCCTTTTTGCAGAAAAATGTGAGCTTGGCGTGATGGAAGGTGGAGTGGAGGACAATTGTGAGGAGAGAGGAGAAGGAGAAGTAGAAGACGAGGCTGGACGGTGAGAGCCTGCAGTGTGGCTTTGTGTGTTCCGTTGCTCCCACTGGGCTCGGTGATGGCTGCTCATGTGCCTTCTTAAGGCGGTCGTCCCTAGGTGAGTATTGGGCTTACCGCGACTAACGCGTTGACTGCAAAGATTGCAGATGGCAACGCTATTGTCAGCAGCGGACACGTTAAAAAAAGCCCACACTGCGGAGCCATGTGCCGGTGTCCTGGGAGCGCCAGATGTGACCGTACATGGTCGATGACTCGCTCCTGATACATTTGCAGTCTGCTTTGTCCCTGCTGTGCAATGTAAGTCATTGCTGCTTCTCCTCCCTATCTGCTGGTCCATATCTCCCTCTGAACTCCCCTCCTCTTCCTCTCTTGTGGGCACCCACGTGACATCACTAGACACGTCATCATCAACGTCACCTTCCCCACCGCTATAAGTAGAGTAGGCAGCAACACCGGGGACCAACCTCCTCCTTGGGCTGATCTGGGTACTGGCGTCAGACTGCTGAGTAGCGCTTGTTGCTACCTCCTCTTCCTGATCCAATACCAAGAGTGGCTGCGCATCAGAAATGTCCTCTTGATATGGATCGGAAAATAATTCCAGTGACTCAAGCGGAAGGTATGTGGTGGTGGTGGTGGTGGTCGTGTTGTTGGTGGTAGTGTCTTTGGGGGTGCACATAGCAGAGAGTGAAGAAGAGGGTGCAGATCGAGAGGATGAGGAGGGTGCAGAAGAGTAAGGCTGAGCGAGCCACTCAACCAAGTCTGGTGCATCCTTTAAAGTAATTGAACGCACCTTCTGCAACTTCCCACTTTGGCTCAAGCCTGTTGCTCCTGCCCTACCCCTACCACCCCTGCGGAAGGGCCTGCCTCTTCCTCTGCATGTCATTTTTTAAATGACCCTGTGACAAAACTCTTAGTCCCTATACCGCTGAAGGACTGCTGCAGTATAGGTGAGCGGTCAGCAGTGGTGCACGTCAACCCTATCTATTGTGGACCTATAGCGGTCCTTACAGAACAGCAGACTGTACCGCACTCAAGCCTATGTACCGTAGCACCCTATACCAAGTTACCAGTCCTTATAAGAACTTTTGTGGACCAAGCAGGTTGTGTATTAGTGTTTAGCAGACTGTACGTCAGTCCCTATACCGCTGAAGGACTGCTGCAGTATAGGGCAGCGGTCAGCAGTGGTGCACGTCAACCCTATCTATTGTGGACCGATAGCGGTCCTTACAGAACAGCAGACTGTACCGCACTCAAGCCTATGTACCGTAGCACCCTATACCAAGTTACCAGTCCTTATAAGAACTTTTGTGGACCAAGCAGGTTGTGTATTAGTGTTTAGCAGACTGTACGTCAGTCCCTATACCGCTGAAGGACTGCTGCAGTATAGGGCAGCGGTCAGCAGTGGTGCACGTCAACCCTATCTATTGTGGACCGATAGCGGTCCTTACAGAACAGCAGACTGTACCGCACTCAAGCCTATGTACCGTAGCACCCTATACCAAGTTACCAGTCCTTATAAGAACTTTTGTGGAACAAGCAGGTTGTGTGTTAGTGATTAGCAGACTGTACGTCAGTCCCTATACCAATGAAGGACTGCTGCAGTATAGGGCAGCGGTCAGCAGTAGTGCACGGCAACCCTATGTATTGTGGACCGATAGCGGTCCTTACAGAACAGCAGACTGTACCGCACTCAAGCCTATGTACCGTAGCACCCTATACCAAGTTACCAGTCCTTATAAGAACTTTTGTGGACCAAGCAGGTTGTGTATTAGTGTTTAGCAGACTGTACGTCAGTCCCTATACCGCTGAAGGACTGCTGCAGTATAGGGCAGCGGTCAGCAGTGGTGCACGTCAACCCTATGTATTGTGGACCGATAGCGGTCCTTACAGAACAGCAGACTGTAACGCACTCAGGCCTATGTACCGTAGCACCCTATACCAAGTTACCAGTCCTTATAAGAACTTTTGTGGACCAAGCAGGTTGTGTGTTAGTGATTAGCAGACTGTACGTCAGTCCCTATACCAATGAAGGACTGCTGCAGTATAGGGCAGCGGTCAGCAGTAGTGCACGGCAACCCTATGTATTGTGGACCGATAGCGGTCCTTACAGAACAGCAGACTGTAACGCACTCAGGCCTATGTACCGTAGCACCCTATACCAAGTTACCAGTCCTTATAAAAACTTTTGTGGACCAAGCAGGTTGTGTGTTAGTGTTTAGCAGACTGTGCGTCAGTCCCTATACCGCTGAAGGACTGCTGCAGTATAGGGCAGCGGTCAGCAGTGGTGCACGTCAACCCTATCTATTGTGGACCGATAGCGGTCCTTACAGAACAGCAGACTGTACCGCACTCAAGCCTATGTACCGTAGCACCCTATACCAAGTTACCAGTCCTTATAAGAACTTTTGTGGACCAAGCAGGTTGTGTATTAGTGTTTAGCAGACTGTACGTCAGTCCCTATACCGCTGAAGGACTGCTGCAGTATAGGGCAGCGGTCAGCAGTGGTGCACGTCAACCCTATCTATTGTGGACCGATAGCGGTCCTTACAGAACAGCAGACTGTACCGCACTCAAGCCTATGTACCGTAGCACCCTATACCAAGTTACCAGTCCTTATAAGAACTTTTGTGGACCAAGCAGGTTGTGTATTAGTGTTTAGCAGACTGTACGTCAGTCCCTATACCGCTGAAGGACTGCTGCAGTATAGGGCAGCGGTCAGCAGTGGTGCACGTCAACCCTATCTATTGTGGACCGATAGCGGTCCTTACAGAACAGCAGACTGTACCGCACTCAAGCCTATGTACCGTAGCACCCTATACCAAGTTACCAGTCCTTATAAGAACTTTTGTGGAACAAGCAGGTTGTGTGTTAGTGATTAGCAGACTGTACGTCAGTCCCTATACCAATGAAGGACTGCTGCAGTATAGGGCAGCGGTCAGCAGTAGTGCACGGCAACCCTATGTATTGTGGACCGATAGCGGTCCTTACAGAACAGCAGACTGTACCGCACTCAAGCCTATGTACCGTAGCACCCTATACCAAGTTACCAGTCCTTATAAGAACTTTTGTGGACCAAGCAGGTTGTGTGTTAGTGATTAGCAGACTGTACGTCAGTCCCTATACCAATGAAGGACTGCTGCAGTATAGGGCAGCGGTCAGCAGTAGTGCACGGCAACCCTATGTATTGTGGACCGATAGCGGTCCTTACAGAACAGCAGACTGTACCGCACCCAAGCCTATGTACCGTAGCACCCTAGACAGACCAAGTTACCAGTCCTGATAAAGAGCTTTGTGGAACAAGTGAGTTGTGAATGATTAGCAGACTGCAGCAGAAGGGCAGCAGTCAAGTATAATATTCTTTCTATATTTGGAAGAAAGAATATTATACGTGTACAAGCCTATTACCGTACCACTGATACCAGTCCTGAAAAGAACCTTTGTGGAACTAATAGTAACAGCAAGTCTTTAAAATTATCCTCACTGCCTGACACACTGCTTCCTGCCTGTCCCTATACAAATTGGCAAAAAAGAGTAGGCTGGAACGATTAGCTGGAACAGCTCTTTTGTGGACCTGATAGTAACAGCTAATGATGATGATGATGATGATGATGAAGAAAGACTAATCTGGCTGAGCTGTCCCTAAAATAGCAGCATACAGCGCTCTGTCCCTTTATCTAAACTGACAAAAGAAACTCAGGCTGCTGACCTAACACCTATACCAGTCCTGAAAAGAACTTTTGTGTACCAAATAGCTAGCGTTTTCTCTGTCCCTACTCCACACAGGATCCTTTCCCTACAGTGACAGAAGAAAGAATGTAAAATGGCCACCGGATCGGGTGTATTTATAGGTTAGGGGGAATGTCCAAGTGTCCATGAGCTGTCATGTCTCAATTGGTTGTCCTGTAACACATGATAAACGTGTCACGAAAGGTTAAAGTTCTTGTATACATTAAACACGTAAGTCCGCCGGGGCGAACGACGGAAAAAGGCGTTCGAACCCGCGGACGGCGAAAGTCGGAAATTCGCCGCGAAACGACCGCCGGGCGAACCGTTCGGCCATCACTATTTGGGTATATAGTGGCTGCACAAACACTGCCACTCATCCTAGATTCACAGGAGTGTGAGTGAAGTTAAGTGGCCCTAAATGAACACTGAGTTTGGGGCTGCTCACCTGCACTCCTATCAAATTGGGATTAGCAGCTGTGCCTGTGTAGCCACTGTGTCCCCACACACTTATTCCACATATACACGACCGGACTTTTCGTCAGCAAAGGTCTGACGGAACAAATCCGTCAGACAATTCGATCGTGTGTGGGCTCCATCTGACTTTTGCTGTTCAAAAACCTGACAGACTTTAGAAATAGAACATGTTTCAATTTACTCCTCCGGAACTCTGCCGGACCCAGTTCCTATGGAGAAATCCGCTCGTCTGTATGCCAGTCGGACAGACGAAAACCGACGCTAGGGCAGCTATTGGCTACTGGCTAGGAACTTCCTCATTCTAGTCCGGTTGTACATCACGTTCAAATCTGTCAGTGTGATTGTGTGTGGCTAAGTCCGTTTATTTGGAAAGTCCGTCGGAACTCTGTCAGAACTCCACCGAAAGTCCGTCGGGAAGACCGTCGGACCTAGTCTGCCGGAAAGTCCAGTCTCATATACGCAGCATTTCATGGGCTGCCTACACGCAGCACTTGCCAACTCTAGCCACATAAACAAATGGATCATTCATGGTTTATGGACCTGTGTGAATAAGGCTTTACCTAGTGTGGATTTGAATGATTTTTTGAAATATATAACTGTATAAAGTATTTGTTTCTCAGCTGTTAGTTATCTAGTTGTACATCCTCCTGTGATAATATGACCTGTACGAAACTGATCATGGTTATTAAAAGTTACATTCAATTGATAAAAAAAAACACTTCACTTAAATTTACCATGACAGAATAGTTGCAGTTTGCATTTAAACTGCACTTTAAAAAGCCACAAAATAGGGGAAAATCAATGTAATCACCTAATTGTATTGACCTTGTCCTTTGTATTTTTTTAAAGGGAATATTTAAAGTCTAACAAAGCCTTTTATTTGACTAATGAATACAAACTAGTTTGGGAAGTTTTAATCATCTCACTTAAACAAAAATCTAAATGATACTGGCAACTTAAGACAGAAACTTTGAAACAGCATACATTATAGAATTATTGAAAGTGAAAACAATTCTTTTTATTGTCAGCATTTTTTCTTCTTTGGTCATAAAAGAGAATATCTTTCTCTTGTACATTTTAATGATGTGTCGATACTCTCTAGAATGAGAAAACATCTTATACAACCATGAGAACCTCACACTACTAAAACATTAAAGATTTCCATTCAGCTGACTCGAAATAAAGCTGATGCATGAATAATAAGCAAGCACAACCTTGAATCAGCGTATGGTACCATAATGTATTTTTTAAGTGGATGATATAGTCAGACATAAAATGTGCCATTTAAATGGACACAAACTCTCATAGATACAGCCCAAAGCCATGCTTAGTCTGGCTGCAAGCCATCACTGGAGGGCCACTTTAAAACTGAATGTGAACTTTGGCCAGGCAGGAGAAAAACAACAGGTTTGCCTAAAATGTAACATTATTTTTTTATTATTTTTTAGCTTTGAATAGAGAACGGGATGGTAAAAACACTATCCATTTATCCTAATATATTAAATATATCACTTAAATAATTTCAGAGAAAAGCAATATTAAAGTTGCTGTGACAATACTAATGGTCCCCAAATCCTTATACTAATATCCGTTTGCCTGAAAAAGTTGCCTTTGTTTATTCCCCACTCCTGAGCTTGGTACGGCTCACAAAACGACATCTCCCAAGATTCTTAGGGAATGTAGTCAGAGACTAGGGTTAACACTACAGGCAAGAATTAGTGGCTGAATTTTTACGCACTCATTGTTCCAATCTTGGTAAAAACTTCATATGTTCCTTGAAGGGACAGGTCACCTGGCTGCATATAGAGCAAACACAGGTGTCTTGCCACCTGAACAGGAAATGGGGCAGAGCAAGGTTCATAGTACTCACTTTGTGTAAGGGTAAGCAAAGAATGCTGCTAAAATGTGAATTGTGAGGACACAGGATAGAAAAGTAAGAAATTTGCCTATTTAAAATTGTTTTGCGTTAAGCTTTAGCTTAGTAAAAAAGGTGAAGCTGTGTTCATTTTAAATACCCAATAATGCACAAGGCAAGTGAAAAATAAAAACAGATTTCCTGCATAATTAAAGTGAACACTCATTCACTAAGCTAAGCAAACATACACTTTTCAAAGAGAACATGTCCTAATCGTTTAGTAAATCCATCCCAGTAATGAATATAGTAGGTGAAGTTGACATTGTTAGGGTATGTTTAGTACAGTTATTATACATATGGCATATTGTGTATGTGTGATGCAAAGCAATATCATGCAGCACAAACATTATGGAGGAGTAATGCCAGGTACATAGCAGGGCAGGATATAATATATAATTGGTCAATGGATAGCAAAATGCTCATGGAAAATAACAACACAACATTGCCTATAATGTAGAGGAAGATTATTTTTTCAAAAGATTTTTTTATGAATGTAGAAAAGGAGCTCTCATTAGGATTAGAGGTCTGAATAAATCTGACATAAAAAGTATCTATGCAAAGTTCTTCCGAGGCCATCATTGTTATTCTGTTATTTAAACATGGTCTGCTGATACATGCTGTATACCTATGTAGAGTAGGAATGAAATATTTTTGCTTAATTCCTTTCTGTATTTGTTGTGATACTGTGAGAAGCAGTTGGCTGCAGTCAGCCTGTCTGTACCTCAGCAAGAGAGGCGAGTGTGTTCTCTTTGCTACTCACTCTCTAGGTGTGCTAAAGAGCTTTCATTCTGTGTTATGAATTTTTAACTACGGGTTTGGTGAGGGGGAAGGGAGGATAGTGATGCATGCTTGGAGAACCTTTAAATCTTTTGGGCACTTCCTATTCTATCATTTTCCTCATGGGCCTCTGACTTGTGAGAGTGTCACCATAAAAAATCTCTCCTTCCATTCCCTTGGGCCTAGGGGTAGGAAAAGGCAATGATCTCCCTTCCTTGGAGTTACCATGAAGATTATGGCTGCTAGAGTCTAAGTAATCTAGAGATTTTAAAGAATCTAGTGAAAACAAGTTATAACTGTTTTCCACAAAACAGAAAAAAAGTGAGTGTGACTGGTTGAGTGGAAACTATACACGGGGGCCTTTTCATGCTATCCTGCCTTGGAACATAAATATTGTAATACCATCTTAACTTCAATTTGCAAAGAAGCCAAAGCTCTGTGAATGTGCATTCAGCATAGCCTATGTTTAGATGGTACAGAAAAAGACTTTATTGGAGATGAGAGAGAAAGACGAGATCATGCCTAGTATGAAGTTTGAGACCTAGCCTGGTTAATAAAAAGTGACTAGCACCCATCCTTTTCACACCATGAGAAAGAAAAAAACATGCCCAAGATTGAAAAGGATTGGATCTTTGGATTTTGTCACCATGCAAGAATGGTGAGGACAATTGTAATGTAGATGGTGGTTATCTGGAAGTCAATATTTATTGACAATTAGGGGCAATAGTTCTATAGTATCAAGCAACATAGGCATACTACCACTCCATGTCAGTTTACTTCCACTTGTTCCTGCAACCGCCCCACTGGAGGTGCCAGTACGGTTAACAGCCGAGACACTAGCAGAGAAGGATAGAAGGCTGCACTCTCTCATGCTAAGGCTCCAAAAAAGTTTATTGTAGAAAGCCATTATAAAAGCATGACCACAGCTCCAGGCATTATGTCTATGCCTGTTTTTGTGAAGCAGTAAACACATTTTTATGATGGATTTCTACCATAAAGTTTTTGGACCCTTTGCATGGTAGAATGCAGTCTTCATCCTTCTCTACTTTCCTTTCTCATCCTTCTCTACTAGTGTCTATAGTAGCAAGTTTTCCTTCATATTTAGATATCTATTTACCCCTTCCAGTGTCCTGATGGATGAAAATAGAAATGTATTGTGGCAGATGTTCATTTTGTTTAATAGTGGAAGAAGACTAAAAAGTGACTTTCTGCAGTCAGTGAAGGAGAGGACAGGAAAAGAATGCAGAAGGGTAGATCACTCATATAACTCCATGCAACATAGAGTTTTGATAGATATGAAAGAAAGGTGGGCAGTGTGTTGCTTGAATGAAGATATCAAAAGGAGAGGAAAGGAGGAGGGCTTAAAAAATATCTAAAACTTTTTTTAGTTTGTTTGTTTCGGATAGAGTTGTGATGGGTTAGAGTGCTGTCTATGTTCCCTCTATGAAGAGTCATTGTCTATCCTGGTGTTGCCATAAAAAGAATAAAGCGTAAATCTTTCTAAAGGGACAATTTTACCGGTGACAAATTTCTAACAGAGAATTTCCCTCATCTTAGAGACATGTCCTCTTATTTTCTCTAGTGCTTGCAGAGCAGGAAATGAAGGGAAATCTCTTTATTGGACACAAATGGAAGAAATTAAAACTGGCAAAATGGAAAAAGAATTGGGCTTTAGATCATCTTATTGAAGAGAAGGTGATTGAAATGGGTATGAGACAGATAAAGGAATCAAGAACTATAGCAGGGTAGCTACAGATACATAAATGACTTCTGATTTTGCAACTAACAAAAAAGCACATTTGGGAACAATTTTGCAATTTTCTGTTACTGTTGTTTTGGTTGCATCCCTGCACTGATGCAATGTCTTCCAGAGTTAAACCTAATGTTTTAATCTCGCCTTATACAATAGAAGATTTTTGATCCTGCCAATTATAATAAATAATATTATATATCCAAATAGCTGTGCCAAAAAATGACAATCATTTTCCTTATGTTTACAGCACGCTTGCAATTGCACTAATCATGTGGAGCATACTGTTAATCCACTGAACTTTTCAGTGTTCTATTATATGCACATTGTATATACAACAAATAAAAAACAACTTTATTTAAACAGATAAAGCTAATGTGACAACAGAGCAGTTCAATAAATATAAAACAAAATATATTAAAAGTGTGCATATGGCATTCATTAACAATGCAATGAATATTAATAGATCTGGCACTGCAAACGAGTATGAGCAGATGTACTGACTGAGTCCATAACAGAATATGGCTGTGTACCTACTAAGCTGCAGTACCATTTATTGAGAGTGTGCTGTCTTCATGGTCTGAAGATCAAATCCCACATATAACAAATTACTTAGATACTTAAAAGACATGTCAACTACAACTTTACACGTTAAGAAGATGTGTTACAGAATTCTTTAGCTCTAGTTGTAATCTGCACATCTATTTTTTTTCTAAATTTCTTTGTGAATTTAAAAAGCAGCTTAATTCACAGATGAGATACACATTATATATGTATGGGGTCATTTTACCTGCCAAATGCTTAGTATTTATGTCCATTCAGTCTTAAGATTTAGAAAGCCTTGCTAAACAGAACAGAACCTGGCAGATGACACTTCTTTCTATGTTTTAGAAAGTATTTAATGATGTTCTCTCTCCACCCCATCCTTCTGATTATTGACCAATGAGGTCATCTTTTTACTTACTCTGCTCTCTCCTCTTATGAGCATGGTCCTCGACAGCAACATTTGCAAGCAGCACACCTAATAGGCTGCCCCTGCCAAGTCAAATTCAGGTACTTACACTGGTTGCCATCAAAAATGCATTCAATGATATATAAAAAAATATTAAGATGCATGTATTTGTGTATTTTATATCTGTCTGGAGTTATTTTTAGTGGGACAGAAGGGCCCAAGGGGGCCCACCTGAGTATCTTGCAGGTGGGCCAATACATTTTCACATTCAAATAATTATTTCACTAAAGTAGTACAAATGATACAGGGGAGATAACCATAAGATTGTCAATTACAGTGCCTGGCCTGCCCTCTGTACCCATTGCCCACCTACTTCCTTTTTTTCCGCAAGATCTTTTTTATTTATTACTTAATAAAGAAACAGACAAAACAAGACAAAATAAAACATCATACACATTGAATCAAAATAATAAAGCAGCTTCAAAATTCAATCACATTGCATAGAATAGTAGCCATCAATTCAAAATAGCAAATTAGAGACAAAAATATAATTAATGAAAAATATTTTGACTCAAATGAGATCTAAACCATACCATTTATTAAATAACTATTAACCACTTAAGGACCAGCCTCGTTTTGAGATTTAGGTGTTTACATGTTTAAAACATTTTTGCTAGAAAATTACTTAGAACCCCCAAAGATTATATATATTTTTTTTCTAACGTCCTAGAGAATAAAATGACGGTAATTGCAATACTTTTTTTTACACCATATTTGCGCAGTGGTCTTACAAGCGCACTTTTTTTGGAAAAAAATAATTTTTTGAATAACAAAATAAGACAGCAATAAAATTAGCCCAATTTTTTTTATATTGTGAAATATAATGTTACGCTGAGTAAATTGATACCCAACATGTCATGCTTCAAAATTGCACCCACTCGTGGAATGGTGACAAACATTTACCCTTAAAAATCTCCATAGGCGATGTTTAAAAAAATCTACAGGTTGCATGTTTTGCATTACAGAGGAGGTCTAGGGCTAGAATTATTGCTCTTGCTCCACCAATAGTGGCAAATTGTCCCTTTAAGAACTATGAGCGTAAGTGACGTTTTGACGTTGTTTCCACCCAGCAATTGTATGGAGACGGGTGGGGGCCATCTTCCCCTCACTCGTCTCCATGCTGAACCAGCAGCAGGACTCGAATGCCTCCGATAGCTCTGACAGCTCCGGCAAGTGGCAGAAGGTACCGGATCGCGGCGGAAGGGGTGGGCCCTCTGCTGACACCGATAAAAGTGATTTTGCTGTGAATCAGCTGCAGGGACTACTTTTATCTTGTAGCAGACCGCCCGCTGAAGAAGAGGATACCGGGGTTATGGCAGCTAGCAGTGAGAATCAATAAAAAAAGTATAAATTGTATTACAACATAGTTAGAAAAATATATAAACAACATACAAACAACACCCTGTATGGACACAATTATAGAGGACTAGCCCTACGGTACAGAGATTAATTTAATACTGTATCAAAGTAAAAGAAAAATGTTTTTGCGTGGCGATGTGTCATTATACTGCTCTATGTATCTCTCCACTTCCTGTGTACATCTATCTAATCACTGGCTAAGTGGTTGCAGTCTTCCTGTTGATATTTGCTGAACCATTTGTGAAGTGTTTTGTTTGGCCACATGACCATATTCACATGGCTATGATCGCCTGGTTGATGGTATATGTCATGTGTCCAGATACTACTTTATCTTTCCTGTTGATATCTGTTTAATCATTTGAAAGATGGGTTTGTTGTCACATGGCTACACCCACATGACTACAATCACATGGCAATGTTATATGCCAAGTGACCGGATATCCCTCTTCTTTCTTTATACCCTATCAAAAATGGTGATGCAGGTGGTCACATGACTTTGAGCATGTAACCCATGATCATGTGGTGCTATTCTACATCACATGACTCAGCTTTTTTGGTGCTTTTGTCAGGCTGCCACACCCCTCTTCTTCCTCTCCCTCTATAGAAGTTGGTATGCACATGGGTCTGGGCCACACACAGCAAGGAAAGCCGTCCCCAGGGGTGTAGCACCAAAAGGTAAGCCATATCTTTGCTCAACCATTCCAGCAACCACTATGCGACTTTATGTCCTAAAGTAGATATTTATTCCATTCAATTACTTCTATCACAGGGGCACACATTTACCCTATGTATGCAGCAATGCCAACTTGAGCCACAACAAAAGGTCTCCCCCTATGCAAAAAGCTCAGTTTATACATATTCAGGTGGGTCTGTGCGTTTTTTAAATTATTTTTTTTTGTTTTGTTTTTCATATACAGTGGTGTGAAAAAGTGTTTGCCCCCTTCCTCATTTCCTGTTCCTTTGCATGTTTGTCACACTTAAGTGTTTTGAAACATAAAACCAATTTAAACAATAGTCAAGGACAACACAAGTAAACACAAAATGCAATTTGTAAATGAAGGTGTTTATTATTAAAGGTGAAAAAAAATCCAAACCATCATGGCCCTGTGTGAAAAAGTGATTGCCCCCTAAACCTAATAACTGGTTGGGCCACCCTTAGCAGCAACAACTGCAACCAAGCGTTTGCGATAACGTGCAATGAGGCTTTTACAGCGTCCTCGAGGAATTTTGGCCCACTCATCTTTGCAGAATTGTCCTAATTCAGTTACATTAGAGGGTTTTCGAGCATGAACGGCCTTTTTAAGGTCATACCACAACATCTCAATAGGATTCAGGTCAGGACTTTGGCTAGGCCACTCCAAAGTCTTCATTTTGTTTTTCTTCAGCCATTCGGTGGTGGACTTGCTGGTGTGTTTAGGATCATTGTCCTGCTGCAGAACCCAAGTTCGTTTCAGCTTGAGTACACGAACAGATGGTCGGACATTCTCCTTCAGGATCTCTTGGTAGACAGCAGAATTCATAGTTCCTTTTATCACGGCAAGTCTTCCAGGTCCTGAAGCAGCAAAACAGCCCCAGACCATCACACTACCACCACCATATTTTACTGTTGGTATAATGTTCTTTTTATGAAATGCAGTGTTCCTTCTATGCCAGATATACTTGGACACACACCTTCCAAAGAGTTCCACTTTTGTCTCATCGGTCCACAGAATGTTGTCCCAAAAGTCTTGGGGATCATCAAGATGTGTTGTGGAGAAATTGAGACGAGCTTTGATGTTCTTTTTGCTCAGCAGTGGTTTTCTCCTTGGAACTCTGCCATGCAGGCCATTTTTGCCCAGTCTTTTCCTGATGGTGGAGGCATGAACGCTGACCTTAACTGAGGCAAGTGAGGCCTGCAGTTCCTTGGACGTTGTTGTGGGGTCTTTTGTGACCTCTTGGATGAGTCGTCGCTGCGCTCTTGGGGTAATTTTGGGCGACCGGCCACTCCTGGGAAGGTTCACCACTGTTCCATGTCTTCGCTATTTGTGGATAATGGCTCTCACTGTGGTTCGCTGGATTCCCAAAGCTTTGGAAATGGCTTTATAACCCTTTCCAGACTGATAGATCTCAATTACTTTCTTTCTCAATTGTTCCTGAATTTCTTTGGGTCTCGGCATGATGTGTAGCTTTTAATGATCTTCTGGTGGACCTTACTGTGTCAAGCAGCTCCTATTTAAGTGATGCCTTGATTGTGAACAGGTGTGGCAATAATCAGGCCTGGGTGTGGCTAGAGAAATTGAACTCAGGTGTGGACAACCACAGTTTTAGTATGTTTTAACAAGGGGGGCAATCACTTTTTCACACAGGACCATGATGGTTTGGATTTTTTTTCACCTTTAATAATAAACACCTTCAGTTACAAATTGCATTTTGTGTTTACTTGTGTTGTCCTTGACTATTGTTTAAATTGGTTTGATGTTCCGAAACACTTAAGTGTGACAAACATGCAAAGGAACAGGAAATGAGGAAGGGGGCAAACACTTTTTCACACCACTGTACAAAATACTTGACAGTTTGCTATGACCCCTCTCTTAGATATTCCATGCACCTTTATATTTAAGGGGACTGTATATTTATCCATTTAATAACTTGGTCCTGTGTACATGGGCCATCTCTTGGTACTATTGGTAATTACAATTCGTATATACTCTCTGGATATTTTCTTTTGTAATTTTTCTTTATTATATAAGGTCAATATCTGATTATTTTAGATATTGTATTGAACACGCTTATAGTGGGAATTTATCACCACTCACCGCTAATTTATCACCACTCACCGCTGTGTGTGATTTATACTCCAATACCTATACATGACTACTATATACCAGGTGAGCGCTAAGTCTAGTATAAATCAGTCTTTGAATTGGGGGACCTTTATGGTAGCACCGTAATCCATAATGCATTTGTTTGTTGTTTTTGTGTCTTATTTAGTGGTATCTACTATAGACCCCATGATGTGTATCCCACTACTTTAACTGGTTGCTGACCGCCGGCCGTCAAATGATGGGCAGGCGGCGCACCTATTGTGGCGGGAGGCCGCCATATGACGGCCGCCCGTTTAAACAGGGAATGCGCGCGATCGTGCGCGCGCATCCCTGTTTCTTCGGTGGCGGCGTGTCACGGAGACACCGCTCGCCACCTAAGGGGGTGAACAGCCATTGGTTATGGCTGTTTACCACGTGATTGGCCGTGATGAATTCACGGCCGATCACAGATGGTCACACCCCGACTGTGCACGGCGCATGCGTGCGATCATGAGCGTGCTGCGCGTGCACGTCGGTGGCGGCGTTTTCCCCCGGGAACGCTGCTCGTCACCGATGCTGGTAAACAGCCATTGGCTGGCTGTTTACCCACGTGATCGGCTGTGATCCTTTCACAGCCGATCACTAAAATGTAAACAAACCGCGGTAACGAGATGTTACTGGGTTGTTCTCCTCCTCACACACCGATCGTGCGGTAACATCTCGTTACCACCTAGTGTACACCAATCACACTGATTGGCTGCCTGCCCTCCCCCCAATAAAGAGGACCTGTCACCACCCCTCATAGTACCTGTCAATCCCAGTCCATCAGAGTACCTGTCACAGTCCATCAGAGTATTTGAGTACCTGTCACAACCCATCAGAGTACCCGAGTATCTGTCACAGCCCATCAGAGTACCCGAGTACCTGTCCCAGCCCATTAGAGTACCCGAGTACCTGTCCCAGCCCATTAGAGTACCTGTCACAGCCCATCAGAGTACCCGAGTACCTGTCACAGCCCATCAGAGTACCCGAGTACCTGGACAGCCCATCAGAGTACCCGAGTACCTGTCACAGCCCATCTGAGTACCCGAGTACCTGTCCCTGCTCATCAGAGTACCCGAGTACCTGTCCCTGCCCATCAGAGTACCCGAGTACCTGTCACGGCCCATCAGAGTACCCGAGTACCTGTCACGGCCCATCAGAGTACCTGAGTACCTGTCACGGTCCATCAGGGTACCCGAGTACCTGTCACGGTCCATCAGGGTACCCGAGTACCTGTCACGGTCCATCCGGGTACCCGAGTACCTGCCACGGTCCATCAGGGTACCCGCGTACCTGTCACAGTCCATCAGGGTACCCGAGTACCTGTCACAGTCCATTAGAGTACCAAGTACCTGTCACAGTCCATTAGAGTACCGAGTACCTGTCACAGTCCATTAGGGTACACGAGTATCTGTCACAGCCCATCTGAGTACCCGAGTACCTGTCACAGTCCATCAGGGTACCCGAGTACCTGTCACAGTCCATTAGAGTACCCAAGTACCTGTCCCAGCCCATCAGAGTACCCGAGTACCTGTCACAGCCCATCAGAGTACCCGAGTACCTGTCACAGCCCATCAGAGTACCCAAGTACCTGTCACAGCCCATCTGAGTACCCGAGTACCTGTCCCTGCCCATCAGAGTACCCGAGTACCTGTCACGGCACATCAGAGTACCCGAGTACCTGTCACGGCCCATCAGAGTACCCGAGTACCTGTCACGGCCCATCAGGGTACCCAAGTACCTGTCGCGGCCCATCAGGGTACCTGAGTACCTGTCACGGTCCATCAGGGTACCCGAATACCTGTCACGGTCAATCAGGGTACTCGAGTACCTGTCACAGTCCATCAGGGTACCCGAGTACCTGTCACAGTCCATTAGAGTACCGAGTACCTGTCACAGTCCATCAGGGTACCCGAGTATCTGGCACAGCCCATCTGAGTACCCGAGTACCTGTCACAGTCCATCAGGGTACCCGAGTACCTGTCACAGTCTATTAGAGTACCGAGTACCTGTCACAGTCCATTAGAGTACCGAGTACCTGTCACAGTCCATCAGGGTACCCGAGTACCTGTCACAGCCCATCTGAGTACCCGAGTACCTGTTCCAGTCCATCTGAGTACCCGAGTACCTGTCAGTCCATCTGTGTACCAGAGTACCTGTCACAGTTCATCTGAGTACCCGAGTACCTGTCACAGTTCATCTGAGTACCCGAGTACCTGTCACAGTTCATCTGAGTACCCGAGTACCTGTCGCAGTCCATATGAGTACCTGTCACCGCCCTTCAGAGTACCCAAATACCAGTCACCAAACCATCAGAGTACCTGTCACCAGGCCATCAGAGTACCTGAATACTTGTCACCAGGCCATCAGAGTACCTAAGTACTTGTCACCAGGCCATCAGAGTACCCGAGTACCTGTCACCAGGCCATCAGAGTACCCGAGTACCTGTCACCAGGCCATCAGACTACCCGAGTACCTGTCACCAGGCCATCAGAGTACCTATCTCCAGCCCATCAGAGTACCCGAGTACCTATTTGCAGCCCATGTCTCATAGAATATACGTTGGGGTGTTTGCTTTCCAAAATGGGGTAATTTTGTGGGTATTTTTACTGTCCTTTAAAAGTGTGATGGGTAGGAATGAAATAAGATGTGTCACGGCCCATCAGGGTACCCGAGTACCTGTCACGGCCCATCAGGGTACCCGAGTACCTGTCACGGTCCATCAGGGTACCCGAGTACCTGTCACGGTCCATCAGGGTACCCGAGTAGCTGTCCCAGTCCATCAGGGTACCCGAGTACCTGCCACAGTCCATTAGAGTACCGAGTACCTGTCACAGTCCATTAGAGTACCGAGTACCTGTCACAGTCCATCAGGGTACCCGAGTATCTGTCACAGCCCATCTGAGTACCCGAGTACCTGTCACAGTCCATCAGGGTACCCGAGTACCTGTCACAGTCCATTAGAGTACCGAGTACCTGTCACAGTCCATTAGAGTACCGAGTACCTGTCACAGTCCATCAGGGTACCTGAGTACCTATCACAGCCCATCTGAGTACCCGAGTACCTGTTCCAGTCCATCTGAGTACCCGAGTACCTGTCACAGTCCATCTGTGTACCAGAGTACCTGTCACAGTTCATCTGAGTCCCCGAGTACCTGTTACAGTTCATCTGAGTACCCGAATACCTGTCACAGTTCATCTGAGTACCCGAGTATCTGTCACAGTCCATATGAGTACCTGTCACCGCCCCTTCAGAGTACCCAAATACCAGTCACCAAACCATCAGAGTACCTGTCACCAGGCCATCAGAGTACCTGAGTACTTGTCACCAGGCCATCAGAGTACCTGAGTACTTGTCGCCAGGCCATCAGAGTACCCGAGTACCTGTCACCAGGCCATCAGAGTACCAGAGTACCTGTCACCAGGCCATCAGAGTACCCGAGTACCTGTCACCAGGCCATCAGAGTACCCAAGTACCTGTCACCAGGCCATCAGAGTACCTATCTCCAGCCCATCAGAGTACCCGAGTACCTATTTGCAGCCCATGTCTCATAGAATATACGTTGGGGTGTTTGCTTTCCAAAATGGGGTCATTTTGTGGGTAATTTTACTGTCCTGGTGGTCCAGGACCTTTAAAAGTGTGATGGGTAGGAATGAAATAAGATGTGTCATTTATGCTCCTAGAACGCCTGAATGTACTACTTCAAGGTTCGGCCTCTCTATGTGGCCAGGCTGTGTAAAAGTCCTACACATGTAGTATCGCCATACTCGGGAGGAGTAGCAGAATGTATTTTGGGGTGTAATTTTTGCTATATACATGCTATGTGTTAGAAATATCTTATAAATTGACAATTTTGTGTAAAAAAAAATGCGTTTTAATTTTTTTCCACATATTCCAAAAACTTCTGGAAAAAAATTAACCATTCAAAAGACTCATTATGCCACACAGATTATATGTTGGGGTGTTTGCTTTCCAAAATGGGGTCATTTTATGGGAAATTCCATTGTCCTGGTACTCCAGGGCCTTCAAAAGTGTAATAGGTGGTTGAGAAATGAGATGCGTCATTTTTGCTCGTAGAACGTCTGAAGGTACTACATCAATGTTAGTGCTCTGTATGTGGCCAGGCTGTGTAAAAGTCTCACACATGTGGTATCGCCGTACTCGGGAAGAGTAGCAGAATGTATTTTGGGGTGTAATTTGTTGTATGCATATGCTGTGTGTGAGAAATAACCTGATAATATGAAAATTTAGTAAAAAAAAATAATAATAAAAAAAAACCTTAATTTTGCAAAGAATTGTGGGAAAAAATGACAACTTAAAAAAACTCACCATGCTATTTACTTAATACCTTGGAATGTCTACTTTGTAAAAAGGGGTCATTTGGGGGGTCATTTTGTACTTTCCTGACTTGTTAGTGTCTCAAGAAATTAGGTACACCTGATGTACTGAAGGCCTGATCAGAAGTGATCAATTTTCAGTGATTGGCACCATAGTTTGTAGACTCTATAACTTTCACAAAGACCACATGATATATACTAACGTGGGTTATTTTTACCAAAGATATGTAGCAGTATAAATTTTGGCCAAAATGTATGAAGAAAAATTACTAATTAGCAAAAATGTATGACAGAAACAAAGAAAAAGGCATTTTCTTCACAAAATTTACGTTTTATTTTATTTATAGCACAAAAAATAAAAAACCCACTAGTGATTAAATACCACTAAAAGAAAGCTCTATTTGTGTGGAAAAAAGGACGCAAGTTTCATATGGGTACAGTGTTGCATGACTGAGTAATTGTCATTCAAACTGTGAGAGTGCTGAAAGCTGAAAATTGGTCTGGTCAGGAAGGGGGTGTAACTGCACTGTATTGAGGTGGTTAAAGACACATATGCAATTTCGTTTTTTTGGCTGTTTGTCAGTTTGATCAAGTTATCCCACACCTTGACCACAAGTTTACCAGGCAAGCATACATGTTGTTATATGTATATGTAATTAGTCTCTGTGTATATCTACTCCTCCTGGAGAAGTGTTGTAACAATCATAATTCATACTTATATAGATATGTACTACATTGAATATGTACACATGTACTTTCTTGTTTTTAAATACAGCACCTACCCAGTGTCTGTCCTGAGGAAGCTAATATTTTAGTGAAACGTGTCAACAACAAGACATTTTTCTTTTACCTTGATACAGTATTAAATTAATCTCTGTACCATAGGTCCAGTCCTCTGCAGCTGCATTATTGGGTAACTGCTAACTGTGTCCATACAGGGTATTGTTTGTATGTTGTTTATATGTTTTTTAATTATGATGTAATAACATGCATACTTTTTTTATTGATTCTCTCTCTCTCATTATGTGTCCACAAAGTCCGCTAATTTTTTTGACTTGGTCAATCCTTGAATATATATTTCAGATGCTGGTATAGTGAGGGTCTTCCCTACCAACAAAAACAAAAGTCATTGACTGTTCTCTGACTCTGGGTGCTTGTGAATATTTGGTGTGCCCGGCAGTGCAGGAGTGGGGGATCCAAGTTCATCAGCAGTCCCTACGGGGTAGTGCTACAATTATAATTGGCTTTATCTGATCTTCTGTCTGTAAACTCTGTTAGAAACGTGGATCCTGTGACCAAAAATACGCTCCTCATCTCATGTTTGTAATAATATTCTGATGCATAACTGTGTCTCTGTTTCAGAAAACACCAAGCTAGTTTCTATCCTGAGAACTTAAAGCAGAGTTCCAGCCTCTGAAAAAAATTTAAAAGTCAACAGCTACAGATAATGTAGCTGCTGACTTTTAATATAAGGACACCTTACCTGTCCAGAGTCCAATGTGCCCCCCCCCCCCCCCGAAGCTAAAGCTGACAATACTCCCCCCATTTTCACTGCAGCTGTGAGATGTCTATATAGGACCTGAAACCATGTTATCAATGCCATTGGAAAGCCCATTCTGGGGAGCACCTCCCATAGAAAGGGCCATTCAGGAGTGTCAAAAGCTTTCTCTATATCTAGAGAGACAACCACACTAGAACCTATAGAACCTATATTAAGATGTGAAGCATGGATATTGGTATATAATCTTTGCAGATTCACATCAGTGCCTCTACCGGCCATGAACCTCGTCTGATCTGGATCGATAATGCTAGACATTGTAAGTTGTAATTGTTGGGAAATACGTTTTGTCAAAATTTTGAAATCTACATTCAAGAGAGCAAGAGGCCTATATGAGGCACAAGAGGATGGATCTTTTGGAGCTTATAAATTAAGACTATATGGGCATGGCTGGCAAAGCTCCCTCTGTTAGACAAATGGAGAGAAAAATGGGGTTGATCTCCATGGGCCTTGTAGAATTCAATTGGAAGGCCATCCGGTCCAGGCTTGCATAAATTGTTACATCATTTGCATGACCCTCTTTCTTCTATTGCCAGCTTTGAGGACATTTTTGCACACTTTGAGGAGAGGTTACTTGGCGAGTCTTTGAGCAGCCAAACCTTGATGCATGTGCCAGCCAGCACCTTACCTGTCCAGGATTCCTGCAATGTCACCCCCCCCCCCCCCAAGCCGATTTGTCCATTGGCGCAGATTCAGGAGTCGGCATTGCAACTAAGGGCAACCAGCAGTGAAGCCTTAAGGCTTTACAGCCAGTTTCCTACTGAACATGCGTGAGTCACACCGTGCTTTCTGAATGGTCCTGTTTTCTTCTGAGACACACACAGGTCCCAGAAGGCAGCGGTGGGGCGGCTGATGTGAACACAGAAATTACATACCTCGCTGTGGCAGGATTAGGATGGAAATCAAGCAGAAAAACATCATAATAGGTATAAAGCAACTAAAAAAAACAATATCCAAAGGGGGGGGGGGGGGGTCAATTAGTCAAGACACCGTTGCAGTTTAGCCTGGAACTCCGCTTTAAGTCTGCAGTACTAGTGACATTGCAAGTGAATTATATAAATAGGGGATACTGTACATAATATGTATCAAAGGTTTCCATCTTCATGAGAGTAGCAAACCATTTCTATGCATCTACATTTAGCAGCATAGTAGCTCACTGGGCACCCCTAGGGTTCAAAATCCAACCAGGATGCTGCCTTCGTAGAGATTGCATGTTCTTGCATAGGTTTCCTCTGCATTCCTCCCACACTACACACCACACGCTACAGACAATAGCTTAATTCAAAATGCAAAATTGACAGTGTTTCAGATAGCAATACTTGATGTCACAAATGGATCAGTTACTCACTGTTTATGTGGAACTGTGAAGGCAGCTCTATATTAACCCCTTCACTTCCCCCTAGTGTTAACGCACTTATCCCTGTATTAATGCCAATGGTCCCAAAAATGTGTCAAAATTGTCTGACGTGATCGCCACCATTACTAGTAAAAAAAAAATTATTACTAAAAATACCATAAAACTATACCCTATTTTGTAGACGCTATAACTTTTGCGCAAACCAATCAATATACTATTATTGCGATTTTTTTTTACCAAAAATATGTAGAAGAATAGGTATTGGCCTAAACTGAGGAAAAAAAACGTTTTTTTATATATTTTTTGGGGATATTTATTATAGAAAAAAGTTAAAAATAACGTGCTTTTTTCAAAATTGTCACTCTTTTTTGTTTATAAAAACCGCAGAGGTGATCAAATAGCACCAAAAGAAAGCTCTATTTGTGGAAAAAAAAAGGATGTCAATTTTGTTTGGGAGCCACGTCGCACAACCACACAATTGTTAGTTAAAGCGACGCAGTGACAAATTGCAAAAAGTGGTCTGGTCTTTGGCCAGCAAATGGTCCGGGGCTTAAGAGGTTAAAGGAGCCCATGACTGCATCTGGCATAGTGAGAAAATTAGTACTCTTCTATAATATTTAGATCTTTACTGTTATGTATGTCATATTATATTCAGTAGCTAAGGGGAAGTACTTTTCAAAACAGCCAGTTGGCGAGCTGGATCTAGACCATACACCATGTTTTTTTGTTTCCCTGCAAATTTATTAGTTGTGAGCTGCAGGTTACAAAAGGTTATCAATGATGGTACATACTCATTTTTAATTCAGTAGATTAGGGTTAGAACATTTTTTAATCAGTTGATTGTTTTAAAAGTTGTAATAAAACTCTCTGAATTCACATTAAAAGTACATTAAATTTGAGTTGTAAGTGTTCTTGACTTCAAAAAGAAAAATTGATGCATAAGAAAATGCATTAATAAGCAGGTTTGTGAGCAAGTGTTTATTACTACTGTTATGGCTATTTTCTATTAGTATTTCAAATTATCAATTACATGTTCAAGCATTTATTGTACCTATATGTAAAGCCAAATAAAAAACACAAAGTTATAAAAATTAAAAACAAGCCAAGCAAAATTAAAATTAAGTATCCTGTCAACTTCCTCATTACCTTGTTAGATTACTTTTATTTAAAGCAGTGAACCATAGCATCAGTAAATGGGTCTTTGCTACTTCGGCAATACTTTGGATGCACATATTTTCATTCCGTACTAAAATTACAAGTATTAAGGGTCCTTGCCTAGGTGATAAGTGCACTGGACTAGAAATTAAAACTTTATTATGATACTTCAAGATTCTGTTCTACTAAAATGGTATATACTATCATACATAATAATAATATGCTGACATTTTGTAGGACCTATGGTAAACGATTGTGCTAAAAGAAAACAGTTGCAGCATCAAAATCTTTTATTCAGCTTTATTTCTGATTTTGCTAAAATGTTATGCAAGGTTTCCTCAAAAAATGATGGGCCCCAGGCAAGAAATATATTTAAGGCTTTTACAGAACATGTTATAATTTGTGTAATGTTTGTATTTATTTAAATAGTATTTAGCATATTTTAGAATTTAGGTTGTAGGTCGGGCAAAAAAATGAATGCAGTGATTTATTTGTTAAAAATCATTAATGTATTTTCCTGCTTTAAATTCTTTTTATTGTTTTTCATATTGCAAAAATTTAAAACATACAGCATCCTAAAATTGTCATATAGTAATTACAAAAAAAATTATTATTATACTCTATCAATTCCCCCTCCCTCCATCCAGCCTACTCTCCCCCCCCCCCCCCCACCACACATCGCTCAAACATTATCTATACCTATCAACATATTGATTATCTAATGATATAACGAGAAAGGAAGAGGAAAACCTCACCATTGACAGGTGGCAGATATAAGGAAGAGACCATATGGTAAAGAGAGAGAAGAGAGAAAAAAAAAGAAACAGCAGAAGCGCTCATACAGGGCATTCCATTTTTGTACAACCAAGGTCCCCACATTGTCTCAAACTTTCTGAGATTATTCTGTCTAATATACAACACTCTCTTGCTCCAGATCATGGAGTTGATAGTTACTATGCAACTCACCACCGTCGGGGGGTCTGAGCCTGCCATTTCTGTGCAATCCGTTTTCTTGCTTGGAACAGGCATCTCAACACCTCAGTAGTACCAGGCAAGACTCTATCTTCCTCCAAGCACCTTAATAGGCATTGTTTGGCTTCAGGTTCTAGTGAACTCCTAAAGGTTTTATTTATCCTAGTAATTATCCCCCTCCAATATCCAAAAAGCTTTGGATACTTCCATACCATGTGAATTAGGTCTCCCTTCACCTTACACCTGGGGCACTCATCATTTTGTTTCCAACCAAGTTTAAAAAATGTTTGGGGGGGTATAGTAAACGCTATGGATTTGAAACAAATGAGAAAGCGAATGGGAGTTCAAGACCAGGGCTCCTTGTTCTAAAATCTTATCCCATTGTGCCATAGTTATTGTCCCTATGTCTCTCCCCCACCCCTCTTTGCTTTTAAGAGGACCCACTCCACTTATAATTCTCTCTCCCAGACTAGTATACATCTTAGAAATTAGACCTTTAGTGGAGGGTGAATTGATGATTTTCAGGAGTACAGTGATCTGAGTCCACTCTATGATTTGAGACCTGAACTGTGCTTGAATGGCATGTCTAATAATAATACTTTGCCTTTCCCATTCCCAGGGTCTCCCTATACCCCTTTTTTCAGCCAGGTTTTTGTTATGCCATAGAGGGGAATAATCTGTTAGCCCATTATACCCCATTAATGCAATGGTTACTTGCCACACTTTGCTCACTAATTTTATCGTTGGAAATCTATCAGTAAAGGAACCTGCCTCTAGTGCCTCCACTATTGTGTGGGACCCCCTTTATCATCATTCTATTATTAGGATTCCCACAACCTATGATTCCACAATCCACTAGATGTTGCAGCTGAGATGACAATAAATATAATCTCGGATGCAGGATTGCCATACCACCATCTTTAATCTGTAATTGCAGTGTTTGCAAGCTAATTCTAGATTGGCCCTTTTTCCAGATTAATTCCCTAAAAAGGGATTCTATTTTCTTAAACCACTTTTAACCTATCCAAATCGGAGAGTTGTGGAGCGTATACAATATTTGCGGTAGCCATATCATTTTTATTAGATTACAGCGCCCTGCAACAAATAGGGGGAGACGGCACCAAATGTCTCCTTTTTGTTTTAGTTTCAATAACAATGGGGCTAAGTTATTATTAGCATGCTGGTTTATGTCACTCGTAATCCAAACACCTAGGTATTCCAACTTGGTCACTACTTTCAGGTGGGAGATTCCGGGTAATATCTGATCACCAGACCAGAGAGGTGCCCGAACTCACCCACCATTTGTATCACTGAGTTTAGTGAGGCTTCAACAACCCCAAGAAAGAACAGGATGGCATCTGCAAACAGTGCTATCCTGTCTTCTTCTAGCTGGCATTGGAACCCCTGTATGTCTTGTCCTGTTCTAGTCATAATTGCTAGGGGTTCCTTTGCAAGAGCAAACAATAGGGGAGACAGGGGACAGCCCTTTCTCATCCCTCTCCCCAACTGGAACACTTCCGAGTATCTGTTGTTGATTTTTACTTTTGCTCTTGGTTCATTATACATTAACTTCACTCAACTAATAAAGGAAGGGCCAAATCCAAATCAGATTAGCACCTTCCACAGATAGTCCCATTCTAGACTATGAAAGGCCTTGGCAGCATCCAAGGCCAAGACGGCCTTAGTACCTAAGTTGTCAGTGGGAATCTGTATGTTTAAGAAGACTATACTAAGGTTAATGCTTGTTATTCTATTGGGAATGAAACCCGACTGGTCCGGGTGTTATCAACCCTTGAATACATCTATTTAGTAGAGTAGACTTAATGGTATTGGGCTTGGAACTTCCAACTGCGCAATTGTATTGCCATGTCATTAGTCAAATGCATCACCTGCAGGCAAAGTAGACCTGGCCCCCTCCCCTCTAACGCTGATAGAATAGTGGCTCTCTTAATTGGATCCCCTAGGCCCCAGACATTCCATGAGGCTTTACTGACTCTCTTTTCTTCCATGGAAAAAAAAAAATCAACACTGGAAAGCAACACAGAATTAAGTGAAAGAGTGATCATCCTATCAATCTCACTCACAGCTTTTAAACTCAAGTGGTTTTTCCAATCTGTGTATTTCTCCCTCTCACCATACCCTTCCCCTCTCTTAATTTGTGTCTTACAAAATATTAATATTATTGATGATGTGTGTTTCTTGACCCTCACCTTACCCCCCTCCTCCCCACCTAACCCTCCCCCCTGCCCATCTGGGCCTACCCTAAGGGCTTCACCTGTGACCTTGACATACCCCTCCCATCTTGTCCTCCATGTTCCGACCCCGTGACTTTAATATAAAGCTTAACCATGGGAGTCCCTTACACTCTCTTACTCCCTTACTCGCAAACATACACCCAAAAAAGTGCCTCCCCTCTCTACTCCCTCTAAACCGAACAATCAAACTAATTTCCATTGTATAGTAGTGATATTGCAGTGATGGTGGAAAACAGTGCAATCAATGTTTTAAATAGAGAAATAATAAAATAAAGAAAACTAAAGGGAGGGAGGGAGGGAGAGAAAGGGTCCCACGAACCCAACGGGCTTAACCTCAACAAGCTCAACCCCCCCCCCCCCCCCCCGCCTTGGAAAAAAAAAAGAAAAAAAAGCACTTCCATGCTCAATGTCTTCTACAGATCCTTATTATTTCCTTCCAGCCACTGCTCCACTTCAGATGGTGAGCCAAAAAACAAAGTTCCACCCAATGCTGTCACCTGCAAACGAGCTGGGTACAGCAGAGCATATGTTAGCTTATATTTCTACAAAGTTCGCTTAATGGGTATATATTCTGCCCTGCGTTCTGGAGCTCCGGTGAGAAGTCTGGGTACAGCAATACCTAAACCCCATTGTACATAATGGCCCCCATGTCTCTGGCCTTGTGCAATAGGATCCCCTTGTCATTGTAATTAACAAGTTTCAGGAGCAATGGCCTAGTATAGTCACCCGACTGGCAGGCTCTGAGAGGAACCCGGTGGGCTCTCTCAATCACAAACAGTGCTGTAAAAGTAGTGGCCCCGCAAATTTCCCTAAACTACCCCTCAAGGAAAGAAAAGGGGTGGTAGGTTGCGCTATGGAGCTTATATGCAAGTGAATAGGTAAGAGCAGCCTCTATTAGTATCCACCTGGTGGGGTGGAAAACATTAAAATAGGGGGGTTGCTGTGAATAGATCTGGCGCTATACCTATATGTTATCAAGGAGTATATCACCAGGGGCTCTTTAGTGGGTGGTATTAGGAATGGGGTTGGTTGTGTTGGTGTGCTAATAAATAAATTGAAAATATTAAACCTGCCCAATTATTTAAAAGGTGACAGTGTGTAATGTGCTGCCCTAGTGAAAAAAATAAAAGAATAAAAGTATTTTCCACAACAATAAATATTTACCAGCGTGCTGGCTATAAAAGTGCGAATCAAAAATATATGTAAACAAAGACTTATAATCCTCAAAAATTATGGCCGGTTACCAGTACATTAAATACACAAAGTGCTAGTGCTTTTTATATAGCTAATATACTAGTGACAATAAAGTATAAAACCAGAACTGACTGTGCTGTTTTTTTAAAATTGCACTGATGTGACGGTGAAATAAATACATGCAGCAAGTAAAAAATACAATAAATGAGTGATAAATATCAATGCGTCAGGTGAAACATGCCAAAAATGGAAAAAAGGAAAAAGAAAAAAAGGAAAAAAGGAAAATAAAAATTTAAAAATGAATATAAAAATAAAAATTAAAATAAAATTAAAACAAAAGTCTCTAGTGAAATACAGTTGATGGGGTTATCCCGTGAATGGGGAGAAGGGATGTGATAAATTCAAATCTTATTCTTCATGCATTGTGGACACTTCTAGGTTGTACTCTCACCAGAAAAAAGACCCCATCCGGGGTGGATCAGCCTTCACAATATAAGCTATTGTGTCGCTCTCTGGCTTGCTTCTGGTAAATTGTTGGGGATCCCTCGTTATTTCCAGGTGGAGTGTGCCACAGTATATATGTTAAAAAAGAGGACCATCCATAGTGTGATACCGTATGAGAAACAGTTTATTAGACAAAGATTAAAACTACTTACAATATGTGAGTAGGAATAATAGTGGTATGGTTTGTTTGTCTTTAATGTGGAAAAGCTGCTGCGAGCGTTCCGTTCGGCTTCCCCGCCGTCTATGCTGAAGGTGTATGTCGATAGGCCACGCCCTACGCGTTTCGTCACTAGGACGTCATCTGCCGCTCCAGATGATGTCCTAGTGACGAAACGCGTAGGGCGTGGCCTATCGACATACACCTTCAGCATAGACGGCGGGGAAGCCGAACGGAACGCTCGCAGCAGCTTTTCCACATTAAAGACAAACAAACCATACCACTATTATTCCTACTCACATATTGTAAGTAGTTTTAATCTTTGTCTAATAAACTGTTTCTCATACGGTATCACACTATGGATGGTCCTCTTTTTTAACATATATACTGTGGCACACTCCACCTGGAAATAACGAGGGATCCCCAACAATTTACCAGAAGCAAGCCAGAGAGCGACACAATAGCTTATATTGTGAAGGCTGATCCACCCCGGATGGGGTCTTTTTTCCGGTGAGAGTACAACCTAGAAGTGTCCACAATGCATGAAGAATAAGATTTGAATTTATCACATCCCTTCTTCCCATTCACGGGATAACCCCATCAACTGTATTTCACTAGAGACTTTTGTTTTAATTTTATTTTTATTTTTATTTTTATATTCATTTTTAAATTTTTATTTTCCTTTTTTCCTTTTTTTCTTTTTCCTTTTTTCCATTTTTGGCATGTTTCACCTGACGCATTGATATTTATCACTCATTTATTGTATTTTTTACTTGCTGCATGTATTTATTTCACCGTCACATCAGTGCAATTTTAAAAAAACAGCACAGTCAGTTCTGGTTTTATACTTTATTGTCACTAGTATATTAGCTATATAAAAAGCACTAGCACTTTGTGTATTTAATGTACTGGTAACCGGCCATAATTTTTGAGGATTATAAGTCTTTGTTTACATATATTTTTGATTCGCACTTTTATAGCCAGCACGCTGGTAAATATTTATTGTTGTGGAAAATACTTTTATTCTTTTATTTTTTTCACTAGGGCAGCACATTACACACTGTCACCTTTTAAATAATTGGGCAGGTTTAATATTTTCAATTTATTCATTAGCACACCAACACAACCAACCCCATTCCTAATACCACCCACTAAAGAGCCCCTGGTGATATACTCCTTGATAACATATAGGTATAGCGCCAGATCTATTCACAGCAACCCCCCTATTTACCCCTCAAGGAAAGCTATGGGATCGGGATCGGGACCCTCGCCCTTCTCTGGTAAGCCTATCACTCTAACGTTATTTATGCAATTTCTGTTGTCCATTTTGTATAGTTTAATAGCCTGTACGGCCATTTGGTCCCTTGATTTCTTGCTTTAATGGGAATAGGTTGTCCTCAACTGTACTCAACTGTACTCAGTCTCTCTACTAGGGCAGTAGTCCTCTCTACAGTCTTACCCAGTACCTGACTCATTGCGAGCAATTCATCTTCAGCAATTAATACTTTTTAGCTGAGTATCGAGGTTTACAATTGAGTCTTTTGCAGGCGTTAACAAAAGAGAGAACATCCCTCAATGTTGGCTCCTGCCCTCAAAAGTGGTGCTGGTCATACTAGCCGCCCTAGTTGCCACAGATTTTGTTGATACTAGTCCTGTTTTTCCACCCCCTGTCCTCTTGGTGCTCACGGTTTTCTTGCTGGATGGGGTGGTAGGGTTTGAGGATATCTGGCCATGCCCTTGACTTCTTCTATCTAGTGCGGGACCCGCCTGGGTTTTGGCTTGCGCCATTGTCTGCTGCTGACCCCCCTTAGCGGACGACGGAGAAACTGTATGGGCAAAACATTCCAACTTAGTTCACGCTTGCAGAGCGTGTAATTTGCGTCCCTTCCTGGGGTACCTGCCCGTCAATTGATCACTTTATAGATTTGCCACAAGGCTTCAGCAACAGTCCAGTGGTTGATTTGGCCAAAAAGATTGTATAGGCTGTTAATGCAGGCTATTATGTGGGGTATTGGTACAGAGAGGGGGGTTTAAATCTCCAGGGGGGGCTTCCCGCTTCCCCCGCAGTGCACTCGCCACCTATAGCCTCCCTCATCTCTCTCACCGTAGCATCCGTGTCCTCGGAACAGCTGATCGGGCCTGTGACATCCTAGCAGGTCCCGCAAGGTCTCACATGATCTCAGCGGGGGCTCGGGCGGCTCCGTTCTCTATGCTCTGTTCTCTATATGGCAAGGGCTCTGGGGAGACTGCAACCAGGAGATTGCCCGAGCAGCTTCAGATCTGGATGTAGCCCAGGCATCAGGGAAGACACAGGCCTCGGAGATAGTCAATAATCCGCAAGGGCTTCTCAGTGAGCCACAGAGTGCCAGGTATGGACACAGAGCATCCCTGTTGGTGCAGAGGCAGGGAGCAAAGGAGAGACACCACACCCACTCACATACTCACTCCTTCTTCCATCCGGTCACGTATTAATATATTTTAAATGTAAGTACTGTCATGTCATGTCAGGGGCTACTGGCAATATATAGGGGCTTTAGAGACTCTTGCAACAAAGAAATTTGACAACAAGATGAGAGTGGAAATCCAGGACAGGAATGTCAACAGAAGACATGCAGAAGAGCAGATACAAGGGGAAGACCGGTTGGGTGAGACAGTGTTTCTCATTGCCACCTGACAGCAAATTTTGTGTAGAGATCAGAACTTTTGAGGTTTTCACCAGAGCTTTTAAAAAGTATGGTTAGGCTTGTGCAGCAGGAAAAAAATTCAGTAGACAACTCCAAGCTGGACAAATGCAGACAGATGGATATAAACAGAATACCAGAACACAGCACACAGACAGTAATACACAGTCATATCCAGGATACACATATACAGTATCTCACAAAAGTGAGTACACCCCTCACATTTTTGTAAATATTTTATTATAGCTTTTCATGTGACAGCACTGAAGAAATGTTGCTACAATGTAAAGTAGTGAGTGTACAGCTTGTATAACAGTGTACAGTTGCTGTCCCCTCAAAATAACTCAACTCACAGCCATTAATGTCTAAACCGCTGCCAACAAAAGTGAGTACACTCCAAGTGAAAATGTCCAAATTTGGCCCAATTAGCCATTTTACCTCCCCGGGGTCATGTGACTCATTAGTGTTACAATGTCTCAGGTGTGAACGGGAAGCAGGTGTGTACAATTTGGTTTTATCACTCTCAATCTCTCATACTGGTCACTGGAAGTTCAGCATGGCACCTCATGGCAAAGAACTCTCTGAGGATCTAAAATAAAAGATTTGTTGCTCTACATAAAGATGGTCTAGGCTATAAGAAGATTTCCAAGACCCTGAAACTGAGCTGGAGCATGGTGGCCAAGACCTTATAGTGCTTTAATAGGACAGGTTCCAATCAGAACAGGCCTTGCCATGATCGACCAAAGAAGTTGAGTGCCCATGCTCAGCATCATATCCAGAGGTTGTCTTTGGGAAATAGACGTATGTGTGCTGCCAGCATTGCTGCATGGGTTGAAGGGGTGGGGAGTCAGCCTGTCAGTGCTCAGACCATATGCTGCACATAAGAATATGTATTACTGGAACCATGACCTGTGGTCTGATGAGACCAAGATAAACGTATTTGGTTCAGATGGTGTTTAGCATGTGTGGCAGAAACCAAGTGAGGAGTACAAAGAACCTACAGTCAAGCATGGTGGTGGGAGTGCCATGGTCTGGGGCTGCATGAGTACTGCCGGCACTGGGGAAGCTACAGTTCATTGAGGGAACCATGAATGCCAACATGTACTGTGACATAAAAGAAATAGAATAATACAAATAATCACCAGCAGGGGATGTGAAAGTGATCTGTACCTTCAAAGTCCCACTTTGAAGTGAATAAAATGCTCATGCATAAATCAATAGAGGTGCCTCAATGCAGTCTACAGATGGAGGTGCCCCAAATGGATGTATACTCACGTTTATATATTGACCCCCTATCTCTAGGATGGTCACTTGCACTTTGTAGGAATGAATAACCCCCGTGTAATCATACATGTATGTTTGCCTGTGAGGACCGCGTGAGCACCATCTTCTAGGGTGTTCACTTCTGCTGATTTACAACTTCCTGATGACGGCTAGCCTCATTGGCTGAAAGCTGAGGCTTGATTGTGACCATACATCCATCTAAAAAATACTACAGGGGACCGAGCCACACTGTGATAGCGGGGTTTATACAGGTATTGGCCAGATTACCCCACTAACACACATGCTGATTACACCGGTTACACCGGTTGCCAGGATTAGGCACCAAAACATGTGAGTGCATCTCATTTGTATTGTAACAATTTTATAATAAATACTGGTGGTGAGTAAGGCCCCTTTCACACTGCCGGCGCCCGGGTGTCAGCGGTAAAGCGGCGATATTTTTAGCTCCGTGTTACAGTCATTTTAGCGCCTCCATTCGGCCGCTAGCGGGGCAGTTTTAACCCACGCTAGCGACCGAGAAAGGGTTAAAAACCACCGCAAATCGCTGCTACAGCAGCGCTATGCTGGCGGTATAGCCGCACTGCCCCATTGATTTCTATATGTATACACCGCTCCTTCACTGCTCCACAGATTCTGCTAGCATGACTTTTTTAGTGTCCTGCCAGAGCACCACTCCAATATGAAAGCCCTTGGGGCTTTCACATTGGAGAGACAGCAGCGGTTGTTTCAGGGTGCTTTGCATGTGCTATTTGTAGCACTGTAGCGCCTGCAAAGCACCCCAGTGTGAAAGGGGTCTTAGAGACTGCTTCCAGTGTGAAGCCATAAAAAGGAACAACAGTCTAAGCCAACACTAACAATCGGGATTCTAAGACAAAAGCAAATACAGACAGAATTCAGAACCGGAAGTTGAAGTCAAAACAGATCAGGTCAGGATATACTGTACCAGACAAAAAGGATAAGCCCAAAATGAGAAACAGGGCTTAAGTGAGCCGGAGTACACAATCCCATTGTGCTGTCTGGTAAGGAAGTGTCGGTTTCAGGTCTTGACAGACAAAACTAAAAATTCTTTGAAAGGTAAACAACTCTTTTGTATTCAGCTGCTTGTCTGATGTTCAACTTTAACGAAGGAAAAGCTAAATGTCCTCTAAATCTGTCTTCGGGAACAAAAAATAATATGGTTTTGCAAAATATCTCCTTGTCCAGAGATTTACAGTCATTTAAATCTAATAAACATATGCCATTTTCAATGTAAGAGATCACACATGAATAATTACCTTAAGAATTCAGGATAAGAATGCTATTATTCCTTTGCAACTGGGGCTCTTTCCCAAAGTGGGACTATTTCTATAAGTGGGAGCACTCCTGACTCTGCACTCATCTGAAGATTTCTTCTCTGTCTCTTCACAGGTATGTTTGCAGCTGGCTGCCATTCACCCAGAATTTAAAACTGAAAAGTGTTTGTTTTCCCTAGTCTAAATTGCTATGGTATGTTTGCAGCTGACTGCCATCTCCACCCAAAAGCTGAACACTGCTATCTGCTGGGCTTCTGTGTCTTTAATAATTGCTAGTATGTTATTTTTGCTTAACAGTCTGTTGACCTGTCCACATTTCAATGCTTTATTATCTCCCTTGTCTTACCCAGAATTATGGCCTGTTTAACTTTAGTGCCCTCTCGCTAGTCTGTTTCTGATTTAAGAATTTTGCCCTGTTAACCTGCCAACCTTTATTACCTCTTGATTGCTAATTGAAGTCCACCCCTCTCAGTATAAATATAAGCTTCTTTTGGGGAAGCATCTGCAGGGGACACGTTTGCAACTGGGTATTTTTCTCAAAGTGGGGCTATTTCTATAAGTGGGAGCACTTCTGACTCTGCACTTCAGCGAATGCACAAAGCAAACGAACACAAGAAAATACTTTGAAAAACACCAGACATCAGGTGACCTTGTTTACCCCTTCAGCTCTTTCCCCTTGTACCATGCACTCTCTACCGATCCTTTTGACAGCTGTGTCCTCTATCTCCTTCACCCCTCTTCTCCCCCCCACAGCATATATATATATATATATATATATATATATATATATATATATATATATATATATATATATGTATATATATATACACCGTATTTTTCGCTCCATAAGATGCACTTGACCATAGGACGCACCTAGGTTTTAGAGGTTGAAAACAAGAAAATAAATATTCTGAACCAAATGGTGTACTAAAATATTTTCCAGTGCCCATGAACAGCAGAGTGACCATTACCATAGAAAATATTGGCAGAGTATTGGCAGGGTATGGCAGCGTATTGGCAGGGTATGGCAGGGTATTGGTAGGGTATCGCAGAGTATGGCAGGGTATGGAGGGATGGCTGTGACTGCACTTGTCACAGAGCAGGGTATTGGTAGGGTATCGCAGAGTATGGCAGGGTATGGAGGGATGGCTGTGACTGCACTTGTCACAGAGCAGCTGTAGATGCTGTAGATGCATCCCCCAGAGCTCTTGCCATCTGATCTCTCCCCTCCACTGTACAGATCTGTACACAGAGGGGAGAGAGGAACCGGCGTCATCATGACGGAGCGATCACATTGTAAACGGCTGACGGGTGCACCAAGATGGCCGCCACTCCGGAGCTAGGCCGAAGCCGCGACCTTTCCTAAGGCTGCAGAGCGCGGCGGGGGGGGCGGTGCCAATTGTATATTCGCACCATAAGACCCAGGCACATTTTCCCCCAGATTTCTGGGGGAAAAAAGTGCGTCTTATAGTCCGAAAAATACGATATATATATATATATATATATATATATATATATATATATATATATATATCACCCTCGCATCTTTCCTCTCCTTATTACTGCACCCATGAACTGCTAATTCCAAATCCACACACACACTAAAAATATCCAAGACCCTGGGCTATATCCCTTCATATAAATCCCACTCCCATATTACCTCCGTCACACTCTCCTGCTTCTCCTAACCTCTGGAGATATATCCCCAAACCCCGAGCCTCCATCATTGAACTGTACCCCATGCACCCATCACCCTGCACCCTCTGGCAGAAGCCACAATCAACACGATTTAGTTCCTATTTCTATTCTTCCCAAGACCAGACTCCCTTTCTCTTGTGCCCTTTGGAACTCCCGCTCTGTCTGCAACAAACTCCCCTTTCTCCATGACCTCTTTATTGCCAACTCATTTAACCTACTCACCCTTACCGAAACCTTGCTCCACTAATCTGATACTGCGTTTTCTGCTGCCCTATCCCATGGCGGTCTTCTCTGGACTCACTTCCCCAGCTCCAGTGGACGTAAGGGAGGAGGTGTCAGAATCCTTCCAGCCCCACATAGCACCTTTCAGGTACTACACCCACCTCCCTCTCTGTCACTCTCCTCTTTCAAAGCACACACACTTTGTTTTTTCACTCCAGTTTCTCTAAGGATAGCTGTGATCTACCAACCCCCTGGACCAGTATCAACCTTTCTTGGTGACTTCTCTTCCTGGCTACCCTACTTTCTTTCTTCTGAAATCCCCACTATCATTCTCAGAGACTTCAACATCCCTATTAATACTAACACTCCTGCCACTTCCAAACTTCTCAGCCTAACATCCTCCTTTGACCTGAAGCAGTGGATACCTGCTCCCACTCACTCCGAAGGCAATACCCTTGACCTCATTTTCTCTTACCTTTGCACTCCATGCAACCTCTCTAACTATCCATTCCCTCTCTCTGATCACCACCTTATTAGTTTCACTCTAACCTTCTCCTCCACCTTCTCTCCCTCCAACCGCCTAAAAGTTACCCACAGAAACCTATGTCATCTCGACCCCTCTCTTCTCTACTCTGCTATTGACAACCTCTACAACAAACTCTCACCCCTATCCCGAACCAACCTAGCCACTTCTGTCTAAAACGCTTCACTTCTAGCCTCACTGGATTCAATGGCCCCCCTCACTACACACAGAATCGGGCCCCGACCCCTTTAATCTTGGCAAACAAATGATACTAGAAGTCTGAAAAAATGTAGTCATGCTCACGAGCACCTGTGGCATGAGAATAAGTCTCAGAGAGATTTCAACCAATATAAATTTGCCCTCCAAAAGTACAATGTCAGCCTCCTCACTGCCAAGCAGACCTATTTTATCACTCTCATTAGCAAATTATCATCCCACCCCGTCAACTCTTCTCTGCCTTCAACTCCCTACTTCTCTACCGCTTCCACCCGCCAACTCACTCACTGCCCAGGAGATCCCTATTCACTTCAAACAGAAGATTGATACAATTTGTAAGATCTCTACTGTTCTGATACCCTCCACGCTTTACACTTCATGCCCACAGGAACAATCATTACTTCCCTCTTTCAACCCCAACACAAACTACTTGCTAATGTCCACCTTACCACCTGCCCTCTGGATCCTGTTTCCTCTCAAATGCTACGTTCACCCTCTGGCTCTATGCTACACTCTCTAACCCACATCTTCAATCTCTCCCTCTCTTCTGGCATCTTCCCCAACTCTCTAAAACATGCACTTGTCATACCTATACTAAAAAAGCCCTCACTGGACCCATCCAATCTTAACAACCTATGCCCCATCTCCTTGCTCCCCTTCTTATCTAAACTCCTCGAACTTCTGGTCTACAACCGGTTGAGCGTCCACCTCGCTGATAATAGCCTTCTTGATCCCCTTCAGTCTGGATTTCGTCCTGAACACTCCACCGAAACTGCTCTCCTAAAACTAACAAACGATCTACTAATGACCAAAACCAATTGACACTATTCTGTACTCCTATTCCTAGACCTCTCTGCTGCCTTTGATACGGTTGACCACCCCTCCTCAAAAAAAAAAACTCCATGCCTTTGGTCTCCATGACTGCACACTTGGCTGGTTATCGTCCTACTAATCCAACCACACCTTTAGCATTTCCTACAACTCTACTTCCTCTTCTCCGCAACATCTCCAAAATACGCTCCTTTATAACCAATGACACAACAAAGCTATTAATATACTCGCTGGTTATCTCTCACCTTGACTACTGCAACTCCCTTCTCATTGGCTTACCTCTACATAGTCTATCACCTCTTCAATCCATCATGAATGCTGTTGCCAGACTCATCCACCTTACCAATCGCTCTGTCTCTGCTACGCCTGTCTGTCAATCCCTCCACTGGCTTCCGCTAAGCCAAAGTATTACATTCAAAATACTAACAACTACATACAATGCCATCCACAATGTAGCCCCCAGCTACATCACTAGCCTAGTCTCTAAATACCAAACAACTTCGTTCCTCTCAAGACCTTCTGCTCTCTAGCTCCCTCATCACTTCCTCTCATGCTCGACTCCAGTACTTTTCCAAAGCCTCTCCAATCCTATGGAATGCCCTACCCCAATCTGTCCGCTTATCTCCTACTCTATTAGCTCTTAGATGATCCCTGAAAACCCTTCTCCTCAGAGAAGTATACCCTACCCACACCTAACAACAACAGTTTTTTTTCTCCATCAGCTCACCCCCCAGTTATTACTTTTTGTTTCCACTTGACCCTCCCTTCTAGATTGTAAGCTCTAACGAGCAGGGCCCTCTGATCCCTCCTGTATTGATTTGTATTGTAAGTTTACTGTCTGCCCTCATGTTGTAAAGCGCTGCACAAAATGTAAGTGCTATATAAATCCTGTATAATAATTATTATTATTTGAACAATATGTCTAATTTATTTGCAATGGTATGAAGAATTGTGCATATATGTATAAGCATATACGTTTTGTCCTCATCTTGACTTTCATCAGTACTCTGTTCTACCTTCACATTTTTTTTTATGTTCAGGACTTGAAGTGTATGGCTAGCCAAAGTTCTTTTTTAAATTTTAGTAGGAGTATAGTAAGGCTAGAACCCCTGATAAGTTTTACTGTTGTCTTTACTGCTGTGTTCCCACTGGAGACATTCACTTTCTGTTTGTCTTAGTGTTCATGCTCATAAAACAGAAAGGGATTATCACCAAAACTATCACCAAACAAGAGGTGAGGGTAAATCTTCCAGTGGGGATACCTGTTCCTGTGAAAATTACCTATTAAGACAATTCTCCCTCACTTGCACTGGGACAAAAAATAAAGGGAAATCTCTTACATTTGACTTTTTTCACTTAATGTTTAGGTTAGTACATGGATTTACATTACCACCGGGTATAATGCACATGGGGGACAGGATAAAGGTAGTCTCCTTTGGTAGCATATAGTCATCTATAAAAATGTTGTAAAGGTTGGATTTTTGGGGCACACCAGTTTTTATTTAAAAAAAAGCCATCACTTGCTCACTTAGTTGCAAAAATTACAAAAGTATAAAACAATGAACACCACAATATAGTCATGCATTAGCAGAGAGATACATATTTTACAATCAGATAATCCATTGCAAAATAATACAGCTCAATGCATTTCTTGGACTCAATTCTTCAGCAGTTTATAAACAAAAATTAAGCATTCTTAAAATAATATCAAAACATGTCACCCATTGTTCCAGAGAAAAAGAAATGGGTCAAACTCCTGAGTTCTGGTTCCTTTGTTAGCATACAAATGAGCACTTTATAAAAATTACCTATACATTTGCAGTTTTTCTTAACTAGCCTCTGATGTTTTCAGTAGCACAGAACAAGATGAATCATCACAATTACTTGGCTATAGCAAATTTCACTAGTTATTAGGAACGTTTCTATACTCAATTTCAAAATTAATTCTGTGGGTAAGAGATGAGTGAAATAGAAGAGTTTGACCTTTTGACAGAATAATTCAGTATGGCTGCACTCACAAATAAAATTTGTCTCTGACAGACCAGCCAAACATATTTTCTCTTGCCTAATTATTTGTTCAGATGGTGAACGTGAAAGATTTACTTTAAAGCTGAACTGCGTTTAGATCTAAAATTATGCAGTTATGTGTTCATTAATAAAGCGCTAATGCCATTCTCACCTATTTGAGATGTCCTATTGCATGTTATGCTTGGGTGGCTCATCCATTTTGAATAGAAATACACATGTTACTGAAAATATATGAACCCAACCTGAATGCAATTTTTTTTTTTTTTTTATGTAAGCAGTGTAAGTATATAAAAGTACAGAGCTCAAACAAGGTAACATAGAAACAGCAAAAGGGGACAGTCAGTTGTGTGCAATTCTCAAGGAACATGGTGAGAGTTCATCACTCTCTGTTTCTCCTCAACTTCCCAGTCACAGACTAGGGGAAGGACAAGACCTGTATGTGCAGCAGACAAAATCCAGGTCTCCTGAACTGTTAGCCTGGGCTGTGCTGTCAGACAGAACAGTGAAAATCTCAGGACTGGATGGACAGAAATGCATATTGTTTGGCAGATAAAAGAGCTCATATTAAATGTATTTAGTTGTTTGTGGGAAGTTTACCTTTAAATACCAATGGCTGGCAATTTAAATAATAAATATGCAAAAAGCATAAGACTTTAGAAAATGTGTAATCCTACTAAAAGAGCAATTAAAGCTTCCTATTAATTACTTTAAATGTGCTTTACAACTTGTACATTATTAGGCGACAAACATTATAAAAGTTATCTTGTATATTTTACTTTTTATACAGTACGTTTACACCTATTTCATGAGTGAAATATTGCTCATTTTATCTTTCTTAGATAAACACTGCTTTTTTATGCTATAGTATTATTATTTTTAATTAAGCACTGACAAAGTGATGACTGAAAATTAGTCATTTTAATATCATGCTAAATATTGCAATTCAAGTGCTGGTGGATAAAAAATGCTAAATTCAATACTCTTACATGGCAGTTAATGTGCGTGGCATTGTCTAGCCACACCAGTATAAACTCACAGTATATATTGCATGTCTATGGCTGAATTCACTGGCTACTTAAAAATTTTTATTAGAGAAAAAGTGTAGGTTGCTTTTGCTAACTATTTTTTCTTAAAATGTCAATTGCCTTGCTGGCTTTAGCATTGGCTACTTGTTTACATCCTTTAATTGGAGCAAGGATGGTAATAAGACTTTTTGACTTACTACATACTGGTTCCAATGATGGGAATCAGAGGGTCAGCATAAAAAGACATACATACCCACCTGTCTAAATGTAGAGACACAGTGCAATGGGAACTGGGCCAGATGTTGTTGAGAGAGACAGAAGACACAGAGAGGCACTACAAAAATTAAAATTATAACAAATATAAATATAATAATAAATAAAAATAGTAATGTCTGATGGAGAAATGTTAATGAAGGAATGCCCGGGCCATGAACTAGAGACATAGGTCTTTTTTGCCAGGTAGAATTGGGACAATTGAAGCGACAACCTGGCGTTCAGGTGCTGTGTGTGGGTTTTTTTTTCCAATGAAAACATCTTGCATAGGAAAGTTGTTACTTGAAATGGTGATGTGGTTGTTGACAAGTGCCTCTTTAAGTTTCAAGTCTTTCCTGTGGGGAAGAGTGGGCAGCCTATGACTATAGGACTGTATGCCTAATTTTTCTGTTGCTTGGCCCTTGTATCTTGTCCTTTGTCGGAAGGCTCACAGAAAAGGGCCAATGAGAACTGTAAGGAAATAGAAATGAGTCTATCAATATGCAACTGGCTTTTCTAGGTCAGGAACTGAAATAAGGGATGTTGTTATTTACAAGTGCCTCATCATGCATGATTCAAACAGTCAAAGAGGAGTAGGTTGAAGAGGAAGAGACAATGAAGAAGGGGAGGAGGAGGAAGAGGCAAAGGAAGAAGAGGAGGAAAAATGAAGGAAAGAGGAAAGGGCAGCCTCTGCAGTCTACTTTGAAGGTATCACAGATCAGGCAGTTAGCAAGAGGAGCTGCATTTTTGCCAAGCAAACATTGGCTGGGCATGACTGCCTAAATTACCCTAAACTCTTCTGGGTTGATGAAGGACCTCCTGGAAGCCAGGGTACTTCATGATGTATCACTGCAACATCAGGCTGAGGACACGCCAGGAAAGGTACATTTTTTTCCCCATGCTAAGGGCAGCCAGCAGATTAATTCCCTTGTCAGACAAAACTTTGCCAGGATAAAGATGGGCTCAACTACCTCTCAACCTGGACAATAAGATCTGGCCCAGTGTAAGTTCTGTCCCTCACTCATATGAGCTGCAACACAGCATGGCAGCATTTAACTGGGATATTGCATATGTTTTGGGATGCTTGGGGGAAGACTGCTGGTTTTGAGATATTGGAGGATTAAGGTATGCAACATCCTGCACTTTTCCCAGTCACCAGAATATTGGCCCAGTGTGCCATGATGGATATGTAAAATTCCTGTCCATAATTATTGGACCAAGTGTGCTTAGTCACATAACCAAATGTAAACCAAATTCCACCAAGCTGGACATGGGGGTCCTTTGAGGAGGTTTTTATCTTCACTCCTTCAGCTAAGAGACATCTATCTTGGGAAGTATGCTGCTGGTGATGGGGCAGTAGGTGTATTAGAATTTTGTACCTCCTCAGCATGGTCTCATGACTCTTTCCTGATCAATGTGGCATATTCTAAACTCTCTAAAACACCTTGTGAGACATCCCTCCCTGTCAATAGATCCCACAGATGTTGCAGCAGATACAGCAGGATCATGGGCTAGTACAAAGGGATTATTCAATACAAATAAAGACCAACAAACACTTCTTTCTTTAATAATTATTTATTTATTTTGGCAAATTATTTATAGGCCACTATAATTAAATTAAATTATGAAGCCATCCTGACTATAATAAATTAATATAAGAATTAAACGGTGTCCATCCAGACAATGCTGGATGACTATTCCCCACTAAACAACACCTATGACAGATCTCAAGAAATAGGGAGGGAGGGTTGGAGTCCCGGTCCTAGTCTTGAAGGGGGGGGCTGCGGGTAACGGCCGGACTTCTTCTTTATATCTGCTTCAGATTCATGGGCTTTGGCAACCTGCCAATTTTAACCAATCCTCAGCATGTTGCTGTGTAGGTAGCCTTGCAGTAACCAATGACAACCTTTCAATATATTAAATAGAAAACGGCATCCCCTTTGAGCTCTCCCATGTTGGTCCAGCATACTGTGTGAACCTTTCATGGGCTAGCACAAAGGGATTATTCAATACAACTAAAGACCAACAAACACTTCTTTCTTTAATAATTATTTATTTATTTTGGCAAATTATTTATAGGCTACAGTGTTGTTCAAGGGGAAACATGATAATTATATTAATCATAATTAAATTAAATTATGAAGCCATCCTGGCTATAATAAATTAATATAAGAATTAAACAGTGTCCATCCAGACAATGCTGGACGACTATTCCCCAATGACCAAAGCCGGGAGAGAAACTTCCCGTCCCCCGTCCCCCAACAAGAGGCCTTTTTAATTGCGGTTTGAAGACCCATATTGAATATGTCTATGCCAATTGTGGATACATGTACTAAATCATTCCTGAATAGTCCAGGCAAGAAACCTTCCAGCTCCATGTGGCAAAATGAAAAACCACCCAAAGACAATAGAAAATTATGGATAGTTCTATTCAGGCATCTTCTAATTCTACATAGAATAGATTACTGGAAGGAGACCACAGTACTCTAGGAACCATTTCAGAGAAGGCCAGAACAGCTTAATGATAGAAAAATCCCTTTTCATTTCATATAACAACTCCCATGTTTTAATTTTTCCAATGTCATTTCCTCCAACATGAATGATTATAACTTGGGGGGAGGGCAAATGCTGGACAAAAACATTAGGTGGTGCCTAAGATTGCACCATCTAAGGCCCGTAATGCCTGACCATAAAACTAGAAATTTATTAATGTCCAGACATAAATTTCTTGAGTAAATCCTAGATTCTGCCTGTTTCCCAGCCCAGAAGACATAGGAATGGCCTACTATCTAGATAGTACTCTTGGATAAATCTGAAAGAGAAAATAAGACAATTAACAATTCAGGGGGGACATATATTTTATATCTACTACTTTCCCAACGACCCACCCTCATTTGACCATCTGAAGAGAGACCTAAAGAATTAGCTGTAGTAGCCGCCCCAATCCTAAAGGAGTGTGATGAAAATTTGAAACCTGATAGATTAAGGTGTTTAAGGCATGAAGATAGCACAGCTGAAAACTGATATCTCATCAAAGGGGAAAAATCCTAATGGACAAAGAAGAATGAACCGTTCAATGATGGCCTGACCAAAATGTATTCAGATACATGGAAAACAGGGCACACTAAAGGATTGGGGGATTTACCTAAAGAGGTTCACATACCATTTGTCAGAGAGTTGCCCGTAGCGGACATGTCACTTCGCTTTACAACCTCGCACCTTCTCCCTGGAAGCAACTAAAGTGGGCTTCGTGATTTCTCTTCTGTCTGGTGAACCCCAGTCCTGGGCCCATCGTCTCCTAGAGCAGAAGTCGCCCTCCCTTGACAGTCTGGATACTTTTTTCGCCACTATGTCCCAGCTCTATGAGGATCCCCAGCTGAGAGCAACTGCGGAGGCTGCCTTGCATGCCCTACAGCAGGGGCGCAGGGCGGTAGAGGACTATGTGGTGGACTTTAGACGTTGGAGTTCTGATACAGAATGGAATGATGCCGCCCTGCGCTACCAGTTCCGCATGGGTTTGTCTGATTCACTCAAGGACGAACTGGCACGGATCAGTGTCCCCGGGTCTCTGGAAGAGCTCATCAACCTCTCCATCCAAATCGATCGACGCATTAGGGAACGTCGTTCTGAGAGGTCCTCCAGCCAGTTTAGGCCTACTTGGGTCCTCCCCAAGGTTCCTGGTGCTTCCAGCTTTTCTCGGCCGACCACCCTAGCTCCTCCGGCTCTGGGACCTGAACCCCCTGAACCCATACAGCTGGGTCTCATCCGTCCATCCCTCACTCTGGAGAAAAAATGCAACAAAAAAGGCTGCTTTAAAAAGTAAGAGCTTATACTGAGAAAAACAAACTATTTCCAACACCGAAAGTAGCTTGATTAGTAATTTAACTGAAATCAGACGCCTTGGGTCCCGAGTAGGGAGAGCTCTCCTGGATCCTTTGAGAATCTGTGACCTGAAAGAAAGAAGTTAAACTTGGCAAGCCTGCCCATTTAAGGAAGAATGAAACACCTGCTAAAATCCTGCTCACTGAAGCGGGACTAAGATTTGATTTCAATAGAAAAGACACAAATGCTAATGAGATATATGCATTTAGTTCCATACTATCTAACAGCGTGATGGAGCAGAAATAACACCACCCAGACCAGGCCAGACTATAAGCCTGCCATGTTTTTTGTGATACCGAATTCCTGAGATAAGTAGATATCAATCCCAGATCAAGCCCCAGAGGAAATCTGGGAAACGTGTGCTGCATAGGTCCGCCGATGGAGCCAATTCACGGAATTTCTGGAACTGTGAATGAGATAAAGTGTCCGCTATGTTATTATGCATTCCGACTATGTGCCTTGCTTTCAACCAGATATTGAACCTTATGCAATGTAATACTAAGAAACGTAACAGTTTAATAACCATTTCAGATTTAGATGATAGCATATTGATATGCTATCGGATAACATAATAATATGCTATCGGATATGCATACAGATAACACCTTTGTTATCCGTATGCAATATTACTCTTTGCTTCATGAATTTCTCTTTCCAGATGACCATAGAAACTATCACTGGAAACAACGTCAGTGGGACTATGTTATGTAAAATTTCTTGTTATAACCAACTTGAGTGCCATTCAGAGGCACACCAGTGGCCATCCATAAACGCTCCAAATCCCCTGCAACATCTGTAAAGAAATTTAACTGAGAGTCCTATGTAAAAGCTTGTTGCCAAATAGTTGCCCCATTAAAGTTGCAAAGAAAAGATTCCCAAACCTTTAAATCTTCCTTTATACTTTTGGATAAGCGAATGTGCAAATAGGTGTTCTTAAAACCTCTTATAGTCAAGGTAAAACACCTGGAAAAAATTCTAGCTATTGGGATGACTCTAGCTGCAAAGGCAAAAATGCCCAATAAGGATTGGGCCTCTTTTAACAGCACCTTACGCTTTGACAATAATAAAGACATCACTGTTCTCATGCGATGCAATTTTTCTGAAGGCAATCTGAATTTCATTAAAGAAGAATCGATAGTGATCCCCAAAAATTCAATGACAGTTGTAGGGAAAAACGTTTTTTCTTTAGCAAGCAGAACTGCAAAGGTTTTACAGACATTAAAGAATGCATTTAATGACTCAAGGCATATGGGGGAATCTGATGGGTCTATAAACAGAAAATTGTCTAAGTAATGGAGAAAACCCAGAGAAGGGGAATGAGACTCCAGAACCCAGTGTAGGAATTTTGCCTCAAAATAAAAACATGACAATGAAAAACCCATGGGCATGCATTTGTCAAAAATGGAAGTGACCTTGGAAATGGAAACCCAGTGAATTAAAACCTTGGGAATGTACGAGAAGTAGGCGAAAGGCAGATTTGATGTCCGCCTTCACTAATAAAGCACCTTGATTAAAGCGCCTTAACAGTATCAACGCTTCATCACAAGAAGCATATGAAACAGGAGCATCAACATCTGAAACTTTGTCATTAAGTGAGTAATCCTCTGGATAGGACAGGTGGTGAATTTATCTAAAGCTACCCTGCTCCTTTTTGAGTATAATGCCCAAGGGAAAAAGTCAAAAATTTGAAAATGGTGGGTGAAGATATGGAACCACTACTCATCCTTCCCTGACTTCTTTATTTATTTTTCAGGGTGAATTGCAACAGAACGTAAATTTTTTACCAATGTGCAACTTTTCCCAGAGAAGGAAGGAACCAAGAAACTTTCTTTAAAGCCATTAGTTAACAGATACGGCATTAAGCGATCTGGATATCGCTCTAGCCATGGTAACATGGCTGGAGTCATGGCTTTTCCCACCAACATCCCTGGGTTGTGAAGGGAGAGAGTTTGCTGATGCCTTTCGAAAACATCTGTTGGCAGGTTTCCATTGCAGTAGGAGAATTCATGCCTGTATCTGCAATTTGTCAAGAATTTGCATTGTCTTTCATTGAAAGCAAAACAGAAGCCTTTACGAAAGGTATTCTGTGAGCTAATCGCCAATCTAGGCGTGAATTGTAGTTTCTGAGGTAGCATTAGGTTCAAGCATAAACCTACATTTTTTGAACCCCAATGGAGTGCAGGGTGAACTGCCAGTTTCTGCCTAAAATTCTCATCATAAGTGAACCATGCCGTACCACCAAAATGATGAAAGGCTTCAGAAACTATATCTATATGTTGGAATAGGCCTGAACATTTCTCAGGAAATTGTTCACCCAAAACTGCCACGTAAATGCAGAATGCATGCAACCAATTTTGAAAATTTTTGGGGATAGCTCTCCTCCTATCCTCCTCAGTGCAGCCTTCCGTTCTCTTTTCAGATTTAGACAGGCATTCCTTAGATGCAGGTAGCAAGGACAACAAATAAATGAAATCACCTCCCCAAAAGTTTTCTTCAACCGAACTGGCTAAGTGAAATCCCAAAGGAAAAGTTTCACAAGACCTTGGCTCTTTAAAGGAGGACTCTGCAACTATGGAGTGAGGGGGGCGTGAAAAAGGGGCAAATGATTTCTGAATAGAAACAGTTGTTTTTAGACATGTTATGAGTGCTATCTTTAAAAGTTTTATCTATAGGAGAGTCTGACAGATTTTGCCATATTGGACTGATATCATCCATATCATTAAATAAAGCATCATTTGCATGTAAAATAGCACCATCTGAATGTGTCCATAGAACTAGCTCTGTTATGAGCAGAAATCAATGCACCAGAAGTCTGTGCTCCTTCAGCCTTTCTCTTACCAACAGCACCCACTGTGTGTGCCCCTTCAATATTTTTTAACATACTAGATAATGAATTAACCATTATTTGTAACTTAGTAATATTAACATGAGGTTCAGATGCATTAGCATTGTATATTGTCTCACCAACAGGGGTGCTCATTGCTGGCCACCACAGAAGCTGGCAGACTAGCTCCTTGTAATTGCAGTGCATTCCTGAGAGGAACGGTGTTAGCTCCCTCCTCGCCGACAGGCTATGGAGAAGCATCCTTCCTCTGCTTCTTCTTTCTCCCTGGTTGCTGGCGCAGACTGCGCATGCTAGTCGCTCTCTCCTCCATATTCATAATCCACTCTTCACCCCCGGAACTTTCGGCTCTCTCAATGAGGCAGTGGAGAAGGCTCTCTCTTCTCTCAGGTGAGCGACGATTCATCTCGTCAGAATCCTGGTCCTGAAGGGCAGTCTGCGGGTAACAGCCAGACTTCTCCTTTATATCTGTTCTGGATTTGCGGGCTTTGGCAACCCGCCAACCTTAACCAATCCTCAACCTGTTGCTGTGCAGGTAGCCTTGCAGTAACCAATGACAACCTGTCAATATATTAAATAGGAAAACAGCATGCCCTTTGAGCTCTCCCATGTTGGTCCAGCATCCTGCATGGACCTTTCATTTTGTAGACAGGAAGTTGTGGCAAGTGAGGAACAAGAAGTGTGAGTTCTTACTACCAACCTTTCTCAATGAGCTGCTGCTCCCATTGTGCTCTGAGGTGTGGAGTCATGTGTAACCTCATGCATTCGGTACCCAAATGGCTGGTACATGTTTCTGTGTCTAATACACTGCAGGCAGAAGTTGCAAGCCAAAGTATTATTTGGTTAAGATGGCTGCTCCCTCCAGTCAAGATGGTGCATTAGCAGCAGTTGCAGGCAAGTGGCTGCTCTACACACGGTGGGAGGAGGAAGAAGAGGAAGGCTTTATTGCAAGAAGATGAAATGGGGATACAGAATCAGTATAGCTGCACAATTTTGAGGCATCTGCATTAAATAGAATAGCGGTCAGGGCTTTGATTACAGGGGTGGTGTATACATTGTACTGTACATATACTACTGCTCAAGAAAAATGCTCCTCTATTTGACACGTCTCACAACATGAAAATATCTGTAATACAAATGTACCCTGAAAGTAAAAAAAGCAAAAAGAATCATGTGATGTTCAATAAATGGATATCAGCCCAGTTGATCTGATTGTATTTGATTCTGAAGCCAGAGCACTGCTCAATTCATTTTTAAAGCAGTGGCTACCAGTAAAAATAATGTAACAAATAAATGGCCCATGCTGATATCTACTGTATAGATCATTCAGTTTAGAGTAGTAACACCTCTAGAAAGTTCCATCCTTTTTCTCTTACAACTGTAATATAATTTCCATTTTTCTCTAGGCTCCCCTTCAGAATACAAAGCAATTTATTTGAAGTTCAGACACTGTCACTGTGATTTAGTTTCAGTTTTATGGCAACTGCAGGTCTCTAATAAGTATGCTCCTTTCATTGATTTTGTTCCCCTTCAGCTGCTGCAGTAAATGTAATTGAAATTTTTTTTTCTTTTTTTTTTCTAGTGACCTAACTTTTTTAATAGCAAGAGAGCAATCAGCAGTGCCCTTTCCCTGTTTACATGAAATCAATATAACAGTTAAAATACCAATTAATAACTATTTAATCACTATAGCAAAGCACATGTAGATAGATAGATAGATAGATAGATAGATAGATAGATAGATAGATAGATAGATAGATAGATAGATAGATAGATAGGATGCTGAATCTAACCCTATTGAAGTCAATGGGAGTGGAAAAAAGGAAATGGATATTTTCCAGGCTAATAGGTAAGGGATTGTGAAACAAAGGCATGAGGGCTGTGCACTTCCCGGGGGAACATGTACCAAAGCAAAAAAAAAAAAAATGTTTAACTTCCATTTGGCAGGGACCAGTTATTTTGAAACAATATAAATGCAAAATTCCTTCAAATAACATTGCTGAGGGATGACCTGAACCTGTCTTTGAAGTGGTGCATCTGTATGATGTATAGAACCTAAGACACTAAAGTTGACATCTACAGTAAATAGAAGAAAAAAAAATACTCTTTAAATTGCCAGCAAATTACTTTCAGCTACTTACCTCTATTGTAAACAAAGCAGCCTGGGATTTCCTTCATCTATACCAGACCCTTATCCTAAATGTAGGCCTCATATAAATGGTAATGGCGAACCCCAACAAAACAGCTTGGGGTTACCCATAAAATACATAGCATACCCTAATCCTTGGTGCTGGGGTCCTCCCAAATTTTACACCATACTTGATAGGCCTAGTATGAATTTTGAGGTTGAACCCCACATAAAATGTGTGAAAAAAAAGGATGAGGTCCATCCAAAAATCTATAGCAGAACCTTATTTGAGCATGCAGCCTAGCAGGCCAAAAAAGTGGGATTGAGTGAGCATCCCCCAAACTATACTTGGCCACATACCTTCAATATGTGGTGGGTACCTTGCCACCTTGTCCCCAAGTTGATGAGAACAAGCACATTTGATGCACAATCCTAACCCAGTGGTTATGAGGGCCTATGGGCATAGGGGCTTATCAGAATCTGCAAGCCCCTTAATCAATGAAAGGGGCCCCAGATACAGGCCTCCTATGTGAACAAGTAAAGTTTACATAGTACCTAGTAAACTGTAAATAAAGACACACCATTTTTGGCATGTATTAAAAAATGTCCCACAGTGAACATCCATTGTCAATCACTATGAAAAATTACCACCTAAAGAAAAATAATATTGTAGACAACTGGCACATCCGAATGACATCTCCGGTGACTCTGCTGCTTAAAGTAAGCAGAGGGGCATGTTGTTCTACATATAACCGGCAAGTAAATGAATCGGGCACAGGAGACATCACTGGTTGCTAAGGACATGGTGCATGCTTGCATCCCTCACCAATGACAGGAAGGGAAAAAAATCTGCACATTCAGTTAAAGTGTTACTAAACTCAGGACCCTGCATTCACTATATCTAGTCTCCCATAGTACACAGAAAATGAAATGCATGTTCTATTTTAGTAAATATAAATGGCTAAATACCTTTTCAGCAGTAGATAGTCTTGTGACTTCTATCAGTGTCCAGCCAAGCAGGGGTTAAAGCTTGTAGGAGGAGTTTTCTGACTGTCCTATCAGGCTGCAAGATCCCTGACCCTACAGTGCTCATTGGCTCTGTGCTGGTCACATGCGCTCTCCCAAGGAAAAAAAAAACTCTTTAGCAATACACACCAAACTGAGCACGTGACTTCATAGACTCTGTATTTTCAGGAAATTATCAGGGGACAGTGAAAAGAGGGGAGAATCAGAGAAGACAGGATTAAACAGCTTTTTTACACAATGCGGAAGATTAACCCCTTAGGTTCCACAGTGAGTATCACAAGCATGCTATGCTGCATATACAGACTGATTTTACTGTTGTGGGTTTAGTAACGCTTTAATGCTTGAAAGATTGAACAATTGTTTATAATTGTTAGGTCATTCAGTAATAATTGATTATACTCCTGTTTAGGAACAAGTGATACCTCTCATGCCACTGTCTGTGTTCAAGAGCGAGTATCCTATGCACACACGGGAGCTTTACTAAAACTGGAAAACTCAGAATCTGGTGCAGCTGTACATGGTCGTCAACCAGCTTCCAACTTCAACTTGTTCAATTAAGCTTTGACAATAAAACCTGAGAAAATTGAGTACTGTCCGTGATACTTTTTTTATTTGCACTAACATACAATTTTTCAGGACAAGCTTTCGGGTATGTACGGCTACAATTACATTAAGTACAATAAAACCTGGAAGCTGAACTGCACCAGATTTTGCACTCCCCAGTTTTAGTAAATCAACCCCACAGTGACAAAATTAGAGAGGCAGCAGATGCTACAGATGTTGTTCTGCTCATGTTTCGGGGGTTACCCAATTCTAAATTCTAGAATGGTTTTTCTTTTACCCTTCATTATACAGTACCAGTATAAAACCTGGAAGCTGAACTGGACCAGATTTTGCACTCCCCAGTTTTAGTAAATCAACCCCACAGTGACAAAATTAGAGAGGCAGCAGATGCTACAGATGTTGTTCTGCTCATGTTTCGGGGGTTACCCAATTCTAGATTCTAGAATGGTTTTTCTTTTACCCTTCATTATACAGTACCAGTATAAAACCTGGAAGCTGAACTGCACCATATTTTGCACTCCCCAGTTTAAGTAAATCAACCCCACAGTGACAAAATTAGAGAGGCAGTTGATGCTACAGATGTTGTTCTGCACATGTTTCGGGGGTTACCCAATTCTAGATTCTAGAATGGTTTTTCTTTTACCCTTCATTATACAGTACCAGTATAAAACCTGGAAGCTGAACTGGACCAGATTTTGCACTCCCCAGTTTTAGTAAATCAACCCCACAGTGACAAAATTAGAGAGGCAGCAGATGCTACAGATGGTGTTCTGCCCATGTTTTGGTCGTTACCCAATTCTAGATTCTAGAATGGTTTTTCTTTTACCCTTCATTATACAGTACCAGTATAAGTAACATCTTCATCATCATGTGTTAAATAACAAAAAGAATGACCCGTATATAGCATGCATGAAATTTCTGTTTATACTGAGGTATATGACGCACATGAGGTATATGAAAAAAAATATTGCTGGTCACTGATTTACATTCTTCTAGAGAAGTGAAATCAACACTTCTTAAAACATAAGGCACATGTCTTACTTACATTACATATCCAAAAACCAAGTATTTAATCCTCCTTTTAGGAAAATTAGTAGATTTTATTTAATTTATTTTTCTTGGGTCAACTGTGCATCCAGAATCACTGAATTACAGCACAGACACAGCTTAATATACAGTAATACAGATAATTACTGCATGCAACTGTTTCAGGCATGGGGACTAATGGGAAAATATAACCAGGCAGGTTATGGCAAGGTGGGATTAAAATATCCAAAAAGCCCTCTTATAAATATGTAAAGCACATTGAGCCTTTTTATTACAGAATGTAACTACCATCATAAATCAATTTCATTGAGTTCTTGGTTAATGTTTGTCTAGGGTCCAGTAGAGATAATTGTTTTAACATGTGATGATGAAATCAGTATTATATGGTGAGGGCAATGACTAAATAAGCCATTGATCTGGCTTTATCATGTGAAGGAATATGGTTTCTCTTATTCATCTGCAAAAAAGGTTATTCTTGACAAGAGGGCACAAACCCTTTTTTTTTCTATAGCCAAGATCCATTTCTATCAAAATAAAGCTTTCAAGAAGCAAACAATCAAAGGTAAAGCCATATATTTTGTTAGCTATGATGATGTCCTAAATGCATATGGTGGACTGGATAAATGAGAATGTATAAAACAAATCAAATGTTGCAAAGTGAAAATATGTTGCAATACATCAAGGAAGCATGGAGCTTAGTGGGTCATTACAATTTATGACAATAGCCTATATGACTGTGGGGGACTCCTTCATCTGTCTGCCTTCAGCCTGCAACATTACTTTAGAAAAACATTTCTGTGGAAAATAGAATAATGGTAGGGTAAAGCATCACCCATAACGTTGTTGGTATGGAGGGACTCTAACTATAAGTTACCGAAGACAAGTCTGATATAAAGGTTTTCTTAGTAGCCCTGCTTTTTGAAGGAGAGGGGTTATGAGAAATGACCTAGTCCAATGATGGTGAACCTTGGCACCCCAGATGTTTTGGAACTACATTTCCCATGATGCTCAACTACACTGCAGAGTGCATAAGCATCATGGGAAATGTAGTTCTAAAACATCTGGGGTGCCAAGGTTCGCCATCACTGACCTAGTCCAAACAGGATATTGCACTAAGCATGTAGGTAAATAAGGGAACAATAACCTTCATTAAGTGGAAGAGTGGCTTTACCGATAAAGTTGGTAGTGCCTCCACCCAGGACCACCCATCGTATTTAGCTGCACACTAGTATAGAAATAGTACAAGCTTTATATAAGAAGAGATTAATACATGGTACATATATGCAATGTACAAACCGATATTATCCGCAAAGTCCTGGTGGAATTGTGCACATATACCCAAGCATATACAATATAGACATTATTAGAGATATCTCTAGATCAATTTGGTAGCAAACTTCAGTTGCAGAGGCCCCTGAGGATGGTGTCCACCTGTGTTGAAGACTTGAAAGCAAGATTATCTGTGATAATCTTCTAACTGTTGTCCAACCAGCCTGAAACACAGCTTCTCACACACAGTAACCATGTTGTGGCACTGGAATATGGAGTCAGCCTATCTACTCTATGATTTAGTCCCTCCCTAGTTGTTTCTATTCTGGACCTCCAAACTGAACTAGAAGCGGTGATATTAGCAGTTAAAAGTAGAGGGCAGCAGATCCCTACATATGGTTTCTGCAATCGGTGTAGAGTTGGCCAGAAACACATGATTTAAAATGTCTTTTCTGCAACCCTGTCATTTTGTTAAACTTATGAGACAAACTGGCATCCGTTCTTAAGTTTAGATCCACACATACACACCCTTAGCCTCATGGCTTAGAAACTTTGCTTTCACTCCCCAAAACTTTACATGATGGACCTACAAAGGACTACTACGCATTGCAGACCTGTGTGATAGACAAAGGGATATGTCAAGGAAATTCCTGCAGGAAAAGTACCAGTTACCACACACAAAATGTTATTGTTATACTCAGGTAGCACACTTCCTAGCTTTTTTAATACCTGTGTCTGATATAGCCTCTTCCACATCTATGTAACACCTATGCATGAGCTTTCATAAACACTTGGCCACAGGTTTAAGATTTATACCATACTTACTTCTGTGACAACCAAGTTGTTTTTTTATGGAAAAATGGGAACGAGTTATAGGGGAGGCATTTGAGTTAGAAGAGTGGCACAAGCTGGCATAGTAAACTTTAAAGATATATATCAATACTTCACTAATAAAAGCTAATGAAAAAGTGTTTTGCAGTAGTATATGGTTCCAATGAGAGTGGCATTGTGTGTCCCAGGGTCTTCCCCCATCAGTTTTAGAGGTTGGGACCAGGAGGGTACAGCTTTTTACACCTGGTGGACATGCCCAAAAGCAAAACAATTTTGGATACATATCTACATGTTTATTTACTCTATCACCCAAATAAACCTCACAAAATACCCACATCAGACACTACTCGGTCATGATGCAGTGGAGGGGACACTGGGACACACAAGGAGATTAATAGCATTTATCTTTGTAGCAGCAAAAATCTCTATTGCCAGATCCCCCCCCCCCCCTCCCCGCATACTCACCTAAACTCTCTCTTGATCAGCGATGTGCACGTGAGCTGAGCTTCTGCCCGGTCTCTCACTTCTCATTGGCTGAGACAGTAGCATCAGCTATTGGCTCCTGCTACTGCCCATCACAGCCATGGAAACAATAAGGAGAGAGTCGGGGTGGGGCTGAGCTGTGGCTCTGTGTCTTACAGACGCATAGAGTGGGGCTTGGGAGCGAACACCTACCAGTGCCCCCAGAGCAAGTGGCTTGCTATTGGAGGCACTGGCTGAAGAGGAGGAGCCAGTAGCACCAGTGGAAGACTCAAAATGAGGAGGATCAAAACTATGAGTAAGTTATACTTATCAAAATGGAAGGTATACTTTGAATATGAAATGCATAATGTTTTTCCCATTGTTTGTATGGAAATTGTTTTGGAAATGAATGGCCACATGAATTTGAAGTATAAAAGTGAGCTTTTTTATGAAAGACTCAGTTTAAATACAGTAAAAAATCTTGTTATTATGGAACAGGAAGTCATGAAGAAGATATGTAAGCTTAACATTAATGTAAGTGAAGGAAAGAAAAAGTTTTACAGATATGAAAAGTCATATAAGTACAGAAACAGCTGGGAAAATAGTACAGCAAACACAAGCTATAGCTGAAATAATCATTTTTCACAAGATAGGAGTTTCCTTTTTATCAGAAATTGTATTAAAAATTCCTAATGTAGCACCTAAGCTGCAGAACACATTGCCCATGATCTCATTCTGTAAAAGTGAAAATAATGTGTTAATATTGATATAAAGGTTTGAAAAAAGCTCTAATAGTCCGGTGTGTTGAAGTGTTAAAGCGAATTTAATGTAGCTCATGATATATGTATGTGTATTAATCCTCCTATGTAGGGCGCTTCATTAAACTGAATGTAAACTAAAGGAAAAGCTTGTATCCTGTATTTCAAATGCAAAAAACAGCTGTCACTGTCATTGTTAGATCTGTTCTAAGAAGGTACCTAATGCTCTCATTCCAGTGAAAAACATACATTATTTACATGCCCTGCGACTATATATAAAAATTAATTATACTGTATGTATGACATCATATATGGGTATATATATATATATATATATATATATATATATATATATATATATAAGAGCACAGAGTCGCCTTGAGGTGATTCAGTTCGCATTGTGCGCTATACAAGTATTTCATTCATTCATTCATTCATTCAGAGTTGCCTTTTATATGTTATGAATATAATCACAAAGTTAGATGTGATCACTTGCTAAAGTGGTTTCTGCCAGTCGGGCAAACCTACGTTTAAAGCCCATTGCCACTTTTTTTAGACTCATCGATGATCTCACACCCCTCCTGCCATACCGCCACACCTACTAAAAATAAAAGCAGTTCCATGACATTGAGGGGTTGATTTACTAAAACTGGCAAGTGCAAAATCTGGTGCAGCTGTGCATGGTAGCCAATCAGTTTCTAACTTCAGCTTGTTTAATTAAGCTTTGACAAAAAAAAAAAAAACTGGAAGTCGATTGCTTTCCATGCACAGCTGCACCAGAATTAACATTCTCCAGGTTTACTAAATCAACCCCCATTGGTCATTTCTCTTCTTTTGCAGCGCCCGCAGTTTGGTGGTCCTTACTGATCTACTACAATATACAGTATGTAAAGATGTATGAGTGTCAGTCAGTGTACTGTAAAACAAAGGCTAATGGGATAACCCCCCCCCCCCCCCAAGGGCGTGGAGATAATAATAAGCATAATGCCCCCACTGGGTGTATGGGAAGATCTCTCAATGTCCACAAAGTGCAACAAGGTGTTACAAAAAAGTCAGTACCGATATATAGGAAATATATTTTGAGCAGCAGCATTCCAGAGAACAGTAAAGTTGCAAATTATGGCCCTCACAACCAGCAAGGGTGGAAAAATTCATGCAAAACTAGTCATCACAGTGCCAGACCATGATCTGAAGGAACTTACAGTTATAATTTCTTGAAGGAATGTGACTTAAGTACTCCATGTAAAGTCAACCACCTTAAAGGAGAAACTATCTGCAGTAGGCATTAAAACAGAAGTGTTCCACTTAGCTTTAGAGTGGGCATAATGAGAAGAAATATGTCGTCAGCCCAAAGATGTAGAATCTTTTACTAGGGAATGTTCCACTCTATCCAACCAACTGGAAGCAGTAGCAGGGTTATCAAAAAAAGTGAGTTTCATAGACAGCTGCAAATCAGAGCCAGGCAATGTAAAGCATGGCATAGGTGACTTCAAATCACTTTTTGATCTCATTAAACTTTGCTCTGCATTGTACATCTGCCGAGAAATCCGGCTAGAACAATATGCGTACATTATCTATTTTCATAGCTTCACCCTATGTTCTGGCTTAGTATAAAATGTCATCTCTATTCTTAAAGTTTAAGAGTTTGAACAGAAATGGCCGCAGGGGTTTGCCAGGTTTGGACGGTTTATCAGAGACTCTATGAGCCCTCTCCACAGCAAGCATTGGGGAAAAGATTCTCTCCCAAAGGTGTTGAGAAGCCAGTTTTCAATGAAAGTGACAGGGTTCTTCCTCTCTGTATTTTCTAGGATAGCCACTGCCCAGACGTTATTATGCCTTAGTCTGTTCTTCATATCTTCCAAGCGAGCCGCATGGCCTGAAGTGAGGGATTGAATATGATGCATGTCGCATTGTAAGGGCGCCAGCTTATCCTCCACATTACTCATTCTATTCTATAGGGCTGTTGTATGATCCCTCAGGTTTTGCATGTCTTGTCTCACAAGACTAATCTCCAGTTTCACCCCCTTTTATTTTGGAGATTAGATCAGTGATGGCTGTATTGCAGGATGTAACTGCAGTAACGATATCCCACAATGTGCGTTCTGAACCAGGCATCCCCTGCTCCCCATTGTCAATGTCTAGAGCTGTAGGGGCTAAATTACTCACTGTGACCCATGCTGACAAATCTACTGTGTCATCAGGCCAAACAGCCTTTCGGGTCAGGCAGCATAGATGTAGGAGGCTTTTTTACACTATGAGGCTTCTCCCTTCTCTATACATGGTCTCTGAACATTTGGAGTTTGTTTTTACAAAGCATATGGATATGGGAAACATCCACACCTGAGACAACTATTCCTGCGATTATCACCTTGCAAGCTGTCTTGATCTCTGTTATGGGGATCCATGCTGTCTGGTAATAGGCTATTTCTCTTAATTGACGGAATCATTTTGATTTTGGAGCACAGGTGTCTGTAGCAGTGGAATACATGACATTTATGTACTTGCATTGATATAAGCATTTTTTTACATGTGTGGACTTTACATATGGACAAGTTTTTACTGAGAGTTTTTTTTATTCATATACACATATTTGTCTCAATTTCTATATGTACACTTTTTTCTTTATTGATTTGAAGGAGAGTGTTCGTGCACATATATATATATATATATATATATATATATATATATATATATATATATATATATATATATCTATTTGCGATTGAATTTGTTACCTAAGTCAAAATATATGGTTAATTTAAATTACTTCACCTGACATTGAAGCATTAGATCACATTATTTTGTTAAAAGAACAGCGCACCATTATTTTATGCTTGTTTTGTTTGATAGATGTAGGATCATCAGGATCCCTGCATCTCTGGCTGATCATTGCGACTGGCTGCCATCTTGCGCCCTATGATCTGTTGCTGTCTGGAGTTCTTTACCCTGCTGCGGGAGATATTGATTCAAGAGAAGTGGAGCAGTCGCTGGGATCTCAGACAGGTAAGAATAGGTCAAAAAAGCGGGCTCAGGAGCAGAGCATAAGGATAATTATACAGATCTTTGACAGACAGCACATCACTTGTCCTACCTGATGAGCTGCAGGACACGCCCCCCTATAGGTGTAGACCATTTACATACCCCATAAAGCCTAATTGGTACACTCCCAGGATGTTGTTAAGAAGTTTCTAAGTGAGGCCTAGTCATTCCTGAATACCTCCACCATCACAGGAGTGGTATTTTCTCTGATTTAAACCCCCTCACATGTACTTTCTCTCCTGATGCAATAACTCTGTGCTCAGCATTTGAGAGTTCACTCCTGTGATGGAGGAGGTGAGCAGTAACAACTAGGCCTTTATTTAGCAATGTCCTTCATGAGGTATATAAATAGCCTACACCTATAGCAAGGGTATTATTCAACTTGAGTCAGGGCTTGATTTGATTTTATCAGTTTGATTTTATCTACAGACACCTGTTACCTGCAGAATTTTTTGTTAAAGGTGGGAAAAATATGTGTCTGTAGCACAAAACTATTTAAAGAAATTGTTTGCTTTGGTTTTCACATTTAGGAGCAATAGAACATTAAAGCACAAAGCTCAATGATTTCCTGCAGGAGAGACTTTGAAGAAGCACAAAGGATATTGATTAAAATTGCAGCAAATTGATTTAGACTGAAAAACTAAGCATGTAGAGAATTTTATTTACAATTATTATCATTTTAATTACTAGGTATAATATGTTTCAGTATGTTATGTATAGCAGCCAATTAGAAGCTGTACTAAAATTAAAATGTAACACTTAAGGATATATTGATAAAAACTATATGAGAGCGAATCATTCTAACAGACTGCATGTACTATACATTTGTTTTATGCAAATGCCAACAAAATCCAATGTTACAATGGGAAGAATCAGAAAATGGCACATTATGCCTACTAGATGCAGTTGATGGTCACAAGGAATAAGTATTTATTTCCTGTGATCGTCAGTTTAATCAAATGGCCATAATGTGGTATTTTCTTGATTCATGTTATTCTTATGAATGAAAAACAACCCACCTGTAGAGAAAATAGCTTAGAAACATAGGATGTCACGGGCATTTGCACAGAACAAATGTATGTGCAGTTTTACAGGATGAAATGTTCTGCAATTTTATAAACAGCTCTTAGAGAGAAGGTTGCTATCAGCAATGTTAGAGTATAACAATAACATCAAACATTAGACCCACTTTCCAAGTTATGGAAGTACTAGCATATATAATTAATTGTCACCGATTCGTCCAGTGGATGGGATAGCTTTGGAGGTATTTTAAGTCAATACATAAAAATCGATGGTGAGACAAAGATGTCTCCAAAGAGATAGCAATTCGGAGGATCAACCATGGTGTATCAGTGATTTAAAAAAATGTTATTGAAAAATCAACAGTGAGATTTGTCTACTATAGGTAGAATAGCACCATTATAGTGGAGATATCCCCCCAGCACACCAAGATAAAAACACATGCAAAAAATGACAAGGTTATCACAATATGGCACCAATCTTGGGGCCCCAAACACACACACTCCCATGCATAACCAGTTTATGTAAGGATTGGAGCTGCTCAGAATAACTAATCCAGTATGGAAAAGTGATAGGAATGCTAATAGTCTGTGGTGCCGTACTCTGCACCTGGCATGTCCATTAGTAGGGCTTGTGCAATAATTGTGTAGGTTTGTTTAGTTGCCAAGTATGTAGGTCACATGGGATTGTAAGACACACAGTAGTTGGGCGTCCTGAACCGGTTATGCAGGATACATATGCCAGCATGTAGCCAATTGATTGAGCTCTAGATTTACACATTGTTATATGTTTTTAGTTTAAATATTGATATTTGCACTGTTTAGCACTGAAAACTGGCCTCTTAGATACTTTTTTGCAGTGTGAGTAAAAAATGTGGCTCTGTCAGTAAATTTGCCAGTAAAAAATTGGTCAGCATTAATTATGGTGTCCTGTCAGGTAATTTCACTTCAGGGGGGTTGGCAACACTGGCCCCATCACCCATTTATGATGTGATGATTGCCCAGTTTTTTAACCAATAGCGTTGAGGTCAGGCAATCAAAAGGAAGGAGACTTGAAGGGGGAGAGGAGGTTTTGCTTTTTTTTTTTATTTATTTTTTTTTTTTTTAGCAATTTTGTCTGAGTATAGATCTATGTTTGTCCCAAGCATATTAGAACCCAGATGTTTGATACAGGTGTGGCAAAGGGCATGTCTAAACTCCAAAATAAAAGTGTAATATATTGCAACATACTAGTCCTTAGATGTGGTGGCTGCATTAATGTTCTTTTTTCAGGCTAAGAACATTTTCAGCAAGTATGGAAATACCTATTGATCTTTCCAGAAATGCAATGTCTTTGTCCCTGTGAGCTAAAAAGATAGCAAAACAGCTTTTTTTTTCCTTTTGTAAACTACTAATCCCATCAGATATCATGTAATGGAGACTGAACAAAGACAGACATGTCCATCCTGTGCGACAATCCTTGCTCAATCCATAGATACAGTTGGGCATTAATTGTAGCCACAAAGGGACAAGAATTGTTTATGCAAAGGATTGCAGTGAAAATAAATTGAAAAAAAAAAAACATATGCAGGAAACAAATAAATCCCAGCATTAGTGTTTTTTTTTCTTACCTGGGAAACCCTTAAATTGCTTTTACCTTTCTGCAAGGGCTGGAGCCAAAATTGTACTTTAAAGTGGAACTAAAGGCAAAAGCTAACGCTAAACCTACTCCCATTCTAAGCCTAATCTATTTAATGCTGTAAAGAAAAGATCATTATACTTACCTATTTTGTAGCCACCTCCAGATCGGTTCCAGGCTGAGCTGTTAGCGGCAGCCTCAGTGTGTAGACAGGGTCGGTGCTACCACTAGATGGACTAGGCAGCCACCTAGGGCGCACTGCCGCCTAGGGTGCCCGGCCACTTGCTCTCTTCTCCTGCACTGTACACACACAGAGCTTGCAACTATCTACCAGGCAGCCACTCTGACATGTGTCAATCAGCTCTCTCATCCCTCCCATGTGCGGGTCTCCGCTCTAATACTCTGGCATGTGTATCCAGCACCCCCCCAAGGCCGCTCTCCGATCTGACATGTTTTCAGCACCCATCCCATCCCCCCTCCCCCCAGCCCACTCTCTGCCCTGACCCAGAGCAGAGAGCATTCTGACAGTGACATGTGTCCAGGTCCAGCAACTGCCCCCCCCCCCCCCCCCCCCGACCGCTCTGCGTTTTCCACCTGTTCTGACAGTGACATGTGTCCAGGTCCTGCAGCCCTTCCTTTCACGGAGGACGCTCTCTGCTTAACGATCTCAGCTCTGACATGTGTCCACCCCCCCGGACCTGCTCTGCTCTGATAGGCTGCATTTATGGGCACTGATAAGGCTGCATTTATGGGTGCTGGTAGTTGGTGTATACATGGGCAGGCCAAAGGGGTGGATTCAGGGATGGAGCAAATGGGGGGGGGACTAGGTTTCGCCTAGAGTGTCAAAAATCATTGCTCCATCCCTGTGTGTAGAAGAGGCAGCTGACAACAGAAGCCCCTTTGTAAGTCTATAGGTGATGTCACTTCCCAGGCATTTCCCAGCCATTGTCTGCTTTCTCCTGCAGGGCGCCGCTGCAGACTGGACCAGAGCAGTTTAAGAATAAGTATGTATAGTGACCTTTTCTTTACAGGGTTAGATAGATTAGGCTTAGAATGTGAGTGGGAGTAGATTTAGCTAGATTTTTCCTTTACTTCCACATTAACTGCTGGACATGAGCTTATGCCACTTGACAGAAGTAGTAAGTCGCCATTTTTTTTTTACTGATGCAATAGGCAGTAAAATCAGAGACCTACTGAAGGGTCACTATATAATATAAACAGTTTGGGTATCCCCAATATGGACTAGGGCAGGGTCCTTCAAACTATGGCCCATGGGCCGCATACTGCCAGCCACGGTCTTTTACCCAGAACCCCTGGCCGTTCGGGCAATGGAGCCCCCACAATGCATGGTTCGCCTGGAAAGATGCATTCCCCGTGGACCCCACATCTTTGACTGATATACATCTTGTGCAATCTGCACCAGACATTGCTGGTCTTTACTCCTATATCAGCAACACTAGAATGGAGCCCATTTGTCCTTCTGTTCCAGATACTCTGGGTCGCACCTATAATTATGCTCCCTGTGTTCCTGTTTGACCCTACTACCACAGCTTCCAGACCAGGCATTCCTTTCGGCCCTAGCACCCTGGCGGTGTGTTTGTTTCACATTAAGCAGATATATGCATCATGCATCCTCCCCTGATGATTGGATAGATCTCATGAAACGTGTTGGGATTAACCTAGATGCAATGCATACATACTTACATGGTCTTTGGATCCAGACAATACCATGAATTACAGCTGTTATATTATAGTGATTTTTTTTTTATTACTGGGGACAATACTACTGTATATTCTATTTATGCTTTTAATATGTACAGTAAATTACTTGGATACATGATTTGTATTGTCTGCCATGTACTTATTCAATCATGGCAAACAAATAAATACTTGTTCATGTTTCACTTTGACTCCTTCGATTAGCCACAATATACACACCTCATTTAAAGTCCAAACCCTCTTTCTTGATGTAATTGAATAGGGATGGAGATGTATGTTACCATGCATCTCATTTAAAGTCCCAAAAGCCCCCTCTATTGCATAGGGGGAAACAGGCCCAATCTCAGGCACTGTCCAGGATGGGGGGAATGACAAAGGGAGCCCGCTCCAGTGCAGGAAAGCTTCACAAGTATTTCCCTCCTGTTGAAAGTGGTAAGTCCTCCGGCGCTCCTCTATTTAATCCCCAAGCACTGGAGAGGCTGGCTGCATTACTGTGCACAGGTGAGGGTGCATTACTGGGCGCAGGTCAGGCTGTATAGATGGGCACTGGTAAGGCTGGATTACTGGGCACAGGTCAGGCTGAATTACCGGGCATATGTCAGACTGAATTACTGGTTACAGGTCATGCTGCATTACTGGACACAGGTCAGGCTGTATTACTGGGCACTGGTAAGACTGCATTGCTGGGCACTGGTAAGACTGCATTACTGGGCACAGGTCAGGCTGCATAGATGGGCACTCCCAGATACTCTAGTGTAGGAGTGCAGGAATGAGCCCTGCTGAAAAGCATTGCATCAAAATTGTAATTACATGCCCCTGTTAAACAGGGGATGAAAAATGGGGCCTTAGCCACTGGTGGCGGCTCACAGAACCAAAAATGTTCTTCCAAGCTATCAGCAGGATCATTGAGGAGGAAGAGGATAGTCAGTCAACATAACAGGATAGTCACTCTGCATCAGCATGGGCAGTCTTGAAGGGATGTGAAATAAAAAAAAAAAATATACGGTTACATCAGCTTCAGCAGAACTGAATGTGCGTTCCCAAAGAACGCTGGATGCAGGACAGGCCAGTAGCTCAATTGCATACTGTGCAAGCTCTAGCCAGTGATCCATCCTCAAGACCCAGTAAGCCAGAGGATTTTCGGTGGGAAAGGTGTCCAAGTCTGACCTTGCCCCTAGGTATTCCTGCACCATGTAAATCAGGCGCTGGCGATGGTTGCTGGAACCGATCATACCTTGGGGCTGCGGAAAAAATTGTCTGAACGCATCAGTCAAATGGCTACCTTCTCCACCGCTCCACCGCTGTGACTGACCAAAGCCTCAGCAATACGTTGTCCAGGACCAGGAGTTTGTAACCTCCCAGTCTGTGGGAACGCGTTGCACAGACCTTTCTGCAAGGCCTTCCGGAGATGTCTCATCCTCTGCTCCCTCTGCAATGGCAAGATAAGATACCATGGATCAAGGAGAGTTGCCAGCCAGTAATGTTCCCTCTCCTTTATCTGAAGAATACGCAAGCTTTGCAGGATCAGGGAGGCCATACAGCGTAAGCATTCGGTCCAGAGTCCTCTGGGTCACTAAGGACGACATGATCCGCAGCCACCTCCTCCCAGCCACGTACAAGTCCACGGGTTTCTTGGGACTGTAAGTCATCCCTAAAAGACTGCTGATGTTGAGTGCCAGGCTCCACCTCCATGCTGACACAATCCTCCTCCTCTTCGTCCTCTTCCTGTGTGATCGTTGGGACAGCAGGAACACTGTCTGGATAAAGGGGGCCTTGAGAGGCCAGGAAGTCCTCCTCTTCCTGCCTCTGTTCTGCCTCAAGTGCCCTGTCCATTATTCCACGCAGTGTATGCTCCAACAGGTGGACAAGAGGTACAGTGTCACTGATGCATGCACTGTCACTGCTCACCATCCTCGTGGCCTCCTCAAATGGTGACAGTACAGTGCATGCATCCCTGATCATGCCCCACTGGCATGGCGGAAAAAAAACAAGCTCCCCTGACCCTGTCCTGGTGCCGTAGTCGCACAGGTACTCATTGATGGCCCTCTGCTGCATGTGCAGCCGCTGCAGCATAGTCAACGTTGAGTTCCACCTGGTGGGCATCTCACAGATAAGGCGGTTCTTGGGCAGGTTCAATTCCTTTTGGAGCTCAGCCAGCCGAGCACTGGCATTATATGACCGGCGGAAATGCACACAGCCTTTCCTGGCCTGCCTCAGGACATCCTGTAAGCCCGGGTACCTGCCCAAGAACTGCTGCACCACCAAGTTAAGGACGTGAGCCACACAGGGCACATGGGTCAGTTGTCCCTGTCGGAGGGCGGAGAGGAGGTTGGTGCCATTGTCGCAAACCACCATTCGTGGCTTAAGCTGGCATGGCGTCAACCACCTCTCAGCCTGCCCTGCAGAGTTGACAAAATATCTGCCCCAGTGTGGCTCCTGTCCCCCAAGCACACCAGCGCAAGCATGGCATGGCATATTTTTCCTGCGTACTTGCGTAGCCCCTTGAACACCTATGGAGCACCGCTGGTTCCGAGGACAAAGCACAGGAAGAGGCTATAGAGGAAGAAGAAGAGGAGGGGGTGGAGGAGAGAGGTGTGTCACCACCAGTAGTAGCATTTTGGAGGCGTGGTGGCGGAACAACCTCCAACACTAATGCACCTTGTCCTGCATCCTTCCCAGCTGCCAGAAGAGTAACCCAATGCGCTGTGAAAGATAGGTAACATCCCTGTCCATGCCTGCTGGACCATTAGTCAGCGGTAATAAGCACCTTACCGCTGACTGCCCTGTCCAGTGAGGCATGGACACTGCTTTCCCTATGCCGGTAGAGTGCCGGAATCGACTTCCGTGAGAAAAAGTGGCGTTTGGGGACCTGCCACTGAGGAACCGCACATTGCACAAACTCACAGAAGGCGGCCGAGTCTACCAACTGAAAAGGCAGCAGTTGAAGCGCTAGCAATTTAGTCAAGCTGGGATTCAACCGCTGGGCATGTGGATAGCTGGGAGTAAACTTCGTTTGACGGTTCAGCAGCTGGGGCAGAGAAATTTGACTGGTACAATCGGACGTCCGTGTACTGCTAGCAGAGTGCCCGCAAGTACTTGGCTGTGACACACCTAATTATACACCTTCATTCCTCTCAGTGCAGGTTTCAGAGAGGACTGAAGGTATAGTGGGGTTGGAGATCCCAGCAGATGAGGAGCAAGGAGAGGTCCGCTTTGTTCTTTGGTGTGGGTCTTTAAGGTACGCTTGCCAACAAGCTGCATGGCAGGTCAACATATGTCTGGTCAAGCATGTGGGACCCAAGCGGCTGATGTTTTGGCCACGTGAGATACGCTTGAGACATATGTTGCAAACAGTAGCAGTGCGATCTGATGCACTCGTCTCAAAAAAGGCCCACACTAAATAACTTTTGGAATAACGCGCAGAGGCAGCGCCCTGCACAGACGGAGCTCTGCGGTGTGATTCAGTCGGTGTGTGCTGCCCTTAAGCTGGCCCCCAGAGGGCACCCTGTCTCATTGGAGATGTGCCTCCTCCTCTCTCTTATCAGGCACCCACGTGGAGTCAGTGACCTCATCCTCCCCTCCCTCTTCATCACTGGAGCAAACCTGGCAGTATGCTGCAGCTGTTGGAACATGACTGCCAGATTGCTGTCCTTCTTAAGCATCCCTTCTCTCTGGGCTCATGCTACTGCCTTCCTCTAGCTGGGTATCATCAGAGCCTTCAAAACTCTTGGCATCCTCCTGGAGCATGTACCCAACACTGTGCTCAAACAGTTCGGGGGACTCCTCAGGAGGACATGGTGGGTCTAAGGAAGGAGTGATTGATGACATTGAGATGAGGGAAGAGGACGTGTTGGCAGCTGCTTTGCCAGTACCCTGAGCCTGGGGGAGAGAGGATGAGGAAGATGAGGAGGGCTTGGTCATCCACTCTACCAAGTCTTTGGCATGTTGCGGCTCAACACGTCCAGCTGCCAAAAATAAGGACAAGCGTGTCCCATGGCCACATGCTGATGACCATGCACCACTTCCACGACCAGCACTGTTGCCCTCTTTTATTGGCTCATGACTGTCTGCCTCTCCTTGTTGGTCTTCCAGACATACTAATGGCCTGCAGGGAGATGAGAACACCAGCAATTGGGGGTAGCTTCAGGTGTATACTGTGCAGGAAGCCCAATACACTGACTGTAACTGCTCCAGATGCCTGTGGTATAGAAATGGAACAACACCAACAATTGGGAGAGCTTCAGGTGTATACTGTGCAGGAGGAACAATACACCAACTGCTGCAGCTGCCTGTGGTATAGGAACAGAACAACACTAGCAATTGGGGGTAGCTTCAGGTATATACTATGCAGGAGGCACAATACACGCACTGTAACTGCTGCAGATGCCTGTGGTATAGAAACAGAACAACACCAGCAATAGGGGAAGCTTCAGATTTATACTGTGCAGGAAGCACAATACACCAACTCTAACTGCTACAGCTGCCTGTGGTATAGTAACAGAACAACACCAGCAATTGGGGATAGCTTCAGGTGTATACTGTGCAGGAAGCCCAATACACCAACTCTAACTGAGCTAAGTTCAATCACAAGAAAAGAAGACTCTGTCCCTGCCTATCCTATCTCTCTGAACGCCGCAACACACTACACAAGGCCGCATCGCAGGTGGCCTTATATAGTGTGGGGTGTGTACTAAACCCCCTGAGCTATAATTGGCCACAGGCATCCTGCCTGTGGCCAATTATGGCTCTCCTTGCTGCCGGCGCTGTGATTGGCCAAGCATGCGGGTCACAGTGCATGCTTGGCCAATCATCAGCCAGCAATGCACTGCGATGGCGCAATGCATTGTGGGTCATGAGCGCCACGTGAATATGGCGTGAATGGCCCACAAATTCCTGGCTTCGCCGCATGGGCGAACAACCAGTGTTCGAGTCCAAAATGCATTCGACTCCAACACCCAGCTCATCCCTACAGGGAACTGATCAACTGTATTGTTTGGCACTGATCAGGTTGCATATATAGTCACTGGTAATGCTGCATTGCTGATCACTGGTAAGGCTGCATTACTGGCCACATCTCAGGCTGCATAGATGGGAACAGGTCAGGCTGCATCGATGGGCACTGGTAAGGCTGCATAGATGGACACTGGTCAGGCTACAATGCTGGGCACTGGTGAGGCAGCATTGCTAGGCACTGGAGACGCTGACTTTTCTGCTCGGCACTTGTGAGGCTGGGTTGCGGGGCACTGATCAGGCTGCATTGCTGGGCACTGATCTGGCGGCATTGATGGGCACTGGAGAGGCTAGTTGTACTGCCGGGCAGTGATCAGGCTGCATTACTGGTTACCGGTGATGCTGCATTGCTGGGCACTGGTGAGGCTGGCTGAGCACTAATCAGACTGCATTGCTGGGCACTGGTCAGGCTGCATTGCTGGGCACTGGAAAGGCTGTCTGTTCTGCTTGGCACTGGTCATGCTGCATTTCTGGGCACTGGTCAGGCTGCATTGCTGGGCACTGGAAATGCTGGCTGTTCTGCTGGGCACTGGTCATGCTGCATTGCTGGGCACTGGTCAGGCTGCATTGGTGGGCACTGGTAATGCTGCATTGCTGGGCACTGGAGAGGCTGACTGTGCTGCTGGGCACTGGTCAGGCTTAATTCCTGGGCACTGGTGAGGCTACATTCCTGGACACTTGCGAGGCTGAGTTGCTGGGCACTGGTGAGGCTGTGTTGTTGGGCCCTGGTGAGGCTGTGTTGCTGGGCACTAGTGAGGCTGCGCTGATGGGCACTGACTGGCAAGGCTGCATTGAGTCAGCCTCCCAACAGTCTGAGAGACAGTGAACTGGCCCCCTGTTTAAAACGTTTGAGGACCCCTGGACTAGGGCTTTCCACATCATATACTGAGACCTTGTTAAACTATCTTCCACAATGTTATTACATCTACATTAACAACATTTTAAAAATTAAATAATTTATCATCAGCTACAAAGTAGCTTAGAGTATACAGCTAAAGAGACTGTTTTTGCAGGCTAACATTTATAAAACTATGCTAATACAAATAATATTACCCTATTCCTTTATTATCTACATCACTCCAAACAAAATAGGCTTTTTTGCATCAGAAAAAGGGAAAAAGTTGTGCAAACAATGTTATTTTTTAACAGAGTTACTTGTTTTGAAGTTGGAAGATAATGTTTTTATGTGTCTATAAGCACCTGACATAATTTTAAATTGCTACAGGATCATTCCATTTTAGCACATCAAATGTGAAGACTTGCGCTTCCTAACTCATTTAAGGCTATTATCAAAATTTCCATCTTTAGGCTTGACTTATATGCATAACAACAGCCCACTTTTCTATCATTTGTGATCTAGGACTAAACAACACATTGGGGGTTATTTATGAAAGGCAAATCCACTTTGCACTGCAAGTGCACTTGGAAGTAAAGTCACTGTAGATCTGAGGGGGACATGCAAGGAAAATAAAAAACAGCATTTTAGCTTGCACATGATTGGATGATAAAATTAGCAGAGCTTCCACTTATTTCAGATCTACCCCTTAGATTTAGAGCAACTGCACTTCCAAATGCACTTGCAGTGCAAAGTAGAGTTCCCTTTTGTAAATAACCCCCATTGCCTTTACAACTGAACATTAAGTATGGAAGAATTTGTTACCTCTAATCCATAATATAAAAGCCTGATTCACCCTTATTAAATAGACAGACATAATCATTACTTATTATTATTTACTTGTTAAATATAATGCAATGTTGGCCCTCATAGCTGCTTATTCAGTTTGCTCCCCTGTTGTTCCCTTTACCCTTGGAAAGGAAGAGACAAAGCCCTGTGCATGTTATGGGTACTTCTCCCCCAGCTTTCACCTGTGGCACCTGAGCGTATCGTTGGGAATATAATGTACTCCAGACCCTGGCAAGAAAATGTTCTCAGCATTGTGCACAGCATCTTCTTGTGACATTTACATTGGTCACCATTCACTTGAATCTCATTGGCAGGGGGGGTTACATCACCATGAACTACATAAGCCAGATGAAATGTGAGTATATTATTTAATTCCTCTCTTAATTCCAGGTGTTTTTTTCCTGTTAATGTGCCAGAGTTGTTTTAAAGTGTATGCCCAACCACAACTTTTTTGGAGAGGTTTAGGATTACAACCCCTGTGATGTTTTTAATAGTATCTAGGGCTCTGTTAGAAAGTTTTTGCCTCACTTCCTTTCTCAGTGACAACAGTTACACTAGGAAGGAATAATCTCCAAAAGCAGAGTGCAGTGTCAAATTAATATATCTGCTTTTGGGCAAGTGACCAGATCCAGGGTATGGATCCACTGTAGCGTGTGGTTTGGGGCCCCCTGGGTCAGTGTTACAAACTCTTAATCAAGTAACACATAAATAATCTTTTTTTTAAGTAGTGGAAGGCTAGAAGTGCTGTCCTCTTTTTTTGCTGTCCTTTTTGAAGATTTTACCTCACTTTCTGTCTGCTTCAACCAGTGGTCTCCAAACTGCAACCATGAGCTGAAAGCCGGCCTTTGCTTGCCTTTATCTTGCCCTCTGGGCACTATTCTTTCCACAGACACAAACAAGGGGACACCATTCCTTCCATAACACCAGGAGTGGGGAACTGTTCCTCTCACTGACACCTACAATGGGGCATTTGTCCTTACACTGGCATGAATGATGGGGCACTATTTCTCCCACTGACAACAAGAGTGGGGAACCGTTCCTCTCACTGACACCTACAATGGGGCATTTGCAGGTGCCTGCATGCTGAAGGCTGGAGCTTGGAGATACAGGATCCTCTCGGAGGAAGGCATGACGACTGATCACCAGAACTGTTCAGCGGAAGCCAGGCAGGTAAGTATGGATTCAGGAACAACTGCAACGTCAGGAACAGGCAAAGGTTTGCAAATGGCTGGCAACAAGGTACATAAACGGAAGCAAAGTTCATAGTCAAGGACAGGTAGAGGTTGGCAATGGGCTGGCAGCGAAGTACAGAATCAGGAAGCAGAGCCGTAGTAGAGAATCCAAGCCGAGGTCTGTATAATCAGCAAAGGTAGATAACAGGCAGGGGGGATCCAGGACAATGGTCAAGGAAACTGGGTTTGTCAGGAGCAAGGTAACAGGTCAAACTAGCACTGGTATCAGACAGAGACTCTGTTTTTATAGGGCACCATGTGACAGGATTGGTGGACGTGAATGTGCGTGCGTGAGTGCGCACACACGTTCGCATGAGTGTGTGAGTTCAAATTGGTGCGTGAGTGCACGCGTTCGTTCCGTAACTCATTTGCCTCTGTTAGGGACACCGCGCATGGCTATTGCCATTAGCGGAATGGGAATTAGCCACTGCTGCACAGAGACGGGCATTAGCACTGTGAGTTCTCTGACACATTCACAACTCTACCCCAAGCTACATCACCAGTCTTGTATCCAAATCATCCTCTCTGCTCTTCTCAAGACCTCCTACTCTCAAGCTCTCTCGTCTCCTCCTCCCTTGCTCATCCCCAGGATTTCTCCAGAGCCTCTCCCATCCTCTGGAACTAGCTACCTCCACTGGTCCAGCTATCCCCTACTCCTGCTACCTTCTGGCGATCCCTGAAAACTCATCTCTTCAAGAAAGCCTATCACGTCGCAACTAATCTTCTAACACTTCCATCAGCTCATTCCCCACAGTTACAACCTTTTGTACCACCTGCCCCACCCTATTAGATTTTAAGCTCTTCTGAGCAGGGCCCTCTTATTCCTCTTGTATTTTATTGTATTGTGACTGTATTGTCTCCTTTTATATTGTAAAGTGCTACGTAAACTCTTGGCGCTATATAAATTCTTAATAATAATGCATCCGTATGCTAAAAGTGCCCATGACGCAAGCATACCATAGCGATTTATCCCTGCTCTTGTCATTTGTTTTAAATCAGGTCACTATGACGTGTTACGTTTTTAAACCACAGAAGACCATTTTGAAATGCTACTAGCTAGTAGGAGCTGTTCCATTTAACAACCATCTTGATTATGGAAGTTTCTTGCAATCTCATAGTGGGAATATGGATCGCAGCTTCATAACTATAAAGCAAACAGTAATTTGAATCGGTTCATGAGTCAAATATTTAGTAGAGTTTATTTCAATATATAAGTCATATTTTGAAATTATTTGGCCTTAAATAACAGAGTTATATTCTTTAAGCAGTAAAAACCCATAGAAATTATGTCATCTTTGATCACGTACCAAAAAGACATAGAAAATATATTTAATGAACCATTCATGTGGTTTCTTGTTGAATGAGGTTTGTAAGTATTACATGGCATATCAAACCTTCAGGGTTGAGTGACCACAAAATTGTGAAATGTTGCCAATCTATCCTGATTCCAATTTTAATTTACTCAGAATTGTTATATTGGCTGCCAATATTTTAATAACAATTGTAACTATGGAACATGCTTTTCCACTACAAAACCTGCCTCAGCCTCGGAAAGGAATAAACAGATGTTGAACTATTTTTATAAAGGCAAGGTAAATTTCCTCTTACTAGCTTTTCATTAGGTCAGTGCAAGGCTCAGGATGAAGCAGGTTATGTCCTAAGCTATCGACATATTAATCACACTAGCAAAATGCCAAACAGCAGGTGTTACAATATTAAAACTCACCCTTTATTGCATCTTATTAAAAACAGCATGAAGACACATAACCAATATCTCACTTGTACAATGTTTGAAAATCTTCAGCAAGCATGATATTGTTGATTCACAAGCCTGCTGTTCTTAATGGAAAGAGGTTCTTTATGGTTTAAAAGATCATGCAAAAGTTTGTGTTTTGCAAAGTCATACTAATATAATCAGAGTTAGATTTTTCTTATTAAAATCATTAGTGGAATATAGGTAAAAAGAAGATCACATAAGTTACACAACATTCACTCAGGATTCTCACAGTTTATTCAATGTAAACCAATTAGAACATTGTATGAATCTTGGGTGAAAGTTGTGTAAATCGTGGGCAAAAACATTTACAAATGGAATGCAATATTACATAAATAGAACATTTAATTAAAACAACTTAAAAATTACAATAGTCCCGGTTCACATATATGTGATATGGGAACCAGTGATACAGGAACAATCTGTATGGCTGAATTTGCATCGCATAGATATCGCATGTGATCTGCACAGCAATGCGGTGCGAAACACATGCGATGTCTAACATCGCACCAGCGTGAACCCAGCCTAAATCATCCTCCCTCTCTTACTCTCTGTCTCCCTCTCAATCCTTTTTGATGTGCTGTTAAATACTGGTAAAGATTTGAAGTTAAAATGTTTTTGTTGTTTAATTGTGTTTTCTCATGGCTAGCCGTTTGTTGTCTACAGCAATGTTTCTCAACTCCAGTGCTCAAATACCCCCAACAGGTCATGTTTTCAGGATTTCCCTCAGATGAAATGCCTGTGGTAATTACTAAGGCAGTGAAACTGATCAAATCACCTGTGTAAAATTATTGAAAACCTGAAAATATGACCTGTTGGGGGTACTTGGGAACTGGAGTTGAGAAACATTGGTCTACAGTACTCACTCTGAACACAAACCTATTGTTTTCCAGAAGCAATCTAACATACAGAGATTGAGATGCTTCACTTCTTTTCACATATCTCAAACTGTGTAATCCTTGTTGATCTTATGGTCTCAGCTTTGAAACAAGATGTTGGCCATAATTTTTACAGGAAATCGTATGTTTATTTCTCTTTTTTTTGTACTGGTATGATTACCACTAACTGATTTCACAATACTACCTCTATATCTTTGTGCAGCTGAAGACCACTGTTTTTGTACCTTTTGTAAAATACTCAATAAAAAGTGATTATACAAAAAAAAAAATAGATACTGGTAAACAAAGGTGTTTTAAACGTGCCCTAGTAATCACCACTCCGCGCCACTTGGAGCAATTTCCTATGGTTATAAATATACTGATAATAATATACCCTAATGCAGCTACTTTGTTAAAAAAAAATGTAAAAGAGACAATATTAAAAAAGTTCCCAAATAAATGTCCTTTTGAAATATTGTAGCAGCTCTTTTTTTTATCCACAATAAAGTGCAAACACACAATCTCATGTGAAATCCATCGATGAGAGAAGCATATAAAGTGGCAAGGAGAAAGTCTTTGCTGTGATCTGTATAAAGCTTCCACCAAAACTTCACCAAGTGTGGCAAAATCTCCCCTGTGGGAATGCACTCACCAGAAAGCCAGCAATATTAAGCCTTTCAATATAGAAAATCTTTTCCACTTTTCCACTGCTCCATGGATGGTGAAGGATGGTGAAGTCTAAAAGCACCCTGTTGGCTCTTATTCACCAGTATCTCCTGAAGAATAGATACAGCAAGGCTGCCAGAGAGCTGCACCTAGAGAACGGAGAGAATTTTGCTACCACAAAGATCACTTTGCAACGTGTTTACAAACTCTGGACAAATGGAGCAGTGGAAAAGATTTTCTATATTGAAAGGCTTACTATTGCTGTTTTTCTGGTGAGTACATTATGATTTCACTGAAAATACTGGAACCTGGTGGCCAGTAGAAGAAAGGATGTATCAGTTAGTTTTTATGAAATCACTGGCAAGTACGCTCATCAATATAAGCCCCAATACGAATGGGGTGGGGGCAGGAAAGACGAGGGGTATAGATAATAAAACACTTTAACAAAGAAATCAGTTCCGTTAAATTGACTCAAACTCATTATAGGTATGAAAACACATAACCAATCAAGACTTATATTGGATAGGAGGTGAAGCCCTCTTATGTGTGTGTACCAAATACAGCAAATAAAGAAAATGGCTAGCAGCTCAATTCATTTTAAGTAACTTGGCAGATGCATGTTGGAGGGATAATAAATTGAAAGTACATAAAATACATATTTTTCCTTCAAACCAAACCCATTTATGACCTGTTTCTAAAATCTGATCCATGTAATATTGGCTTATATAACGTTAACTTAAACAGATATCACAGTGGTATGTTTTTAACCACCTCAGCCCCGGAGAATTTTACCCCCTTCCTAACCAGAGCACTTTTTGTGTTTCGGCACTGCGTCACTTTAACTGACAATTGCGCGGTCGTGTGACATTGTACCCAAAAAAAATTGATGTCCTTTTTTTCCCACAAATAGAGCTTCCATCAATTTTATAGTACTCTTACAGCTGTCATTCTACTCTGATAGGAATGGTACTCTAATGCCCGGTACACACGGTCGGAAATTCCGACAGAAAAGGTCCGATCGGATTATATTGTCAGAAAATCCGATCGTGTGTGGGCTCTATCAGACTTTTTCCGACGGAAATAATTTGAGAGCAGGAACTCAAATTTTCCGACAAAAAAATCCGATCAGACTTTTTTAGATCGTTTGTAGAGAATTTCGATCAGACAAAGTGCCACACATGCTCAGATCAAATTACGAGACCAAAGCTATTGGCTACTAGCCTCAACGTAGGCCCATACTAACGAACGAACGTCATCATGTTCCGAATGATCGGATTTTCCGACAAATTTGTCTGACCGTGTGTATGCAACACCAGTTTAGGACAAAATCCACTTTGTGGTCGGAATGTCTGACCATGTGTACAAGGCATAAGAGCCCTTTCACAGTGGGGCGTCGGCGGTAAAGCCCCGCTAAATACCGCTTTACCGTTGTTTTTGCTGGGTTTATGGCTGGAAAAGGGTTAAAATTACCCGCAAAACTCTCTCCTGATGCAGATAAAAGTGATCTTGTGGCAAATCTGCCACAGAGACCACTATTATCAGAAACAGGACCGCCCGCCGAAGAAGAGGATACCAGGGTTATGGCAGCTAGCTGCTGCCATAACAAAGATATCCCTCTTCAAAGTTAGGACGCATGTCGGCATGCGGTGTCCCGGAAGTGGTTAAATTAGGGATAGGCATTCATGCATTCATGCATATTTGTCTATTTTTGCTGCTTCATATAGTATCACATATTACTGCAATTTTTGTTGTGTGTGTGTGTGTGTTTTTTTGTTGTTTTTTATTGTATCATTTTTATTGTTTTTGAGAATGTTCTTTTTCATATTATAAATGTTCTTTTTTATGTTTTGCTAAATGTTCACCCTAACAAAAAAATAATTAAAATGTAATCCAGTGTTATGTATTGATTTTATTCAAATATTTTTATGTTTTTATAAAGATCAGATTTTGTCATAATGCACTATTCAGTGAACTGAGGTACATTTTTTCTACTTCAGCCACTTTGGCTTAGATTTTTATGACAATTCACTGCTCTTCACTTATTAATGAATAGCCCCGATAAAAACGGACACTTGGACAAACAACAAGAAAAACTAGTGTCAAAGATATTAATGGAAAATTGAGAGATAAGAAATAAGATTGCTGCCACCTAAGTGCCGGTGAATCGACAGCATAGGTGTGTGTAGCCTATTGCATTAGGGTGTGCACCCCAAAGATCAAACACACATGTCTAAACCACTGGCAACAAAAGTGAGTACACCCCTAAGTGAAAATGTCCAAACTGTGCCCAAAGTGTCAATAAAATGTTGAGGAGTTGAAAAGGTGAAACCCCATTGGAGAGGTGGTCACTACATTAAAGCGCTCAATCTACGTGAATCTTTCTGTGTATATGAGACCAAGGTCTTGGCACCCAGGGGACTCAATGCTGACTTGGATTTAAACTGCTTTATTAGAAATAATTGAAGATAACAAAGGGGTCACCCTAAGAAAGTTTTAAGAATTGAAAGCTAGGTGAATATAAGGTGGATTAATTCATTTAGCATAATAAGGAATAGTAAATATTAAAGCAGAAGTCCCACACATTTTTTTTTTTAAAGTCAACAGCTACAAATACTGCAGCTGCTGACTTTTAAAATAAGGACACTTACCTTTCCCAGGGTCCAGCGATGTTGGCACACAAGGCCGAACCATCCCTCGGTCCTCGGATGCTGCTGCCGCCATTTTCAGTAAGGGAATCAGGAAATTAAGCCTTGCGGCTTCACTTCCCGGTTCCCTACTGCGCAGCTACAAGTCGCGCTGGGCAATCCGAATGGTCCCTGTTGTCCCTGGGATCCGTGTGTCCCAGCAGATAGCGCGGGGTGACGGGAAGAGGCGTAGACTTCCATGGGAGTCTATGCCCAGAAGTGGATACAAATACCTGTCTTAGACAGGTATCTGCACCCCCTCCCCCCTGAAAGGTGTCAAATGTGACACCGGAGGGGGGGAGGGTTCCGAAAAGCGGAGGTTAAATTTTTGTGTGAACCTCCACTTTAAGGTCAATGTGGAAATGTATAGTTTAAATAGAGAACAATCAATAAATACATTTTATTTTGTATAAGACATATTAAGTGATTCAGTGGTAGAATTTTCGCCTGCCACAATGGTGAAAGTGTGTTCTGGGGCCAGCAGGAAGTGGGTGGACTTGTAGTCACTCGGATCTGCTGTAGAGAAGCTTGGGAAGTTACTATAGCAATGACAGGATATTAAAAGGCTCGGGTGAGGTATCCTCCCCTATCTGCTGAGGAAGACCATTCAGAGGTCGATACATGTGAAGAGGAGAGCATCCGAGCCTGTGACATTGCACAGCCATGGTGGTGAGCGAGCGGACACTCGCAATACATCTAGAAAGCAAATTTTGTTCTAGGAAGTGTCCTCTTTTAGCGGGGTTTTAAATAAAACTTTTATAGCAGAGAGCACTATGTCGGATGTGTTTTTGATTACATGATACATGAGTCCCTTGAAGTGGAGGAACAGCTGAATAATCTCAGCGATAAACCCCCTATCTGTGAGGGACACATTGGGTGGAGCGGAGATCGTGAAAGGGAGAAATTGAACAGCTGAGTCCTGAGAGAAAGAAAAGAAGTTTGGGGAGTGAAAATAAAGAGTTTATTTGAGTCTTCTTGACTCATCCTTGAGGTGAGCAGATTAGATAGATGGTGGTGGTGTGCACAAGCAATAAGAATTAGTGAGAAGCACGGTGATATGATAATAACACTGGAGCACTACTATCAAGATTGATATTTTGAATTATAGGACATTTATTATGAATTTTTATGAATTTGAATTTGTTTGCATGTATACATAGCACTAAACATAGCTTTGCATTAGCACTGTAATAGCGCTGCACTGTGTGTATGCATGTGTGTCCTTTGGTACACATACACACACACACACATATATATATATATATATATATATATATATATATATATATATATATATATATATATATATATATTTCAAAGTGTAGTGATTTTACTTAAAGTGTATAGCGGCTGCAACTTTGCACTTGATTAATTATTAGGGTGGCGCTGATTGTTTCATACATTTGAACACCCCTGTAGGCCCAAGCTTAAGCCCTGGGTTCTTTCCCCACTCGAGCCTCTACCTGGGAAAGGAGGGAAAACAATAGACACTTCTTCTTTCAAAGGTCAAAATTAAGGACCCTCCCAGACTGCAATACAGCTTGTCCTAGGGCACAATATTCAGCAATATATCTTACAACAATGCAAAACCAACTCTGCTCAACCACATCTCTATACTATCATGAAACACAATGCCTCAAACTCAGATGGAAGCAGCCATTTCCCTGACTTATGAACTATTTACTGGCTTCTTTAAAGTTAACGTGGCTCTGCCTCTTTCCTTAGAAAAACTACTGAAAATGAATTCCACTGAACCTGGCAATACTGGTCAAATATTAAAACAGTCCTACAGTATATACAGTGAGCAAAAGTACCTCATAATAGAACATTTTAAGCAGCTGCCATAAACAAGCCTTTCATGTATTGCAGATGTATTGCAGCATAGTAGGGGTGATATTATCTACATTCCAGATAGCAAGGATAACTTGCCACACATTTGTGGCAGTATTGAATAGTAAGTCTTGTGAACTTGCTGCACATCTTCCCCGGCAAGTTGTACACTTACAGAGCACTTGAAGTACAAGTTCTAGTTGACACTTTTCCAATTTGTAGCAAATTTGCATGGCAAGTCTCTAGCAAGAGCAAATTTGCAGTGGTAAGTCTACAGCAAGAGCCCTGCAAGTCTATAGCAAGAGCCCCGCAAGTCTATAGCAAGAGCCCCACAAGTCTATAGCAAGAGCCCCGCAAGTCTATAGCAAGAGTGTTATACAAAAAAAAGATGTCAATTTACATTTTTAAAAATTGACTTCTGAAAATTTTATTTGAAGATTAATTTTACAGTTGAGTGTTTTGTTTTAATAAGTGTAATTACTGTGTTTTTTCAATTGTTATATGTTTAAGAAATATCTCTGCACTAGAAAACTACAATTCATCCACTGTTTATTTTTTATGTTACTAAAACCTAAGTAAAATTCCATGTGTTACCTGATGGTGAAATATACTCCTGTGTTTAAGTGAAAATTCAATTAATGTCCAAAGCACCACAGCACAGAAGGCATTTTAATTATATCCTATAGGTGATAGTCCTGTTCTCCTTATAAATCAACAATAGCAGCTGGCAAGTCATTTTATAAAGTCCTGCTAAACAGTTGTGATTTGTTTCTAGAAATCCGAGAAAAGCTTAAATAAACTTTCTAAACCACTTACTCTATGGCCAATTTGTCACAATACTTTTGTGTCTTGTTTTCTTTGGAAAGCAAACCTAATAAATCTTACTGAACTAATTTGGCAGTCTACATGGGGCCCCTTCAAACTGGCAAGACCTAAAAGATACTTTATTTTAATTAGATAGTAGAGAAAAAAAAACACTTACCAGTTTGTCAGATTATAGCTGCAATAGAATGTTTTAAAATGTTAACTATCAATAATAGTTAATATTAAAAATGAAAATGTGAACTAAAATTAAAGTATATTTTTACTTTTGTTGTGAAAAAAAAAAAGATACAATCTTCTCCAGGTTGGTTGTTTGTAGATACATTTGAAGGATTGTGGCAACCTATCATAGAGTGATGCACTTTTACTTAAAGTGATTGTAAAGTCTTGTTTTTTTTTTCTATGAAAATAACAAAAATGTTATACTTAACTGCTCTGTGCAGTGGTTTTGCATACAGCAGCCTAGATCCTCCTCTTCTCGGGTCCCTCTTCTGTACTCCTGTCCCTTCCCTCATGTTGAGTGCCCCCACAGCAAGCAGCTTGCTATGGGGGGCACCTAAGCTGTAGCTCCATGTACCCAGTCAGTCACAGAGCTGCTGACTTTGGCAGCAGCAGGAGCCAATGGCGCCACTGCTGTGTCTCAGCCAATCAGGAAGGAGAGGCAAGGGTGGACATTGCTGGATCGAGAGGGGGCTCAGGTGAGCATTATGGGGGCTGTGGGGTGCTGCTGCACACAGAAGGCTTTTTATCTTAATGCATAGAATGCATTAAGATAAAAACTTTCTAACTTTACAACCACTTTAAAGTAAAACTATATTTCACTACCTCCATTTCAGCGGTGCAGTGTTCAGGATCTCCATGCCCACCACTGACATCTTTGGCCAGTCTTCTTATGAGTTCTAATCTTTGGCCCTTTTGATTGCCCTGGCCAAGGTGATGTCACTCCTGTGCATGCGTGGAAGTTCATTCAATTCCAGCAGATGCCAAATGTGTACATTAAGCAATGTGTGTGCAGCTCAGTGTACAGTGCAAACAGCCAGGTAACAATACTTTAATGTAAAAGGGACATAGTATCTGTCTTCTGTATTAAAATATTTTTTTTAATTGACAGTTAAAAGGGTATTCTATTATATAAAACAGGAGGGTGGTCACATCCTAATTGGGAGTAAAGCTCCCAGAAAGGGAAACCAAGTGGTTAATAAAAAGGCAAAACATTTGCTTGTAATGAGTGGCTAAAAGCATGTATTTATTGTATCAAAACATATAGATAGTAAGTGCAGTGACTTACGTGAATGAAACAGTGAGGATTATTTACTAAAGGAAAATCCACTTTGGACTGCAAGTGCACTTGAATGTAAAGTTGCTGTAGATCCGAGAGGGACATGCAACAGCATTTTAGCTTGCACATGATTGGATGATAAAATCAGCAGAGCTTCCACTCATTTCAGATCTACCCCTTAGATTTAGAGCGCCTGCACTTCCAAGTGCACTTGCAGTGCAAAGAGGATTTGCCTTTCATAAATAACCCCCAGTATATCACAGTGTGCCATCACCCAGAACAATAAAAACAATGTCACTATGATGAGGTCTGGCAATCAATATTTACCACTGTTATTAATGCCAAGGTATGTAGTCCACATAAGCACCAGGGCTCCCCAATCAGACCTACCAACTGGGCAGTAACAAAGCACAAAATGATCAGAATACTCTGTGGCGTCGCTGGGGGGGGGGGGGCGAGGGGTGTGTGCTGCGCCCGGGCGCCACCCGCTCCAGGGATGACACCATCCCAAGGGCGATGAAAGCCTGCTCCCTTGGCTGTTTTTTTTTTTTTTATCAGCCGGATCACACCTCCAGTGCCACGGCCGTGCCTGGCATGTGTTTTCCTGCTCCTCCTCTGTGTCTCTCACTCCTGCCAAGCCTGCTCTGCTCTCCACCCGGGCGACGCAGCTGCACACTGTTCTCTCCAGCTGCCGCCTGCGTGTTCCGTGTACCTGAGCCGCCCAAGCTGGTGTGGTAACTGGAGGGGAGTGTCGGCTTGCGATTGGGGGGGAGATGTCATCCGTTGCCCAAAGTGAGGTGTTGTGACGTGGATCTTGCTGATGAGGTTGGTTTTTGCTGGCCACAGCTATATTATATGTAGGGGTGGTTTGTTCTGAGGGGTCTGTACTAATTGAGGGCGTGGTTTGTTCTGAGGGGGGGTCTATACTAATGGAGGGGGTGGTTTGTTCTGAGGTGGGTCTGTACTAATGGAGGGGGGTGGTTTGTCCTGACGGGGGTCTATACTAATGGAGGGTCGTGGTTTGTCCTGAGGGGAGTCTGTACTAATGGAGGGGGATGTTTTTTCCTGAGGAAGGGGTCTGGACTAATGGAGGGGTGGTTTGTCCTGAGGGGGGATCTGTACTTATGGAGGGGGTGGTTTATCCTGAGGGGGGTCTGTACTAATGGAGGGGGGTGTTTTGTCCTGAGGGTTGGTCTGTACTAATGGAGGGGGTGTTTTTTCCTGAGAGGGAGTCTGTACTAATGGAGGGGGTGGTTTGTCTGGGGGGGTCTGTACTAATTGAGGGGGTGGTTTGTTCTGAGGGGGGTCTGTACTATTGGAGGACAGGGAGGGTTTGTCCTGAGGGGGGTCTGTACTAATGGAGGGGGTCTGTACTGAGAGGAGGGGTCTATACTGAGGGAAGGGGGTCTGTAATGAGGGGGAGGTCTATACTGAGGAAAGGGGTGGTCTGTACTGAGGGGAAGATCTATGCTGAAGGAGGGGAGTATGGACTGATGGAGAGGGGTCTGTACTGAGGGGAGGGGTCTATACTGAGGGAGGGGGGTCTGTACTAAAGGGAAGGGTCTATACTGAGGGAGGTGGTCTGTACTGAGGGGAGGGGTCTATACTGAGGGAGGGAGGTCTGTACTGATGGAGAGAGGTATGTACCGAGGGGGAGGTCTACACTGAGGGAAGGGGGATATGTACTGAGAGGGAGGTCTATGCTGATGGAGGGGGGTCTGTACTGATGGAGGGGGGTCTGTACTGAGGGGAGGGGTCTATACTGAGGGAGGGGGTCTGTACTAAAGGGAGGGGTCCATACTGAGGGAGGGGGTCTGTACTGAGGGGGAGGTCTATGCTGAGGGAAGGGGAGGTCTATGCTGAGGGAAGGGGAGGTCTATACTGAGGGGGAGGTCTATGCTGAGGGAGGGGGGTCTGTATTAATGGAGGTGGATCTGTACTGAGGGGGGTGGTCTATACTGGTGGAGGGGGTTTATACTTAGTGGAGGGTATGCACTGACAGAGGGAAGGGTCTATACTTAGTGGAGGGGGGTCTGTACTGAGACTATAGTTGGTGGCTGACTATACTGACTATACTTACTGATGGAGCCGATTAACTCTGGTCTGCACAACAGGCTGAACAGCCCAGTCCTATGTAAAGCTGTGTGGTATATCTAAAAAAAAGGCTAATATAGGAAAGGGGGTGTTTCAGCACAGTGGTTAGGATGGGGGGGGGGCATACAGGTGTAATGGACATAGCAAAGAGGAATATGGTTCTAATGCAAGTGGGGTATACTGGTAATGGTAGGGTAGTTGGTGGAAAAATTATGAGGATGTGGGTCTGAAATCATCATGTGGGGCAGGATACAGGTAAAGAGAGGAGAGTTTTCAGAATGTTAAGAACGACACTTATGGTGCCACTACCCACAGCCAGTAACTTGCATACCATTACTGTGCTTTGATGCAATATCCACTTGTATGCTTAGTACTGTATAGCCATACCCCACACATACGTATTGTAAAGTGAGTATGTGCAGGGTGAAGTTTCACTCCTGCATGGACGCAATCAATAGCAGCAAACTTCTGCACATGAGCAGTAGTTACTGGTCTTTACTGCCACTTCTGTGCATGCACAGAATCTTTCTGGCATATTTCTGACATCCCAGTATGATGGAGAGATTCTGTGTATGCACAGTAGAGGCCGTACAGTCCAGTCAGGCAGGGATGAAACTCTGTCTCACACATCTATTCTTTACATATTCATAAGGTATGAAGGTAAAATACACATGAACAGAAAATAATGAGACGTCATTCCATGCGTCTGTCAGTGTCTCCATGAAAATAAAACTTCACTTCCTAGTTACCATATTGCTGGAAAAAAATATACGCGCACAGAAGTGAACAAAACGTCATTCCATGCATCTCAGTATCAGTGTCTCAGTGAAAATAAGTGGGAAACCACTCCCTGTATTTCTCTCATTTGTTGCATAACTATGAGATGTATGCTACTGCCACCTGGGAATCCAGCTTTGACTCATCTCCAAATCCACTTCAGAAACCCGGCTTTGCCTGAGAGTCAAGCTCAATTTTGAATGAGACTGCATGCAAAGAAACAAAAGAAATGTGTGAGGTCCCCCTAAAAATAAATGCCGACTCCCCCACCCATCCCTTGCGAATGAACATGGGGTGCACTGCATAGTACCCCTTCTCACTCACAAAAAAAAAGAAAAAAAAGAAATAAAGGCATCCACATGTTTGGCAAGTCCTTTATAAGGAAAAAATAGAATCCAAGAAAAATGTTGCTCGTTGTAAATCCTTTGTCAATCACATTGTTCAGCAATGCAGATCCACATCAGTCACAATGGTTGAGGACCAGCGACCCACTAAAGAAAAAATACCACCATTGAGACATGTTCAACTCATTTGCTTGTCACCTGCTGAATAGAAATGTTTATGGATGTTAGCTGTTATAAACAAGAGGCAGGGCCTCCTGGTTTATCAGAAGATACAGTATATAGTCAATGATGTCACTGGAATTCTATCCCTTTGCTTATATGACCATGTAAATTAATGGGGCCAGCGATCCCACTGGTTTCTAAGCTTCAGTGTTGTGCTTTCACTTGCTGACATCCTCAACAGCCATTGACAACAGGAAGCTGTCATGTATAATAGCAGTAGTAATATCACTGTCATGTGATGCAGAAAGCAGAATCTGTGTATTAGCAGACATGCGGGGTTGTGAGTTCAGACCTGTGAGAAAGGTGATTGGATCAGACCAACTACAAATGAAAAGGGAGTGGACCACTCATATCTAAAGTGAGGGAAGGTGTATGAACATCCAGAAAGCCTGTATAGCCCAAGTTTGGCAACTCAATACCCATGAAGCAGGGGAGCCAGAAGGGAGGAGAAGACCAAATTTAGGCAAGAGTGTTGTATTCTATATGATGATGAGAACCTTTTGGGACTGGATAAACCACAATGCAAATCCTTTGGCAGGTAAGAGCTCCCACATATATATTTTGACTGTGTATTTAGCAGTTTACCTGGATTATTACTTTAAGAAAACTTTATATTTCACAGGTAACTGTACATCTAAGATACAGAAACCACAGTAAATGTTTTAATTTACTGCAGAGGTAATTTGCATGTAGGGCAAACAGACACGTTTATGATTTGTAAGTAATTAAAGACAGGAATACTTTGATTTATAGCTAAGACATGTGTTTGTAAAACTACTGAAATGTTTTTTTTTTTTCAGTTCTTGACATATAAACCCCCAGTGGATTCAGAACAGGCTCTTTGGACTCAGTTAAATGAATGTGGCTTTTTCGTAATTAACTCCTTAAAAATAAACAGCGTGACAAGCCTTAATAATGCTTCATGCCGTGACACTTCAGTTATGCTTCTGAGTCATTTCAAGTAATAAATTTATATGCCACCATGTACCATCAGAAGTAGAGTATGCGCCATACTGCATAAATTAAACTGTTCAAATGTATGAAAAAAGCAAAACACTGCGCTACTTAAATCAAAATAGCGGCTAACATTCAAACATACAAAGTTAAAATAAATGTGAAAAATAAAATGTAGCGCTAAACAAACATTAAACCTTTTTTGAGTAGGTGTGAGTGGCCTATACTCAACAAAGAAAAAGCTATTATGCTAATTAGCAAACAGGTGCAAAGCACAATATGTGCAGAGATATAGTCCCTGGTGCTATATAAAAACAATAGTGCATGGACAATATAATCACATTAGGAACACATAACGTGGATCCTGAAAAGAAAAGAAAAGTATTACCAGTTCATCAATCTGTACACAAGTCCACTTGTATGGAGAGAGAGTGGCCAATCTTCTCAAATAGACTTTAACTCAAAGTATCCACAAGGCACTTCACAGCAATCTGTTGGTCTATGGGGATATCTGTAGATGCAACAATCTGAAGATATAAGATGGATACGCTTACCAGAACAGTTGGACCCTCATGCCATATGACAATGGGTCAAACGAGCTTGTAATCCCAACGGATTATACTCCAACTTCTGGGAAGAAAGGGTCTCGGTGTGAAGTCCTCTCAAGCGCATCAGCAGTCCCAAATCGGAACAAGTGAATCGGATGATTACCAGCCAGTAGTTTTTTAGGTGAAGATGGTTCCTTATCTGGTTTTGGAAGAGTTACAACAAGAGCATTCAGCATTTCATTGGGAAATGATGAAGAATTGGCTGCTAAATTATAAATGTCACATAGTATAGGTGCTAGAGTACTTTGACATTTTTTTAAATATTCCCCCATAAAGCCATCTGGACCAGGTGATTTCAAGTTAGAAAGAATACGGATAGTTTGTAGAATTTCAGGGATAGTAAAGGGAGAATTGAGAAATTCAAATTGTTGTGGGGAAATAGATGGAAGATTGACACTCTCCAAAAAGGTGTCAATATCCTCCTGAGAAGGTTAATGGGTATCGCCATCGTTCTTAATGTTATATAAATCATTATAATATGAGCTAAATTCTTCAGCTATTGAAGAAGGCTTAAGCTATTTTTCATTAGTGTGAGGATGGTAGAGGAATGGGATTTTAGTCTTAGATCGATAACCTTTAATGCGCAATGCCATTGTTTTCCCCGCTTTGTTCCCTGTTTCATAAGTGGTAGCTCTAAATTTTTTATAGGATTTCTCATGTGTCTCTAGAAGTAGGGTTCATAATTCATTGCGTAACTGGAAAATTTGTGTTTTAATGAAAAAAGAAGGAACATTTTTATTGTGTTCCTCAGTTTTTGCTATCTCCTTAGTAAGTTCATCCATTCTCTGAGTTCTCTTTCTTTTAGCTTTAGAACCTAATTGCATAAACACCCCTCTCATAACAGCTTTATGAGCATTCCATAATATCATTGGGTCAGATATAGACGTCAAATGAATTGAAAATAATTCAATAAGGTGTTGTTGGAGTGTTGTGGAGTAATTTTCATTTTGGAGAATATAGTTATTAGCTCTCCATATATATGAATTTGGTTGGGATGATGTGGTTGTTATAGACATGCTAATGGAAGCGAGATCCGACCAAGTGGCCGTATGTATATGGGAGGATGAAATCTTGTCAAGCAGCCATTTATCTGTCAAGAATAAGTCAATTCTGGAGTAGGTATTGTGCTGTGGTGACAAATATGTGTAATCCCTTTCATTAGCATGTCCACATCTCCACACATCAAATAAGTCATTCGAAGTTATGAACTTATCAAGGGGAGAAGCATAGCGTTTGGACTTAGCAGAAGAATACATATCATTGTTTGGAATCAAATTGAAATCTCCACATATCAGGAGGTGTCCTTTTTGAACTTTCTTCGCCTCCTCTATAGTATTTTTTTTTTTATGAAATGCATTTGCCTCATATTCGGAGCATAAATAGATACAAGGGTGTATTGAATATTGCTAATGGTACAACTCCAAAAAATATAGCGACCTTCAGGCTGGGTTCACACCGCTGCGGGGGGAGAACCGGATGTGATTCGCACAGCAAATCACATCCGATCTCCGTAGCGCTGCGAGTTCAGCCATACAGATAGTATGGCTGAACTCGCAGCGGTCCCGCAGCAAACTCGCACGGGACCCTTTTTTGGGTCTGCAACAGAATCGGATCGCATGGGGGTTCACACCATGCGATCCGATTCCTGTGCGAGTCGGCAGATCGCACTGCGATATGCCGACGGATCTGGGGGTGTCATTAACATAACATTGACACCCCAGCCGTCCGCATAGGGCAGTGTGAACTGCCGGCGGGAGGTATGCGATGCGGGAAAACGCCGCGGATTCGCGGCGTTCCCGCATCGCAGCAATGTGAACCTAGCCTCAGGGTCAGTGATATAATTATCTAATTGAAATGTAGTAATATCTCTAATAGCTATTAACGCACCTCTTTGTTTTTTGGAGAATTTTTTTTGAAAAATATGAGGAAAATGTTTATGTTGACATTTGGGAGATGCAACTTTAGCAAAATGAAAATCAAACAGATGGTGTTGCGCTACCTGAACTAGATATAAATAAAGAGCCTAATACTGGAAGAAATAAAATCTAGCTATAAAACGGCTAGCCTATCTTAAATAAAAATTAAGGTGCCTTGTGCTATGTTGATAAAAAAAAAAAAAAAAATTGTTTAAACTTGCTCCACCAAGTTAATCCAAAAAAACAGAGAGTATCCAGTGTATTATAAAACTTAAATTCCAGAAATCATGTGTTTATATATCAACATAAGTAACTCTAAGTAAAAAGGGGAAAATATTCCATAAAGTGCAACTGTCTTATATTAAAACGTGCAATTCATAGTGCATGATTACAAAGAGTTGGTAAAATACAGTCTTTAGTGAAATTAAATGAAGTGCCAGTGATTATTGGTTCCGTAATCTTCTTAATACAAAATAATTAAAATATGTATATAAAACAGTCTATATGTGAACTGAAATAGGTGCTCAGTGACTTGTTCAGTGCTTCTCAAAGAAACAGGTGCCAGCAATCGTGTTGTAATTTCTGTGTCTCCAGTATACACGGCACACTAGGTAAAATGGCCCCTTACCTTACTGCTGTAAGGTAAACAGCAAATCAAGCAGCCAAAACAAGGGTCCAGGGATTCTATCCCAATTCCTAGCAGGTGGATATTGGCCCCCTAAGGTAGGTTTTTTTCCTCTCAGATAGTTTCCATATAGATCTTTGGCTTCAGTATAGCTCCCAGAGGTCCCATAGGAAAGATAGAGGTACATCTATGTAACCATTGTGACTGATGTGGATCTGCATTGCTGAACAATGTGATTGACAAAGGATTTACAACGAGCAACATTTTGTATTTAACAACTCCCACTACCTCCAGGTGCAGGGCGTGGCCATGGGCACTTGTTGTGCCCCGGCCTACGCCAACTTGTACCTGGGGGAGTGGGAGAAATCCCTCCTGTCTGACGAGAGGTTCGTCGATTTCACGCACCATATCCGTTTATGGCGGCGATACATCGACGATATTCTCGTCATATGGGAGGGCACGGAGGATCAGTTACTTAAATTTATGACCCTAATCAATGTAAATGAATACAATTTAAAATTTACAATGTCATATAGTCCTCATTTGATCACCTTTCTGGACATAAAAATTGGGCGCTCTCCTACTAATTCAATTTTCACTACCCTGTATCGTAAGGATACCGCCGGGAACACTATACTTCATGCAGACAGCTTCCATCCAATAAATCTTAAGAAGTCTATACCCTATGGCCAGTACCTGCGGTTGCGCAGGAACTGTTCGGATGATGCCCTTTTTAGGGCCGAAGCTGCCCAATTACAGACAAGACTTTTAGCCCGTGGCTATAGTCGGGCATGTCTGCGTAAGGCGTATAATCGAGCACTGGCCCAATCTCGTAACAATCTTTTACACCCTGGGGCAGCGAAGAGCGACCCTGTTAGGCATTTTGCCAGGATCGTTCTTCGTTATTCCAGGCAACATGCCTCGATTCGTCATATTATCCAAAAACACTGGTCTATTCTGAAAGATGACCATAAAATTGGCAAACTAGTGTCGAAACAGCCTTTAATTACCCACAAACGCGCTACTTCGTTCCGCGACAAACTAGTACAAAGTGAATATAGAGATGAAGCAAGACGAGCAGTGCACTGCTCAGTCTTGGGATCATTTCCCTGTGGGCATTGCTCTACCTGCAAGTACATCAAACGGGATAAAATCTTTCAACTCCCAAATGGTCGAACATTCCGTCCATCCCACTTCGCCAATTGTCAAACACGTGGGGTCGTGTACCTCATGGAGTGCGAATGTGGGTCGTACTATGTAGGAAAAACTAAGTTGGAACTACATAAAAGGATGGCCAAACACATTTACCATATGGAGATTGGTAACTTTTATGTACCCCTTGGACGACATGTAGTAATTACACATGACTACAAGATGCCCGCTATTTCCTTTGTAGCTTTAGATCGTATACACATCCCTGTTCGAGGGGGAGATTGGAATAAGACCCTTCTCCAACTCGAACAGGGATGGATCTTTAAGCTCAATGCTACCGTTTCTCCAGGCCTGAATGAAGCCATATCTTTTGCTCCATTTCTAAAGGGTTTCACCTCTGGCAAAACACAGTGACACACTGCGGACTAGCCATGTGTTTTCCATGTCGTCCTTTCAATATACTTTTGTGTCTTTGTTTTTTTGACTTCCTTGCAGATCTATTCACCTCTTGTTTTTCGTGCGTGGGTCTTGTGGGGCACTTATGTGGCCGTTTGTGCTGCATGTATGCATGGCATGTTACATGTATGCATTGTGCATATGTGGGCACCCCACTTTTTCTTGGAGTGACCACTTACACCTGTCCATCTTTATGGTTGATGGGTGGCACGTGCACGTATGTGACGCGTTAATGCTGTATGTATGCGTGATGCGTCGCATATGTGCATGCCGCATGCTCATGCACCCCATCTCCCTCTGGAATGGGTGCATTCCACCTGCTCCCGTCCACCTTTGTGGTTTTGATGGGCTGTATGTGCATGTGTGTGATACATTGGTGCAGCATACAACTTCGTGCCCCGTGATCACTAGTCTGTCATATTTTTTATATACCAACCAGTAGATTTCTCCTTTTGTGTGCCCAGTTTACCTGTAGATTACATGCTCATTATGAAATGTTTTTCATTTATGTTTATTTATTGTTATTCTTTACTTGTGACATGTTGTTATTAAAATATACCTTTTTTTTTTTGGATTTACTATCCCTTATGCTGTACGACGGAGGGTCCGGTTGCACTTTCCCAATTTTTCCACTAGATGGTGCCATGTGAGGTTACCTCCCATCCTTATCTATGTCGATTGGATGGACCAATGGGGTATGGCTTCACGACCAGAAGAGGGGAGTGGCAGTGGCGCGCGCTTGCCTCTCCCCATTAGGTCCCGGGGTACAAACGGGTGAGCGCTGCCCGTCCACCCGGGACGATAATTTCTGGTCGGCGGCATTCCGAACGGTATCGGACTGGTGACCTCACCGCGCACGCGCGTTCTGCGCGTGCGACGTGATGCACCCATGTCACGCTGGTGCGACGCTACCGTGCACTCTCCCGTCCTATCAGGAGAGTCATTTCCGGAACGCCGAGGGGACCACATCTGGTCGTCTCTCAGGCGACCAATAGTGGTCATGGGTTAACGGGTGGAGACTTCTGATTGACCTATCAACCCAACCTGGGCTATTTATATCCCACCCTTTCACACTGCACATCACTTCCTCATCCACAGGAGCACACGCACATCGTTTTCACGCAACTGGGTAAGTCCCTGGGTTCTTTTACCCTATGCTGTTCCACTCATTCTATTGCACTATATATAGTTCTGTTGGCAGGAGTATAAGACTATCTCTTGTCTATTTGCAGACTTAAGACCTCTCTCGCCCCATGGAAACATACTAATGTGAAGGGCTGTAGTGTAAAGGTCATCACTTTCAAGCCACTTTATCACTAATTATTTGAGTGTTCTCCTTCTGGCTCTGTTGTCCAATGTGGACCCATTGGAAATTGGCTATAGGTATATATACATTGTTCTATCCCTGCACCACTGTGGTCACGCTGTGATATTCTGAAGCTGTTACACCACTTCACTTTCCTTCCCCATTCACTTTTTTCTTTAGCTATGTTCACTGTTTGTTCATTTTTGCAGTTTTGTTTGGCACTAGTTTGTAGTCACTTCACCCCCTTTTCCCTTTCTTTTTCTTTCCCTCCTCTATCCTTTGTCCTTCCCCCCTTTCCCACTTTTTTGCATATGGTGTTTCGGTCTGGCGTTGGTCTTTCCTTTGGGCATTTTTCCTTTTGGGCATCTGCTCACACTCTAACCGAGTGAAATATTCCACTCTGAAATGGCAGGATTCACTTGACATATGTGTATCCTCGACGTGTGTGTACTATTGACACTGCATGCAGGCATGTTCTATCTCTCTATACAGAGGTGATAGTTTTCTAAATAGGGCCCTTCTCTTTATATATACATATATACATACATATGTCTTATATCCTTTCTTTTCCTGTAGGTTGCCCTCTCTCCTAATCCCGTTCACCCATACCCATACCTTCCTCCATTATTGTGTTTTGGAGGTGGTAATAGGGATGTGATCCCTTGCAAGCTTTTTACCCTTTGGATCCATTTTCCTTGCTCTTCCCCCCTCTTTCGGGGTAGAGCTAGCCATTTTTTCCATCTACATAAGGTCGGCACATCTATGAAGATTATGGGAGAATGTACGGAATCCTGTCCGGTCTTTTAAAAGAGGATTTCCTTTGTGATCAATATAGGTATTTATTGTTACAATATGTATCACTTGATTGTTAACTGTGTAATCTTACAATGTTTTGATATATACTCTGCCTACAGCAGATTATTTTTAGTACAACACAGTGCATCATGTATTGTGATATATATTTATGCTTGTCTTTTTTCCTTTTTTCACAAATAGATAGTAACCTTCTGAAGAAGACCCCTGGGAGGGTTGAAACGCGTAAAGGGTTTTTACTATCTAGACGCATATATCTCTTATTGTATTGATACTATGTTTCAAGCATCACAATTCTATGTATATGTGTATTTCTGTTTATACATGTAATACCATACATTTTTACCTATTTAGTGGAGCTCAGTCTTTGACCACTGCGTGACCTATTTTATCCTCTTTTTTATTAATAAACATTTACAATATTAGTCTACTTTTCTACATGTCAATGTTATTTATATTACACAGGTTAAACTTTGCTGGTAAAAAGCCCCGCTCTGGGGACACCATTTTCTTTTTTTAGATATAAATAAAGAGCCTAATACTGGAAGAAATAAAATCTAGCTATAAAACGGCTAGCCTATCTTAAATAAAAATTAAGGTGCCTTGTGCTATGTTGATAAAAAAAAAAAAAAAAAAAATTGTTTAAACTTGCTCCACCAAGTTAATCCAAAAAAACAGAGAGTATCCAGTGTATTATAAAACTTAAATTCCAGAAATCATGTGTTTATATATCAACATAAGTAACTCTAAGTAAAAAGGGGAAAATATTCCATAAAGTGCAACTGTCTTATATTAAAACGTGCAATTCATAGTGCATGATTACAAAGAGTTGGTAAAATACAGTCTTTAGTGAAATTAAATGAAGTGCCAGTGATTATTGGTTCCGTAATCTTCTTAATACAAAATAATTAAAATATGTATATAAAACAGTCTATATGTGAACTGAAATAGGTGCTCAGTGACTTGTTCAGTGCTTCTCAAAGAAACAGGTGCCAGCAATCGTGTTGTAATTTCTGTGTCTCCAGTATACACGGCACACTAGGTAAAATGGCCCCTTACCTTACTGCTGTAAGGTAAACAGCAAATCAAGCAGCCAAAACAAGGGTCCAGGGATTCTATCCCAATTCCTAGCAGGTGGATATTGGCCCCCTCAGGTAGGTTTTTTTTCCTCTCAGATAGTTTCCATATAGATCTTTGGCTTCAGTATAGCTCCCAGAGGTCCCATAGGAAAGATAGAGGTACATAGATGTACCTCTATCTTTCCTATGGGACCTCTGGGAGCTATACTGAAGCCAAAGATCTATATGGAAACTATCTGAGAGGAAAAAAAACCTACCTGAGGGGGCCAATATCCACCTGCTAGGAATTGGGATAGAATCCCTGGACCCTTGTTTTGGCTGCTTGATTTGCTGTTTACCTTACAGCAGTAAGGTAAGGGGCCATTTTACCTAGTGTGCCGTGTATACTGGAGACACAGAAATTACAACACGATTGCTGGCACCTGTTTCTTTGAGAAGCACTGAACAAGTCACTGAGCACCTATTTCAGTTCACATATAGACTGTTTTATATACATATTTTAATTATTTTGTATTAAGAAGATTACGGAACCAATAATCACTGGCACTTCATTTAATTTCACTAAAGACTGTATTTTACCAACTCTTTGTAATCATGCACTATGAATTGCACGTTTTAATATAAGACAGTTGCACTTTATGGAATATTTTCCCCTTTTTACTTAGAGTTACTTATGTTGATATATAAACACATGATTTCTGGAATTTAAAGTTTTATAATACACTGGATACTCTCTGTTTTTTTGGATTAACTTGGTGGAGCAAGTTTAACCACTTGCCGACCGCCGCACGCCGATGTACGTCGGCAGAATGGCACGGGCAGGCATAAGCACGTACATGTACGTGATTTGCCTCCCGCGGGTCGGGGGCCCGATCGGGCCCCCGCCCGGTGCCTGCGGCGGTCGGTTTTCGTTCGGGAGCGATCCCGGACGAGGGGACGGCCATTCATTCATGGCCACCCCCTCGCGATCGCTCCCGACGAATGAAAATCCCCAGTGACATCACTTCCTCTCCTGTAATGTAAACACAGGAGAGGAAGTGATGTATTCTCTCCTCGTGTCGGTCTTTTTCGTTCCGGCACCGAGGAGAGAGGATCGGTGAGTTGCACCTAACACTACACTAACAGTAGAACACGCCAGGCACACTTTTCACCCCCCTGATCACCCCCCAATCACCCCCCAATCACCCCTGCCCCCCCCAGTCACAGTGACACCAAGTGCATTTTTTTTTTTTTTTATTTTTTTTTTTTTTTTTTGCATTGGTGTCATTTGTGACTGTAATAACTGTTAGGGCAGTTAGGGCTAGCCCCCTTTAGCTCTAGGGTGCCCCCCTAACCCCCCCAATAAAGGTTTAACCCCGTGATCACCCCCCGTCGCCAGTGTCACTAATAAGCGATTTTTTTCTGATCGCTGTATTAGTGTCACAGGTGACGCTAGATAGGCAGGTAAGTATTTGGGTTCGCCGCAGCTTTTTATAGCGTCAGGGACCCCCATATACTACCGCATAGCCCCCTGATTGCCCCCCAGTTAACCCTTTCACCAGTGATCACCATATAACTGTTACAGGTGACGCTGGTTGGTTAGTTATATTTTTTTGTTTCAGGGCACCCGCCATTTATTACCTAATAAAGGTTTAACCCCCTGATCACCCGGCGGGTGATATAAGTTTTTTAGGGTCAGATAAGGCCTGCGTCGCCCCAGCGTCAGGTTAGTGCCAGTACCGCTAACACCCACGCGCAAAGCATACACCTCCCTTAGTAATATAGTATCTGATCAGATATATATTAGCGTTGCCAGCATTTTAGGTTTCCCAAAACGCATTGTTAGCGGGATCAGCCCAGATACCCGCTAGCACCTGCGTTTAGCCCCTCCGCCAAGCCCAGCCCAGCCCACCCAAGTGCAGTATCGATCGATCACTGTCACTTACAAAACACAACACACATAACTGCAGCGTTCGCAGAGTCAGGCTTGATCCCTGCGATCGCTAACAGTTTTTTTTGTAGCGTTTTGAAACAGTCGCTGACAGGCTAGGTGCTTTTTTACCTGTGAGTCTCACTAGTGTACCCCTAAATTTAGAGCCCAAAATGGCAAAGCGAAGGTACACTAGTGATGAGGCCTACACGTTTCTGAGCATGACAGATAGTGAAGAGGACGTCACTCATCTGTCAGATTCAGGCTCAGAATACGATCCTGTAGAGGACAGCGGCTCCATGACAGATAGCTCTGACGACGGAGATGAGGCCGCTGTTAAGAACAGGTGTGCCCAATCCCGTATGTATTCTGTTGTTGAGGTGCAGGAACCGCAGGTCACTCGTATGGAGCAGAGACGTACTAGAGCCGCTCAACCTTCTGGTGAACTGGCAAGCACCAGCGGCCTAGTACACCCTGGACCTACATCCAGCACTGCAGTAACACGTGGTGACGTGGCGAGTCCCATAAGTGCAGTTCAAGCTGGCGAGGTGGCAAGCACAAGTAGTGTCCCGCTGCCACCAAGAAGAAGACAAAGACAGGCCCGTCGTACCCATAGTGCCCTTCCTGCAGAATTCGCCAATCCTATTTGGGTGCCCACCACTTCTGCAGAACCCGTACTTCCCCCATTCACTGGCCAACCTGGCATTAACGTGGAAACAGTTGATTTTACGACACTTGACTTTTACTCACTGTTTTTCACCGAAGATCTCTTTAGATCTATTGTGGACCAAACCAATTTGTACGCTGCTCAACACATCGCCACTATTCCCCAGTCCGCCCTTGCCAGACAATGGAAACCAGTTACGGTTTCCGAATTTAAAATCTTTCTGGGCCTCTCCCTCAACATGGGCATAACCAAAAAGAGTGAGTTGCGGTCATATTGGTCCATTGACCCAATTCACCATATGCGCGTGTTCTCTGCTTCCATGTCCAGGGCATGATACGAGATGATTTTGCGGTTCATGCACTTCAGCGACAATGAACTCTGTCGTCCTCGTGGAGACCCTGAGTATGATCGGCTCTACAAAATTCGGCCCCTCATAAACCACTTCAACCAACGTTTTGCAGCCTTGTTTACTCCCGATCAAGTTGTCTGCGTTGATGAGTCCCTGATTAAATTTTCTGGTCGCTTGTCCTTCAAACAATACGTCCCCAACAAGCGTTCCAGATACGGGGTCAAGATGTATAAGCTCTGTGACAGGGCCACAGGCTATACACGTAGTTTCATGGTTTATGAGGGAAGAGATAGTCACGTAGAGCCGGAGAACTGCCCTGATTACATAGGAAGCGCTGGCAAGATAGTGTGGGACTTGGTGTCACCCTTATTCGGAAAGGGGTACCACTTGTACGTGGACAATTATTACACAAGCGTGCCACTCTTTAGTCACTTGTTTGATCAGCAGATTGGAGCATGTGGCACCGTGCGACCTAATCGCCGGGGCTTTCCCCAGCGGCTTGTAGAGTCCCGTCTTAGGCTGGGGGAGAGAGCCTGCTTGCGCAGTAATAATTTGCTCGCTATGAAGTGGAGGGATAATAAGAATGTTTTCGTTCTTACCTCCCTTCATGCAGACACGACGGTCCAAATTTCTACGGCGACTGGTGTTGTGGAGAAACCCCTCTGTGTCCACAAATATAACCTTAACATGGGAGGGGTGGACCTCAATGACCAGTTGTTGGCGCCGTATCTAGTTGCCCGTAAGTCCAGACGCTGGTACAAAAAAGTGTCTGTTTATTTATTCCAATTGGCTATACTGAATGCTTATGTACTACACAAAGCTTCAGGACGGACTGGATCCTTCCTCAAATTCCAGGAGGATATCGTCAGAGCCCTTCTGTATCCAGACGGTGCTCCACCTCACCTTCCCCTACCAGATGCAGTAAGCCGGCTGCATGAGAGGCATTATTCTTATGTCATCCCGAGTACCCCTACCCAACGAGCCCCCCAAAAAAGATGTCGTGTCTGTAGCAAGCGCGGATTTAGGCGTGACACCCGTTCTTATTGTCCCCGCTGTCCTGGCAATCCTGGTCTTTGTCAGGGTGAGTGTTTTGAACGCTACCATGAACTAGTTGAGTATTAGCGCAGGGTACAGCATTGCACAAGCTAGGCACACGTTCACAGGGTCTCCCAAGATGCCATCACATTTTGAGAGACCCAAACCGCTGGAACCGTTACAACAGAAAAAGTGTTAAAGTTACAAAAAAAAGTGTTAAAAAAAAAAAAAAAGTAAAAAAACCAAAAAAACCAAAAAAAATATAAAATAAAAAAACCAAAAATAGTTGTCGTTTTATTGTTCTCTCTCGCTCTCTATTCTCTCTCTATTGTTCTGCTCCTTTGTACTGTATTCTATTCTGCAATGTTTTATTGTTAACCATTTTTTGTTTTCAGGTACGCCATTCAGCTGTAGCGTGGATTTATTTATCTTGACAGCAACAGCGTTTGCTCCCACGATATGTAAAGCCACGACTCCAGCGCTGTCGGAGGTGATTTCACCACCACAGTTAAAAAAGAGCATATATGCCGAAGCATGGGGGCATAAGGGGTGGAGGATCGATTTTGCTCCTAATGCCGCGTACATACAGTCAAAATTCCGACGGAGGGCTTGCCCGTGGAAAAGTTTGAATGTATGTACGCGGCATAACTTTTTTGCGGGAGGATGCCCCCATGCTTCGGCATATATATATTTTAGGCACAGATTGTGTTAAATGTGTTATTTTTTGCGATTTTTTTTGTATTTGCTTTGCAGGTATGGTAAGTCCTACTGTTATACTGTAATGTTACTTTGTTTTATTGTTAACCATCATTTGCTTAGCAGGTACGCCATTCTGCTGCAGAGCGGATTTATTTATCTTGACAGCAACAGCGTTTGCTCCCACGATACATAAAGCCGCGACTCCAGCACTGTCGGGGGTGATTTCACCACCACAGTTAAAAAAGAGCATATATGCCGAAGCATGGGGGCATACGGGGTGGAGGAACGATCTGCTCCTACCTTTTGCGGGAGGATGCCCCCATGCTTCGGCATATATAAATGGTGCATGTATGCCCACCATTAGAAAGTGGGTGGATGAAGGGTGGTATCTAATGGTGGGCATGCCCACCGATCAATATTTTTTTTTCGTTCAGCCCACAGGCTGCATGAAAAAAAAAATACAATATATGCCCAACCAGTTCCAGCAACATACTGGTATGTTGCGGGACTTTGAGTGCTTATACCAGAATGATGCCTGCAGGTTTAGGTATCATCTTGGTATCATTCTTTTCAGCCAGCGGTCGGCTTTTATGTAAAAGCAATCCTAGTGGCTAATTAGCCTCTAGACTACTTTTACAAGCAGTGGGAGGGAATGTCCCCCCCCCCCGCACCATCTTCCATGGTTTTCTCAGGCTCTCCTGTCCCAACAGGGAACCTGAGAATGCAGCCGGTGGTTCCGCCAGCTGACCATAGAGCTGATCAGAGACCAGAATGGCTCCAATCATCTCTATGGCCTAAGACACCGGAAGCTACGAGCATTTCATGACTTAGATTTTGCGGGATGTAAACAGCGCCATTGGGAAATTGGGAAAGCATTTTATCACACCGATCTTGGTGTGGTCAGATGCTTTGAGGACAGAGGAGAGATCTAGGGTCTGATAGACCCTAATTTTTTTAAAAAAGAGTACCTGTCACTACCTATTGCAATCATAGGGGATATTTATATTCCCTGAGATAACAATAAAAATCATAAAAAAATATATATAAATGAAAGGAACAGTTTAAAAAAAAAATAAAAAAGCAAAATAAATAATAAAAAAAAAAAAAAAAAAAAAAACCACCCCTGTCCCCCCCTGCTAAGGCGGCATATGTAAACAGCAATTGCACCATGCATGTGAGGTATCACCGCGAAGGTCAGATCGAGGGTACTAATTTTAGCAGTAGACCTCCTCCGTAAATCTAAAGTGGTCACCTGTAAAGGCATTTAAAGGCTTTTAAAAATGTACGTAGTTTGTCGCCGCTGCACGTTTCTGCGCAATTTTAAAGCATGTCGTGTTTGGTATCCATGTACTCGGCCTAAGATCATATTTTTTATTTCATCAAACATTTGGGCAATATAGTGATTTTTAGTGCATTAAAATAAAAAAAAGTGTGTTTTTTCCCCAAAAAATGCGTTTGAAAAATCGCCGCGCAAATACCGTGTGAAAAAAAAATATGAAACACCCACCATTTTAATCGGTAGGGCTTTTGCTTTAAAAAAACACTACATGTTTGGGGGTTCAAAGTAATTTTCTTGCAAAAAAAAATATTTTTTCATGTAAACAAAAAGTGTCAGAAAGGGCTTTTTCTTCAAGTGGTTAGAAGAGTGGGTGATGTGTGACATAAGCTTCTAAATGTTGTGCATAAAATGCCAGGACAGTTCAAAACCCCCCCAAATGACCCCATTTTAGAAAGTAGACACCCCAAGCTATTTGCTGAGAGGCAGGTCGAGTCCATGGAATATTTTATATTTTGACAAAAGTTGTGGAAAAAATACATTATTATTATTTTTTTTTTTTTTTGCACAAAGTTGTCATTAAATGATATATTGCTCAAACATGCCATGGTTATATGTAAAATTACACCCCAAAATACATTCTGTTGCTTCTCCTGAGTACGGGGATACCACAAGTGTGAGACCTTTTGGGAGCCTAACCGCGTACGGTACCCCAAAATCCAAGCACCACCTTCAGGATTTCTAAGGGTGTAAATTTTAGATTTCATTCCTCACTGCCTATCACAGTTTCGGAGGCCATGGAATGCCCAGATAGCACAAAATCCCCCCAAGTGACCCCATTTTGGAAAGGAGACACCCCAAGCTATTTGCCGAGAGGTATGGTTAGTATTTTGCAGACCTTCATTTTTGTCACAAAGTTTTGAAAATTGAAAAAAAGAAAAAAAATATACGTTATTTTTTTTTTTCTTCATTTTCAAAAACAAATGAGAGCTGCAAAATACTCACCATGCCTCTCGGCAAATAGCTTGGGGTGTCTACTTTCCAAAATGGGGTCATTTTGGGGGGTTTTGTGCTATTTTGGCATTTTATGGCCTTCAAAACTGTGATAGGTAGTGAGGTGTAAAATCCAAAATTTACACCCTTAGAAATCCTGAAGGCGGTTCTTGGTTTTCGGGGCCCCGTACGCGACTAGGCTCCCAAAAAGTCCCACACATGTGGTATCCCCGTACTCAGGAGAAGCAGCAGAATTTATTTTGGGGTGTCATTTCACATATGTCCCTGGCATGTGTGAGCAATATATCATTTAGTGACAACTTTGTGAAAAAAAAATAAAAGTTTGTAATTTTCCCGCAACTTGTGGCAAAATATAAAATATTCCATGGACTCAACATGCCTCTCAGCAAATAGCTTGGGGTGTCTACTTTCTAAAATGGGGTCATTTGTGGGGGTTTTGTGCCATCTTGGCATTTTATGGCCTTCAAAACTGTAATAGGTAGTGAGGCATGAAATCAAAGATTTACGCCCTTAGAAAGCCTGAAGGCGGTTCTTGGCTTTCGGGGCCCCGTACGCACCTAGGCTCCCAAAAAATCCCACACATGTGGTATCCCCGTACTCAGGAGAAGCAGCAGAATTTATTTTGGGGTGTCATTTTACATATGCCCATGGCATGCATGAGCAATATATCATTTAGTGACAACTTTGTGAAAAAAAAAATAAAAAAAAAAAAGTTTGTAAATTTCCCGCAACTTGCGGCAAAATATAAAATATTCCATGGACTCAACATGCCTCTCAGCAAATAGCTTGGGGTGTCTACTTTCTAAAATGGGGTCATTTGTGGGTGTTTTGTGCCATCTTGGCATTTTATGGCCTTCAAAACTGTAATAGGTAGTGAGGCGTGAAATCAAAGATTTACGCCCTTAGAAAGCCTGAAGGCGGTTCTTGGCTTTTGGGGCCCCGTACGCAGCTAGGCTCCCAAAAAGTCCCACATATGTGGTATCCCCGTACTCAGGAGAAGCAGCAGAATTTATTTTGGGGTGTCATTTCACATATGCCCATGGCATGCGTGAGCAATATATCATTTAGTGACAACTTTGTGAAAAAAAATAAAAAAATAAAAAAAGTTTGTAATTTTCCCGCAACTTGCGGCAAAATATAAAATATTCCATGGACTCAACATGCCTCTCAGCAAATAGCTTGGGGTGTCTACTTTCTAAAATGGGGTAATTTGTGGGGGTTTTGTGCCATCTTGGCATTTTATGGCCTTCAAAACTGTAATAGGTAGTGAGGCGTGAAATTAAAAATTTACGGCCTTAGAAAGCCTGAAGGCGGTGCTTGGTTTTCGGGGCCCCGTACGCGGCTAGGCTCCCAAAAAATCCCACACATGTGGTATCCCCGTACTCAGGAGAAGCAGCAGAATTTATTTTGGGGTGTAATTTCACATATGCCCATAGCATGTGTAAGCAATATATCATTTAGTGACAACTTTGTGAAAAATTTATAAAGTTTGTCATTTTCCCGCAACTTGTGGCAAAATATAAAATATTCCATGGACTCAACATGCCTCTCAGCAAATAGCTTGGGGTGTCTACTTTCTAAAATGGGGTCATTTGTGGGGGTTTTGTGCCATCTTGGCATTTTATGGCCTTCAAAACTGTGATAGGTAGTGAGGAGTAAAATGACATATGTATGCCCTTAGAAATCCTGAAGGCGGTGCTTGGCTTTCGGGGCCCCGTACGCGGCTAGGCTTCCAAAAAGTCGACCACATGTGGTATCCCCGTACTCAGGAGAAGCAGCAGAATGTATTTTGGGGTACAATTCCACATATAACCATGGCATGTGTGAGCAATATATCATTTAGTGACAACTTTGTGTAAAAAAAAAAAAAAATTTTTTTTTTTGTCATTATTCAATCGCTTGCGGCAAAAAAATAAAATATTCAATGGGCTCAACATGCCTCTTATCAATTTCCTTAGGGTGTCTACTTTCCAAAATGGGGTCATTTGGGGGGGTTTTGTACTGCCCTGCCATTTTAGCACCTCAAGAAATGAGATAGGCAGTCATAAAATAAAAGCTGCGTAAATTCCAGAAAATGTACCTTAGTTTGTAGATGTGACAACTTTTGCGCAAACCAATAAATATACAATTATTGACTTTTTTTTTACCAAAGACATGTGGCTGAATACATTTTGGCCTAAATGTATGACTAAAATTGAGTTTATTGGATTTTTCTAATAACAAAAAGTAGAAAATATCATTTTTTTTCAAAATTTGCGGTCTTTTTACGTTTATATCGCAAAAAATAAAAATCGCAGAGTCAGTCAAATACCTTTAAAAGAAAGCTCTATTTGTGGGAAGAAAAGGACGCAAATTTCGTTTGGGTACAACATTGCATGACCGCGCAATTACCAGTTAAAGCAGCGCAGTGCCAAAGTGTAAAAAGACCTCTGGTCATTTACCAGCAAAATGGTCCGGTCTGAAAGTGGTTAAACAATTTTTTTTTTTTTTTTTTTTTATCAACATAGCACAAGGCACCTTAATTTTTATTTAAGATAGGCTAGCCGTTTTATAGCTAGATTTTATTTCTTCCAGTATTAGGCTCTTTATTTATATCTAGTTCAGGTAGCGCAACACCATCTGTTTTATTTTCATTTTATTATCTGGGGGTGAGGGTTCATACCCCTGTCGGTAGTTTGCTGCAACCTATCCTTTTAAATAGTTTAGGCCCTTGACGACAGCGCGGGGATACCTTAACCCAAACTTTAGCAAAATGTGTCTCTTGAACACATAATATGTCACAATTAAAGGATAAGGCAGACCACATAGAAGTTCATTTCGCTGGGTGATTCAGTCCCCTTGCATTTAAGGACAATATTTTGAAAGACATATTAATACAGTATATATCAAAATTAGATGTTACTATAATTCTATATATTCCTAAAAGAATATTCTCTAACTTCTATAAGGCTTAAACTAAAGATCTACTGTAAGTATTTGTTATAAGATCAGTTCACAGTTACTATTAAATAATGCACACAACAATGTAGATTTTTTTTTTTTTTAAACCTATGAAAAAACAAGTTATTACTCTATTAGTAGTTATTTGGCAATATATATTGCAAGAGGAAAAAAATATATATTTATTTTTTTTCTTTAAAAAAAATAAAAGAGTAAAGAAAAAAATATTTTCCAAGAGTCAGCAGTAATCCACTTAAAGGAATGCTGACCAAGATAGGGGGTGAAGTTCAAGTCGTAAGGTATTGAGCATCAAACCAGACCGTATATGTCAGTAATGCATATGAGTTAACAGGCAGGAGTAGTTCATTTGTATTTAATTCTATTTTGTTCACGTTTTTTGTCCAAAGTGGAACAAATTTGGTTTTTCCTTCAAGGCAGGGGTGTTATGTGGAAGATCAACTATAATACCCCATGTTTGGATTAATTGCATGCCATCTTCAATGGTAGATGTAGCAAAATGTTTCCCGTTGTAAGTGGTCAAGATAGTGGCTGGATGTCTCCATGTGTATGTGATCTTATGATTAGTGATATGGTATGATTATCATTTGTAGTGTAAATTGCGAGAGATCGGCGAATACTTGTATATCTGAGTATGGTGGTGGGAGAGTAGTTAGCTCCCTCGCTTTGGAGAGAATTTGCCTTTTAGCTTGATAGAAATGGATTCGCAGAATAACATCTCTGGGAATTGATTCTTCTAGATGTTTTGGTTTGGGAATTCTATGAATACGATCGATTGAAGTTAAATCGGCGATAATTCTGTCAATAATGTAGAAAATAGTGTATTTGGATAGTTATGTAAGTCCATAGGTAGAACTGACTCTGATATTCCTCTCATTTTAATGTTGTTTCGACGTGAGCGGTCCTCGAGATCTGCCAATTTCATCTTGACCCACATGGAATCATCTTTTTGTTCTGTACATGCATCCACTAGCTCATTCACTGTTTGCCCTTGTACACACGGTCGGAGATTCCGTCGGAATGTGTCCGATAGGAGCGTTTTGTCGGATATTCTGACTGTGTGTGGTATGCATCGGACTGTTTCCGTTGGAATATCCGTCGGACCAAATTTTCCAACTTGCCGGAAATATTTTCCGACAAACTGCTCCGATCGGACATACTCCGATCATGTGTAGCCTACTCCGACGGACAAGGTGCCACGCATGCTCCCATTCAAATTCCGACACAGAAGCGCTTGTTCAGGTAAAACTACTGCTCGTAATCGATATAGCAATGTTAAAAATTCTTTCATGAAGCGCATTCTCTTGAACTTCTTTAGATGCTCATAGTCACACACACTTCTCCCGAACGTATTTCCTGACTTTTAACCATTTCGGGAATACAATTTTGGATTTTTTTTTTTTGGATGCATTTATTTTTAGTTTTTTCCTAAACATCACGGAATAACTCCGACGGATTTGGTCGTCGGAATCTCCGACCATGTGTACAAGGGCTTTCAGTGCATTCCTCCATTTTGTTTTTAACGTATTGCAGTCTACCATCCATATGTTTCATATCAAGAGAGAATTTATGAATCATGGAGGATAGATTAGATATAATAGATGATTGTAATGACACAAGCATTTCTTTCATTGTGGTATCTAGTACTGGCTGACCTGATGTTGGGAAAGCAGCTATAGATGTCTGTAATGAGGACATAGTATTATCACTATGCAGAGCTGTGTTCACAATATCAGCTGCCTGGCAAGATGAATCCAGCTTCATCCGCGATTTTGCGGGTCCCTGGGATGTTGGGGATAGATGAGAGGAGCCATTAGAATATGAGGATGATAATTCCTCATCCATTTCAGGTGGATGGCTGTCAGAAAGGTTTGTGTGAGTTTTATTATTTTTCCTCACCGCTCCGGCGGCGCCATCTTGGATTTTTGTCAGCTCACCACTCTGTTTAAATGTAAATGATGACAGCTTTTTTGGTCCCCTTTCTTGTCCTCTTTTGTGAGACATTATTGCCCCTACTGTCCCAGGAGTACTGCAGAGTATTTAGGTATGTTTTTAGAGGAGAATACCTGCCTGTTTTTTGTTGTTAAACAGCCGGCTATGGAGAGCTCTAGGCTTAAGCAGCCATCTTCTTCAGTGTGCAAGCCACGCCCCCTTGGCTTGTTCTTGACTGTCCTCATACGCTTCATATCCCAACCTTTGGCGTGTTCATTGATTATCCCTATCTGCTTGTTGCCCTGACCTTTTGGCTTATCTCTTGACTATCCTTGTTGTCGCAGTCTGCTGCTTCCTCTCTACCTTCCTGTACTCTACTGCGAGCAAAAGCAGGGAGACCCTGGGGGCTGCGACCTGGAGCCAGACTGCAGCGAAGTCTATCCCTACCATCAGGGGCCCTGCTGAACACCCGCTGGCTCTTAGATTCCGCACCATGGGAAATCTCATTCTCTAGCTCCTGGTGGGATCCCTGTCGGTGCTCCAGAATACCTGCTTTCCTGGACCACCACAGCAGTCAACCATAGGGTCCACTATCTTGCGGTGCACTCCACACCCCCACGGCGTGCATCTGTCACCTGGACTCAGGTTAGCTGACAACTTGCAAGATGCCCATTCTTCTAGCTGTGGTAACCTAATTGAGGATTCCTGTATGGGCTAAAATGGCAATTTGCTTAATTCATTGAGGATTTTGAAAAGATCCCAGAAAGGCACAATTTGTTGTAGAACTGATGTGCAATCCTCCCTGGCTTACCTAAAACTGTAAATGAGTAGATATTTTGCTAACTTCATATATACAAACACTGGCTGAAAAACTTACAGAGCCACCTTTACAGCTGATTTGGCAATGCTTCTACCCATATTCTCCTTTCCCCAGACTGCTTGCATCTGATAGTTCTGGGTGTTTGTCCCCAGCCCCACGAGCTGACATAGGTTGTAATCTTTAAAGGGAAAGCTTGAGCCTAGGCCCTGTCTCCTCAGAGGCTTTCAGGATTCTGCCACCATGCAAAGATCATTGAATGTCTGTGGGCTGGGAGACTCTTGAATCCAGCTACTCTTTTCTTTAATGACACAAGACAGCAGAAAATGTTGGAGATCCCTCAAAAGAAACTGAGTCCAGCTCAGGACTGGGATGGAAGAGGTCATAGGGCCTAAAAGCTACAAGATCTCCCTAAATGACCCCAACATTTCGGTCAACAATTTTTAGGCCAGCAGTTGTATTTTGTTTTCTAGTGGGAGAAAAGAAAATCCTTGTGCTACTGAACTGATTCTGTGACTAATGAAAGACCTGGTTTGTGCAGGATCCAGTGAGGATTTCTTCATGTTGATTAACCACCCCAAATGGTTAAAGATTGACACCACCTGTCGTAGATCTGTCAGAACCTATTCTTTCTCAATCTGAAGTTGCAGATTTGCCATGATATCTGTGAGGATCTTTCTGAAGATTCTGAGTGCTACCAAGAGGCAAGGCCTGAAAGTCTCTCCATCCAGACTGCAAAACAAATCTATTTCTGATGCACCTTATGGATAGGAATGTGCAAATATGTGTCTTTTAATTCCTTAGAGGCTGTGACCATGTTAACAACTTTTAGAAGACTTTTTTTTTCCAAATAAATATTCTTCATCCCTGAATTTCCAGTATTCCAGGATTTTGTTGAGCTTCCTTAGATTGATTACTATACTATATTTTCTGGATGGCTTTTGAACAAAAAAAGATGTAAGAATTAAATCCCTGGACTATTATTCTGTTGGGAGTGGTGTAATTACTGCTTGCTGGTAAAAACTTTCTGTGCATTTCTTTCGGTCTCTCTGTGGCTTGGTAAGAAAAAGGTTTTGAGGGAAGGACAAGAAACTCTAGACGATACCTGTCCTTCAATAGTTGTAACACAAAAGGACTGACTATAATGCTATTTCATTGGTAACAATAAAGGCATAGCCTCCCTGATGCCAAATTTGGCCTCAGACCTTTTATAGGATTCTGCAGAATTAAACATCCCTCCTTTAGACTTTGGTCTGTAAATGGGTCATTTTTTGTTTGAGTCGTCACCTTTTAGATTCCTGCTTAGAATGAAACTGAGAGGCAGAAAAAACATTTCTGGTTTCAAAATAGTATATTTTTCTCTAAAGGGAATTTCTTTCCTTTTTCTGCAGATCCTTGTACCAGAATGCATGTTGCTCTAAAGGAGTACCCCACAAAACGTATATTTTGAGTAAATGTTCCCACTTTCAGTAAACTTTGAAACTCCTGTTGTATTTTAGTGTAAAGACTTAAATTGTAGGGTCACCAGAGACCATTAGGTGTGGGTTGACGCGTTTTGTGGGTAAACCAGCTTCCTCAGGACCCCAGATCTCAACCAACAGAATAGCCACTGCAATAATATAAAAAAATAGAAATTAAGTTTTTTATTGACATGAGGATAACTAATGCCATATATACCAGCACAAACAAAAAAAATTCTAATGAAACAAATTTCAACAATCTAAACCCATCTTGAAGAAAGAAAAGAAAAAAATTGTGTATAGCACATAATGTGTATGCACCTACACTCATGCACATACATACATATGCATATATGCATCCACAAGCATAATATATACCAAAAACACCATCTCATACCTCCACATGTGTAGCATGTGCTATCAAATCTGTACTTTCCTATTCCTGGTCTTATTTCTCTTCTTCAAGATGGGTTTAGATTGTTGAAATTTTGTTTCATTAGAAAGTATTTTTGTTTTGTAATGGTATATATGCATATGATTTTTCATCCATAATTTTTGTAAAATGCTTAATATATATTTTTTTATATTATTGTAGTGAGTATTCTGCTGATGGAGATCCGAGGTCCAGAGTAAGTGGGTTATTCAGCACACCTAAGTGTCCCTGGGGATGCTATAATTTAACTCCCTACACTATAAATTTCCTATGCACTATATACTATACACTATATATCCCTATACTCCCTACCTCTATAATACAACTGGCGCCAATTTCATGTTTTTAAAGATATGTTATATTTTTAATGTGTATGAATAAAGGTGCATGGTTATTTTTAATGAGTGTTATTATTTTTTTGTTTGTAAAACTATTGAAGATATATTTAAAGTTCCTTCTAATATATGAATATTTGATCTTGTACTTTCTTATGGATGATATTCTCCAATGGGATTATGCACTAAACTACACCACTCTCCTACTCTATTTATATAAAATTCATGAGAGTATTTTTTTTCCTGAAAATGTATGTTTTAAAAATGGCTGCACAAATATCATGCAACAAAAAAATTACAAGAGCCATAATTTTATTCTCTAGGGTCTCTGCTTTCAAATAATATATAATGTTTGGGGGTTCTAAGTAATTTTCTAGCAAAAAATAAAGATTTTTAACATGTGTATGAGAAATGTCAGAATTGGAGTGGTTTTGAAATGGTTAAGGAACGTAGTTATTTTTGCATGTTTGAAATGAATTACACTAAATCCAAGGCCCTTGTTATTTCTATACCCCCCCCCCCCCCCCACACACACACACACATATATATTAACTTAATATTTAAATCTGACTCCCCTTTGCTAAGATCCCATCAAATTTCTAGGAATTAAGATTACTGCTTGCATATAGAGACTTTATCAATCAAACTATATCCCACTCCTTGCCAAACATAAAAATATTTAACAATAAAATAGCCTAGCCCTATCTTGGTTTGGCAGATGTAATTCCCTAAAATGATAGCTCTTTCCTGACTCAATTATATGATCAAACCTCCACCAATTAAAATCCTGCACTGCTACATTTCGTATCTTTCTCCTATCCTGCTAATCTGTCATTCCCTACTCCATCATCTTCACCTCCCTTCCACCCAGTCCCACTTTCCTTTAAACATCTTACTCTTCCTATAGCCTCCCATTTAACAAAAGCTTAACTATAACATTACAAAATCTTTTTTACTCACAACATTCTATCTTTCCTATATCTCCTTTCATTCCATGCATCCTCATGTTTAACAAAACCTTTACTGTAATATCACACAACCCATCTTACACACACCATTTTGATATTGGGCTACATCACCATTCCAACAAGAATCAAATATAATGCACACAGGTCTGACAATCAGCATAATACAAACTGTCTGGCAGGGATACATAGAAACACATTTCCTGAGTACTGTGAAAGCCACCAGTAAAAGAAAAATTACCTTAATTGAAACTTGATGGGTTCAATTCTGCTCCTGGGGGCTGGCTTGTTCTCAACTTCCTTATTGGGCTCCATTCACAGGGTGTAAGAGATGCCTTCTGATCCCAACATGACATCCAAACAGAAGTGCAGTAGATAGTCTGGTTGGGAAGCTGGTCAGTCAAAAGTACCAGCCCCTTCCCCTGAAGTGAACCATTCAGGTAGACATATTGGCACGGGAGAAGGATATTTTTAAAATGTCCTGCCTAGAAGTGGAAGACGCTCCTAGAGAGCTCAACACATGAAACCAATTTCTGTGGCTAAGAAAGATGCCAGAATGATGTCAAACACATCCATTAACCCATTGGAAGTGACAATGTGGGGTTGATTTGCTGTGCAAGGGCATTTTCTCCAGAACTTGGTGAATGAGATGAAGCGTCACTTTACAAAGAATACCCAATCACATGCAAGTACAATAAAAAAAATAGAATTTTTTCTTGCATGTGATTGGATGAAGGAAGTCCCATTTACTAAGCTGTGGAGAAAATGCCCTTGCAGAGTGCAACTACATTTCCAAAGTTCACATTTTGCCTTTAGTAAATCAACTAAATGGCTGGGGAAATACTGCGTTAAAATATTTCATATAAAATAAAATGTGATTTATTCTCTATCACCGCCCCGGAAAATGATAATTGTTGTCTTTAACCACTAGCTGACCAGCTGCCAGGTTGGCTCAGCTTAGCAAATTGCTATAGCTGTGCGTCGCTCCTTTAAGACGTCACAGCAGGCATGTGTGCGCCGCGTGTCCCCAAAGCCGATGCGCGTGCCCACAATCGCTTGGGACAGAGTGAGAACCGATATGAACACCTGATCTCTCTCCTCTCCTAGTCAGTTCCATCCCCCCTACAGTTAGAACACACCTAGGGAACACAGTTAACCCCTTGGTCGCCCCTAGTGTTAACCCCTTCCCTGCCAGTGTCATTTATACAGTAATCAATGGCTATTTTTAACTCTGATTGCTGTATAAATGGCAATGGTCCCAAAATAGTGTCAAAAGTGTTCGATCTGTCCGCTGCAGTGTCGCAGTCCTTATAAAAACCACAGATCGCTGCCATTACTAGTTAAAAAAATAATAATAAAAAATGACATAAATCTATCCCCTATGTTGTAGAAGCTATAACTTTTGCGCAAACCAATCAATAAGCTTATTGCAATTTTTTTAACCAACAATATGTAGAAGAATCTATATTGTCCTAAACTGAGGGAAATCATTGTTTTTGTTTTGAAATTGGGATACTTATTATAGCAAAAACTGCAAAATATTGTATTTTTTTCAAAATTGTCGGTCTTTTTTTTTTGTTTATAGCGCAAAACATAAAAACCGCAGAGGTGATCAAATACCAACTAAAAGAAAGCTCTATTTGTGGGGAAAAAAGACATACATTTTGTTTGGGTACAATGTCACATGACCAAGGGCCGACTGACCATTTGGCCACTCGGGCACTGCCCGAGGGCCCCAGGCCACTAGGGCGCCCCATCAGGGTTGGCAGCCTCAGTAAAACCAGGGAAAGCATGTAAAAATATGTGGGTCTTTGGAATTTCCCTTACCGACATCCTTTTGGTCTAAAAATCCTGAGATTATAGCTGCCCCACCTCTCCAGTAACTTCTCAGCCAATAGAAACATGTCTGTGTATACTGTGTATACTGTGTGTACATGTATGTGTATACTGTGTGATTGTATAGTGTGTGTAAACCAGGCATGTCCAAAGTCCGGCCCGCGGGGCAATTGTGGCCCGCGGTCCGGTTTTGAACGGCCCGCCTGGTCTTTCTCAATTTAGTGTGCCGCAGGATCAGGGCTGTCAGATGAGCCCGATCCCCGACACTGTGAGAAGCTCTGTGAGCTTCAAAAGTGAAAGTAAAGTGCAGAGGAGTGTGCTGTGGTCTCTGCTTCCCCCTACAGTGCAGTACCCGGCTGAATGAGGAAGCTGCAAAGGTACTGTACTGTGCTACAAGCTAAATTAGTGTTAAAAAGGGCTTTATTCGTGTGTGTATGTGTGTGCATGTATGTGTGTGTGTGCACATGTGTCTGTATGTGTGTGTGTGTGTGTGTGCACATGTGTCTGTATGTGTGTGTGTGTGCACATGTGTCTGTATGTATGTGTGTGTGTGCACATGTATCTGTCTGTGTGTGTGTGCACATGTGTCTGTGTCTGTGTGTGCACATGTGTCTGTGTGTGTGTGTGTGTGTGTGCACATGTGCATGTATGTGTGTGTCTGCATGTGTGTGTGTGTGTGTGTGTGTGTGTGTGTGTGTGTACATGTGTGTGTGTGCACATGTGGCTGTATGTGTGTGTGCACATGTGTGTGTGTGTGTGTGTGTGTGTGCACATGTGTCTGTATGTGTGTGTGCACATGTGTGTGTGTGTGTGTGTGTGTGTGTGTGTGCACATGTGTCTATATGTATGTCTTTGTGCGTGCACATGTATCTGTGTGTGTGTGTGCATGTGCGTGTGTCTGTATGTATGTCTGTATGTATGTGTGTGTTCACATGTGTCTGTGTGTGTGTGCATGTGCATGTGTCTGTATGTATGTCTGTATGTATGTGTGTGTTCACATGTGTCTGTGTGTGTGTGCATGTGCGTGTGTCTGTATGTATGTCTGTATGTATGTGTGTGTTCACATGTGTCTGTGTGTGTGTGCATGTGCGTGTGTCTGTATGTATGTCTGTATGTATGTATGTGTGTGTGTGTGCACATGTGTCTGTATGTCTGTATGTGTGTGCATGTATGTCTGTATCTGTGTGTGCACATGTGTCTGTATGTGTGTCTGTATGTATGTGTGCGTGTACACACATGTGTCTGTATGTGTGTGTGCACATGTGTCCGTATGTCTGTATGTGTGTGCATGTATGTCTGTATGTATGTGTATGCATGTGTCTGTATGTGTGTGCGGCGTGCATTTGTCTGTATGTGTGTCTGCATGTGTGTGCTTGCGTCGGTGTGTATGTTACTTTTAATGCTGACCCCCCCCCCCCCCCCCATTCTTATACCATCAAAACTGCTTTTGTAGGGCTTGGTGTGATATTAGCCAGGACTGCTGCTCCTCTGAAAAGCAATCCATGCACAGATCTCTTTTCAGAGGCATTTGAATGGCGGTAAAGAGGCATTATGTTGCCTCCTCACCACCTGTTTTAAGCCCGTAAATGCAACATCTGTGTGGCTGCGTACTGTGTGTAGGGCAGCCCATTAATTTCAATGGACTTCCCTACTCACAAAAATGCAGGGAAAGAAGTTCCCGAGCTTTTTTTTTTTTTTTTAATTGCACTGCACCAAAATCACCCTACATTTTCCAATGTGTGGGGTACCATTAAGAATTAACGGTACCCCCTAAAGTGCAGACCATTCGCCTGTGTGTTGGGAACAAGCGCGACAAAGGCAAGAGAATTCTTGTTGGGCCGCGTATTAGTGCTCGGATGGACACACTTAGACCGAATTTTCAATGGTTCAAAGAATGTCAGGCAAAATGGTCGGCCCTCGAGCATGTTCACTTCATCAAATCTGGCCCTCTTTGAAAAAAGTTTGGACACCCCTGGTGTATACTGTGTGGCCCCATAATCTCCTATTGCTCGGGGGGCCCCATGAGTTGTCAGTCCACCCCTGCACATGACCACACAATAGTCAGTTAAAGCGAAGCAGTGCCATAGTGCAAAAAATGGCCTGGTCATTATGGGGGCAAATCCTTCCGGGGCTGAAGTGGTTAAAGTGTATGTCAAGTTAAAAAATTGCTTTTTTGCATGCATTCAGTAAGGAAGGCTTAAGTTGGGCTTTATTGCTATCCGGGGTCTGTTAGGGTAGGATTTGCTTTTCCCTCTGGGTAGCGACAATGTAAGGCATTGTTTCTCTGTTTTTCTTTAAACTTTAACCTCTTAGCGGCTGCCCCTTGCACATATACTGTGGCAGGGTGGCCACTATGTGCCAGATCACTTAACTAGTATGTGATCTGACACTTTCAGGTATGGGGCGCACTGGCGACCCACTCCTGCTGTGATTGGAAAAAGCGGGAGCCAATCAGCAGGTCCAGCAGACACAATGTCCGCCAGGACCCACCAATCATTCAGGAGACAGGCAGAAAAGCAGTAGGCCTATGTAAACAAGGCATACCACCATTTTATGACAGGGGAATGTACTGATCTGGTGTTTCTGCTAAGCAGGAACATGGATCTTTACCTTCCCCCAGTCCAAGCACCTCCCCCACAGTTAGTAAGCACTCCCAGTGAACACAGTTAACCATTTTATCGCCCCTGATGTTAACCCCTTCCCAGTCAATTTCATTAGTACAGTAACAGTGTATATTTTTACACTGTTCACTGTAATAGTATCACTGGTCCCCAAAAAGTGTCAAAAGTGGTAATTAGGTGTCCATTTTGCCTACTGAAATATCGCAGTCCCGCTATAAGTCACTGATCAGTGCAATCACCACCATTACTAGTAAAAAATATATAAAAAAATAAATAAAAATATCCCATAGTTTGAAGCCGCTATAACTTTTGAGCTAACCAATCAAATCGTGGGGATTTCTGTTAACAAAAATATGTAGCAGAATACATATTGGCCTAAACTGATGAATTCATTTTATTTTTTAAATTTTTATTATTGGGTATGTTTTTTAGCAGAAAGTAATATATAATAAGTAATATAATATATATTGTAAGGGATCTTCCCGGGGTAGGGTGTGTTTGGACACAGTTCACAGCAGACTTGGAATTTATAAAGCAGATCTTGGCGTTTATTCGTGGTACAAACAGTCCAGCAAACAAAATATACAGCAACACCGTGCTTTCTAAGTACAACAAAAATAAAAGTCCTAGCCCGGCTGGGCGCTTACTAACAGGTTCTGCTCACCTATCTGACACTTACAAACACAGCGTCTTTCGCCTGGATATCGCAGGGTGAGTTTTAGCTCCAGCAGTGGCTGTGCTTGCAGCTTCCTTCAACACACAGATTGTTCATTCCCTGGCTGAGAGCAACCACCTGCAGACCCTGCAGTGCCTTTAGCTTCCCAGGCTAATTAGGATCCAAGCTCACCTGATCCCAAACCCAGAACTGGATCGGGGGATGTGGAATGACAGGTCCCTCTACCAAACCTACCTGCCATTCCATATAAACCCAGGCCCGGCAAAAATTAAATAACAACTCAGCAGCATATCGCTGCTGAGAAACTGATCCATCCTGGATTTACCATCTCACACTGTGTAGCAACCTAGGTGAGATGTACACCCCCTCGATCACTTCTCCAGTGACATGTCTACATATCCCCCCCCTCTTTTTCAGACCGGAGGGCTGAGCCTTTTGTCCCCACAGACAACTTACCCTTGACAATGCGTCAGCATTTGCCTGTAATTTCCCTGGCCTGTGTTCCACCGTGAAATTAAAGTTTTGTAGGGAGAGAAACCATCTAGTCACTCTTGCATTTCTCTCCTTGTTTAACTTCATCCATGTTAGGGGGGCATGGTCTGTCACCAACTTAAATTTCCTGCCTAGCAAGTAATACTTTAAAGATTCTAGGGCCCACTTTACTGCCAAACATTCTCGCTCCACAATGGCATAATTTTTCTCGGCCGGGGTTAGTTTTCTACTCAAGTACGTCACTGGATGCTCCTCACCATTCACTACTTGTGAGAGTACTGCACCTAAGCCTGTGTTAGAGGCATCTGTCTGGACCAGAAATTCTCGCCTGAAATCGGGGGTAACTAACACAGGTGGTTGGCACAAGGCAGACTTAAGGCTTTGGAAAGCCTTCTCGGCCTCTGGGGTCCACGTGACCATTGCTGTCTTTCCGCCCTTTGTCAAGTCAGTTAGCGGAGCAGCAACTGAGGCAAAGTTTGGCACAAATCTACGGTAATAACCCGTAATACCCAGGAAAGCTCTAACCTGTTTCCTTGTCAGGGGTCTAGGCCAATTCTGTATTGCCTCAATTTTATTTAGCTGTGGCTTAATCAACCCTCTCCCAATAATGTAGCCCAGATATTTGGCCTCTTCTAGGGCTAGAGCACACTTCTCGGCATTTATGGTCAACCCCGCATCACTTATGGCATCCAACACGGCCTGTACCTTACAGAGGTGACTTTCCCAATCAGGGCTAAAAATGACCACATCATCGAGGTAGGCAGCTGAGTAATCACGATGTGGTCGCAGAATCAAGTCCATCAACCTCTGGAAAGTTGCAGGCGCTCCATGTAACCCGAATGGCATCACTACATACTGGAATAGCCCATCAGGGGTGGAGAATGCAGTTTTCTCTTTAGCCTCACCAGAAAGTGGAATCTGCCAGTAGCCCTTTGTGAGATCGAGAGTGGTTATGTACCTGGCGTTACCCAACTTCTCAATCAACTCATCTACCCTGGGCATAGGATACGCATCGAACTTGGAGATCTCATTCAACTTTCTGAAATCGTTACAGAACCTCCAAGTTCCATTGGGCTTTGGGATTAGCACAATTGGGCTGGACCATTCACTCTGTGACACCTCAATTACCCCCAGAGCAAGCATACGTTTTACCTCGGCAGATACGGCTTCCCTACGTGCCTCCGGTATCCTATAGGGCTTAAGGTTTACTCTGCTTCTAGGCTCAGTTTCAATGTGATGATGGATGAGGTGTGTACGCCCTGGGAGGTCAGAGAACTTGTTTTTGTTTTTCTGTAAAAATTCCTGAGCCTCCTGTTTCTGTGACACTGATAGAGTATCACCTACCTTGACTGGAGGGATTGGTTGTGACAAATCATTAACAGTATTTGTCGCCACCAAGGATTCCCTGTCTTTCCAGGGCTTGATCAAGTTTATGTGATAAACTTGGAAAGGCTTCCTTCTACCTGGTTGGTGCACCTTGTAGTTCACCTCACTGATCTTTTCAACAATTTCATAAGGACCTTGCCACTTCGCCAAGAATTTACTCTCAACAGTGGGGACTAGTATAAGGACCCTATCGCCTGGGTTGAATGTCCTGATTCTTGCGGACCGGTTGTAAATTCTACTTTGGGCCTCTTGAGCCCTCTGGAGGTGTTCCCTTACCAGGGGCATTACAGTGGCTATACGGTTCTGCATTTGTGCTACATGCTCAATAACACTCTTGTATGGGGTGGACTCATTCTCCCATGTCTCTTTTGCAATGTCCAGTAGACCCCTAGGGTGATGACCATAGACCAACTCGAATGGTGAGAACCCTGTGGATGCTTGGGGCACCTCCCTAATATCAAACATGAGGTAGGGTAATAAATGATCCCAGTCTTTTGTCCCTGAGACACCACTTGAGCCCTTTTCCCCCCATCAGCACCCCTCCACACTCCCCCAATAGATGGAAGTCTCTTACCAGCTGACGGCACAGATCTGGCGCTCCGGGGAGGTGAAGATGCTGCAGGAACATCACGGAGGTAGTCCTCAGTCGCCTGGAACCTCTCCACAAGGTTGACAAGTTCGTTTGCGTTCCTAGGATCACCTTGTCCCACCCAGCGTTGCAGGTCAGTAGGAAGCGCTCGGAGGTAGCGATCCATCACGACCTTCTCTAGGATTTGTGCAGGAGTAGAAGTGTCTGGCTCCAACCACTTTCTTGCCAAATGGATTAGGTCATACATCTGGGACCTCGCTGATTTGTCCAGACTGTAGCTCCAGTTGCGTACCCTCCGGGCACGGACTGCAGTAGTAACTCCTAGTCGGGCAAGTATCTCCTCTTTTAGCCGAGTATAGTCCTTAACCTCTTGCTCACTGAGGTCATAGTAGGCCTTTTGAGGTTCACCTGTTAAATAGGGCGCAATTACCTCTGCCCACTCAGCGGCTGGTAACTTCTCTCGCTCAGCCACGCGCTCAAATACTGTTAGATAGGCCTCAACATCGTCCTCAGCAGTCATCTTTTGCAGCGCTTTCTGCACAGTCCTTCTCCCAAAAAAAATCTCTGGAGCGGCTCCCTCCATTGTGGGTGGATTAGCAACCACAGGCGCCTCTCGATTTACTATCAGGTGCTCGATAAGTTGTTGTTGGCTTTGGCGCAAAGCTTGCAACTCTTCCTTATGCATCTGATGTTGTGCCGCCATGTACTGTTCATGTCGTCTATTGGCCTCTGTCTGCGCCTGCTGTTGTTCAGCCATGGACTGTTCATGTCGTCTATTGGCCTCTGTCTGAGCCTGCTGTTGTTGCAAACTCACTTGCATAAGCTGCTTCAGCATCTCCTCCATGTTGCTGGACTGTTCTTGGAGTGTAGTTGCAGCTTTCACCCAGGACATCAGCAGCTGTAGCCAAGTCTGTCCACACCGTTGCCCCTAGCAACCTTGTTGCCCGCTACCTCCACCAATTGTAAGGGATCTTCCCGGGGTAGGGTGTGTTTGGACACAGTTCACAGCAGACTTGGAATTTATAAAGCAGATCTTGGCGTTTATTCGTGGTACAAACAGTCCAGCAAACAAAATATACAGCAACACCGTGCTTTCTAAGTACAACAAAAATAAAAGTCCTAGCCCGGCTGGGCGCTTACTAACAGGTTCTGCTCACCTATCTGACACTTACAAACACAGCGTCTTTCGCCTGGATATCGCAGGGTGAGTTTTAGCTCCAGCAGTGGCTGTGCTTGCAGCTTCCTTCAACACACAGATTGTTCATTCCCTGGCTGAGAGCAACCACCTGCAGACCCTGCAGTGCCTTTAGCTTCCCAGGCTAATTAGGATCAAAGCTCACCTGATCCCAAACCCAGAACTGGATCGGGGGATGTGGAATGACAGGTCCCTCTACCAAACCTACCTGCCATTCCATATAAACCCAGGCCCGGCAAAAATTAAATAACAACTCAGCAGCATATCGCTGCTGAGAAACTGATCCATCCTGGATTTACCATCTCACACTGTGTAGCAACCTAGGTGAGATGTACACCCCCTCGATCACTTCTCCAGTGACATGTCTACAATATATATATATATATATATATATATATATATATATATATATATATTTTTTTTTTTTTTATTGTCTGCCTTTTTTTGTTTATAGCGCAAAAAAAAAAAAAAACACAGAGGTGATGAAATACTACCAAATAAAAGCTCTATTTGTGAAAAAAAAAAATCACAAACATTTTATCTGGGTACCGCATCGCATGACCGCGCAATTGTCAGATAAAATAACCAAGCAATGTATCGCAAAAAATGGCCTGGTCATGAAGGGGGGTAAACTTTCCTGAACTGAAGTGGTTAATGGGATGACATGAAGTAACAATGCATTCATTTATATGCTTGGCAGCAGAGCTGCCATGCATAGAAACACAGGGACATACAGACAGCTGAGGGGTGGTATGGAAAAAAACAATTGCTAGAGGGCTGCGCTGACTTTAGACTTGATAAAACACAGTGAACCAACAGCAGCAGATGACATGGCTCCCCAAATCATCATTGACTGTGCACCTCATGCAACTTGGATTATGTGCCTCTCCACTCTTCCTCCAGACTCTAGGACCTTGATTTCCAAATGCAATGCAAACTTTCCACAGTCCGTGATGATTTGGGGAGTTGTGTCACCTGCTGGTGTTGGTCCACTGTGTTTTATCAAGTCCAAAGTCAGCACAGCCCTCTAGCAGGAAATCCTAGAGCACTTCATGCTTCCTTCTGCTGACCAGCTTTATGGAGATGCTGATTTCATTTTCCAGCAGAACTTGGCACCTGCCCATACGGCCAAAAGTACCAATACCTGGTTTAATAATCATGGTATTATTGTACTTGATTGGGCAGCAAACTTGCCTGACCTAAACCCCATAGAGAATCTGTGGGGTATTATCAAAAGGAAGATGAGAGACACCAGACCCAAAAATGCAGATTAGCTGAAAGCCACTATCAAAGCAACCTGGGCTTCCATAACATCTCACCTGTGCCACTGGCCATGCCGCGTTCATGCAGCAATTCATGAGAAAGGAGCCCCGACCAAGTATTAAGTGCACACTATACTGTACATAGACATACTTTTTAGTAAGCCAACATTTCTGTATTAAAAATCCTTTTCTTTTTTTATTGGTCTTATGTAACATTCTACTTTTCTGAGATACAGAATTTTGGGTTTTCAATAGCTGTAAGCCATAAACGTCAAAATTAAAAGAAACAAATGCTTGAACTATATCACTCTGTGTGTAATGCATCTACAGTATATAAAATATATGAGTTTCACTTTAAATGAATTACTGCAATAAATTAACTATTGACAATATTCAAATTTTATAAAATGCACCTGTAAATAGGTCCCTTAGGGCTCTTTCACACGGGGCGGATCAGTGATGATCCGCCATGTGGATATCCCCTTGCTCAGCGGGGATCGCTCCGTCGATCCCTGCTGAGCAGGAAGATTACAGGTCCATCTCTGTACTCTGTGCAGGGACGGACCTGTCAGAGCGCCGCTTTCCCCTATGGAAGATCGGATGACGACGATGATGGAGGGAAAAGTAGGTTTTTCCTCCGTCACACTTCTTCGGATCGGAGCGGGTCAGATGTCAGCGGACATGTCACCGGTGACATCCGACGCTCCATAGACCTCTATGGAGCATCCGTTCAGGTCCGCCTGAAAAACTGACCTGAACGAATCAGCCGTGTGAAAGAGGCCTTAGTGGTGTTTGTCCTGTTTGCCAAGATCAATTGTTTGAACATTTTATTAGAAGACATGATGTTCAGGTTCGATGCTACCCTGGGTTTGAGGTGAATCGTGTGAGTTTGAGATGTGCACTCCAGATGCATTTATGTAACCATGATGCACTGCAAGGGTTTTTCAACTTTGGTCAGTTGGCTTAGAGGGGCCAACATTGGGGGCTTTGTTATGTGCCTTCCTCGTCATTATAAAAAGGGGATGCAAAGCATCCATAGTTTAAGTGTATTGAAAACTGCTGCAAGGAAATTATAGGAAAAGCTGACAGTCTGCATAGGGAGAGATTAAAGTCAGTTGGGAAGTGGATCTTTAATTCTGATTGCTGTCTCTTTGGATAATCAATCCCTTTGTCTTTATTATATTTTTTATTATTATTGGTGGATTATTTTATTTTTTTGTGATTTATTTTTAGTAGATAAAAGGGTAATGCACATCAAATGCCCCAAGGCAACAACTACTTAAGTCACATTCTCCAGAGAGAAAAATAAATTGCTCACAAACAGGATCTAGGAATGGGGGACAGGTGGGTGATAGTCCCGCCCCTCCATTCATAGATTCTGCTTTATTCCTTGAAGCTTCCCTAAATTGAGAAGCTGGGGGGGGGGTGAAGGCTCTCTTGATAAGGCGGGGGGGACAAGACAGAGGAAGACTACTACTAACAGGAAAGGGGTCAACACTGCTTGCACGTTATGTTCCTTGTGCTGATTTTATTGTTTTTAACTTTGAACATACTTAGGCTTTAAATAGAAATGGATGCATAGCTTTCTTTTAAAAAATACTTTTTATTAGAGCCCCCAGAAAAAAGTTCTACATCAGTCAAGTCTTCCACCAAATTTAGCAGCAATCATGATCACCTGTCACCCACCTGCCTCTACCTGCTGCACTTTTTCATTGACTAAATTTGTTAAAGGGTACTATGGAAGGGTGGAGGAATCACAGCCCCCCCCCTCCCCTCGCAAGGTACACCCCCTCAAATAATGAAAGGCATGTGACCTGGTCTAGTTCAGGAAAGTGGGGGGGTAATGCACATGCTTTTTCCTGGCCATCAAGATTGCATTTCTGGATAAGGGTATGGTTGGAATGATAGGGGGGACCCCACACATATTTTTTCTCAATTATTATATTTTAATGACCACATTCAAACTACAATGAATCAGACTGTGGTGCTACTGTATAAAATTAGGCTAGTAAGAAAAACAGTCAATGCTGCCATAGCCAAAAATGTATTGGCAGTATATTCTACGAGTTCACTTGGCAGTGGTTTAGTTAGGGCTTCTCCCTTTTTAGTAAGGCCATTTTACTGCTTTTCATAACTGCTTTGCATATTTCTACTACTATTGCATCTGTGTGCTGTCTTCACCACATTACTGTGTTTGCGTTACCATGATATACTGTTGTGGTTTGTTGTCTGTTCAATTTTACTTCTGCAGAGGGCTTTTATCTTACAATAAATTCAATTTCAAGCCATAGGTATGTTGGTGAGATTATGTTTCAGCCAAAGCAGGTTATCACTGAGATGACCAGAAGGACCCATTCCTCTAGTGGCTCCCACACTACACTACACTACACTTATATTGTGGCTATAGCCCAGTCAAGGCTTTTGCTTGCACAAAAGATCGTGGAGATGGACTCTGGATGGATGTCTGCATAGATATCTCCAAACACAGATGACACTGCTCAATCCAAAACCTTTAGTTCAGCACCCCACTCAGCAGTAAACCCAGAAAAAGAGAACCACCATAGTGTAATATGCATAACTAGGTAATTTATAAGATAAAAACAACATTGCACTTACATTGTATACATTTAAAATTCATGCATAAAAACAGAGCCAGCCGGCTACAATCTCCCATCCTCCTAACGAGACAGCGTGGTAACGTCAGCACGTATCCTCCTCCAGACGCATTTCATCATATATGATGTTGTCAATGGGGAAACATTGTTTGGAAATGTCTATGCAACCATCCATCCAGAGTTAATCTCCACAATCTTCTGTGTAAGCAAAGGCCTTGGCTGGGCTAAAGCCACATGCCTGATTTTGCTTGCCATCTGGTAAGCAAGTTTTTTGTAAGGTGGTGGTACACTTTGTTGAATGAACTCGCTGTGGTGTAAAAACTGGATAAATCTGGTGTCTATCATTCCACAATTTTTTGCCTATAGAGAGATAATGATCATTTCTATAATCAAATGTGTATAAACTGGACTTTACTAGCGCTGCTTTTTCGTTCTATGGTTTATTTGTGTATATCTCACATCAAGCTGCTGCTCATTTGATTTTAATCTGGTATTTTTACTGATACATTAGCATGTTTTTTTTCCCTTTACTACACTTATATTGTTAAGCTGGCTGTAGAAGGTTCAAATTTCTACTGCTTCAGCAGGAACCAGCCAAAACTCAAACCTATGGGCAGGCTGAATGTACGCAAGTTGATCAATCAACTTGGGTGCAACCAGCGTATCCGATTTTACATGCGATTATTTCTAGTGGTCTGTTATAAGCACTAGCAAAAATCACTGTGTTCTCCCACTGGGGGCAGTTTCACCTGCCTCCCTGCAGGGAGAACACAATGGCTCCATGCAAGGGATTCCCCCATCAACACTTATTGCGTTGATGGGGAATCTAGTAATTTTCTTTCCTGTAACCCGTGGTTGCAGGAAAGAAAATTGATCCATCTATGTCCAGCCTTAGTCTCCCTAATGGGTTCTTCTAACTGCAGAATATCAAGAACACTTCGACTAACACAAATGAAAAGTTGCCCATATTGAAGACATTTCGGTATCCAACATGTTTGTATGCAGGTCTAGAAATTGGGATAAATATGGCATTTTATTCGTATTCTTTAAAACTATCTTTCTACGATAAAGACAATGTACATACAATCAGAACACAAGATGGAGCAACATTCCAAACAGGACATGTCAAAAATCTATTTATAAATAATTTAATGGATAGGAGTCTAATTTGATTACATTAATATATACCCTATTGTGATGCATTAGGTCTAAATAGCAACAATTACTTTTACATTTGTCTCCCCAATTCATGTATTAGTGTATAGTGATATGTAAGTCTTAATTAAATTAACAGACCATTCTTGTTAAATTAGACCTATACCTTAACCTTAAGCATTCTCTAAATGGAGCAACCTGTGTAAACATTTTTTTCCTGCTGGTATGTGTATCTCACAATAGGTAAAGAAAACACGTCCCCTAAGTAGCATGAGAGCTGCTGTTAGTGACACGTATCTGAACATGTGGCTTACATGTGTTGAATGGCTGTCAATAAATTTGACAGACAGCAGGCAGTGAATTGAGAAGGGCACTGCAAACAGTGGAGTTTATTATCCTAATGTGTACTAATTGGACAAAGGAAATAGGCACTTAAAATTAGATATGTCTTACTTCCCCTATAAATATTGTCAAGTTGTGGGGCAACCAGTTCAGAGTTTGAGCTCTGGGACTTAATAGTTCACATAAACAATAATAAATTATTTCAGTACCTAATATAGCCTAATTTAGTAATAGACATCAGGAATAATGTTTTATTTTGGTTTAAATGTTTTTAATGATCTAATATTTTAGTGAGGTTGATTTACCAAAGACATCCAGGCTGTGCACTTTCTAAAGTGAATTTTCTTTAGTAAATCAATCTCAATGGTCCTAATTGACAAAAATTTTATAATAAGAGCTGTGTGTATCATAGAAATTTAGAAAAGATTTTTCCCTAAAATTAGGTCAGCTAGAATCTTGTAGCTATGGGCAACACCAATCATTTTCCCTTTATGTTTTGGGAGTTAGGGAAGTTAACATAAATCGCTTCCCCAAGGCGTGTCTTTAAAGAACACTGAAAAGTATTTTTTTCCCATCTTCCAGGTACAGTATGTGCACAGGTGTGTTAATAAGGTGCAGTCATAATGGAAAAATTTACCCATAGGCATGGCCTTCAGTTTACAGGTTAAAATAAACATTTTTTCAGACACTTTATCGCTATTTTATTAGTTGGTATGGGGTAAGCATGGAGTCTCAGAAAGAAACATACTTTATGTGCCAATGTCACAGATCCCAGGGGCTATTTAGACTCCTGATGCATTAACAGGGATACTCCTAACATGGACTTTCACTGTATTGTTTATTTAAGCACAAGAAACTCCATTTTGTTCACACTGCAGAAATGTGTTCTATAACCTTCACCTAACAGACAGACACATTGTTTGCTAGAAGCTCTCTCTGTCTCTACTTCCCCCTCCTCTCTCAAGGTTTTACTTTTGCAATTGTTCTATTCATTAGCTTTTCATAATATATTCCTATTTGTTAACTTTTAATAACATATTTCTATTTGTTAGTTTTTAGTTTTTAATAACATCTTACACCACCCCTTTCTTATCTATGTATAAAATAACATGTAACAATAAATTTTGCACTGAACGGACATTTTAAACAGTGATTGCGTCCAGTGAATCTGTTCCTGTAATTGCAGTATTAACTTTTGTTTTTAGAGTCCCAATCTGAAATAGTTCCCATAACAGTTGACGAGTCATATCAGGAGTTTGGCAGAGTCTGCAGAAGGAACTGTGCTTTGATGGGGAACGCAGACCTCTAAATGCAGGCTAGGTAAGCTGTCCTCAAGTTTGCTATGTTTCTGCCTTTCCTATGTATCCTATCTGTCAGTTCTTGAGGAAACCAGACCACTCTCTGACCTTTCTGGTTGGGTAACGTCTGTGTGTGAATGTATTTGTGAATGTATTTGTGTATTTGTTATCCCTTCATGGGTTGGACTGTGTGTGCATAGGGAGAATCCTCTGCAGTTCCCTGTGTTGACTCCTTGTGGGTGACCTGGGTCAGAGGCACATGGTAGGGTCAGATAAAACTCACATAGAAGAAGAGAGATGAGGAGGGTCTCTTAATGAGTGTTTTGTCTATGTCATAAACCCCTTCTATCCACGTAGATAAGTGGAGACTATTCTTGAAAATCTTCAGATTTTCTGTACTATTTGTTTGAGGCAAGAGGGTATAGGCACACTTATGCCGCGTACACACGACCAGACTTTTCAACATCAAATGTCCGACAGAATGATTCCGGCAGACCATTCGATCGCGTGTGGGCTGCAGCGGCCTTTTGATTTGCAAAAGTCTGACAGACTTTAGAAATGGAACATGTTTTCAAACCAGTTTCTACTGAGAAATCCGCTCGTGTGTATGCTAGTCTGACGGACAAAAACCGACGCGAGGGCAGCTATTGGCTACTGGCTATGAACTTCCTTATTCTAGTCCAGTCGTACGTCATCACGTTCGAATCCGTCTGACTTTGGTGTGATTGTGTGTGGCCAAGTCCGTTCATTCGGAAAGTCCGTCAGAACTCTGTCAGAACTCCGTCAGATCTCATTCGAAAGTATGTCAGACCTAAGTCCGGTCGTGTGTACGCGGCATTAGCCCTTGTACACACGGTTGGAGAATCCGTCGGAATGTGTCCTATCGGACCGTGTCGTCGGATAATCCGACTGTGTGTGGTATGCATCGGACTGATTCCGTCGGAATATCCGTCGGATCCAATTTTCCAACATGTTGGAAATATTTCCTGACCAACTGGTTTGATCGGACATACTCCGATCATGTGTAGAGAATTTTGATCGGACCAAGTGCCACGCATGCTCAGATCAAATTCCTACATCAAAGCTATTGGCTACTAGCCTGAACGTAGTCCCATCATAACGAAATTACGGCATCACGTTCTGAATGATCGGATTTTTCGACAACTTAGTCCGACCGTGTGTATGCAACAGTTTCGGACAAGATCCGACGGACAAAATCCGACGGATTTGGTTGTCGAAATCTCCGACCGTGTGCACAGGGGCTAAGAGAAGACTGGCCTGTTATTATGGGCATTAAATTAAATAAGGGGATGAAGGGTGAGAGGTCTTCAGAAGATGCCCAGCACAAGATGAGCGCTAGAGAATGTATGATCTGAAGGTACGGTTCCGCCTATACTGAGCCCCTAGATAAATGGGTAGAATGAACAAAAGGAACAGTTAAACCTTTAAAAGCTGAAGCGACTTTTGATTTACAAGTATGGCAATCTTTTCTGCACGATTATGGCCCACTACTGTGCAGTGAAGGAACAAAGAGAATAGTTTGCATATGGGAGACAGAAGCTAAAGTAGTAAATCAAACTGGCTTGACGGAGATGTTTAATAAAAGTACTGCCCAAATGTATGCTGCCCTTATGGCATTTGGAGTCACACCCACTGTAGGGTTCACCCAGGTAGTGGGGACAGATTCCCCTCATCAAGAGCAGTGGGATATAGAAACTTTAATTCAGTTGCAGAACCGGGCCCCTGATGAAAAGAAGGATAAGGCCACTGTCAATCTACACCTAGAGAGGGACAGGGTGTTGCATTATGAAGGGATAATAATGTGTAATCTTCATTAGCAACTGTAAATAACTATTTGTTTATACATAAGCCGGGGTCTTATATTGTAGAATGTGTTGTAAATACTCTTTAGTGTGTAATTTGTATATATTATGTAACCCTATCATTAAATGTGTATTGCGGATATAACTACTTCTTTTGTGTATTAACTCATATTTAGGTGTCTATGTAAATATGCCTTCAATGATTGATGTGTATGGATATATACATGTAAACTAGTCAACACAGAGAGACATGGCTGACACATGCAGACCACTAAATTGCACATGGTGCCATTATCTCTGGAAATAAGGCCCTGATCTCACATATGCAGATGGGAAGGTGCATTTACAATTTCATGTATCGCATTTAGGGCAGCCCATTGAAATGAATGGGCTGCCCTAAATGTGATACATGAAATTGTAAATGCACCTATGCTTGAAAATTGCACAGTATATAACCCATTTTTTATTCTAGCCACGCCAAAAAAAAAAGGTACTTAGAGTGAGCGCTAACAAGGTGTGTTGGGGTTTCATTAAGAATTAAAGACATTGCCATAAACCTGCAAAAAGTATGCATGTTTTTTATGTGTTGCGGGGACGCATGTGATTTTGTTTTATATGTTCTCGCATCACACATCCATGAACATCCATGAACCTAGCCTACATAGTTACATGGTATTTTGGTTACTGATAATTTAAAAGATACACACTACACATTTCCCTTTTAGACTGTAAACTCTCTGATTCCTCCTGTATCCTCCGCGCTGTGCAAAATGTTGAAGCTATATAAATCTGGAAGAATAATAATAATTTTACCTGTGATCCTTTCAGGAGATCTGGAAAACTTGATCTATTATCATTCCTTTAAGGCCCCTATCACACTGAGGTGCTTTGTAGGCACTACATCGCTAAAAATAGCATCTGCAAAGCGCCCTGAAAAAGCCGCTGCTGTGTCTCCGGTGTGAAAGCCCCGAGGGTTTTCACACTGGAGCGGTGCACTAGCAGGACAGTAAAAAAGTCCTGCTAGCAGGTGTATACACCGCTCCTTCCCCGCTCCTGCCCATTGAATGGGGCAGCATGGCTATACCACCAGCATAGCGCTGCTGCAGCAGAACTTTGCGGTGGTTTTAACCCTTTCTCGGCTGCTAGCAGGGTGGTAAAACCACCCCGCTAGAGGCTGAATACCACCGCTAAAACAACGGTAAAGCAGCGATATTTTTAGCTAGTTTTACCGCGGACGCCACTCCCGCCCCAGTGTGAAAGGGGCCTTAGAATATGTTATCCCAAAATTTCACATTCCTGATATTTGCTTGTTGTACCCAGGGCCGGTGCTACCACTAGACAAACTAGGCAGCCGGTGATCCTACTACCTCTCTCTGCAGCCAACTAATCTCAACACAACATGCAGCCACTCCCGAGTCCCTCCATACAGTGTCAGAAGCAGAGGCGCAGCACAGTGGTGGCGGAAGAGTGAGGACTGTGTGTGTCCTGGCCAACTGTCACTGAATGGAGGAAGGAAAGGAAACATCCTGCGCCGATGTGCGCCTCTGATGATAAGTGCCAGTGACTTCTGCCTCTCTGCCCAGTTTCCATATACTCCGCACAATTCTTAAACATCAGCATCGCACCCAGTCCCCCTAATACTTACCTTAGATCCCCCCTTATCTAGCGATTATCAGCTCTCTGGAGACTCTCCCTCCTCTATGGCTGAGGCAGCAGTGGGAGCCATTGGCTCCTAATGCTGTTACTCACAGCCAATGAGCCAATGAGGAGAAAGGGGGCAGGGCCAAGGCGTGGCTTCATGTCTGAATGGACACACAGAACAGCGGCTCTGGAGTGTGCCTGCTTGGGTGCCCCCATTGCAAGCTGCTTGTGCTGGGGGCACTTGATAGGAGGGAGGCTAGAATGTCTTCAAATTTTCTGCCAACAAATGTGTGTTTCGAATTTACCGATTGTGTGTACACAAATCCGTCGGACAAAAGTTCAAAGTACAAACACGCGTGCTCGGAAAGCAAGGATGAGCCAGAAGCGGTCGGTCTTGTAAACTAGCGTTCGTAATGGAGAATTAACATTTGTGAAGTGGAAAATTATGAAATCTCGAAAAGCAGTGCATATTCTCTCCTTCTTTAATGGGATAATAATGAAGCTGCTTTGCTGGTGATACTGATGGGGTTATTGAAAACAAATTTTCAAAGGCTTTTTTTTTTCTAGTTATATCAAGTATAATATTATTATGCTTTTTATTTTTTTATTTGGGCAAGTTACCACAACACCATTATCCTGTAGTTTTTAAGATCGAAGATACAACTATGTTGGTGTCCCTTGTTAATTTTACATTTTATTTTTTAAAATGTAACTGCCTACTGCCAAAATGTAATTTTAAGTAAAACACATAGCCAAGTATTACTCTACACAATTTTGTTATTGTGCATTAAAAAAAGAAAACAAATACAATTAGACATGCTATCTGCCAATAGAACTTAATCAAAAAGTGCATTCTATGCATCCAAAATTATAGAAAATATACCAAATCAGATCATTATTCAACCAAAAAAATAATGTCAAAGCAATAACTCCAAGGCTAATAATAAATAATACGTTATCTCCTCCGATTCTGCAACATGTCTGGTTGACGAACGGCCGTTCAGAAACGAACTAAAAAGTACAAACGGAAAAGTGTGAAATGAAAAGCGCGAATCAACACTCACCAATAGGGATGAGCTTCGTGTTCGAGTCGAACGTACGTTCGACTCGAACATTGGCCGTTCGGCCGTTCGGCGAATTACGAACGTTTTGGCCGTTCGCGTCAAAATTCGAGTGACGCGCGCGCGGACCACAATGCACTGCGTTGGCGCAGTGCATTGCTGCCCGATGATTGGCCAAGCATGCACTGTGACCCCGCATGCTTGGCCAATCGCAGCGCCGGCAGCGAGGAGAGCCATGATTGGCCACAGGCATCCTGCCTGTGGCCAATCATAGCTCAGGCTGTGTAGTGCACGCCCCACACTATATAAGGCCGCCTTTAAGGCGGCCTCCTGTAGTGTGTTACTTTGCATCTGAAGCAGTGGGTGTTCTGTGTACCTTCAACACAGTACACACCAATCGTTTTTGGCTGATTTCCTATCTTGCTGCTGTGTAGTGGTTGTTGTCTGTGCCCTGACTGCAGTATACACCACTATATTCACCTCACCTATATAGCTAGTGATCTAGCTTTAACCACTTAACAACTGCCCATTGCCGATTAACGGCTTCAGGGCGGTTGTTTAACTCAGAGAGGCCGTTAATTAACGGCCTCCCAGAATTCTGCTCTCGCGTGCCCCGAGGTGTGCGCACTCGAGAGCATCCGTGACTGCCGGGTCCACAGGACCCGGCGCATCACGGTAAACGGCCGCTCATAGCGGCCGTTTACCACGTGATTGCTCCGTCAAATGACGGAGTGATCACTTGGAAACAAACCGGCGTCATGTTATGACGCCTGTTCCTCCCTCCCCTTTCTGTACCGATCGGTACAGCGGAGGGGAAAGAGATCGGTGTCAGCAGCGATGTGGGCTGCATCTGCAGTGCCCACATCGCTGCTCACCGAATTTAACCCCTCAATTCCCTGCCAATACTCTGCAATACCAGTGCATACTCTGCAGTACCCTGCCATTACTCTGCAGTACCCCGCCATTACTCTGCAGTACCCCGCCATTACTCTGCAGTGCAGTACCCCGCCATTACTCTGCAGTGCAGTACCCTGCCATTACTCTGCAGTGCAGTACCCTGCCATTACTCTGTAGTACCCCGCCATTACTCTGCAGTGCAGTACCCCGCCATTACTCTGCAGTGCAGTACCCTGCCATTACTCTGCAGTGCAGTACCCCGCCATTACTCTGCAGTGCAGTACCCCGCCATTACTCTGCAGTGCAGTACCCCGCCATTACTCTGCAGTGCAGTACCCCGCCATTACTCTGCAGTGCAGTACCCTGCCATTACTCTGCAGTGCAGTACCCCGCCATTACTCTGCAGTACCCCGCCATTACTCTGCAGTGCAGTACCCCGCCATTGCTCTGCAGTGCAGTACCCCGCCATTACTCTGCAGTGCAGTACCCTGCCATTACTCTGCAGTGCAGTACCCTGCTATTACTCTGTAGTACCCCGCCATTACTCTGCAGTGCAGTACCCTGCCATTACTCTGCAGTGCAGTACCCTGCCATTACTCTGCAGTGCAGTACCCCGCCATTACTCTGCAGTACCCCGCCATTACTCTGCAGTGCAGTACCCCGCCATTACTCTGCAGTGCAGTACCCCGCCATTACTCTGCAGTGCAGTACCCTGCCATTACTCTGCAGTGCAGTACTCCGCCATTACTCTGCAGTGCAGTACCCTGCCATTACTCTGCAGTGCAGTACCCCGCCATTACTCTGCAGTGCAGTACCCCGCCATTACTCTGCAGTGCAGTACCCCGCCATTACTCTGCAGTGCAGTACCCTGCCATTACTCTGCAGTGCAGTACCCCGCCATTACTCTGCAGTGCAGTACCCCGCCATTACTCTGCAGTACCCCGCCATTACTCTGCAGTGCAGTACCCCGCCATTACTCTGCAGTGCAGTACCCTGCCATTACTCTGCAGTGCAGTACCCCGCCATTACTCTGCAGTGCAGTACCCTGCCATTACTCTGCAGTGCAGTACCCCGCCATTACTCTGCAGTGCAGTACCCTGCCATTACTCTGCAGTGCAGTACCCCGCCATTACTCTGCAGTGCAGTACCCCGCCATTACTCTGCAGTACCCCGCCATTACTCTGCAGTGCAGTACCCCGCCATTACTCTGCAGTGCAGTACCCCGCCATTACTCTGCAGTTCAGTACCCTGCCATTACTCTGCAGTGCAGTACCCTGCTATTACTCTGTAGTACCCCGCCAATACCCCGCCAATACTCTGTAATACCCTGCCATAAATTGCCATACCCAGCCATACTCAGAGATACCCAGCCATACTCAGTGATACCCTGAAATACCCAGCCATAGACGCCCCCCACCCCTCACCGCCCTCCGGTGCTTCTACCAACTCGCCAGTACGATCAAAGCCAGAATCTTTTTTTTATTTTTTATTTCAGGCTTCCCAGCCTAGAGGTGAGATGTGGGGTCATATTGACCCCCCAGATTTCACTGTAAAGAGGACCTGTCACCCCATATTCCTATTACAAGGGATGTTTACATTTCTTGTAATAGGAATAAAAGTGATCAAAAATATATTTTTGGGAAAAAAAATGTCAAACTAAAATAAATAAAGTAAAATGAACAATAAAAAAATAAAAATTAAAGCGCCCATGTCCCCATGTGCTCGCATGTGCCACACATGTGAGGTATCGCCGAGAATGTTAGAGCGAGAGCAATAATTCTAGTCCTAGACCTCCTCTGCAACTCAAAACATGTAACCAGTAAAAAAATATTTAAAGCGTCGCCTATGGGGATTTTTTAAGTAGCGACGTTTGGCGCCATTCCACGGGCATGTGCAATTTTGAAGAGTGACATGTTTGATATCTATTTACTCAGCATAACTTCATCTTTCACTTTATGCAAACATTGGGCTAACAAGTGGTTAATAATAGAGCTTGCAGTCAGTAGTGTTAGGAGATAGTGCGTGCTGTCTGCGTGCTCTGTACCCAGTACATACCGCTATAATATAGGGCAGGCCCCTACTTTCAAACATCCAACTTACAAACATCTCCTACTTGCAAACGCAAGGAGACAGCAGCAAGTGAGATGAAAAAAGATGGACGACAAAACAAATTATACAGGGGTGATAACCCTTCCCTATGTTTTCCAAAAAGCTTAAAGATAGTTTTTTTGACTGGAGCTACACTTTAAAAATGTACCGGTTGAAAATGACAAACAGATTCAACTTAACACAACAAACCTACACAGTCCCTGTCTTGTTTGCACCGCCTGTATACTGCTGTTCTGAGTATATAGGGCCTGGGGGCCACACGCATTTCCTTTTTTTAATATGGGTACGGGGTTCCCCTTAATATGCGTACAAGACCCAAATAGGCTGGTAATGGGCAGGGAGGGCTACCCATGCCATGTTTCTCAATGATTTTCAACCATATTGCAGGAACCAGATATAACATTAAAACCGCAAGCAGTTTTAAATGGTGTTATTTCCGTTTAATGTCATTTTGTGCAGGGACTGTTCTAAACACGGGAAACACGTGGCACTTCACAGGCATACTACAGACACCCCGCAGGCACCATATTTAAAGGAATATTTCACTTTTTTTTTTCACTTTAATCGTCATTAAAATCAGTGCTCCCGCCAAAACGGTAGTTTTTAAAACTTTTTTTTGCAGTGACCCATGTCCCCTGAGGCAGGAGGCAGGTCGCCAAACCCTTTTTAGGACACTATCTTGCATATTAGCCGTTAAAATGAGCACTTTCCAATTCGAACGTTCGAGTCCCATAGACTTCAATGGGGTTCTAACGTTCGTACCGAACGCGGGGGTCGTTCGCAAGTTCTGGTGCGAACCGAACCGGGGGTGTTCGGCTCATCCCTACTCACCAAACTTCTACTAACACGAAACTAGCAGAAGGAGCCCAAAGGGTAGTTCTAAAGAGCTGAAAAACCACATAGTACGTCACTACATCACTACATTCGTAATTGTTGGCCAACATTTGTGTGACCATGTGTATGCAAGACAAGTTTGAGCCAATACCCTTCAGACAAATTTCCATGGTTTTGTTGGCGGAAAGTCCGATTGTGTGTACAAGGCTTTACAGTCATTCTGTCTGTCAAGTTAAAGTTTTAACAGTCCAGCAGCTGATGGACAGATTGACTTAAAATTATAAAGTATTTGTTAACTAAATTAAAATTGTCACCTGACACCCTTGCCTTATTAGAAATTCTGTCCCGTGTCGGTGCTCATTACTTGGCTTGTAAGGCATCCCTGCATTGTCTGACTACTTCAAGCCAATAGTTATTAGTGAGGGGCACAGGAAACAGATACCAGGATACAAATATCAAAAGTCTTCACTCAATAAAACAGGACGAAAAACAGTTATCCTTTTAACTAAAACCATATTAGAACAACTAAAGGTAACTTAAAGTGGTTGTAAACCCTTACAACACACTTTGACCTACAGGTAAGCCTAGATTAAGGCTTACCTGTAGGTCCAAGAAATATCTCCTAAACCTACACGTTTAAGAGATATTTGCCGAAAGACAGGCACCACTGTCTACGGCACATGTGCCGTAGACAGCGCCGCACAGGCGCACTGAGCGATATGCCACGAGTGGCGGCTCCCGTGCGCATGCGCGGGAGTGACATCATCGCGGCTTCGCCCAATGACAGTGGTGGAACAGCGAGACCCACCGAGAAGATGGATGCGCTGGACTACAGGGGGCAGCGGTGACTTCGCTGGCTCCTGTGTCAGGTAAGTGACACATAATGGACTACTATGCGATGCATAGTAGTCCATTATGCTTTACCTTTGCAGGGAATGAAAGAGGAAGTAAACTCATCAGGGTTTACTTCCTCTTTAAGGGACTTAGGCTAGTTCTTGTTCACAGGACTGTTGAACAGAAAATACCTGAAAAACTAATGCTCCTGAAGGCAGCAGAGAGTGACACACTGATAAAAAAAATCCTTGCAAACCACAAAAAGCAGTTCTCAGAATCTCAAATGAGTGGATGGATTATTTGTTCACTGAAAAAGCACCAAGACTATTATATCTGACAAGTTCAAGCAATTCATTATTCACCTCCAGTCTGGTAATGACTGCAACTACCTTTCCATTTCTCCGTGATATTGACTAATGAATAAATCTACTTGAATCAGACTATACTAAAATTTGCTTTAGAAAAATGAAAATATACCTGTACAATAATAAAGTGTGTATAGAAAATATGTCTTAATTGAGGATATGTCCAGGAATCTGTGCTTGAAAGGTGAGTGCTGTTTAGGAAGTCTATAGGAATTTGGCCTGATGTCTATCAGTTAACTACTTTTTTTTTGTTGCAAGGTTATAAGTGAAAGTGCAATCTTGGCATTTGATATGGGCACCTATAGTTAAATAGAACCCCCACGCCACCTTTTACACCCCACCACCCAAAATAATGAAATATAATTAAAAACATGTAACATTTCAGTGAAGAAACTTCTGCTTCGAGATCCCTTGATAGCTGTTCTGATGAACAAAAATCACAGCATTTGTCACGTGAAGTTGTCAGACAGGACCAATGGTTGGCTGACTTTTGTCTTCAACAGAGAGCAGGTTCCCTAAAGGCTAATGATTAGCCACCTGATTAGCCATCATGGCAAACTAAGAGGAGTTTTCTTTTTTTCAGTATTTGTAGTTTTTCAGATTTTTATGCTCGTAATCCAAGGTATTACTGTGTATTCTATTTATGAAAAATGATCAATCCTGATGTATTGAAACCCTATCTAGGGATAAGCTTCGTGTTCGAGTCGAACATACGTTCGACTCGAACATCGGCTGTTCGCCCGTTCGGCGAATTCCGATCGTTATGGGCCGTTCGCGCCAAATTCGTGTGGCGCTCACGGCCCACAATGCACTGCGTCATCGCAGTGCATTGCTGGCTCATGATTGGCCAAGCATGCACTGTGACCCCGCATGCTTGGCCAATCACAGCGCCAGCAGCGAGGAGAGCCATGATTGACCACAGGCAGGATGCCTGTGGCCAATCATAGCTCAGGCTGTGTAGTACACGCCCCACACTATATAAGGCCGCCAGCGCGGCGGCCTAGTGTAGTGTGTTGGCGTCTGAAGCAGTTAGTGGGTGTTCTGTGTACCTTCAACACAGTACACACCGATCGTTATCGGCCGATTTTCGATCTTGCTCTTCTGTAGTGGTTGTTGTCTGCTTGCCCTGACCGCAGTATACACCGCTATATTCACCTCACCTATATAGCTAGTGATCTATCTTTTATAATAGAGCTTGCAGTCAGTAGTGTTAGGAGCTTGTGCGTGCTGTCTGCGTGCTCTGTACCCAGTACACACCGCTATATCCACCTACATAGCTCTTCTCTATTTGAGCCCACTTGTCATCTGCAGGAGTTATTGGAAGTTGTGTGTGCCTCCAGCACAGCACAGTATACATCTGTATATACCTCTTTATCTCTGGTGTTCTATAATAAAGGCATCTGCAGGAGTTAGTGGGTTTTTTGTGCCTCCAGCACAATATACACCTGTATCTACCCTTTATTGCTGTTCTCTAATAGAGGCATCTGCAGGGCTTAGTGGGTGTTGTGTGACTCAATTACAGTATACCCCTTTATCTCTGGTGTTCTATAATAAAGGCATCTGCAGGAGTTAGTGGGTGTTGTGTGACTCCAGCACAATATACACCTGTATCTACCGTTTATTGCTGTTCTCTAATAGAGCCATCTGCAGGGCTTAGTGGGTGTTGTGTGACTCCATTACACTGCTGTTTTACCCAACTCCCTTCAGGCCATTACCATGTCTGGAAGGCCAGCAAGGAGAGGCAGACAGGCGCGAGCCGATAAAAGAGGGCAAGCAGGCTCTGTGTCTAGAGACAACAGTGCTGGTCGTGGACGCGGTGCATTGTCATCAGCACGTGGCCATGGGAAACGCTTGTCCTTCTTTTCGGCAGCTGGACATGTTGAACCGCAACATGCTAACGACTTGGTAGAGTGGATGACCAAGCCCTCTTCATCCTCCTCATCCTCTCTCACCCAGTCTCAGGGTACTAGCAAAGCAGCTGCCAACGCATCGTCTTCCCTCGTCTCAATGTCATCATCAGTGACTCCTTCCCTAGACCCACCACGTCCTCCTGAGGAGTCTCCTGAACTCTTTGAGCACAGTGTTGGGTACATGCTCCAGGAGGATGCCCAGAGTTTTGTAGGCTCTGATGATGACACTCAGCTAGAGGAAGGCAGTAGCGTGAGCGCAGAGAGAGGGGATGCTCAAGAAGGACAGCAATCTGGCAGTCATTTTCCACAAGCTGCAGCATACTGCCAGGTTTGCTACAGCGAAGAAGAGGGAGGGGATGATGAGGGCACTGACTCCACGTGGGTGCCTGGTAGGAGAGAGGAGGAGGAGGAGGCACATGTCCAACGAGGCAGGATGCCCTCCGGGGCCAGCTTAGGGGCAGCACACCGACTGAATCACACCGCAGAGCTCCGCCTGTGCAGGGCGCTGCCTCTGCGCGTTATTCTAAAAGTTCTTTGGTGTGGGCCTTTTTTGAGACAAGTGCATCAGATCGCACCGCTGCTATTTGCAACATATGTCTCAAGCGTATCTCGCGTGGCCAAAACATCAGCCGCTTGGGCACCACATGCTTGACCAGACATATGTTGACCTGCCATGCAGCTCGTTGGCAAGCGTACCTCAAAGACCCACACCAAAGAACAAAGCGGACCTCTCCTAGCTCCTCATCAGCTGGCATCTCCAACCCCACTAGACCTTCAGTCCTCTCTGAAACCTGCTCTGTGAGGAATGAAGGTGTAGAATTAGGTGTGTCACAGCCAAGTGTTTCTGGGCACTCTGCTAGCAGTACACCCACGTCCGATTATAGCAGGCAAATGTCCCTGCCCAAGCTGCTGGACCGGCGAAAGAAGTTCACTCCCAGCCATCCACATGCCCAGCGGTTGAATGCTAGCTTGGCTAAATTGCTAGCACTTCAACTGCTGCCTTTTCAGTTGGTAGACTCGGCCCCCTTCTGTGAGTTTGTACAATGTGCAGTTCCTCAGTGACAGGTCCCCAAACGCCACTTTTTCTCACGGAAGGCGATTCCGGCTCTCTACCGGCATGTGGAAGGCAATGTCCTTGCCTCGCTGGACAGGGCGGTCAGCGGTAAGGTGCATATTACCGCTGACTCATGGTCCAGCAGGCATGGACAGGGACGTTACCTGTCTTTCACAGCCCATTGGGTCACTCTTCTGGCAGCTGGGAAGGATGCAGGACAAGGTGCAGTAGTGTTGGAGGTTGTTCCGCCACTACACCTCCAAAATGCTACTATTGGTTGTGACACACCTCTCTCCTCCACCCCCTCCTCTTCTTCTTCCTCCATGGCCTCTTCCAGTGCTCTGTCCTCAGAACCAGCGGTGCTCCGTAGGCGTTCCAGGGGCTACGCAAGTACGCAGGCAAAACGATGCCATGCCGTGCTTGCGCTGGTTTGTTTGGGGGACAGGAGCCACACTGGGGCGGATGTTTTGTCAGCTCTGCAGGGGCAGGCCGAGAGGTGGTTGATGCCATGCCAGCTTAAGCCAGGAATGGTGGTTTGTGACAATGGCACCAACCTCCTCTCCGCCCTCCGCCAGGGACAACTGACCCATGTGCCCTGTGTAGCTCACGTCCTTAACCTGGTGGTGCAGCGGTTCTTGGGCAGGTACCCCGGCTTACAGGATGTCCTGAAGCAGGCCAGGAAAGTCTGTGTGCATTTCCGCCGATCATTTAATGCCTGTGCTCGGCTGGCTGAGCTCCAAAAGGAGTTGAACCTGCCCAAGAACCGCCTTATATGTGACATGCGCACCAGGTGGAACTCAACGTTGGCCATGCTGCAGCGGCTGCACATGCAGCAGAGGGCCATTAATGAGTACCTGTGCGACTATGGCACCAGGACAGGGTCAGGGGAGCTCGGTTTTTTCTCACCACGCCAGTGGGGCATGATCAGGGATGCATGCACTGTCCTGTCACCGTTTGAGGAGGCCACAAGGATGGTGAGCAGTGACAGTGCATGCATCAGTGACACTGTACCTCTTGTCCATCTCTTGGAGCATACGCTGCGTGGAATAATGGACAGGGCACTTGAGGCAGAACAGAGGCAGGAAGAGGAGGACTTCCTTGCCTCTCAAGGCCCCCTTTATCCAAACAGTGTTCCTGCTGTGCCACCCATCACACAGGAAGAGGATGAGGAGGAGGAAGAGAAGGAGGAGGATGATTGTGTCAGCATGGAGGTGGAGGCTGGCACTCAGCATCAGCAGCAGCAGTCTTGTAGGGATGATTTACAGTCCCAAGAAACACGTGGACTTGTACGTAGCTGCGGATCATGTTGCCCTTAGTGACCCAGAGGACTCCGGACCGAATGCCTCAGCTAACCTACGCTGCATGGCCTCCCTGATCCTGCAAAGCCTGCGGAAGGATCCTCGTATTCTTCGGATCAAGGAGACGGACCATTACTGGCTGGCCACTCTCCTTGATCCACAGTACAAGGGTAAGGTTGCCGACCTTATCTTGCCATCGCAGAGGGAGCAGAGGATGAGACATCTCCGGGAGGCCTTGCAGAAAGGTCTGTGCAACGCGTTCCCAGAGACTGGGAGGTTACAAACTCCTGGTCTTGGACAACGTGTTGCTGAGGCATTGGTCAGAAGGAGCGGTGGAGAAGGTGGCCGTCTGACTGATGCTTTCAGAGAATTTTTTAGTCCGCAGCCCCAAGGTATGATCGGTTCCAGCAACCATCGCCAGCGTCTGATTTACATGGTGCAGGAATACCTAGGGGCAAGGTTAGACTTGGACACCTTTCCCACCGAAAATCCTCTGGCTTACTGGGTCTTGAGGATGGATCACTGGCCAGAGCTTGCACAGTATGCAATTGAGCTACTGGCCTGTCCTGCATCCAGTGTTCTTTCGGAACGCACCTTCAGTTCTGCTGGTGGCTTTGTTACCGATCACAGGGTGCGCCTGTCCACCGAATCAGTTGATCGACTGACCTTCATCAAGATGAATCAGTCTTGGATCACCCACAGCTACCAAGCACCTGAAGCTGATGTAACCGAATAATTTTTTTGGAAATATCACATCCCTTCAAGACTGCCTATGCTGATGCTGAGTGACTGTCCTGTTATGTTAATTGTCTATCCTCTTCCTCCTCCGCTGATATGCCATCAGCCCAATTTTTCTGCCCCTGTTTAACAGGGGCGTTTAATTACAATTTTTGATGCAATGCTTTGCAGCAGGGCTAATTCCTGCAATAAAACTAGAGTATATGGGAGAGGTTGCAGTGTGGTAGGACCAGCACCAGTGCCTAAGGCCCAATTTTTCTGCCCCTGTTTAACAGGGGAGTTTAAGTACAATTTTTGATGCAATGCTTTGCAGCAGGGCTAATTCCTGCAATAAAACTAGAGTATATGGGAGAGGTTGCAGTGTGGTGGCACCAGCACCAGTGCCTAAGGCCCAATTTTTCTGCCCCTGTTTAACAGGGGCGTTTAAGTACAATTTTTGATGCAATGCTTTGCAGCAGGGCTAATTCCTGCAATAAAACTAGAGTATATGGGAGAAGTTGCAGTGTGGTGGCACCAGCACCAGTGCCTAAGGCCCAATTTTTCTGCCCCTGTTTAACAGGGGCGTTTAAGTACAATTTTTGATGCAATGCTTTGCAGCAGGGCTAATTCCTGCAATAAAACCAGAGTATATGGGAGAGGTTGGAGTGGGGTGGCACCAGCACCAGTGCCTAAAGCCCAATTTTTCTGCCCCTGTTTAACAGGGACATGTAATTACAATTCTTGATATAATATTTCACAGGAGGGCCCGTTCCTGTGCCCACCCAGAGTAACTGTGAGGACTTATAGTGTTGTGGCACCAGCACCACAACCACCAAAGGTCAATTTTTCTACCACTGTTCAACAATGGCATGTAATTACAATTCTTGATATAATCGTTCACAGCAGGGCGCTCCAGCGCCCAGCAAGAGTCACTTTGAGGGCTTACAATGTTGTGGCAAAACCAACACCTTGTTCCGCCATTTCTGCAGAGCATATAGGGCAGGCCCCTACTTTCAAACATCCAACTTACAAACATCTCCTACTTGCAAACGGAAGGAGACAACAGCAAGTGAGATGAAAAAAGATGTACGACAAAACAAATTATACAGGGGTGATAACCCTTCTCTATGTTTTCCAAAAAGCTTAAAAATAGTTTTTTTGACTGGAGCTACACTTTAAAAATGTACCAGTTGAAAATTACAAACAGATTCAACTTAACACAACAAACCTACACAATCCCTGTCTTGTTTGCACCGCCTGTATACTGCTGTTCTGAGTATATAGGGCCTGGGGGCCACACGCATTTCCTTTTTTTAATATGGGTACGGGGTTCCCCTTAATATGCGTACAAGACCCAATGGGGCTGGTAATGGGCAGGGAGGGCTACCCATGCCATTTTTCTCAATGATTTTCAACCATATTGCAGGAACCAGATATAACATTAAAACCGCAAGCAGTTTTCAATGATGTTATTTCTGTTTAATGTCATTTTGTGCAGGGACTGTTCTAAACACGGGAAACACGTGGCACTTCACAGGCATACTACAGACACCCCCCAGGCACCATATTTAAAGGAATATTTCACTTTTTTTTTTACTTTAATCATCATTAAAATCAGTGCTCCCGCCAAAATGGCCATTTTTAAAAACATTTTAGGCATTGACCCATGTCCCCTGGGGCAGGAGCCAGGTCCCCAAACCCTTTTTAGGACAGTATCTTGCATATTAGCCGTTAAAATTAGCACTTTTAATTTTGAACGTTCGAGTCCCATAGACTTCAATGGGGTTCTAAAGTTCGTTCGAATTTGGGGTCCGTTCGAAAGTTCTGGTGCGAACCGAACCGGGGGGTGTTCGGCTCATCCCTAACCCTATCTCATTTCTTGAATCCTAAAATTGCCAGGACAGAACAAATATCCCCAAATGACCCTTTTTAGAAAGTAGACAGTATTTGGTAAGAGGCATAGCTAGTTTTTTGAAGCTGTAATTTATTTTTTTGTCACAGTTATTTGGAAAGTGAAGAAATATATATATAACAAAAAAAATCACAATTTATTTATTTATTGCATACTGTCACCAGTGCAGTACAGTGTAATCATACAACTGGTGTGGTGGTGATCAGGGACACTGACTGGTGAAAGTATGTAAAAAAAAAAAGTAAACTATGTTTTTAATTTTTTTATTACTTTTTTCTTTTTTTTATGATTTGTATTTCTAACACACTGTGACCAGAGCCATAGCAACACTGTATTACTCAGGGGAAGTGATCAGGATCTTTTTTTTTCAAATTTACACATTATGATTGCATATACCAATGAATTTCATTGAAAGTTAAGATTTAACCTCTGCTTGTGTATTATTTTTCTTACTTTAACACAAACACTGGTCAATATATACCTATATGTAAATAAGAAGTTTTGGCCTTATTTATATATTTACAAAAGTCTTTAAGACTTATGTGTATTACTTTTGGTAAAGTTGTGTATTTATCTAGAAAGTTAGGCTGCAGGAAAAAAAATAACACATACATCTGATACCATATTAGAACCTATTTCTACATACTGAAGTTACAGTATTGTTGTTTCCATTCATTAAAGCAGTCACACTGCAGAAAGAGCTTTCTTTTCGTTCTCATTAAAGCCAGCCATCTTCTTGTAGCAATGCCCTTTGACAGCCAAGTCATAGTGTAGCTTGATACAATGCCTTCAGCTGATTGCTGAACTGAGGAAATCAGTCACTATGCAGAACATTACATTTCAAGTGTAACAGTTTGATTCTGATTTGCTTATAGGTAACCCTTTCTATATTATGCATTTCCAGCAATAAAACGTAAGGTTTGTTTGAAAAGTATATTTATGCAAGACGTACTATAGATTAGAAATAATAATGAATGCATTTTAAGCTTGTTCAGGTCTAATTGTCCAGCTCTAAGAAACATGGACATGAAAATGTAGTCAAGGTGCTTTATAATATCCGACTCTTCCTTATTACAACCCTTAATACCTTAAATTATTATAGTATTTATTATACTATATATATTAGAGTATTATATAGTGAACGATTACATATTTTTTTTATAAATCTCTGATACAGTCAAAGTGACAAGAAACCCAAAATCTTAAAACAGAACTTCCACTTGTTTGCAAGGGGGTGGATACCTGGTTTTGACAGGTACCTGCTCCCACTTTGAGTCAGATGCGACACAGTGATCTAAGCCGGAAGCTCCCCCCCCCTCCTTCCCCTGCAGCCTTCTGGGTAACATCACAGGTCCCAGAAGACTACAGCAAAGCACAGCACTGCTCTGGCATGCACAGCAGGAAGCCAACTGTGAAGCGATAAGCTTCACTGCTGGCTTCCCTTTACTTAAGATGCCTGTCTGGATGACCAGGCTGGGGAGCAACCCAAAAGGGGACCATGACATGATGGGTGACATGTCCCGGAATGTGGAACTTGATATGGGCAAGTGTTGCTACTGACTACAGGCTGATGTTTCTGGGTCACGAACGACAAGGGTTTCCCAGAGGCTTGTAGGGAGAGGAAATGCTGAATGCCAGCTAGGTACTGTCTGACAGTGTTGTGGGACAGGCTCAGATGAGTGTGGCAGTAAGAAACAAGGACCAGGACGTGCTTGATGTGACCTGTGCACGTCCCAGGGCATGTGGTTAGGAATTTGCCGTAGGTGTCTCGGGCGGTGCGATAGGCCTTCAGTGTGTTGGGCGACAGTGAGGTTGGGTTGGCTCCGGGTTTCTGTAAGAAATACAAAGGAAAATTGAGGCAGAGCAGTACATCTGCTGCGAGATTGCACTTGCCACTTGTATGTAAGTACAGTGCACATTGAAATTGTAGTGAAGGGATATCTGCACTAGCCTGCATAGGAAGGACATGATGGCCAGGGACTTGGACCTGCTTTTGTTGACAATCTCAGCCATGGCTAAGTTGTCAGTGGAGAAGACCATGGTCTGCTCTGCCCAGGTGTATCCCCAGACCTGAGCTGCATAGCATAAAGCTTGAATAATGAAGACATCTGGCTGAACCCAGGGACAAGGAGGATTTCCTGCAGTCATGGACCTGAAAACCAATGGGTGCCAAAAATGGCAGTGAAGCCTGTGGAGGCTGCTGCATCTGTTACTATATGAGGTAGGGGAGGATGAAGCTTGCATGGATAAACATGGATACACCGTTCCAGTTCTTAAGGAAGTTGTCCCACATTGCTAGATCTGCAGCAGCTGCCTGGTCTAGCCTGATGGTTTGATTGGGGTCCTGTGCATTGGAAAGGAAGACCAGGAGGCAAGAAATGAAGGAACGCCCCTGAGGGACAATCCTCATAGTAAAGTTCCCACATGCCCAACATGGACTGCAGCTTTCTTTTGGTGCAACCTCGTGAGGTGGTGAAGGCGTGAATGATAGCCCTAATCTGGCACAGTTTGTCAAGGGGGTAGGCTAGCCTGCATGGAGCAAGTGTCAAGAGTGATGCCTAGGAAGGTGATGGACTGTGTCGGGCCTTCCACTTTATGCTCTGCTATGGGCACATTGAGATTGCCAAGTCTGATGGGGCTCTCCGGGTCGTTCGATCAGCAGAAAGTCATCAAGGTAGTGGATGACTTTCTGGTACTGTTCTTGATAAGACAGAATCCAGGTAAGGGACCGAGTAAGAGTGTTGAACAGCGATGGACTGCTCTTAGAGCCAAAAGTCAGTTTGGGGGCAAAGTCGTATGAGCCTTTCCACTGCCAGGGAGAGGGTTTGATGGGTAGCAGTTTGAACACTTGAGAACTTGCCCTTTACTGATCTGCGCACCCCCCCAGTGACAAGACAGGCCATCCCAACTTGTCCACCTGGGGTGGCCGCACAGGGCTGGCATGCCCTAGACAGCACTAAAGGTGGAGGGGAGGGCCAGGGAACACTAGTTCACTGGCACTCAACTGACCTAAGAGAGGAAAGACAGAGATGCGAATGAGTGCCCGTGAACATGTGCCACTGGTAGATGATGAGCGGCCATGAACGCGTGCCGCTGGAAGATGAGTTGCAATAACGTGTTGCAAAAGACACTTTATGAGGGAGGTAGAAGAAAGCAGAGAAATTGGACTCTGTTTGGGGAGGAAACATAGACCATGCTATTCGTTTGGCGTGATCGTATGTTTGTAACATGAGAATGGAATATGCCGACTTGTATCACAACTGTAAACCCGAAGCATTGTATGTAGGGTTGTCCCAATACCGATAATATTATCAGGAAGCATTGTATGTAGGGTTGTCCCAATACCGATACTAGTATCGGGAACAATACCGAGTATTTGCGCGAGTACTTGTAGTCGCACAAATGCTCCCGGTGCCTTATCCGATACCTGGGAGAGACGGGCGGAATCAAAGGCTTCACAGAAACGAAATTCAGCAGGCAGATTCAGTCAGTGCCACCTATCAGTGCCCATCAGTCAAACTGTCACATGACATTAAAAAAAAAGAATCAGTAATTTGTATCGGCGAGTATTTGAAAAAAGTATCGGTACTTGTGCTCGATCTTAAAAAAAAGTGGTATCGGGACAACCCTAATTGTATGAATTGCGAGTAAGCGTGAACTTATGAATGAGTGGTACGAGCAGCGACTGGGTGCCCGTGGCAGGTGCCTTGGGGGGAAGGCTGAACTGCGAAAGCTTGTGGTGTATGTGTAAAACAGGATGTGTTGAATCTTGCCCAGGTTTTGAATCGCTGTGTCGAGGATACAACCGGGATTCAAGGGTATGGTGGGTGAGCTGAATTGACCCACCGACTGTGGTGAGGCCTTCAATGCCATAGTTCCTGCAGCAAGTTTGGGGATGGGCCATCCCCTCAGGGTGTGAGTACAGCGGTGCCCTGAACCCACAGAGGGTGACAGAGGGGCGGAATCATGTGTATAGGAAGTCGACTCAATGCCGCAATTGCAAAATTCGGGTTGAGGCCGAGAGACCTAGTCGAATTGAGAACCTATAGAGAAGCTGACATAAGAGTCCAGTTTTTAACCTGGCATGGAATGGGTCCTGCCCCACCCCCTAACAAGTGGAGGACCCCCTGGGGGAAGATGCAGACCCTATACTTGTTGTGTGTGTTTTTTTTGTTTTGTTTTTAATAAAAGTTTTTTTTTCCTTTTCTTTTCTAAAGGTTTTTTTTTTTTTTTTTGCGAAAACAACATCCAACCTGGTGCAGGATGGAACAACCTCAAATGACCTGATGGTGAAGTGACAGACATGAAAAGTGTGAGTGGCCGGGTTGTATGCCATTAGAGAACAAGTGACCGGATTGTGTGCCACTGGAGATGTGCTTGCAACGATTGCAAGAAGTAGTCTCATCAAGGAGGCGAAAACAAGGACAGCAGAGAAATTGGAGCATGGGTTGTGTGCAACTGTAAGAGGTGATTGTATGTTTGCGGTAATGAACAAATTGTGCCAACATGAGTCAGAGTTAGGAAGTAGGAGTATTGTATGCGTTTCACCTGAAGGGCCTGGTATGCTCTTGGAGGGGAACCCATGCCGCTTTATTTTTTTAAATTAAAGCCGCCTGGCCTGGGGGTGACCTAAAGTCGTGTTGTAAGTCGCCCCAAGTTGTGTTGTAAGTCGCCCCAAGTCACGCTGTGATTCAAACTACAGGCGTGTCCAAGTTGCCTCCCAAAGTCATGCTGGAAGTCGTGTTGCCCCTGTGTGAATGGACTGTTAATGATACGGCGTGCGGTACTATCAATGGGATACTATTATCGCGTGCGTGGGCATAATATCATCTTTTGCGCTTATGCGTGCGGCGGTTCATGCTCTCACTTAATAATTTATCTGGCGCACAAATTGAGGTATGAACCAGCGCAGCGTATTCATCTTAGTAAATCAGCCCCAGTGTGTTAGAACGGCAGCATTAACAGATTTAATGATCTCTGCACCGTCTTTCACTTCCTAGAGAAATACAATAGAATTATGTTTCCAAAGATTAGGAAGAATCAAATAGTAAGAAAAACAAGGTGGGTTTGAGCACTTTTGCAAAACTGAAATGGGCAGGACTGACCAACTCAGTCCACAAAAATACTACCGTATTTTCCGGCGTATAAGACGACCTTTTACACTTAAAAAAACTGGGCAAAAAGGAGGGGTCATCTTATACGCCGGGTCAGCTGCTGGGATGCCTTCTGGATGTGCGGTAATACTGTATTTAGTTTCGGCTACATACAGTATATACTGCTGAGCCAATCCCAGTGAGCGATGTATTCAAATGAATACAGAGCCTGCTCGGATTGGAGTAACAACCTCTGCCAATCCGAGCAGGCTGCACACAGTAGCCTGCTCGGATTGGCTTTGAGAGTCAGAGAGGCGTGGGCTGATGATGTTACAGCCTCTGCCAATCCAAGCAGGCTTTGTATTCATTAATAAAATACATTGCTCTCCGTGATTGGCTCCAGCACCAGCAAGAAGGAAGAAGGAAATGGCTCCAGCAAGAACGAAGAAGAGGGATATGAAGCGTAGGAAGCCTCGGAATGGCGAGGTCATCTTAAACGGTGAGTACAGGCAAAGCATTTTAAAAACATGTACAATTAGGGGGTCATCTTATATGCCAGGTCGTCTTATACACCGGCAAATGCGGTATATGCTGTCAACCCACAACAGGATTTAAATGTATTTCTGGTACATCAACGGGTACTGTATTGTCCATACATGTGAGGTCTGTAAAAGGCTCAAACATGAAGATATACACATGTTTTGCAGAGATGGACTGAAAGTATTTTTATTTTGTGTGGTTGTTTGCTTTACTTTGCCTGACATGCACTTTAGGGCTCATGCACACAGGCACATTCCTCCTTAAAGTGTAAACAAACTGATGTATTTTGATGCCTGGGAGCCCCTGGTGTTGCTTACAGCTGTAAAAAAATAGGTTTTGATGCAGTTTAGAAAACTTTTTATGCAGCATTTTTTATTAAAATGTTCTATTTGTTTACCTCGTAGGTTAGTCACTTACTGATAAGTAATTTAACATGTTCTCTTCTTCCCAAAATATTGTCAGGAACAATTTAATGAAAGATACATAACCTGAGAATTTGTATCAACATGGGGACAAGGTGCTTTGGAGGACCCCAAAGCACCCTCCCCATGTTGAGGGCATGTGGTCATATACGATTCAGAAGGGGAGGGTGCTCGCCCGCCCCCCCCCCATCTTGACCTCCAAGCTGCATGATCAGTAAGGGTCTGGTATGGATTTTGGGGGGCCCCAAGTCAATTTTGTTTTTTAAATTTTGGTGTGGGGTTCCTCTCAAAGTCTATACCAGACTTTCGGGTCTGGTATGTACTGGGGGGACCCTACAATGTTTTTTTCCTTTTTTTGGAATTCCACACCATAATATTATTGAATAAGTACATACCTTTGCATGCATTTGAAGAGTTATGCCGCAAACACCCGATCGGAAATTTTGTCAGCAAAAGTCCAATGAGAGCTTTCAGTCGGAAAATGCGATCGTGTGTATGCTCCATGACTAGAAAATATTTTTTAATTATTTTCTAGTCATTTCCATAATTTTTTTGTGTATGCTCCCTTTTCGAAGGTCCCCCGCTGCCTGCTGGGAAACACACGGATCCCAGAGACAGCGGGGACCATACTTATTGCGCAGTGCGACTCGCGCATGCGCAGTAGGGAACCGGGAAACGAAGCCGAAAGGCTCCACTTCCTGATTCCCATACCCAAGATGGCGGCGATCAGAGAGACGATCGAGAGATCGGCTTCAGGTGCCGACATCGCGGGCGCGCTGGGCGGGTAAGTGTCATTATTTTAAAAGTCAGCAGCTGCAGTATTTGTAGCTGCTGGCTTTTAAAAAAAAAAAATGGCGGACTCCCGCTTTAAGTATGGGACTGACGCAATCGGTCTGGTAAAACTACCATTCATAATGGACATAGCACATTCATCATGCTGAATTTTTTTAAATAGTTTGATGCAGCGCATTCTCTTCTTCTTTAGAATGCTAGAATAATGAAGTTGCTTTGCTGCTCATATTCACACAGAGTTCTCACAAACGTTTTTCTTTAGTATTTCTCCTGATCTTTTTTAAAGCCAGCTCTCCATAATAATGTTTGGATTTTTTTGTATTGTCTTTTTTTTTTTTAAATCAAGAACTCCTTTTTTGTAATATTTTTTAATTATTTTCTAGTCATTTCCATAATTTGTTTTGTGTGTCAAGTTTACACAATATTATTATCTTGCATTTTTAAAGCTCAAGGAGGTTGGTTGGTGTCCCTTGTTAATTTGACATTGTATTTTTGAAATGTACCTGTCTACTCACAGAAACAAACTGTCCTATTTGAAGAAAAATACATAGGCAAGTATTTTCAGAAAAAAATCTCCATTTATTCTCGCTGATAACAAAATAAAGATGGCAACGCTGGAGAAACTGTTGGAATTTGCAAAGCCTTTCTACCCCAGGGCACACATCAACTATTTGGAAAATAAAATTGGTAGCTTTGGAAGTCCATATAATGGGGAGCACAATCTGGTCTAGGACTCTCAGAGATCATGAACAGCAGACGATGACATATATGTCCCCAGGCTGTGGTACTACCACAGCCTGCTTCTTCTGTCAGACCAGACTGAACCCAGGCTATTACTTTCTTGTCTTCCCTGCAGCATTCCTTGCAGCCTTCCTTGGAGGCTGTGGCTCTTTAGGTGGACTTGTGGCAGGAGGAGGAGGAGGATGGGCTTGCATACATAAGTGCATGTTATCACCTATTTGGCCACTCAACCCCTTCTGAATGACCTCAAAAACAAATTTCTCACACCTGAGGCATTGGCCCTCCTCCATTTGCTGCAATTTAGGAGCTGCATAGCAGCCATAGGCCTCTTCAGCGTTGGGTGGGGCTTTTCAGGGCCACCTTAGCATCCTTAATGAGGCCCAGTGCTGCCTCCTCCACTTTACTCCCCTTCCTGGCCCTTTTTGTTGGAAGGCAGATGGGAGGCACCTGGGATTGGGTGAGGCTATAGGGCCCTGCCACCTCCTGGCTGACACTTACCCCCGCCTCCTCCTGGCTGACACTTACGCCCGCCTCCTCCTGCCTGACACTTACCCCCACCTCCTCTTGTCTGCCATATTCCAGAGCCTCGTCCTGGCTGAGGTCTTCCTGTGTATCAAAAAGGGACATACTTTTAGTTTTCGGTTCATCAATCACACCCAAATTTCAGCTCATAACTGTTACAACTTGAATTTTAATAAATAGAAAAGACTATCATTCTGACCCCAGCATTTTTCTTTCTTGTCACACTCATTTTTGGCTTCTACTGTCAATTGATATGTCAAACACTTTTTGTTAAACATTGACATTTTATAATCTCTACGGTTTTATTCATGTTTATAATCATTGAGTATATGAATTATGTTTATTCCTTTTCATTTTCCCCCCATTCTTATTTTTTTGTTATATTTAGTTTTGTTTTTAATTTACCTATGTTTATAAAAAATGTATCCATTTTCTTTTCTACAACTGTTTCAATGATTGCGGAATACTATGTAACTTATGTTGTAAATGATCAAATGCTTTTGGAGGTTATATACCCATTTAGTTGTATGTTAGATTATACCTCATGAATAAACAGTATTTCCCAGTCACTTGACTTCCTTTTGTGCTGCTGTGTGCTTCATATAAAGTCCCACCACTTGCTCTCAATTTGAATCAGTGATAGGGATGGAAATAGTTACCCCTTTGGTTCCTGCCTCATTTACAGTCCCAAAATTACCTTTCTCCTCATTTCTTTTTAAAAAGTTGTGCAGGATGCAGCAGCATAAAACAATATGGTTCAGTTTGTACTCCGCCAGGTTTATTGCTGTTAGAAATAGGCGGAACCGGCTGGCCATTATCCCATAGGTATTCTCCACGACCCTTCGGGCTCTGGCCATCCGGTAATTAAAAACCCTCTTCTCTGGGGTGAGGGTCCTCTGGGGGAATGACCTCATTACGTGATTGCCCATTCCAAATGCTTCATCAGCAATAAAAACAAATGGAAAGCCCTTCGACATTCTCTTCCGCAGGTGGCAATCACAAGGCACCACTCTAGAGACGTCTGTAGAAGCGTCCAAAATCCGGCCATTCTTCCCCATGTCCACATAGAGAAACTCGTATGTCGCCCACACTACCACCATCAACACGATACTATGAAATCACTTATAGTTAAAATAGTATGACCCCGAATGGGGTGGTGGGACGATGTGGACGTGCTTCCCATCTACTGCCCCTCCACAGATGAGAAAGTCCCAATGATGGGCAAAGTGGGATGCCACAGTCTGCCATTCCTGTGGCATTGAAGAAAACCATAAAAAGCTGGAGCCAAAAAAAATTGTAATTTTGCACATAAACATTGCAAGCAGATTAAACACAAACATTCTTGGGCAACATCAGTATAACATTGATTTTAATGCATATTTAAAGACAAAAGACTAAGGTCCACTTATCAGATTCCTCACCCCCTCTGATAGCCCATTGTCAAAATTTTAGGGGGGTTCTAAATGAGTTTTGGGGCCCCAAAAAAAGTCTCTGGCACTCTGCATGAATTTTTTTTTTTGATTACAAACGTTTTTATTGGTGGTAAAAGAAGCATAATTAGATCAACAGACACAAGTACATGACAGCATCAATGGAGAGCATAATAGATATACACATCATACAAATGTTGCTGGCACAGCAGCGGTCCAAGCCCAACAAGGAACATTTAAAAAAGTGATTAACGTACACAGCCTGGAACGTATGCACCAGACGATGCTTATCAAGTGCAAAGATGTTCATAATAGAGAGTTAGTAAAACAAGGGGAAATAAAAGAAACATAAACAAAAAGTTAACCTTGCAATAATTATTGCTATTGACTTCACCGACAGATAGCTAATACACTACAGTACTGTTTACAAGCTGGCGCTAGTCTCAGGTCCGGATCAAAGATATAGGAGAATAAACCAACAAAAAGGTATAAATATACGAATGCAATGGGATCGCCCGGACACCGGTGTAACACCTACTAAGGGATATGCGGGGGGGGACCCCCCATAGGACCGGAACACTCCGGCCATTCGAACCATTTGGCAGTATGGATATGCATGGTGTCCATAATGGTGTGATGTACCCGTTCCATTAGACGGATAGCGTCCATCCTACCAAGAACCCCCGACCAGGAGGTAACTTGCGAGCGCCAATGTAGCGCTATCGTCCAGTGGACAGCACAGAACAGTGTATTGATCAACCTTTGGGTGGGGCGGGAAACCCCTGCTATAGGAGCGAACAACAGACAGTGTGCAGGTGACAAGTCAACCACGGATCCAACAATCGAGGACACCGTGGTGCGTACCTGATCCCAAACCCCCTGGAGCTGGGGACAGCTCCAGAAAATATGGATCAGAGAGCCTGTATCCGGGCAACCCCTAAAACAGCGATCAGGAACCGTGGGGTAAAACCTGTGAATCCTATCCGGGGTGAGGTACCACCGAGTATGAAGCTTCACAACGGTGTCCTTCACCGCCATAGATCTAGCACACTTATGCATATTCACAAGCATCACACTCCATTCCTCAGGCGTGAACTCTGTGTCTAAATCAGCCTCCCAGAGGCACATCGCCCTAGTTTTCTCTGGCATTTGGGATTCCAGAAGGTGTTTGTACACCGTAGAAATAATACCCCTGTCTCTGGAGTGTCTATAGCATAAAGATTCAAATTGGGTATTAGAGATGTCACCTAAAGAACTATAATGTGTCTGAAAAAAGTGTCTAATCTGGAGATATTTGTAGAATTCGGCCCTTGGTACCTCATGTTGTGATTGGAGTTGTGAAAAGGAGGTGAAGGCACCTCGTCTACCAGAAAGGTCCCGCAGAGTGACCAAAGACCTTTGGATCCACCATCTGAAGGCAACAGGAGACCCAAACGCCAGGGGGAATCTCCTATCGCCCAAAAACGATGCCAAAGTAGGCCTGTTAGGTCGCAGTCGAAATTTAGTCTTATACAGTGACCAGAGGTATAAGGAGCTACTCACTATGCTATTAAGGGGGGCTAGGTCTCTTGGACGGAGATTCTCCTGCCACAGGATTCCTGGGAGGAAATAAGGCCGCAAAGACCGAGTTTCAAATTGCAACCACGGTATACCAACCGCTGGAGCATGCCATTGAGCTGTCTGGGCCAACCTGGCCGCTAAGTAATATAGCCATACATCCGGGAGTCCCAAGCCGCCCTGTAAAAGTGAGCGATGCGTTAGATGTCTCCCTAGCCTGGGCCTCTTTCCCAGCCATAGAAAAGTGTTAATATCGCGTTGTAGAGAGGTGAGGGCTTGGCGTGACACATAGATAGGGAGAGCCCTGAAGTAATATAAAAGTTTCGGCACAATAGACATTTTAACCGCTACCACCCTCCCAATCAAAGGGATACGAAAAGTTGACCACAAACGTAGCCACCTCCGAACCATTGTAAAGGCCGGAGGATAGTTGGCGCTATAGATTTCTGGTAAGGAAGGAGCTAGATGGACCCCTAGGTATAAAATAGTGTTTTTAGAGAGAGAGAGACCAAAATATGAGCGCAAATTAGAAACTTCTGCAGGGGTAAAGTTGATAGGAAGGGCAGCACACTTAGCTATATTCACCCCCAAGCCCGAAAGCTTGTGAAAGGTGCCCAAGAGCTCCAGAAGATTGGGAAGAGCTATCAAAGGATTGGGTAAAAACAATAGGACATCGTCCGCGTAAAGGCTAAGCTTGTACTCCCCTTCCTCTTTCAAGTAACCACCTATGTTTGGATTAGTAACAATGGCCCTGGCAAGGGGTTCCAGAGCCAAGGCAAATATAAGTGGGGACAGGGGACAGCCCTGGCGGGTACCCCGACTTATAGGAAAAAATTCGGAGGAACTACCGGGGAGTTTGATCCTAGTATGGGGTCTATGGTACAGTGCTTTAAAACCATTAATGAATTCGCCCACAAATCCAAACCTGGCCAAAACCCGGTCTAGATAGGGCCAGAGGACACTGTCGAACGCTTTTTGGATATCCAACCCGAAAATCAAAACTTTACGGGAGAAAAGGTTCGCATCTTGAATGATATTCGTTGCCAAATGAATGTTATCAGTGATCTGCCTATTGGGGATAAAACCAGTCTGCTCCGGTGACACAAGGGCACCTACAATAGGGGCCAATCTATTTGCCAATATCTTTCCTAGTATTTTAATGTCATTATTTAACACCGAAATGGGCCTAAAATTCTGGGGTAGGGAGTGGTCTTTATGGGGTTTGGGGATCAGGGTCATATTAGCATGCAACATCTCGTCAGGGAGAGTCTGTCCTTGCAGCGTCTGATTAATGAGTCTGGACAATTTAGGGGCCAGGATCTGTGAATATTTCTTGTAATACGTGGAGGTGTAGCCATCCGGGCCAGGGGCTGTAGAGGATTTGAGTGTCTTAATAGTGTCCACCACCTCCTGTTCGGTGCAGGGGGCGTTAAGTGTGGCCCGCTGTGCATCGGAGAGGGATGGAAGGGGGAGCGAGTTCAGCCACTCATCTACATTATCCGGCATTGGATGCGAGGGGGAAGATAAAAGATCTCGGTAGAAGGATGAGAAAATTTTGAGTACTTCATTAGGGTGTGAGACCAGAGTACCTTTGTCATTTTTCAATTTATAAACATGAGTAGGTTGTAAAGATTGGTGTAGTTTACGCGAGAACATCCTGGAAGCCGTGTTACTATGTAGCAGAAATCTAGCTTTTGACCACCGAAGTGATTTCTCGGTACGTTCCGAGAGGATATTGTCTAGTTCGGTACGCTTTTGATTAATCAACAGAAGGACATCAGGGGAATGTGCCTGTACGTGGGACTGGTAGAGGGCACGCAGCTCCCGTGTGAGGGCCTGAATCTTAGCATTACATTGTTTCTTCCTAGTGACTGCTATTTCAATCAAACGACCACGGAGAACCGCTTTATGAGCGGTCCAAAGAACCTGGGGTGAGATGTCCGGGGTGTCATTGATCGCGAAGTAGTCTGCTAGGTGGCTCTCAATCTGAGTATGGGTAGTGGGGTCTGAGAGTAAGGAATCATTCAATCGCCAGGAGGCAAGAGAGGGGGAGAGGCCCACGTGGGAGGTATGAAAGGCTACAATCTGATGGTCAGACCATGGGCACGGGTGGATAGTAGTGTGCGAGGAATTGGCCAAAAGAACCGGGGAAGCAAAAATATAATCTAGCCTAGCGTAGCTATCGTGAGGGTGAGAGTAGTGTGTATATTCACGAGCTCCAATATTAAGGGCCCTCCAGGTGTCAATAAGCTGCAAACCATCCAATGCTTTAGAGAGAAATTTAGGGAAAACCCTAGCACTATGTGACGTTCGGCTTCTATCCTCCGCAGGGTTAGCCACTAAGTTGAAGTCTCCACCTACTATCAGGTGGGGGGAGATGTATCTGTCGAGAGTCTCTGCATGAATTTAAGGTAACAATAACATTTGTACACATTATAGGGGGTGTTTAGGTTAAAGCACTACAATAGAGCTGACAAAATACATTATTACGTGACTAGGCTAGGTGTATATGGGCCCAGGATAGCATGCTGGGGAGGTTAGTGAAGGCAAATATGCATGTAGGCCAAAAAAGAAGCATTAAAAGATTCCAGCATGCATGAGGACAAAGGGGAAATTCACAGCATATTACAATCAGGGTAATTATGGAATGATGAAAGGAATCCAAAACATTAGCATACATTAAATACATATAATGTGATGTTAACCACTTGAGATCCGCGCTAAAGCCAAATGACGGCTACAGCGCGGACCTCCTTTGCCGGGACTACGTCTATTGACGTCGTCCCGTGCACGAGCGGCCTGCGCGCCCCCTGAGGGGCGCGCGCGGCGCGCTCTGTGATCGGTGAGTCTATGAGACTCGCCTGATCACTGATCCGAGCAAGGGGTCGATCCCGACCCCTTATCACGTGATCAGCTGTCAGCCAATGACAGCTGATCATGTGATGCAACGGAACCGGTAATCGGCTATTATTCCTCCTCGCGCTGACAGCGCGAGGAGAAAAAAAAAGAGCCGATCACTGGCGGCCGTGATCGGGACATCAGTCCCGATTACGGCCAGCCCTGCCAGTGCCCACCTGCCCCCTGCCAGTGCCACCTTAATAAAACATAAGTGCCCCCGTCAGTGCCACCCAGCAGTGCCCACAGTGCCACCCAGCAGTGCCCACAGTGTCACCCAGCAGTGCCACCCACAGTGCCCACAATCTGCCTCAACAACGGTGCTGCACCCCAAAAAACAAAGCTTTACAAAAAGGGACACCAACATAGTTGTATCTTTGATCTTAAAAACTACGGGATAAAGGTGTTGTGGTAACTTACCCAAAAAAAAATAAAAAAACAAGCATAATAATATTATTCTTGATATCACTAGACAAAAAAAAAGGCCTTTGAAAATACATGTGGCAGAACTCCATCAGTATCACCAGCAAAATAGCTTCATTATTATCCCATTAAAGAAGAAGAAACACTACATTTCAAGATTTCATAATTTGACGCGTCATGAATGTGATATCTCCATTACGAACGCTAGTTTACAAGACCTACCGCTTCCGGCTCAGCCTTGTTTCCGAGTATGCATGTTTGTACTCTGGACTTTGTGTGACTGACTTGTGTACACACGATATGAAAATCTGACACCAGACCGTTGTCCCCTGAAAACTTACTAGCCTATCATCCAACATTTGTTGGTGGAAAGTTGGACAACAATTGTCTGATGGAGCGTACTAATGGTTGGATTTTAGGCAAACAGCCTGTCATCAGACAATTCTCTGCCAAAAATACAATTGTGTGTACAAGGTTTTAGGCCCCTTTCACACTTGTGCAACCCGGAAGTTGCACAATTTTGATGCGACTTTAAACAATGCCTGTGTAATCTTAGTTAGTAGTAAGTTTAAATAAAGACACCAGTCCTTCTAGTTCAACCTGAGTGAGTGTCCACAATTATCACTACTTATTTAAGGTGCCCATACAGTGCTGTTAATTTACACAGTGCTCCACACATACATTGCATAAGCACATCGGTCCCTACCCTCAAGGAGCCCACAATCCAAGCTCACCAAATCACATCATATACTAGGGCCAATTTTGGACAGAAGCCAATTAACCTACCAAAATGTCTTTGGAGCGTGGGAGGAAACTGGATCACACCCACGCAGGCACAGGGAGAACATGCAAGCTCCAGGCAGGTAGTGTTGTGGTTGGGATATGAACCAGCGACCCTTTTGACTGCTAGGTGAGAGTGCTACCCACTACACCACTGTGCTGCCCATGTTGAGGTCTATGGATGCAGGAGTCACAGGGAAAGTCACACAATTTTCCCGTGATGTTGCATCTGTAATTTTGCCACAATTTCAGGGAATGCCTGTGTAAACTTGAGGTCTATGGACCTCAACTTGCATCAAAGTCGGACCAAAGTAGTACAGGGACTACTTTGAAGTTGGTGTGACTTGAGGTCACACAGATATGAATGGTACTCTTTGAAAATCATGGGGTATGAGTTGTCATGCGACTCTGATATTCAAGGTCGCAGGAAAAGTCGCACGAGTGTGAAAGGGGCCTCAGCCTGACTTTGTGAGCGATTTCAGAGACATGCGCGGGGGCGCACAGCACGGAGATCACGGCCATGCCATGTTGATAGGACACGACTCTACCCCAATCTCTGTAAAGAGCCACGTCAATGGCTCTTTAACCATGTGATGGGCTGTGTCCAATCACAGCCAGTCACATGTAAATAAGGAGATGCCGGTAATCGGCTCTCCTCGCCTCACACCAACAGAGTGAAGCGAGGAGAGCAGATCAGTGGCATCTCCTCACAGGGGGACATCTAGGGATGTAATCAGGGCACTGATCATCATTGCCCTGATTACAATAAATAAATACAGTGTCACAAAACAGTGCCCACCAATGCCAGCATATAGTGCCCACCAGTAGCAGCAATCAGTGCCAACCACTGACCACACGTGCCACCAATCAGTGCCCATTAGCAATGCCAGTCAGTGCAGGCAATCAGTGCTGCTTACCAGTGCTGCCCATCAATGCCCATCACTGCTATCAATCAATGCCCATCAGTGTCGCCCTTTAATGCCACCCATCAATGCCCCTTCAGTGCCCATCTGTACCACCTATCCATGCCGCCTATCCGTGCCGCCTATCAGTGCCCACCAGTGCTGCCTATTAGTGCCCATCAGTGTCACCCAACAATGCCCATCAGTGCCGCCTATCAGTGCTACCTATCAGAGCCCATACATGTGGCATATTAGTGCCTCCTCATCAGTGCCACCTCATCAGTGCCGATAAGTGCCACCTCATCAATGCCTACCAGTTTAGCCTATCAGTGCCCATCAGTGCCGCCTCATCAGCACACATCAGTGAAGGCGAAAAATGACTTAGTTACCAAATTTACTGACAGAAAAAAAAACCCAGCAGTGATTAAATACCACCAAATGAAAGCTCTATTTGTGTGAAGAAAAAAAAAAAAATGTTTGCGTAAGTGTAGCATGACCACGCAATTGTCATTCAAAGTGCGACAGCGCTGAAAGCTGAAAAGTGGCTTGGACAGGAAGGGGGTGTAAGTACCTGGTAGGCAAGTGGTTAAGGAGGTGTTTTAGGGGGTGTGTCCTATGCCTACATACTTTTGCTAATAGGTGTCCCTTATACCCATCTCAAAAAGTTGGGAGGTCAGAAATTTCCCACTGAAGTCGCGCAAAGTAGTGCAGGAACTATGTTTGGGAATCTGTGCGGTGTCGCACCAATCCGGACAGTTCCATTGCCGTCAATAGGCACTGATTTAGCCTGTAATTTGACATGTCAATTCATGTGAACATGGGTGAAGTTCCCAAGATATGAATGGAAATCATGGGGGGCAACTTTTCATGTGACTCTGAGGTCCAAAGCTGCATGAAAAGTCACCCAAGTGTGAAAGTAACCTAATGAGATTAATTGATAATACCTTTGAATTAGGCCCCATTTGCACTAAAATTGCACAGCTTTGCCATGACTTGAAGCAATGCCTATGTAATCTTTTGGTGATCGCGTCAAAGTGATAATAGGGTAAAATTTAAAGGTGTTATCCATGAATCTCATTCACACTGCTGCGACCTGAAAGTCACACTATTTTTCCGCCACTTTGCTGCTGCAACTTGGCTCCAACTTCTGGGAATGCCTGTGTAATATAGCGACCTATGCACCTCAAGTCGCATGAAAGTCACACCAAAGTAGTACAGACACTACTTTGAAGTTGATGCAACTTGAAGTAGCACAGAAATGAATGGTTATCATTAAGAATCATGGGATACAACTTGCCATACAACTCGGAGGTCAAATTTGCTGGAAAAGTTACACAAGTCTGAAACAAGCCATTAATTTATATATTTTTTTATAAAGGAGTTCTCATTTATATTTGCATAGTCCTTACTGATTTAAATCAGCAGAACAAATGCAGGAAGTGATGTGTGCACATGGGTTGGAAGCAAATGTGTGGTGATGGCAAAAAAATCAATGAACCCCACCCGCACCACATCCACCCCCACATTGAGTAAGTACATATCCTACACTTACCCGGCAAATGAGCAGCACCTCCTCTTTGCTAAAGTGGGACTTCACCATGTCCACCTAGATGGAGATTCTGACCAGCACAAGCACTTCCGGGTGATTTCAATGACTAATTTCTGGGTCAGAAGGTGAAACCACGCTCTTTTGATTGCAGATGCGAATATTTGATCGCAACCACAATTGGTATTTTTTATTTTAGTTTATTTGCAAATGTGCAAATCTGTATTTCTACATATAATGCTATTTGAAGGCAAACTTAAGGGAGTTTGATAAGAAAAGGTGTTCCTGGGATTGCAGCAGATGAATTACAGACAAAGGCCCAGTTTGAGCTCTGGTTCACTGGTTTCTGCACAAATGTCAATGGAAATCACACTCCGAAGTCACCTAAAGTAGTACAGAAACTACTTTTGGAAATTGGGGCTCCGCACCGATAAGGACGGTGCAATTGCCATCGATTTGGCATGCAATTTGACATGTCAAATTGCACCAATGTGAACCAGGGCTGACACATACAACACTGCCTATCCACCAGCTTCATTACCTGTTATTCTCCACAGCTGTTATATACAAAGACTCCACCTAAACACCTTTATCATTCACTTGCATGTGTCCTGAAGAGATAGGTTTTTTTGCTGCACAATTATATATTATCAATTCTATGGGTATAAGTAAGATATTGCACTTCCCCAAAACGAATTAAAAAGAAGAAAGAGAAAAAACAAACACAATAATGTACTTTTATTTTGCCAGCAAAAACAAAATTATGTGCATTTACTAGCATAAAAAAAAATATTCTACAGGATATAAGGTGCATTTAGCAAAACAGTTGGTTTTTAGGGGCCCTGCTCATAGGAGCGTATAATCTAAAATTTGTCTAAACCTTAGAGTGGACACCGCTTTACTTTCAGTGTATAACGGACAATAGATCACATTTTTTTCTGCAAGATTATAGAAACATACTTAACAGTCAACATTCTTTCAAAGCATTACAACATCATATTAAAAAAGATACACATTCAAACACCCAACATCAGCCCACAATCCACACACATACATTGGTGACCATGTTCTGCTAGAAGCTGCATTTCTGTATACATAATTAAACAATGCAATCAAAGAGTAGAAGGTCAGCACATGCTCCCAAACCATGAATGCTTGTTCAGACAGGAACAATACACACACAACATTGACAGCATGGCCAAATAAACCCACTTTTGATGAAAAAAATGCACAGGAATTTCAGCAAACAGCCCTAGTTAGGCATTTGCCAATTTGCACAATATCATTGCTTCTCCCCCACAAATCACAACAAAAAACCTGCCCGCTTCTCAGGCCAAATGAACCACCCCTATTGTTCACACACTGACATGCACCCAATAGAAGTACATGCCCACCAGTATCTTTCAATCTGTTTCTTCATGTATGTCTAAAGTGATTGTGATAGCAGCAAGAAAAGCTTAGAAAACTGTTGCTTTGTTTATGTGCATGCAAATGGCCTTAAATTTTTTGCCTGTAGTTGGAGATTTGATGCACATAGCCAAGGGCTAACACAGTTGCAAATAGTATTATGTGTTTCTGCTCATCAGGTGCAATCATTATAGAAAGAAAATAGAAAAAAAAAGAGGGCACACCAGCCTTGTGCAATATCCTTTGATATGTTTATTAAAAGAAAGCATACAAACGACCCACGAGCATATAAAAGGAACCACAATAATTCATCGCAGGGCGCCCCCTTCCCCAAAGCACCCACCCCCCATGTTGAGGGCATACGGCCTGGTAAGGTTCAGGAGGGGGGGTGCTCGCTCGTCCCCACCCCCTGACCGGCCTGGCTGCATGCTCGGATAAGGGTCTGGTTTGGATTTTGGGGGACCCCATGCCGTTTTTTGGTGTATGGCGTTCCCCTTAAAATCCATACCAGACCTGAGGGCCTGGTATGTTCTTGGAGGGGAACCCATGCCGGTTTTTTATTTAAAATTTGGTGTGGAGTTCTCCCTCAAGATTCATACCAAACACAGTGCCTGGTATTGGCGGGGATCCAAGTCAGATCCCCGCACCAGTGTGAACCCAGCCTCAATGTCAGCAATGCTTGTCGCTCATTGGGAAAGGAAAAAAACATTTTTCCTTTCCCGATGCAAGCCAGCTCAGCACTGGCTCCCGCCATGGGGCTCGCACGGTGTCAATTGCGCTGATAAAAGTGGCGAGATTGACACAATATCACGGTGACCTACTGTATTTCACTGTACACACTAGTGCTACACTTTTTGAATTAGAGCAGGGACTGCAAGCCAGGCTTCTCGCCCAACATCAATGCCTGGCCTCACAAATGTGCTTCTGGAAGAACGGTCAAACATTCCCATAGACACACTCCTAAACCTTGTGGACAGCCTTCCCAGAAGCTGTTATAGCTGCAAAGGTTGGGCCAAATCAAATTTTAATCCTACGGACTAAGACTGGGCTGCCAATAAAGTTCATGTGTGTTTAAAGGCAGGTGTTCCAATACTTTTGGCAAGATAGTGTATTTGGCAAGATTTACAATGGTGGTGGAACTACATTTAGACATAGTTTTAGGACCTAAATCAGGAGTTATGTTCAACGACATAGGGAGATGAGACAACATCTCTACATGAAGCATCATGCTTGGGATTCAAATCCAGACCCTCAAAGATGCTAAACAGAAGTTTTAACCTCTAATCCACACGTGTGGAAACCTCCTACACATAAACACACATATACTGCATTTCTTTGGACATATAGATGGTGGAATTACATTACTCAAGAGTTATTCTTCTTGATTTATTCTGTGATATTTGGTGGGTGAGTGTAGAATAGTGATGTTACCCTCTAATTTTGGGGAATTACATTCAGATTTCTGATGTTGGTACACATATCACATTTTTTGGGCTAAAATTATGATTATTTGGAAATGATAAAAAAACACACAAAATTGTGACCCATTTTAAATTTGCATCAGCAATGGTATTGTTTGTGGTTTGTAAAGACACCTGTGTGAGTTTGGATAAAGATTTTTGTGAGATGGAGAGCAACAAGTGAAAGTGACAGCAAAAAATATATTTTAACAAAACATCAAAATATTCCACATTCTAGCATTCTTAAAAACACAATAGATGAGAAAAAAATTAAATAAAAGCAGCAACATTGTTTAAAGGAACATTTATTTCAGAAAAAGATACACTTCACTGTATCTCAACATTTACCACTTCCGGACCGCTGCATCCCGATATACGTCGTAACTTTGACAGAAGATATCGTTGTTATGGTAGCAGTTAGCTGCCATAACCCCCACCCCCCCCCGGTATCCTCTTGTTCAGCTCCAGTTTCTGATAAGAGTGGTCTCTGCAGTGTATTTGCCACAAGATCACTTTTATCAGTGGCAGGAGAGGGGGCCTCCCTCCCGCGGCACACTGGTGCCCTCCGCCTCCTACCAGATCCATCCACAGAGGCAATCGGATCCTCTCCCTGGCTGGGCATGGAGATGAGTGAGGGAAAGATGGCCCCCATCCATCTCCATAACAATGCAGGGCGGAAGCGACGTCAAAACGTCACTTCCGCCCACAGCTCTTAAAAGGCCATTTAAAAAAAAAAAATTAAATGATATATTTTTTTTAATTGCATTTAAGTGTAGATATGAGATCTGAGGTCTTTTCTATTACAAGGGATGTTTATGTTTTTTAAGCATTCTCTTAGACGAGGTTTGAGTGGGATCCTGTTTAGACCTAATGCCAGGGTAATAGGTATGTTGTTATCTTTTTGGCGTAATATCTTTTTCTTCCTTTTGGAACAAACATCTGACTCTCTCAGACAAGAGATTTTGATACCTCTGGTAAAGGATAAACTTCTATTTATCTGTAGGAAATCAAGTTTGACTAAAGCACCAATTCTGTACATGGTATAACAAGGTCATCCATGTGCTGTTTAAAGTAGTTTGAGCTTGCTAATGTCGGTTGTCTTAGAAAGGTCATGTGTCAATCTCAGCACCTTGTTATTTTCACATTTTGCTGAAAGAATGATCAACTATTTAATTTTTGTATTTATCAGCATATAACACGCACCTTCAATTTAAGAGGAAAGTTTCAGGGAAAAAAACTTTTTTTTTTTTAAATAAATTACTTTGAAGCAAAATAATGATCAGTGCCCATCAATGCAGCCTTATCAGTGCCCATCTGCAGCTTCGCCATTGCCCATAATTGCAGCCTGATCATTGCCCATAATTTCAGCCTTGCCCATCATTGCAGCCTGATCAGTGCCCATCTGCAGCCTTGCCCATCATTGCAGCCTGGCTACTTCCCATCTGCAACCTTGCCAATAATTGCAGTCTGATCAGTGCCCATCTGCAGCCTTGCCCATCATTGCAGCATAATTGAGCAGAGCCAGCACCTGCAAGATCATATTGGGTGGGTGCCTTCCACAGGTCTGGAGCTTTTGAGCTGCAATTTTTCTTCTACATCATTGCAGCATGATCAGTGCCCATCTGCAGCCTTGCCCACAATTGCAGCATGATCAGTGCTCATCTGCAGCCTTGCCCCTCATTGCAGCCTTGCCCATTATTGCAGCCTGATTGGTGCACATCTGCAGCCTTGCTCATCATTGCAACATGATTAGTGTCCAGCTGCAACCTTGCCAATCATTGCAGTCTGATCAGTGCCCATCTGCAGCCTTGCCAATCATTGCAGTCTGATCAGTGCCCATCTGCAGCCTTGCCAATCATTGCAGTCTGATCAGTGCCCATCTGAAGCCTTGCCCATCATTGCAGCATGATCAGTGCCTATCTCCAGTCTTGCCCCTCTTTGCAACATGATCAGTGCGCATCTCCAGCCTTGTTATTGCCAAAATAAACAGAGCTGGACCTCCTGTGTACTCGGCTTGGCTCGCAGTCACGCCTATATATATATATTTGCACACCGTTGTATTCCATTCGTCTTCAGGTTAGCGCGAATAAACAAATTGAAGTTATTTGTTGATTTGTGGAAATACATAGGAATCTCTTTACATTTAGATCCTTGCTTGTATTCATAAATATAAAACTGATTAATATTTCAGTATAAACATTCTGACACTCATTTGCCATGTAGTTGCCTGCCCCATTAATTTGTTTAAATCTTCTTGCAAGGTTTCCACATCCGGTGGAGAAGTTATTGCCCTGCTTAGCTTAGTATCGTCTGTAAATACAGAGCTTGAGCTGTTTATCCCATCCTCCAGGTAATTTATTAATAAATTAAATAGGATTGGTTCAAGGACAGAACCCTGGGAGACCCCCCTTTCCACCCCAGTCCATTCTGAGTTTTATCACTACCCTCTGTAGCTACTTTTCAATCCAAGTACTCACCCTCTGGTCCATGCAAACAGACCTTACTTTGTACAGTAGACGTTTATGGGGAACTGTATCAAATGCTTTTGCAAAATCATGATAAGCCACATCTACAGGCCATCCTTTATCTAGATGACAGCTCAGCTCTTCATAGAAGGTTAATAGATTGGTTTGGCAAGAACGATTCTTCATGAATCCATGCTGATAACTGCTAATAATACTGTTGTCATTACTAAAATTATCCCCTTCAAGAGCTTGCATACAATTGATGTTAGGCTAACTGGTCTGTAATTCCCAAGGATGTCGTTTGGCCTTTTTTTTAAATATTGGTGCTACATTGGCTTTTCTCCAATCAGCTGGTAACATCCCAGTTAGTAGACTGTTTGTAAAATTTAAGAACAATGATCTGGCAATTACTTGACTGAGTTCCTTAAGGACCCTCAGGTGCAAGCCTTCTGGTGTTGGTTACTTATTAATGTTAAGTTTTTCAAGTCTATTTCCAATTCTGTCCTCTGTTAGCCATGAGGGTGCTTCCTGTGACATGTCATGGGGATAAACATTGCAGTTTTGGTTAATGAAGCCCCCCCCATTCCCTCGTGAAGACTGAGAAGAAGAATAAATTCAATACCTTTGCCATCTCTCCATCCTTAGTAGCCAGATTCTCTTCATCGTTCTTTATGGGACCAGTATTATCTGACCTCCCTTTCATACTATTTACTTACTTAAAGATTTTTTTACTCTCCACCACTATGTGCCTTTTGCGCTCTATCTCAGCCGAACCTGATTGCACCCTTACATTTCTTGTTGCATTCTTAGTAAAGCTGGAATGCTAATGTTGATCCCTTAGCCTTGTATTTTTTTTAAATCTTCTCCTTTGTTTTTTTATGCATTTTTACATTGGTGTTAAGCCAACATGGTTAAAGATCAGCACAATGCACTTGACACCGGTGACTTTTCACTACTACAGATTTCAGTGGATCTCTCCTCTTTTCCATTGTTGATTGTGTTGACTTGCTGCAAAAAGTGTACCAATAATTGTGGGAATTGATCTGCTTCCAAGTACCACTGCATCTTAACTTTTCATTATATTTTTTCTTTTGTGAAAAAAATATTGAATCAGTGGTTTATTCAGCCAACAGGAGGGAAAAGAGGAGAGATCTGTTGTCTTATTGAGTGAAGTCTACAGAAAACAGACCAGTGAAAAAGTCATTGGTGTAAAGTGCATTATGTCAGTCTTGAATTAGAGAAGCATATCTTAGTGGTAAGTGTCTGGCTGGAGGGTGATGAAGGCACTGAGCATCAGATTGAGGATTTGATCATAGAGATCACATTTATTTGTTTGGACTCTTTGTGGACTTTTTATAGATTTATGGATTATACTATTAGATACATTTATTAGTTAAACTGTGGTGTGTGGTGTTTGCACAGTTTTTTTACATAGCATTTATTATGTGACTTATGATTTAATCGTGTTTATATGTATGTATATAATTTGTAACACATAGTGCTGCATTGTATGTTTGGAGGTTTTGTAATCGTATTCACATAGTTTTCATATTGGGGGCACTTTATTGAAGCAGCAGTTTGACATTGGAATTTCTGGTTTAAATTTTTACAATTTTACATGTTTTTGTTGTGACATGTACCAAGAAGAAGGATAATTAAAATAGTGAAGTTGTTTTATCCATTCTATCCCCTCCCAGAAGTTACAAAGTAGTCTTTCAAGTCTTCCACAGTACTCTTCCAGTAGTTTACATTAGGGATGAGCCGAACACCCCCCGGTTCGGTTCGCACCAGAACTTTCGAACGGACCCCGCGTTCGTAACGAACGTTAGAACCCCATTGAAGTCTATGGGACTTGAACGTTCGAAATGGAAAGTGCTAATTTTAACGGCTGATATGCAAGATACTGTCCTAAAAAGGGTTTGGGGACCTGACTCCTGCCTCAGGGGACATGGGTCAATGCAAAAAAAAGTTTTAAAAACGGCCGTTTTGGCGGGAGCACTGATTTTAATGACAATTAAAGTGAAAAAAAAAATGAAATATTCCTTTAAATATGGTGCCTGGGGGGTGTCTGTAGTATGCCTGTGAAGTGCCACGTGTTTCCCGTGTTTAGAACAGTCCCTGCACAAAATGACATTAAACGGAAATAACACCATTTAAAACTGCTTGCGGTTTTAATGTTATATCTGGTTCCTGCAATATGGTTGAAAATCATTCAGAAAAATGGCATGGGTAGCCCTCCCTGCCCATTACCAGCCTATTTGGGTCTTGTACGCATATTAAGGGGAACCCCGTACCCATATTAAAAAAGGAAATGCGTGTGGCCCCCAGGCCCTATATACTCAGAACAGCAGTATACAGGCGGTGCAAACAAGACAGGGACTGTGTAGGTTTGTTGTGTTAAGTTGAATCTGTTTGTAATTTTCAACTGGTACATTTTTAAAATGTAGCTCCAGTCAAAAAAACTATTTTTAAGCTTTTTGGAAAACATAGGGAAGGGTTATCACCCCTGTATAATTTGTTTTGTCGTTCATCTTTTTTCATCTCACTTGCTGTTGTCTCCTTCCGTTTGCAAGTAGGAGATGTTTGTAAATTGGATGTTTGAAAGTAGGGGCCTGCCCTATATGCTCTGCAGAAATGGCGGAACAAGGTGTTGGTTTTGCCACAACATTGTAAGCCCTCAAAGTGACTCTTGGTGGGCGCTGGAGCACCCTGCTGTGAACGATTATATCAAGAATTGTAATTACATGCCATTGTTGAACAGTGGTAGAAAAATTGACCTTTGGTGGTTGTGGTGCTGGTGCCACAACACTATAAGTCCTTACCGTTACTCTGGGTGGGCACAGGAAGGGGCCCTCCTGTGAAATATTATATCAAGAATTGTAATTACATGTCCCTGTTAAACAGGGGCAGAAAAATTGGGCCTTAGGCACTGGTGCCATCACACTGCAACCTCTGCCATATACTCTAGTTTTATTGCAGGAATTAGCCCTGCTGCAAAGCATTGCATCAAAAATTGTACTTAAACGCCCCTGTTAAACAGGGGCAGAAAAATTGGGCCTTAGGCACTGGTGCCATCACACTGCAACCTCTGCCATATACTCTAGTTTTATTGCAGGAATTAGCCCTGCTGCAAAGCATTGCATCAAAAATTGTACTTAAATGCCCCTGTTAAACAGGGGCAGAAAAATTGGGCCTTAGGCACTGGTGCCATCACACTGCAACCTCTGCCATATACTCTAGTTTTATTGCAGGAATTAGCCCTGCTGCAAAGCATTGCATCAAAAATTGTACTTAAACGCCCCTGTTAAACAGGGGCAGAAAAATTGGGCCTTAGGCACTGGTGCCATCACACTGCAACCTCTGCCATATACTCTAGTTTTATTGCAGGAATTAGCCCTGCTGCAAAGCATTGCATCAAAAATTTTACTTAAACGCCCCTGTTAAACAGGGGCAGAAAAATTGGGCCTTAGGCACTGGTGCCATCACACTGCAACCTCTGCCATATACTCTAGTTTTATTGCAGGAATTAGCCCTGCTGCAAAGCATTGCATCAAAAATTGTACTTAAACGCCCCTGTTAAACAGGGGCAGAAAAATTGGGCTGCTGGCATCACCCAGAACCAAAAATGTTCTTCCAACATATCAGCGGAGGAGGAAGAGGATAGACAATCAACATAACAGGACAGTCACTCAGCATCAGCATAGGCAGTCTTGAAGGGATGTGGTATTTCAAAAAAAATTATTCGGTTACATCAGCTTCAGGTGCTTGGTAGCTGTGGGTGATCCAAGACTGATTCATCTTGATGAAGGTCAGTCGATCAACTGATTCAGTGGACAGGCGCACCCTGTGATCGGTAACGAAGCCACCAGCAGCACTGAAGGTGCGTTCCGAAAGAACGCTGGATGCAGGACAGGCCAGTAGCTCAATTGCATACTGTGCAAGCTCTGGCCAGTGAACCATCCTCAAGACCCAGTAAGCCAGAGGATTTTCAGTGGGAAAGGTGTCCAAGTCTGACTTTGCCCCTAGGTATTCCTGCACCATGTAAATTAGACGCTGGCGATGGGTGCTGGAACCAATCATACCTTGGGGCTGCGGACTAAAAAATTGTCTGAAAGCATCAGTCAGACGGCCACCTTCTCCACCGCTCCTTCTGACTGATGCCTCAGCAACACGTTGTCCAGGACCAGGAGTTTGTGACCTCCCAGTCTCTGGGAACGCGTTGCACAGAGCTTTCTGCAAGGCCTCCCGGAGATGTCTCATCCTCTGCTCCCTCTGCGATGGCAAGATAAGGTCGGCAACCTTACCCTTGTACCGTGGATCAAGGAGAGTGGCCAGCCAGTAATGGTCCCTCTCCTTGATCCGAAGAATACGAGGATCCTTCCGCAGGCTTTGCAGGATCAGGGAGGCCATGCAGCGTAGGTTAGCTGAGGCATTCGGTCCGGAGTCCTCTGGGTCACTAAGGACAACATGATCCGCAGCTACCTCCTCCCAGCCACGTACAAGTCCACGTGTTTCTTGGGACTGTAAATCATCCCTATAAGACTGCTGCTGCTGATGCTGATGCTGAGTGCCAGCCTCCACCTCCATGCTGACACAATCATCCTCCTCCTCTTCTTCCTCCTCCTCACCCTCTTCCTGTGTGATGGGTGGCACAGCAGGAACACTGTCTGGATAAAGGGGGCCTTGAGAGGCAAGGAAGTCCTCCTCTTCCTGCCTCTGTTCTGCCTCAAGTGCCCTGTCCATTATTCCACGCAGTGTATGCTCCAAGAGGTGGACAAGAGGTACAGTGTCACTGATGCATGCACTGTCACTGCTCACCATCCTTGTGGCCTCCTCAAACGGAGACAGGACAGTGCATGCATCCCTGATCATGCCCCACTGGCGTGGTGAGAAAAAACCAAGCTCCCCTGACCCTGTCCTGGTGCCGTAGTCGCACAGGTACTTATTGATGGCCCTCTGCTGCGTGTGCAGCCGCTGCAGCATGGCCAATGTTGAGTTCCATCTGGTGGGCATGTCACATATAAGGCGGTTCTTGGGCAGGTTCAACTCCTTTTGGAGCTCAGCCAGCCGAGCACAGGCATTAAATGATCGGCGGAAATGCACACAGACTCTCCTGGCCTGCTTCAGGACATCCTGTAAGCCGGGGTACCTGCCCAAGAACCGCTGCACCACCAGGTTAAGGACGTGAGCTACACAGGGCACATGGGTCAGTTGTCCCTGTCGGAGGGCGGAGAGGAGGTTGGTGCCATTGTCGCAAACCACCATTCCTGGCTTAAGCTGGCGTGGCGTCAACCACCTCTCGGCCTGCCCCTGCAGAGCTGACAAAACATCCGCCCCAGTGTGGCTCCTGTCCCCCAAGCAAACCAGCGCAAGCACGGCATGGCATCGTTTTGCCTGCGTACTTGCGTAGCCCCTGCAACGCCTACGGAGCACCGCTGGTTCTGAGGACAGAGCACTGGAAGAGGCCATGGAGGAAGAAGAAGAGGAGGGGGTGGAGGAGAGAGGTGTGTCACAACCAATAGTAGCATTTTGGAGGCGTGGTGGCGGAACAACCTCCAACACTACTGCACCTTGTCCTGCATCCTTCCCAGCAGCCAGAAGAGTGACCCAATGGGCCGTGAAAGACAGGTAACGTCCCTGTCCATGCCTGCTGGACCATGAGTCAGCGGTAATATGCACCTTACCGCTGACCGCCCTGTCCAGCGAGGCAAGGACATTGCCTTCCACATGCCGGTAGAGAGCCGGAATCACCTTCCGTGAGAAAAAGTGGCGTTTGGGGACCTGCCACTGAGGAACCGCACATTGTACAAACTCACGGAAGGGGGCCGAGTCTACCAACTGAAAAGGCAGCAGTTGAAGTGCTAGCAATTTAGCCAAGCTAGCATTCAACCGCTGGGCATGTGGATGGCTGGGAGTAAACTTCTTCCGCCGGTCCAGCAGCTGGGGCAGGGACATTTGCCTGCTATAATCGGATGTGGATGTACCACTAGCAGAGTTCCCGGAAGCACTTGGCTGTGGCACACCTAATTCTACACCTTCATTCCTCTCAGAGCAGGTTTCAGAGAGGACTGAAGGTCTAGTGGGGTTGGAGATGCCAGCTGATGAGGAGCAAGGAGAGGTCCGCTTTGTTCTTTGGTGTGGGTCTTTGAGGTACGCTTGCCAATGAGCTGCATGGCAGGTCAACATATGTCTGGTCAAGCATGTGGTGCCCAAGCGGCTGATGTTTTGGCCACGTGAGATACGCTTGAGACATATGTTGCAAATAGCAGCGGTGCGATCTGATGCACTCGTCTCAAAAAAGGCCCACACCAAAGAACTTTTAGAATAACGCGCAGAGGAAGCGCTCTGTGCAGGCGGAGCTCTGCGGTGTGATTCAGTCGGTGTGCTGCCCCTAAGCTGGCCCCCGGAGGGCATCCTGCCTCGTTGGACATGTGCCTCCTCCTCCTCCTCCCTCCTTCCAGGCACCCACGTGGAGTCAGTGCCCTCATCATCCCCTCCCTCTTCATCGCTGTAGCAAACCTGGCAGTATGCTGCAGCTTGTGGAACATGACTGCCAGATTGCTGTCCTTCTTGAGCACCCCCTCTCTCTGCGCTCACGCTACTGCCTTCCTCTAGCTGAGTGTCATCATCAGAGCCCACCAAACACTGGGCATCCTCCTGGAGCATGTACCCAACACTGTGCTCAAAGAGTTCAGGAGACTCCTCAGGAGGACGTGGTGGGTCTAGGGAAGGAGTCACTGATGATGACATTGAGAGGAGGGAAGACGATGCGTTGGCAGCTGCTTTGCTACTACCCTGAGACTGGGTGAGAGAGGATGAGGAGGATGAAGAGGGCTTGGTCATCCACTCTACCAAGTCGTTGGCATGTTGCGGTTCAACATGTCCAGCTGCAGAAAAGAAGGACAAGCATGTCCCATGGCCACGTGCTGATGACAATGCACCGCGTCCACGACCAGCACTGTTGTCTCTAGACACAGAGCCTGCTTGCCCTCTTTTATCGGCTCGCGCCTGTCTGCCTCTCCTTGCTGGCCTTCCAGACATGGTAATGGCCTGAAGGGAGTTGGGTAAAACAGTAGTTGGGTAGTTTATATTGTGCTGGAGGCACACAACACCCACTAACTCCTGCAGATGCCTTTTTTATAGAACAGCAGAGATAAAGGGGTATATACAAATGTATACTGTGCTGTGCTGGAAGCACACACAACTTCCAATAACTCCTGCAGATGGCAATTGGGCTCAAATAGAGAACAGCTATGTAGGTGGATTATAGCGGTATGTACTGGGTACAGAGCACGCAGACAGCACGCACTATCTCCTGCCACTACTGACTGCAAGCTCTATTATTAAAGATGGACCACTAGCTATATAGGTGAGGTGAATACCACGGTGTATACTGCGGTCAGGGCACGCAGACAATAACCAGAAAACAGCAGAGTTAAAGGGGTATATACAGATGTATACTGTGCTGTGCTGGAAGCACACACAACTTCCATTAACTCCTGCAGATGACAATTGGGCCCAAATAGAGAACAGCTATGTAGGTGGATTATAGCGGTATGTACTGGGTACAGAGCACACAGACAGCACGCACTATCTCCTGCCACTACTGACTGCAAGCTCTATTATTAAAGCTAGATCACTAGCTATATAGGTGAGGTGAATATAGTGGTGTATACTGCGGTCAGGGCACAGACAATAACCACTACACAAGAGCAAGATAGGAAATCAGCCAAAAACGATTGGTGTGTAACTGTGTTGAAGGTACACAGAACACCCACTGCTTCAGATGCCAACACACTACACGAGGCCGCCTCAAAGGCGGCCTTATATAGTGTGGGGCGTGCACTACACAGCCTGAGCTATGATTGGCCACAGGCAGGACGCCTGTGGCCAATCATGGCTCTCCGCGCTACTGGCGCTGCGATTGGCCAAGCATGCGGGGTCACAGTGCATGCTTGGCCAATCATGAGCCAGCAATGCACTGCGCCATCGCAGTGCATTGTGGGCCACACGAATTTAATTTAATTTTACGTTCGACTCGAACACGAAGCTCATCCCTAGTTTACATTGTTATTGGCCCCTAAACAGGCCCGGATTTATTCTCCTTGCTCCTCTAAGCCAAATATGTTGTGCGCCTCCCTCCTACCTGAGTGAATTAGCTTAGTATCACATTTTATAGTACCCTAAATGCAAAATATGTTTCCGTGTCTTGCAGCTATACAAAATAATTATTACAGACATTTAACTCCACACAACTATAAAATTCCCTTTAGAATTGTATATGATATTTAATGCACATTCTGTGTGATGTGCTAAGCTTGCAGGCTTCACTGCTGAGTACTGTCATTCAGAAATCCAACACATAGATAAGTAGAGGTCTCAAAGCTCAGGCAATATGTGATAACCTAAAACAGCTTTTATGCTATGGCACTGGACTTTCAACTCATGATTATCAAAAACAGGGACCAGAAGTAAGAATTAAGCATGTGTTTAAACACAGAAGCATCCTATTTAAGCCACAGTGAAAATCTATATGAGTGATGGGAATTTTTGGACTGCCCTTTGATTTAAATTAAAACAGAATACACCAAGCAGTATTTCCGTGCAATTGATGGGGATGGGGTGAGCACCTGCTGTTATTTATAAATCCTAGACTGAAGTGATTTTTACCAGTATGTAACACTGCTAAATATTAAAAATGATTTAAAGAAGCTAAATCTGTATAGATAACCCTCAGTATTACAGTACTCAGTACTTGGTGTTCCTGACTCACTTTTGGATTGCCCTTTTTCTGACTTTATCCAGAATCTCTGTGGTTTACAACTGACTTTAGCCTGTACCTGACTCAGACTGCTGATTATGCACCCTGGTTCCCACACATAGATGATCTAAAAGGTAGTTAATACAGAGGTTAATACAGAATTGGTTCTCAGAGAAGATTTTTTTTTTTTTGAGAAAGAGAGCAATTGGACAGGGCAGTTGGTAGAGAAGACTGAGGAGTCCAAATGGGGCCTAATATTGTTGGTTTTATGATATTGTATTTGAGTAAAGATGAGAAAATAACAATAAAAAAGATGGCTCATAACCACAGTTTAGAAAAATGTTTACAATCATCTTTTTCCACATAACTCTGGACTGAAATATGAGGGGTCTTCAAAAATTTGCTGCACCTTTTTAAATTTAATAGCGTTTTTAAAAGTGCAGAAACTTTTTGAAGAACCCTTCACAAGAAAATTTGCTTATCACTTCCGCAGTCTAAAAAATATTTAAGATTGACATTCATAACCAAGAGTTGTAAACATCTAAGCTACACTGACCCAACATCTGAAAGTATGAAATTAAATGAATATACTGTATAATTTTGACATGCTCAAAAGCAAATTAAAAGGTAAAAATATAGTTAAACAACCATAAAAAGCAAGCAACATATTTTCAAGTTAAATTCAGTCAAGCAGAATTATTTTTATTTGTTAAACATGAATTATTCAAGCAAGGTGAGACAGCTGTGATTAATATATACTTAGATGAAATGTGTTCTTTTGAAGATATCCACTTGTATTAAAAAATGAAATTAGAAATTGGAAAGCAAACCTCCTGGATGAAAAGCATGCATTTTTCATTTCTATTTATCTTATTTTATGACAACTGCATGTATTTCTGTGGATTCCTTACTCCGTAGTTAATTTGAGACACATAGGGCTGTGAGCTTTTTTGGGTGTTTTCTTGTGCTTTATATTAAAACTATGCATTAAAGTGCCTAGTATAGTTATTTACCTTGAAAAGGCTCCCAATCATTTTCGCTCATAAGGTACAGTAATATAAACACATTTCAGTTAATCACACCAAATATTAAAAAAAAAGAAAAAAAGGTTGATAATAGTAATCACTTTTACAAAATTAAAGAAACTAGAGAAACTCGGTATCATAGATACATTGCTTGTCTCCATATAAAGACAAGTATTCAAACTGATATGTGCTTCAATGTTTAAAACCTACAGTGAGCATCAACTATAGATGGAAGCCACATGCGGCTTCCAAGCCATCACCCATCCATGTGTCTAAAATAAAATACTCTTTTGCTTTGTTTATAGCTGCCAGTGTAATTTTCTGGGGGGGGGGGGGGGGGGCGGTCAGTACATTATGGGAGAATGAAAAAAAGAATACAATTTTTACTGTGGGTAACACACATAATCTCTGTTTTACACACTTTGATAAACAAGGCCCATTAGTGATACTATTACACCAAATCTTAGGCTAGTTCCAACAATACTTGATGCAAGATGCAAGATATGTCATTAGAAGCATCCAGGCCACTACCTAGTTAGTGGACCAGGTGCTTCTGTTACTACCTAGTATACGTGAAGGTATACCTGCATATGGATGTTACATGGAAAAAGCATGCTTAAAGAGGTTGATTATTTCCAGGGGTCAAGTCCTGGGGAAAAAAGTGTGGGAACTCCCACCCAAGATCCACTCCCCCCACCAAAAAACAAAACAAAAAATGATACGCTCATATGCACAAACACTTCAAAAGTGGTATTTTTCATCCAATTTTCATTTTGTGTGTATGAAGCTTAATTGTTAGTACATTTAAAAAAAACAATTCTCAATAAACATAAATACGGTAATTCTCTGAATAATCACCATTCATTCAATTGTGCTTCCATGCAAATGTGAACATCGTGTTCTGATCTTTATTGGGGAATTTTATTTTGTATATAGTGTGTTTATGTAGTGAGTTTACACTTTTCATTGAACAGAGTTTGGATAACACAGGGTTAAACGGAAAGGTCATAAATTAACTGCACATTATCTGGACAGAATGCTTGGGGAGATAGTGATGTGTTCCTGCTTAGGAGATGTATTTTAGCTTGGGGGGCTGCAAACTCTAACGGAAGCTATTTCCACATAAACTTCCCTCCTGGCATTAAACTTTGCCAGGTATTGTGCTCAGCTTACCACCCCAAACTGATGTTCCTCCCTCAGCTCACCTCTCTCCCTGCATGTCCTGTGAGCAGAATAGCTGTGCTCCTCCTCTGGGTTCTCTCATCATATGGCACTGAAGATAGAGGAGGGGGAGATTCAGCAGGACACACAGAGCAAGTATGTAGGACAAGGGGGGAGGATGAGGAGACAGAAAATCAGGAGGGGCCAGCGGGGAGGAGCGCATCACAAGAGGTCTGACTAAATACAATCTCCTAGCAGCAGGGACCTGATCTACCCATCAGCTAGCTGTTATTGACAGGTAGATTGCAGCGGAAGCTGTCATGGGGCCCCCTACTGGCAATGCCTGAATTGTCAGGTGTGCGGCACTTACTATTGCGAGCTGTGTCGGCGGCTGCTGGTGTAGCACCTGCCATACAGCTCGCATACTTCAAAGTCTTGCAGGACATGGCTGCTAATGGGAAATGAGTTCCTGTTGTGGAAAAAGTACAGGAACTTCGTTTCCGTGAGTTCCCGCAGGACTTGAGCCCTGATTATTTTGAGATGAATTGGTGGTAGGAAAAAAAATTGTAAACATCTTCAATTCTAGTTACAGACCTTTTGGTATGAGTATGAGGGAAATTGAGCCTACAATATAGTGTAGTGGCGGCTCCTAAAGAGCATGCGCTATGGGTTTTTCTAAAATTAAAGTTGCCTAAACTGCAGTTTGGTTTGGGTGTAATTATCTAAATTGGGCCTCAGCATCAGTCTGACTGGACTGTGAGATGTTCAGCCTGGCCACAGGAGGCACTGTCTCTTCTGGCAGGCATGGAACTGTGGTTTGGTCAGGCGCTTAAGTTACTCTCTCTCGGAGCCCGCCCAGAGAGAGTGGCACTCTCGCTGTGCTTCTGGGAGAGGGCACATAAGATGCAGATGTCACGTGGTTTGGGGTTCCGGTCCAGAATGATGTGCTGATTACATGGTCCTGGTCCTCCTGACCAGCCCTCAGGAAGGCTATGGCCTGGGGTGCGGATCCACCCAACTTTAATGTCTTGGAGCTGGCTAGCCCAAGGCAAGGAAACTAAAGGAGATGTCACGTACCTGGTTGGAGAGCCCAAGTGTGCAGGGAGCGGCGCCTCGTAAGCCTCCGGCTCGAGAGCCCCTGGAGGTGGGAACAGGGTTTCAGGAGTCCGGAGGACACAAGTGCCAGGCTTGATAGCAGGTAGTAGGCAAGCCGGAACAGGTGGTAGACTGGAACGGCAGGTGCAACCAGCGCTGGGTGCTGGACTGGAACTGCAGGACAGCTGGCACGGGTGAACAGGCAGGAACCGCAGAAGTAGTCGGTGCTGGACTTCAGGTAGATAGGCAGGCGTGGTCAGGGACGAGCTGGGTCGGCAACAATCGGGCAGCAGAGGTACAGAGCAGAAGGCAGAAGCGAGGTCAATCAGGCAAAGGGTCGGAGGCAGGCGGCAAACAGGCAAGGTCCAGGAACAGGCCGGGTACAGGATCAGGAGCACACACACAGGAACGGATAGCAGGAGTCTCGGGAACGCTGTAGACAGGACAGCACTGAGGAGCAGGAGCAGGTCCCTTAAATAGGCAATTGGGCGCCACGAACGGTCGCACGGTACGTTTGTGTACCCCCGCGGGTAGCCGTGCTCCCGTTCGTGACCCCGCGTACCCGCGTACGCCCGTTCGGCTCGTCGCGCACCCGCGTGCGCCCGCTCGTGTCAACGCGCACCCGCGTGCGCCTGTTGGGGACTACGTGCACTCGCGTGCGTTCGTTAGCGCCAACCCGCGTCCGAAGGCGCCGACGATCCCCTTGTACGGGGAACCTGCGGGTAAGTCTTCCTTGAACGACCGGGATAGTGGAACGACCGTGACATTGCCCCCCCCCAAGGGGCAACCTCCGGATGCCCAACTGTAACATCTTATCCGGATGAGCCCTCTTGAAGGCATGGATCAGTCTTTTAGCATGCAGGTTGGACTCCGGTTCCCACAAATTCTCCTCAGGGCCATATCCCTTCCACTTAACCCGGAACTGGGTCTGGTTACGTCTCCTCCTGCAGTCCAAGATAGATTCAACCTCATACTCCAATTCCCCATCAATCATTACGGGTTCTGGGGGGTTGGTACTCCGGTCGGGAAAGGGGTCCGGAACCGCAGGTTTGAGCAACGAGACATGAAAGACCGGGTGGATCCGGAATGACCCCGGGAGTTTCAGCTCAAAGGCCACTTCATTTAATTTCCTCAGAATGGGGAATGGACCTACAAACTTCGGGCCCAGCTTCCTGGAAGGGCAAGCTAACTTCAAGTTCAATGTAGACAGCCAGACCTGGTCCCCGACCTGGAGGTTAAGTTCGCCCCTTCTCTTCCTATCAAAGACTTCCTTATAGTGTTCCTGGGTCTTGGCCAGAGTTTCTTGAAGAATCCTGTTGTTGTTCCTGAAAAAATTAAGATCCTCATGAACCGCCGGCACTGAACACTCGGGAAGATTACCGGGTAGAAAAAGTGGATGGAAACCAAAGTTTGCAAAGAAAGGGGACTGTTTGGTGGCCGAATGGATAGAATTATTGTATGCGAATTCTGCTAAAGGTAGGAGCGATACCCAATCGTCCTGGGAGAAGGAGGAGAAACAACGCAGATATTGCTCCAGCGTTTGATTGGTTCTCTCGGTCTGGCCGTTAGTCTGAGGGTGATAGGCCGAAGAAAGGCGAAGTTCAATTTTCAGGGCCCCACAGAGAGCTTTCCAAAACCTGGACGTGAACTGTACTCCTCTGTCAGAGGTGATGTCAGCAGGAACGCCGTGGAGCCTTACCACTTCTTTAATAAAAGTCCTGGCCATCTCTGTGGCCGACGGGGTCCCCTTCATAGGTAGAAAGTGGGCCATCTTGGTAAACCTGTCTACCACCACCAGGATCGAGGAAAAGTCTTCAGAGGGGGGCAGTTCCACGATGAAATCCATGGATATCATCTTCCATGGCCTATCCGGGATGGGCAATGGTCTCAGCAAGCCCCAAACCTTCGATTTACTCCCCTTATTCCTGATGCAGGTGGTGCATGCCTCTACATATTCCCTGCAGTGCTTCTTCATCTGAGGCCACCAAAATGTGCGTTGGAGTAAATCTGTGGTTTTGAACACCCCAAAGTGACCGGCCAATGGGTGGTCGTGGCAGGAGCTGAGGACCGCAGTACGTATCTCCTGGGGGACAAAGATTCTGTCCTGGTGCCAGAGAAGACCGTCTTTGGAGGTTAAGGGGATGTCAGATGATAGAGCTGGATCACTGGAGGCCTGCTTAATTCGGGAAAGGAGATCTTCCTGAAGCAGAAGGAAGTTTCCTGGGGGAAGAATGGTGTCTGGAGTAGGAGGTACCACCGATTCATTGTACATCCGGGAGAGAGCATCGGGCTTCACGTTCTTTGACCCAGGCCTGTACGTGATGTGGAACACAAATCTGGAAAAGAAAAGTGCCCACCGAGCCTGTCTTGGCTTCAGTCGCTTGGCTGATTTAAGATATTCCAGGTTCTTGTGGTCCGTATAAACCAGGATCGGGTGGGAAGCACCTTCGAGGAGGTACCGCCACTCCTCCAACGCTGCCTTGATTGCCAGTAATTCCCGGTCACCGACGTCATAGTTCCACTCAGCTTCCGAAAGTTTGCGGGAGAAGAAGGCCACCGGGTACAAAAGTGACTTAGGTCCCTGTCTCTGGGATAGCACTGCCCCCACGGCTACTTCCGAAGCATCCACCTCCAGAATATAAGGCAGCGTGGCGTCGGGGTGTCTCAGGATCGAAGCAGATACAAACAGACTTTTTAGGGTTTCAAAGGCTTCTTGTGCCTTAGGAGTCCACAGGAATCTTTGACCCTGTTTGGTCAGTTCAGTGATGGGGGAAATGATGGATGAAAATCCTCTGATGAACTTTCTGTAAAAATTAGCAAATCCCACGAACCGTTGGACCCCTTTTCGGTCCGAGGGAGCGGGCCAGTCCAGGATGGCTGAGATCTTCTGAGGATCCATCTCTATTCCATTTACTGAAATGATCAGGCCCAGGAATTGAATGCTTTGCTGCTCAAAAACGCACTTCTCCGGTTTAGCGTACAGGCCATGGAGGCGGAGACGAGCCAGGACAATCTTCACATGTTCCCGATGTTCGACTAAAGAGGGAGAGAAAATCAGAATATCATCAAGGTATATGACAACAAACAGGTCTAGGTACTCTCTAAAGACATCATTGACGAAATGCTGAAATGTAGCAGGAGCATTACAGAGTCCAAAGGGCATAACAAGATATTCATAATGCCCGAAGCGGGTACGAAAGGCAGTCTTCCACTCATCGCCTTCGCGAATGCGGACAAGGTTGTAGGCACCCCGTAGATCCAACTTGGAGAACACCCTAGCCGACCCCAGTCTCTGAAATAATTCGGGCACCAACGGTAGAGGGTAACGGTTTTTAACAGTAACTTTGTTGAGTGCCCGGTAGTCTACACATGGCCGTAAGGAGTGGTCCTTCTTCTGAACAAAGAAAATCCCTGCACCTGCCGGGGAAGTGGATGGCCGGATAAAGCCCTTCTTTAAGTTATCATCCAGGTAGGTCTTCAGGACTCTCAGCTCGGTCTCAGATAAGGGGAAGATTCTTCCGAAGGGAATCTCCGCTCCCGGAAGCAAGTCAATAGGGCAATCATATAGCCTGTGGGGAGGTAAAGTCTCTGCGCCCTTTTTACTGAATACGTCCATAAATTGATGATAGACTTCGGGCACCGCCCGTCGGATCTCGGTGTCTGTCTCCAAGCAGAGCAGAGAAGAAGGGTCTGTTTTGATGGCTGGAAAACAATACTGATGACAATAGGCGGATGGAAACTCAACTCCTCCGGTGAACCAATTTATCAAGGGGTTGTGGGCCTTTAACCAGGGCATACCAAGGATTATGGGAAAAAGTGGAGACTCGATAATGTCCAGACATAGGTGCTCCTGGTGGTCCCCAGCGATGGTGACACGAAGGGGAGATGTTTCCTGGGTTACAGGTCCGGATCTCAGAGAGGAGCCATCGGCCAAATAGATAGGAAGTTCCTTTGCCCTAGGCCGAAGGGGAATGTGGTTTCTCAAGGCAAAAGACAGGTCCATAAAGCCGCTGCAGGCCCCAGAGTCAATAATCGCGTTGACGCTGATAGTCTTTCCGGAGAACTGTAAAAGAAGAGGCACAGCCAGGTGAGAGATGGTACCGGTACTAGGCGGAGTAGGAGAAGAGGCAGGAGGTATAAGAAGGCACTTACGCGACTTGGCGGGGCAAGTGCGAACATAATGTCCAGATCCCCCGCAATAGAGGCACAGGTTACCAGTTCTTCGGCGTTGGCGCTCCTCGGGCGTCAGAGATGGACGAAGTAGACCCAGCTGCATAGGTTCCGAAAGATCCGGAGAAGAAGGACCAGGAAGGACCGGTGGGTTGGAACTTGGGACCCGTGGCAACATCCAGACTGGGCGAGAAGTGGAAGAGGAACGCTCCAGACAACGCTCTCTTAAACGCCTATCGATCTGGACAGAGAGGTCGATGAGCGCTTCGAGGGTCTCGGGGGTTCCTACACGAGCCAGTTCGTCTTTCAATGCCTCCGAGAGCCCCATGCGGAACTGGTAGCGGAGAGCTGAGTTATTCCACTCCGTGTCAGCGCTCCAGCGCCTGAACTCAGACACGTAGTCTTCTACTGGCCTGCGACCTTGTTGGAGAACGTGTAAAGCTGCTTCTGCGGTAGCAGCAAGCTGGGGGTCCTCATATAGACGAGACATGGCTTGGAAGAAAGCATCTAAAGAGTCCAGAGAGGGGTCTTTTCGTTCTAGAAGGCGATGTGCCCAGGCCTGGGGTTCGTCGGTTAGTAGGGAGATAACGAACCCCACTTTTGTTGCCTCGAGGGAGAAGGTCCGGGGTTGAAGAGCGAAAAAGAGCTCGCAGGAGTTCCGAAAGGCCCTGAACTTATTCCGGTTACCGGAGAAACGGTCTGGTGTAGGGACCCTTGGCTCTGGCGGCATCATGACCACTGAAGGTGGGCCTGGAGGTCCAGAGGCAACTGGAGCTGCGGCAGATAGGGCCTGAACTCATTCTTCCAAACGACCGTAACCTTCTTGCAGGTTTTTCACGGCCTGGGTGAGGCCGGCTAGATGGTGGCAAAGTTCATCCATCGGAGTCGCTCCCTGCGAGGGCTCGGACATGGCTGTCCTGTACTGTCACGTACCTGGTTGGAGAGCCCAAGTGTGCAGGGAGCGGCGCCTCGTAAGCCTCCGGCTCGAGAGCCCCTGGAGGTGGGAACAGGTTTTCAGGAGTCCGGAGGACACAAGTGCCAGGCTTGATAGCAGGTAGTAGGCAAGCCGGAACAGGTGGTAGACTGGAACGGCAGGTGCAACCAGCGCTGGGTGCTGGACTGGAACTGCAGGACAGCTGGCACGGGTGAACAGGCAGGAACCGCAGAAGTAGTCGGTGCTGGACTTCAGGTAGATAGGCAGGCGTGGTCAGGGACGAGCTGGGTCGGCAACAATCGGGCAGCAGAGGTACAGAGCAGAAGGCAGAAGCGAGGTCAATCAGGCAAAGGGTCGGAGGCAGGCGGCAAACAGGCAAGGTCCAGGAACAGGCCGGGTACAGGATCAGGAGCACACACACAGGAACGGATAGCAGGAGTCTCGGGAACGCTGTAGACAGGACAGCACTGAGGAGCAGGAGCAGGTCCCTTAAATAGGCAATTGGGCGCCACGAACGGTCGCACGGTACGTTTGCGTACCCCCGCGGGTAGCCGTGCTCCCGTTCGTGACCCCGTGTACCCGCGTATGCCCGTTCGGCTCGTCGCGCACCCGCGTGCGCCCGCTCGTGTCAACGCGCATCCGCGTGCGCCTGTTGGGGACTACGTGCACTCGCGTGCGTTCGTTAGCGCCAACCCGCGTCCGAAGGCGCCGACGATCCACTTGTACGGGGAACCTGCGGGTAAGTCTTCCTTGAACGACCGGGATAGTGGAACGACCGTGACAGGAGGATTCTGCGGTGGTTGGGTGCCGTCTCCGGTTCAGGAATGACCCAGTGTACTTCAAGTGTTGCAAGTTTAGTTTCCTTACATGTTCTGCAACAACGTCTGTGGCAAAGACTTTGTTCCTGAGCAAGCACCAAGTTGGCTGCTAGGCCTTGTGAGAGAGGGACTGTCCAACTTGAGTGATCATCCAGCTGCGAATGGCTGTTCTCTGGATGCAGTCAAAGTAAGCAAGTTCTTTAACGTTTTTGGACTTTGACACTAAGAGTACCTGAACTTCCTTTTCCAACTCTCTGATCCCAAGTTGAAAGACTGTTCAATTGTCTGAGTTTTGTGAATAAAATCCATTCAAGTGCATCTATTGTCAGTCTCAAGGAGAACGGAGGGTAACGGTAAGCCCAAATATAACCAGCAGCTTAGTTAGTGCTACAAAAGTCAGAGAAAGTCATGGCGAATATTAATTATAATAATATTTCTAACAAGGAACTGAGGAAGCAGTTCATGCTGCCCTTGCAAGATGGATTTCTGACTGAAAATATGTGTTTATATCAGCAGAGTACAGGTCTTTCATAGATCTTTCCACAGAAAGTTTTCTGATCCCAATATTAATAACAACAATGATAATAAAGGTGCACAGCACAGAAGAGCCTGTATGACACAATTGGAAACATTGGATACCTGCAGTGGTTAGAGATCAAAAAAGATAAATGTGTAGCGCTATGAAAAAGTGTAAAATTATACAGATCAAAGAAACATATTTCTTAATGATAATTAAACATAAGGACCAAAAACTTTTTCCAAAAGTGTACTTAAAGTATAAGTAAACTAATATATATATATGAAAATATATAAAGTGAAAATCTATATTATAAAAATGGAAAAAAAAATATTAAACAAGTGCTTGTGCCAAACAAGTCTCAAAAAACTATAATGTCCAATGGTGAATAAGTGGAGAAGTAAATTTTTCCAAAGGTTGCTTTCAAAGGCTACGTGCTCTTCTAACGTGCAACACCGCCACCACCGTGAAATTAGAGGGGACTTACCAGAGGACTTGGACTTGGTGAGACATACGTCCCCCAAGTCTATTAGGCTTTGTATATGGAATCCCTCCACTAGGATCGCTCCGGTATTATGGGTATTCCTTTATCTGAGCTTGTATAGCCACATCAAGTTGGATAAACCAATTATTACTGTCCAATGTGCGATGGAATGATGATCTCATACATGGAACCATAAAAGTAAAAACCCGCCATAGCGTAATTGTCATGGTTATGCATTAGAGTTGTTCTCCTTACCTGTCTGCATGTGTTCATTTCTAGAGACCAGCCGAGCTTCACCTGACTGCTTTTATTTCCTTCCTCTGGAATGGCTCCACCCTAGCCCCTATCAGACTACACTATATTAACCTTTGCACTGCTAGCCTATCCTGCTGATCAACCTTTGTGTATTAGCTTCCTGTTTCCTGTCGTGTGCTCTGCTTCTGATTTCCGTTACCGACCTTGGCGTGTTCTGACCATCCCTGCTTGCCTGTGACCCTGACCTATTGGCGTGTACCCGACTATTCTGTTCTGCTTGTGGCCCCGACCTTGGCTTTGTCCCTCACCATCCCTATCCTCCTGTTACCTACTGTGGGTGTGAGCTGGGGGACCCTGGGGGTCGCGACCTGGAGCCAGTTGCAGCCAAGACCATCTTCACCACTCGAAGCTCTGGTGAACACCAGCTGGCTCTTAGACTCCGCGCCCCGGGGAATCTTACGCTCTTACCCCAGTGGGATCTGTCCCCCGTCTGCAGCCGTCAGCCGTAGGGTCCACAGCCTTGCGGTGCATCCCCAACCCTACGGTGTGCACCTGTCACCTGGGCTCTAGGTGACCTGACAGTAATATTGTCACGTAGACATTTTTTTTAATAATTAAAATTAGAAAAAAACTCACATTTTGTAGATATCAACAAGCGACATGTACAAGAATGTAGAAATAGCAATATCTGCAGAGGAATCCACCTGACGCGTTTCAGCTAAAAAGCCGTCATCTGGGGTGTGGACCCCCTCTGCCTGCACCCCTTTTAAAGAAATGCTGACTCCCATGTCGTTTGGGACGCCGTTCAAAATTCCCGTCTCACGTCACTTCCGGTATTAAAACAGAAGTGTTTAATTCTTAGTGAAAAAAACTGAATTATCTGTTAAAAGACCCCTTTGGGAGTATCTACCATTGCCGTCAATAGCGCTCAGTCAATCAGACCGGACACAATTATGTATCTCCTAGTTTATATGAGAGAAAAGGCATCACATTGCATTCTACACCGGCTATGATAACCAAGCCTCGCTCTCAGCAAGAGAACGACCAATCCCCGCTACATGATCACGCCTCGCTATGAGATGGAGGCTAGGTTAGAGATCCACCAAGTTTTAAGACACAGGACACTGGAAATGTAAGTATACATCAGCTTTTTTTTTACAGGCTGGGTTTAGTTTAAGCTGGATATTGTAATAACAGGGTCACTTTAAATAGAGCCTATCAGGTATTTTAATAATTTCTAACAACAAGATCTCTCTAGTTGGTTCAAGGATCTCCCTGACAAGTCAATTCTAATGCAGGGTACTTACTATACGTAAAAAAATAACGAATAGTTTGCTGTCCTAACACAAGCAATGTTAATACAGTGATCTCCCCTGCTGTGCTTTTGTGTTCTGACAGGGGGACTGATATCACCCCCCCCCCAACTCCCCCCACCCAGCAGAACACACTGGTCAACACTTGTAGCCTTTGCGTGCAAGCTCCTCTTATCAGATGCTGGTCAGCTGCTGGTTTTCTAGCATGCCCGTTCAGCAGAAACCAGGCATTAAGTTGAATGTTTGCCGGATTCTGTCTGTGTGTACCAGCTATTAGGAGGTTTTAACATGCAATGTAAATTATTTCCTTGCACAATGACTGGAATATATGGCTCTGATAAGCTTCCTGGTCATTTCACTGTTAGCTGGGTTCCTGGTGTGATGCTTGAGATTTCAGGTGTATCAGCCTGGGTGATGATGGAAAAATCTTTAGTTGAGTTGAAGCTTAGGTGAAAACTTTGTTACAGAAATGTAGAATGAAAGTCTTTGGGAAGGGATGTTTTCAGATGTAATTTTGTTAACACAGGACCTGAGGTTGCACCTGGTCCTGTACAAGCAACTCTGTAGCATCTACTGAAATAAAAAGTTATTTAGAGCCACTGGTTACACAGTCCATGAACTGATAAACCTCAGTATTGTTTTACAGGAGCTCAATATTAATACATTTTCAGTTACCTGTTGAAGGTTCAGTCCTGTTGCTGTAATTAGTCAAATTGAGGAGGTATACATGACATTAGGAATGAGCTTAAAGTTCAGCCTGAACATAGGTTCAGATTGAACCTTGGCTGTTTTGGTATTCATCTGAACATCTGAACTTTTACTTGTTCAGTGGAAGGTGAAAATCAATGTTTAATGATGATTTTACATGACAGTTTCCTGCTGCCAATGGTTGTTAATGATGTAGACCAGTTAAAGTGCTACCCAATCCTTAACAACCAGTGTTGTCACTGGCCCTATTCACTTACATGTCAATATATGGTCAATGACATCCAGGGAATCCCCTTGATGTCATTAACCATATATGTTCATGTCCCAATATGGGCATGACATCATCTGCGATACCCCACCCCCTTGTATATGTATATCAACTGTCATCTGCTGGACCAGTCATTTAGCAGTAATGAGGTGACAGGTCTAAACACACGTCTGTTTTTTTTTTTTTTTTTAGTGGTTGGTGGATATCAGGCATCATGACTGATGTGGATCTACATTTCTAGATGACGTGATTGACACTTGATGAACATCATGGGAGGTTTTTTTTTTATTAACCCCTTTGCGCCTCCTGCCTTTCAGGGGGTTAGCTATTCTGGGAGGTGGGGCATGGCTTATGGCCACGCTATCACCATGAATGGCTGTCACGGTGGTCACATGATCGTAAAACTTTCCGTGAGCTGGCAGTCACTTTTTTGTGTGAGGATGCCACAATAACATCTATATGAGACCCTCATCTAAGATAAGGGTCTTATTTACCTGCATGTTTTCTTACTAATATAGGTGGCCTGTCCTACTATTGTCATTGATGGAAAAACCATAACTTTGATTCTGAAACTTTGAACCTGCGAGCCATATGACGCATATCTACCTGTGGTTTGTGTTTGGTCCTTACTACACCCACTGTGGGGTGGTTTGTATTGTATTGCTCTTGCTTTTTGGGCTTGGGCTTGGTCAGTTTTGCTGCAGTAGTTTCTACACATCACACAGATTCACTACTTCACAGACCAAACCAGGACATCCCCCAGGCATATTATTATTGAAATATGCACTGTCACTATAGCAATGACCACTGGCTGGGAAGGGGTTATCATCAGGGGTGATCAAAGGGTTAACTGTGTGACAATGTTCTTGTACAGTGTGAAAGGTGCTTTTACTAGAGGAAGGCATGGATCCACCTCCCTGCTTTGCAGGAACACAGGATCCATGCCTTCCTTACTGACAGAATGACAATCTGCCTTGTTTACATAGGCAGACTGCCATTCTGCCCAAACTATCAGCGGATGTCAGCGGACATCGATTCCACGGTACTCACTTATCAGCCCTCGCTGTGTATAAACACAGTGGGAGTGAACCGTCACTGGAACGCATTTGTTCCTGCTACCTGGAAGAGCCGGATCACACACACACACACACACACACACACACATATATATATATATATATAAAATATAGCTACGCACAACTGCCGCCCTGTAGCAATAAAACTGATATAGGGTAGTTAGCAAGTGGTTAAATTCTCTCTTACTTTTAGGCCCCTTTCAAACTGGGGCAAATAAAAAATAGCACCTGTGTAGCGCCTGAAAAAACCGACCCCTTTCACTCCAGTGTGAAAGCCAGAGGGCTTTCACACTGGAGCGGTGTGCTAGCAGGACGGTGAAAAAAGTCCTGCTAGTCGCATCTTTGGAGCGGTGAAAAGAGCGGTGTATTCACCGCTCCTAAACCACTCCTACCCATTGAGATCAATGGGGCAGCGCGGCTATACTGCCGGCAAAGCGCCGCTGCAGCGGCGCTTTGCAGGCGGTTTTAACCCTTTTTTGCTCACTAGCGGGGGTTAAAACCCCCCGCTAGCGGCCACATACCGCCGCTAAAACGCCGACGCCCGCACCGCCCCAGTGTGAAAGGGGCCTTAGTACATGTTCCCCTGGGCAGTAGCCCAGCCCCCCCCCCCCTGCAATCATACTGTGATTGGATACAGTGAATCACAGGCAAATAGATAAGAGCTAATGGGAATGGCTCTGTACCACATGACTGCAGTGACCAATCACAGAATGTTAACAAAGGCTACGGTTAGCAGTCATGTCTCACTTACTGGCCGGTGATCAGATAGCCATGTTTTTTTGTACACTTTGAAAAAAGGGTAATTTTGGGGGTTTTCATATTGTCCTAGCATATGTATTTGCTATGTTATGAACCAGTTCTTTTTTTTTCTTGTCTTTTTTCCCTTTATACAGTTAAAAAAATAGTGGTTATTAAATACCAATAAAAGTAAGCTCTATCTGACTTAAAACAAAAAAAATTATATAAAAGTAATTTGGGTACATTGTTGCATGATGGAGTATTTGTTAGCCACAGTATCACAGCACTGAAGACTGAAAAATGGCCAGGTAATGAAGGGAGTGAACAATTCATCTAGAACAGGGATCTCCAAACTTTCAAAAAAAATGGCCAGTTTATGGTCCTTCAGACTTTAAGGAGGTCAGACATTGGTGTCAGTGAGAGGAATAACATAGACATAGATCACTATATTTTGATACGATCATGGAGGTGACTGCTCATGGTTCTTCCTGCCATGATCTGACAAGAATGTAAGATTTTCTAGAGTTCAGTGTGAAGAGGCCTCAGTTTAAGGCTAACACACGCATGTCACTGTTGCATTCTGAGCACCTCTCAGTCTCTAGCAAAATTCTTTCTAGTGGTATGATATCTGATGCAACTGGAACAGTTCCTAAGAAACTCTTTTACATTATTCAAACGGCTTTCCCTTGAACACTTGACACTTTCAGAAAGGATGTGGTTTGTTGTGAATAAGACTATAGGGGTTTAAATCTTTTCACCTTTCTTTGCAATCGCTACTGTTAGTGGATTAACTCAAATTGTATTAACTGAGACAATGGGGATGCTATACCTCGGGCAAATAAGCTGTTCACTTTGCAAGGAAAGTTGCATTTTGCAAAGTAATTTGAGCCAAAGTTTATTGAATGCAGTGACATTTCACTTTGCAAAAAACAGCCTAATCATTTTGCAAAGAAAATGGAAAAGAAACAGCCTTTTTGCTTGCACATGAGTGACTGTAAGAAGAAAACGACTTTCCCGAGCCCTGCTTCTGCAGGGATAAAGTGAACTAACTGTACAGTTGGGTGAAACAGGTATTGCATAGTTTAGAACTGTACTAACTAGTAGACAAACAGAGGGTAGGAATAGAGGAAAATACTAAGACAAAAATAAAATCAATAATATGCCGACTACCGTGGCAGCACAAAAGCTAAGAAGGCAATGAACATTTTGCTGTTACATTGTACTGAAAATAAATGAGGCTATTAATTATATGTCCATTCGATTATCTGAGGTATGTTGCGAAAATAAGAAACATGTTGGCTTAATACATTTATTCACAGTGGTTTAATCTATATAAAAATACTGTTTGGGCTTCCTCTGATGCACTGAAATTACAGAAGAATTGAGTTAATATTTAATGCTGTTTTTGTAGGTACTGCATTAAAAATGAATTTCTGAGTCCACCTGAAATTTCATTCACCACATGCAAAAATGCTGGCACATCTTTTATTTTATATTTACTTGTTTTTCTATTGTTACTGTACTTGTTTTCTTTGTAAATTACTGACATATAACCAAACTATAGAACCTAATTGACAATATAAGAAAAATAAATCTAACACAATTCCTTTATCATGAGACCTCTCTAAAATAAAATAAAATAAAAATGTTCATAGTTAAAATCAGTTAAATGGATTAGAGTTTCTACAAAGTATAATGTTTCATATGGTAGTTATAGGTTAATTTCAAAATGGCCCATCAGTTTGATCTTTGAAAGGTACAAATAGCATGCATATAGTTTAGTCCTAATGTATCAAACAAATGTATAAATCATGGGGTTCAAGATTTATATAAGCCTTGTGATGCCATAGCATGCCAAGTCAGCAAAATAGGTTAAAATTAAATACCACTGAAACTGAAACCATATAAAGCAAATAGCAATTTAGGTTACTTGGCATTACACAGGTATAGTAATTAATGCAAAAATTGGTTTTACAGAGAGATGTAAAAAGAGGGAAAATTCACCTTGAAAGTGTTGGGATATAGAGTAGGTATTAATTATTTAGGTCTCTATGGGACTATAATAGTCCCTATACTCATATTTGATCTTAAAGCATAGATACATTGGTGCAGTAATCATTATAGCATATGTATTTTTTTGTATAAATACATTTGCACAGTTTTACAGTAACTATGTCTAAAAAAATTGCCCAAAGGACAACTGATGAATCTTCACTTATGATTGGAGAGAGGTAGGAGCCAGAAACTTTGTAGTGATCCTAAACAGTCTGGTAGCTAAAATTCAATAACTGTCCAAATATCAGGGGCTGACTTGAAGTATGCTCCAATTTTCTCCTTCAGCACTCCTGGAGCTGAATATTACTTAAAAAATAAAAACCAAGAAGGGAGCATAAGTAGAATTCACCTATTTGCACCATAAGATTTGTTTGATCAAGGCACAAGTCACTTTGGAAGCTATGATTCAAAGACACAGGGGGTTATTTACAAAAGGCAAAATCACTTTGCACTACAAGTGCACTGAAAGTGCACTTAGAAGTGCAGTCACTGTAAATCCAAGGGGGATATGCAAGGCAGATAAAACACAGCATATTAGCTTGCACATGATTGGATGATAAAATCAGCAGAGCTTCCCCTCATTTCAGATCTACCCGTCAGATTTACAGCGACTGCATTTCCAAGTGCACTTGCCTTTCGTAAATAACCACCACATTGTTTTGGACTGTGATTAATTTGCACTAGAGGATATCTTGTGCTATGGAGTTTACTCCAGCTTGATGAACTGAAACACTTTTTGCACTATTAGCACATTGCACTTTTTAGATAAGATTACTTGTTATTGATTTTTTATAAATATATATGAATGATTATTTATATTGAGCATGCACAGGATGTGATACTATTTACGGAAGGCAATATACACCTTTTTTGTTAACACGATCTGTAGTGATCACTGTATAAATGACACTGACAGGGAAGGGGTGTGATATGGAGGAAATGCATTCAATTTTTTTAGAAGAAATTCAAGGCATAATGTTTATCTTTCTGGGTAATGTTCAGGCACAATTCACCATCCTACATGCTTGACATTAGATAATTAATCAATAAACAAAACAGTGAGACACTCTGTGAACAATCAATCTTCACGGCCTTTACATCGTCTATCCCAAAAGTGCTTGAGCCAGAGCTCACTCACCAGAATTTTATGACCCCTTATCTTTAAGTAGGTACAAATGTGCTAACTGTGGTGTAATACTGTATGGCACTTTATTAAAAAGAACCTAAACCAATACACTCACAATTAAAAGTGCTAGGCTGCAAGAGTATCACAACACTATGATTGTCTCCTAACTCAATGCACTTCTGGGTTTTCTGGTAGCCTGCTAGTGTCTCATGACAGACTCTGGATTATTCCTAATCAAGATGTCCCTGTCCCTCTAGAAGAAAAAGCAAAATAGACTGTCAGGGGGAGAACTATGATCTTTGTGAGACATAATAAATACCAGTACATTTTACATTACTTGTCATATAGCATGACAAAATATTATGCAAGGTCCAATTTCCTATGAAGGCACGTTAGTGAAGGATTCAGTTGTAAAGTGTGTTCCTTTTCTATTCACAAATATATTGTTTGGCATAAAATGTCTCTACTAATGTTGATTAGATAATATTTTATTTTTGCTCTGTTGTTATCTGTTTGCCGAGCTCATTATTATTTTTCAGAATGCATAATTTCATTGTAGCCTAGTTCAGATTTCTATAACCACCACAATCCCAGACAAGAGAAAGCATCAATTTTGAAGATTCAAGCTGTTATCAATCACCATTCTCAAAAAGCTGGGATTTTGTGGCTTTATAGCATACTTCTTCCTATCTTTGCCTGGAAGAAGGTTCATTAGCTTAACTATTATCATTTTTCTTACTGATAGCAATGTTTAACAAAGACTTTGTAGAAAAATTGTCAGTTCATATTACATCTACTGCACTTTCAAGCTTTACACTGAGATAAGGATGTCAGGTTAATGCTTTACATCAAGCAATACGTTCTTTTATAAAGGAAAGTTTTTCTAATCAGTTTTATCATAAAGTTACATATGACCTCTGCTAAAATTCATGGTGCCGTACCTTCCCACAATCTAATCAATGCAAGGGATCTCTAGCCTTAAGGTACTTTCAGCACTTTCCTCAAGAATAAGAGATTGTGTTTCTTATTTTCCCCATATACAATACCCTCTTTGTTTGACTTGGTATAACCATTATTCGTATTAATTACTGGCTTGTTCATTTTACATGAAATAAGACTCTAGATTTAAAAGACTGATGTCTTTTTGTTGAATTATTGCAATTTCTGTGGGTTATTTATTTTTATCTTAAAATTTGACTAAAATTAACAATGAACTAAATATTTTTTCTAAATAAAAAATAAATAAATAAAAAATATGAATTAATTTCAAACATATAGTAGTTCTATTTTAATAAAAGTTATGAGCTGTTGCCTAATCTTATATTTTCTTCATGGAGATTTTCTGTTTAATTGGAAATGCCCCAGCTGATTTGATTACCTCTGTATACTAATATACTAAAGTTATTTCTCCCACCACACATGATTTTAACTTCAGTAGACCTTCAGCTGGCACAGCTGGTACAATCAACTGGTGAGTCTGCTACATTTATATGACCCATATGCATACAGGGATCCAGTATATTGTATCTAAACAATTGGATTCACCCAACAAGAAGTGTAATCAGTTAGTTGAGATCAGTTGTTATTTACTATAGGGGTGTCAGCATTACAAGGAGAATTTCATTATAAGCTGCAATTCCCCTTTAGAGTACAAGCATGGTAACCATCTTCAAAACTAAGCACATGATTTGCGATCCAGACTAGTACATCTGTTTTTTCTTAGTGAATATCTATTTTATATGTTTCTTTAACTGTTGTAGTAAACACAGTTTTGATGGTTTAGTGAATGTTTAATACAGTAGATCCTAAAGTCTATTTCAAATAGACCAGTTTTGTGATGCTGGTAAAACATTACTTGGTAACAATAACACTTTCCCGTTTTTTAAAGATTTTAAGAACAAACATCTCTATTATAAAGGTATTTGTTTAAAACAGTGCAAGCCGATAAATTAACAGGTACAGTATTTGTCATAAACACTTCCCAGGTAAGTAATAAGCAATAGTGAAATATTCAAAATCCCTAATTGGAAAACATACAGATGTAACCAGGACCTGTTATAGAAGTCATTTACTATTCCTAAAGTTCATTCACCACCCAGTCAACCATTATAGCTAATTAAAATTGTCCTTAATTGTGTTAAAATCATGAAAAAAGATTTTACTGGATTTATGCTATACCAAGCATTTCACCAATACTAGAGGAGGTGGTAAGTAATTGGATATAGACAGTGCCTTGTGTTAAAATGTTCAAGTTAACTACCGTATATACTCGAGTATAAGCCGAGATTTTCAGCCCCTTTTTTTAGGCTGAAAGTGCCCCCCTCGGCTTATACTCGAGTCACCGCCGTCTGCCTACCCGATCAGCGTGTCGTGCAGACAGACGGCGGCCATTCCACTATTCAAAAGCCGCGCTTCCCTGTCTGTGATAGGCGGAACACTCAATTTCCCAGCAGTCAGTGGTCCGCCTATCACGGACATCCGCTCATCCTCATACTACGGACGAGGATGAGAGGATGTCCGTGATAGGCGGACCACTGACTGCTGGGAAATTGAGTGTTCCGCCTATCACAGATGGAGGCGCGGCTTTTGAACAGTGGAATGGCCGCCGTCTGTCACAGACGAGGAGGAGAGGTGTGGCTTTTGAATGGCATGGCCGCCGTATGTTTTTTATTCATGCAGATCGGTGCAAAATGGCACACAGAGGCTGCAGAAGGACACAGAGGCTGCAGATTGGCACACAGAGGCATGCACAGGACACAGGTAGGCTGCAATGGTCACAGGGATGGTCACAGGGATGGACACGGATGGTCACAGGGATGGTCACAGGGATGGACACAGGGATGGACACAGGGATGGACACAGGGATGGACACAGGGAGGTATACAGCTGCAGATGGGCATTGTTGACCCTCTTTTCCACTCTTTTAAGCTGTAACAGTAGCTGCTGCATGTCTCACCCTCGGCTTATACACGAGTCAATACGTTTTCCCAGTTTTTTTGTGGTAAATTAGGGGCCTCGGCTTATATTCGAGTCGACCTATACTCGAGTATATACGGGGTAGGTTATTTATTGGTATTTTCTGTATAGATATTAAGACGATATTCAAGATGATGAGTTTCATATACAGGCCTAACCATGTTAAATTAGTGTTCTTTTATTTTCTTTTATGTGTGGTTACTAAGTTGAAGATATTCAGTCACAGATCTATATCAGGGTTTTGTGAATAACATTTGTAGCAGGCATGTTGTAAAGCAATTTCTCCTTTTTGCCACAACACTTGGAAAAAAGGGAGTTTCGGGAAGTGCTGAGGGGGCAGAAGAGAGGGAAGTACTGATATAAAAGAGAGAGAGAGTGCTGACAGGAGACAGAGGAGAGGAGATTGCTTAAAAGAGAGGGAGATACCAAGGCTCAAAATGTCCTGTGACATTTAACAGTGAGGAGAGGAGGAGTGTGTGAGGGGAAGGAACTGAGGTGCCAGAATGAGGAAAGAGACACACATTGACACCAGGGACTGTGTGCCCTAACAGAGGAGGAGGGATATCCTGAAGCCGGGAAAAAAGTCTGTGTAATGAATAAGGAGAGTGGTCTGAGGAGAGAGAGAGGGAGAGAAAGAGTGTGGTGAGGTGACAGGTGTGAGACAGAGGAGACTGAGAGAGATTCTGGCAACATCAGAGGGGGAAAATGCCAAGCTTTTTCAGAGACTGCCAAGAGAGTGTTGCCTGGAGACAGAGGAGTGAAGATGCCTGAGGGGAGCCAGGAGCAGAGACAGCCAGGTGGTCCACTACTATTTACTCCAGGGACCCTACTCAGCTCAGCAGAGATGACCCACACTTTTCAGGGATCTAGATACCCATCCATGTATCGTGTTGGCAGCTTCCTGTCCACCTTGCCAGTTTTGCTACCAGTCATCTCGATCGGCCATCAGCAAGAGATCCAGTGACTTACAACATCGCTAGGAGCATCAGGAGCCTGAACCAGCACCTGGGACTATTGTTGTGTCATCACACAGAGGACTGGTGTGCGGGTGTAAGCCCAATATGCTTCTTGACACCATACTGACACTGCATGCAGACACCAATTTCCCTTTTTAGTGTGATGGGATGCTTGTTTGGAGCTACCATCTCTAGTAGTTTCCCTTTTAAATCTCTACTGAACATTCTAGAGGATTACTGCTCCATGCAAGCTTGTTAAACCTTCTCTTAAAACAAGGGCCCCACCATTTGCTAGCAGAAGACACTCGTATTCCTCACTACTATACCTACTGTACTTGTGTAACTATTTTCTTTTTGCTGTGTGTTTGCCTTTCAGAGGTGTTTGCGGCCCAGAAGGAGCTGAGAAGTTGACAAGTCTTCTCTCCTCCCTCTCAGTGTCTGTGTTAAAGGCATAGAGATTACTGCCCTTTCTATACCAGCAGTTGCTGACTATTGAAGGTTGCCATTTCTAATGTATTAGTTATTTGTAGCAAGGTTTAACAGTGTTGTAAGTTTCCATATGCTTTAAGCCATGCTAATATATTCAACTTGTTTATCACTACCAGGTGTGTGTCTATTTTTGGTGATAATCCACAGCCAGGATAATGGTATTTACCACATGTGTTCTTAAATGTGTTTGCATTCATTTTATTTAGCCAGGTGTGTCAGAGGGGCTGAGGTCATTCTTGGAGTTGAGGCAGAGATCAGAGAATCCAAATTCACCAAGCAGCTCCTTCGGGGGTGGCGTCCTCTGCCACAATTTTACCAGGCCTCAGATCTTCTGATACAACAGGTTAATGGAAGAAAGCATAAGCAACATAAAGAATTCCTTAATGCTCAGCAATAAGACTTGAATGGGACACAAAGACCTAAGCAAGTATGAACTTTTATATTTTTATTTGGGAAAAAAATGGATTATGAGCAAATGTAAACCACCTATGCTTATGGTTACACAATATTACTCTCTAAGTAGTTAACAGAAGAAAAAGAGAGTGGGGTATAAATGGCTTATTTAACCCTAGTCAGCAAAAACAGTAGCAATACCACCCAGAATGTCAGACAGTGTACCGATCTTATTTAAGAATACCAGAGTTATACTGCCTGTAGGTCCTAATGATGGTAAAGCCAGGCCTAGGCTGTTTGGGTGACCACAATCAGTGATAAATAGAATGAATGATGTAAAAGAGTTAACAAAGGGAAAAAAAGGAGGGCCTTTTGCAAATCCCTCAATAGTGTCTTAGATTTTTCCTCTTCTTTCTACCCTCAGTCCAATGGACAGACTGAGAGGGTTAATCAGGAGTTAGAGGCCTTTCTCCGCACCTTAGTCTCTGCTCATCATGAAGTATGGTGCTCTCTACTTCCGTGGGAAAAATTCTCTCACATCAATCATGTAAACACCAGTTCTCAGAAGACACCCTTTTTCACAGTTTATGGAAGACACCTTCAGCTCCCTCTTCCTATGACCTGTTCTCCAGACATTCCAGCTTTGGCTATGGCTCAGAAATCTTGCAATTCTATTTGCGACAATGTTCATGATTCCATGCAGGCAGCTGCTGACAAATTTAAAGGTTTTGCCTACAGTCACAGGCATAAACCACCTTCTCTACAGCCAGGGGACAAAGTCTGGCTTTCCACCAGAAAAATCAATCTCCGCGTTTCTTCTCTGAAGTTTGCCCCCGGATTCATTGGCCCGTACACTATAACTTCTAAGCTGCATCTGGTTTGTTTTACACTTCAGATTCCACAAAGCCTCAAGATCTCAAACTCCTTCCATGTTTCCCTTCTGAAGCCTTTAGTTTTCAATAAGTTCTCTTATTTTCTCCCTACTGTAGCCCCGGTTTCTGAGGATAATCAGGAGTACGAGGTTAGTAAAATTTTGGATTCCAGGCTCTGAAAAGGCATTCTTTAGTACCCTGTGCATTGGAAAGGGTTTCGTCCTGAGGGTAGGTCTTGGATCACTGCATCTGATGTCTTTGCACCTTGTCTTTTGAGGAGGCTTCATCTGAGGTTTCCCACCAAGCCTGGGCCCAAGCAAGGCAGGGGGAGGCCTTGAGAGAGGGGGTATTCTCATGAATCAGCAGAAAATGTCATGTCTGTCTGTCTGCTTACCTCCCTGTTCAGCTTAGAGATAGATTGCTGTTCCCTTGTGTGCTTAAGCAATCTTCCTTCAAGCATGGCTCCACCCCAGCCTCTAACAGGAAACACTATATTAACCAGTGCACTGCAAGCCAGAACTTGCTGATCAATATCGTGTGTTTGGCTCCCTGTGTGCTTCTTGCCATGTGCTCTATGTCTGATTCTGTTTACCAACCTTGGCATGTTCTTTGACTATCCCTGTCTGCCGGATACTCCCACCTTAAGCCTTAAGACTTAAGCGTGGTACACACTGCTAGTTATTTTTTTCATTCAACCCAGCGGGCTGAATAAAAAGAAACTGACAAATCAGCGTACCAACACAAGTGGTGTTGGTGTAGCGATTCCCATGTTCTGTCTTTGTATTTCGACAGGGGGAATCTCCCCCACCAGAATATACTGATCAGCACTTGCAATCATTGGCATCACAGAAAGTTTACAGCACTAAAGCATTTTTTCACAGTATCACTAGAGCACTTTGAATATGAAGCACTATAACAAGGACATTTTTTTAAAGCTCTTTATTATATATTGTTCATTTGATATTCCTGAAGCATACGGATCACTTTACATATGGTCATTTATTTGGATTATAAAAGTATGATTGCTTGGTGTCACACACCAATCACTGCAGGTCACATTGGTTAATCTTTGTACACTACACAATGTTTGGAGTTTTTGACAGAATTCTAGGACAGCGCTGTGATTAAAGTAGGAACTGATCAAATAAAGAATTTTAAAACATGTAGTAATGTTATTATTGCTTTATTGTAGCTTTTTATAAATAAATACATGTTCCTAATTTATGTATTCCTTTGTTGTTATTTTGCTTGTTTTTATTTCTATATTATTTACCATTAATATTTAAACCTATTTGAATTTATTCGATCCTGCACAGTTGGAAAAAAAAAATGATTTCACTTGTAAATAAGTTCTCTGCTCTTTGTAGTAGAAACAACAATTTGGTGTCATTATACACCAACTATAGAATAAAATGTGCACTTCTTATCCACAGGAACACTTTTTTTTTCTAAAACTAACAATGGTCAAACTAGATTTTTTTTAAAAATATATACAGACTTGTCTAGATTTCATAGACAATAAAATATATTTGTTTTTGTTTTTTAAGAGAGAAAGCCTTGTTTATACTGAGAAAAAAAATGTGTTCTACTTTATCATAATCAATGACAATGGTATTACTTAACCAATAGCTCCATAGCTAAAATTTAAACATTGCTCTGATCCATAAGGGTTTTACAGGTGTGAAAGATGAACTGGATAAAGGGAACCTGTGCCAGACTGTGAATATTAAAGTATATACATATTCTAAACAAGCAATAAAAACAACCTCTCATTCACATCTGTAACTATAGGTATTGTAAAGGCATTTATTTTCAAAGTTAACAAAAGAGGAACTGAAATCTGAGTTGTCTTTCATTGCACCAGAATCTTGGCAGCCCTCTAATGTAAACAACCAGCTGTTAGAAACTGACTAAAACTAAACTTTGGAAACTGTTGTGATATTTTAGAATCTTTCAGAATGCATAACTTCCAAGTGCAAGCATGAGAAAAGTTAGCGATGGTTTTTACTGTATGTTAAGAATATGTCAATATTTTAACCCCTTACCACCGAGCATACACAGATGTGTGTACTCGGCTTCCGGGGGTTATACCGGGATGATGCCCACACCTGCAGGCATCATCCCGGTACTGATTTTTAGAGCCAGCGATTGGTTTTCCAGCCTTAACAGATGCGGCTAAAAGCTGCTCGGCTGTTATGCTGGAGGAGCGGGAGGGGACATCCACCCCTCCTGCCGCCTCCCGCCGCTCTTACCGGGGCTCCCGTTCAATTGGGAGCACCGATGCATGATCCGATGCCTCTGGCGGCTGGGCAGGGACTGGAATGAAGCCATAAGCACGGAAGCGATGTCATGACGTCACTTCCCGTTTACTCGGCTGCCAATGGCGCCGGATTTAAAAATATATACAGTATTCAGAATCGCCGAAAATGGCGATCTGAATACTTTGAAGTGTAAAGGAGGGATCTTTTAGACCCCCAATCCCTCCTTACGCTTACGCATGCATTTGCAAATGTGTGCAGACTAAACCCCTGTTTTTAGCGCATACTGTTAGACAGTAGACGGTTGTCTGTGGGCTGGTGGTAAATAAAGCTTGGTTTTTTCCTCGGTTTATCCTTGGGTTTGTTTGTACCTCCATAAAGAGTACCTGTCACCACCTATTACTGTCACAAGGGATGTTTACATTCCTTGTGACCGCAATAAAAGTGATCAAAATGTTTATTTTTTTTAAAACAATTTATTAATTTTAAAATAAATAAAAAAATAAAAAATGTAAGCGCCCGCTGTCTCCGTGAGCTCGCGAAGCAAAGAAAACACATACGGAAGTCGCGCCCGCATATGTAAACGGTGTTCAAATCACACATGTGAGGTATGGCCACGATTGTCAGAGCGAGAGCAATAATTCTAGCACTAGACCTCCTCTGTAACTCTAACCTGGTAACCATAAAATTTTTTTTTAAATGTCGCCTATTGAGATTTTTAGGTACCGTAGCTTTTCGTCATTCCACGAGTGCGTGCAATTATAAAGTGTGACATGTTTGGTATCTATTTACTCAGCGTAACATTATCTTTCACATTATGCAAAAAAATTGGGCTAATTTTACTGTTTCGTTTTTTTTAAATTCATGAAAGTGTCCCTTTTCCCAAAAAGTTGCTTTTAAAACACCGCTGCGCAAATATCGTGTGTCATAAAATATTGCAACAATCGCCATTTTATTCTCTAGAGTCTCTGCTAAAAAAAATATATATATATATATATATATATATATATATATATATATAATGTTTGGGGGTTCCAAGTAATTTTCTAGCAAAAAATATGGATTTTAATTTGTAAACACCAAATGCCAAAAATAGGCTTAGTCATGAAAGGGTTAATGTCCATAGTGTGAGCACAGTGGCACCGTCAGAGCCCTTTTTGCCTTTTTTTATATATTTTCTAAAAGCAGACACCCTGTAAAATAACATAATAGTAGTTCCAATTTTTTATGTCACACAATATTATCTCAATGGTTAATCAAGTGCAAAATTTCACAAAAAATACACTAAAGTTAATTTTAAGGCACACAACCACAATACTTTACCTTTTTTTTGCCAAATATAAAAGGTGAGGTTGAGCCAAGTAAATTGATGCCAAACATGTCAAGCCGTAAAATGGTGACAACCTTTGGTATCCTCAATTTTTCATAGTTGACGCTTTAAAAGCCCCTATAAGTCATGAGTTTAGTGTTAACCATGAAAAATATTGTGAAAAAAAATTGGTATGTTGTTCATTTAAAACTCAAATATAAACAACTAATCAGTAAATGAGTGTGAATGTAAAGCAAATTGTACATACATCAACACTGAAAATATACATATAACAGTACAAAACCAGCTAATTCAAATAAATATATGTCAACACCTATAAATAAATAAAGACTTATGAAACATATATGGAAAGTGCAAATTAATCAGTACCAAATATCTGATGAATTAATGTGTGATATCAAACAAAATAAATATTAAAGTCCATCAAAAAATACATCTGTTCAAAAAAAAAGTCCATATGAAATAAATTGTAACAAAGTGTTCAGTGCTTAAGGAAATTTCCACTTCAAAGTGCTCCATGCTTAAAGTGCTCTGTACATTAAAAGGGAGGCCTTTTACCGGATTAGGTGGATCTCCAATTACAGAGATCAAGCATATACAAACTCCATCTCTCAAATGAACTATTTCATTGGCAAGGGACATCCGATATAGGACTATCAATGATGGATTTTAAAAAAACGTACTTAGGATTCAAAGAGTCGCTCTCCAAACAAACATATGTAAGGTATAAATAAGGAGAAGCCTCATAGCATGATACAGTTTATAAAAATGTTATTAACCACTTCACATAAAATCATATACCTGTACATCATTTTGTTGAAGTGGTTGTACTGGGGTGATGCCTGCAGCCAGAGGCATCACACCAGTACCGTTTTTTAGAGCTGTCGGTTGGCTTTGAAGTGATAACAACAGATATAGCTAATGAGCCCTTTCACCGTCCCCCCACTCCTGCAGCTTTTTGTCACTCCGCCTGGGTCTCCCTTTCCACTGGGAGACCTGGGCAACCAGGCGACACATCCACGAGCTGGCCGGAGTCCCGAACAAAGCCGTAATCAGCTTTGATTGGGTCTCCGATGTAGTAGCTCGGAAGCAACCTCACAACTTCCCTTCCGGTTTACTTGGCAGCCAACTGCACCGATTTAAAAAAATTCAAGGTATTCAAAAGTGCAGATTTTGGAGTTTTGAATAATTCACTACCTATTGTTTACATTCTTTGTGACAGCAATAAAAGTGATCAGAATTTTTTTAAGAGAACAGTCTAAAAATAATAAAAAAATAGATAAATAAATAAGAAAGAAATATATATTTTTTTAAGCACCCCCATCCCTGCATGCTCGCACACCAAAGAAAACACACCTGTAAGTTGCGCCCACAAATGTAAACAGTGTTCAAAGCACACATGTGAGGTATCACCGCAATCATTAGAGTGAGAGCACTAATTCTACCAAAAGACCTCCTCTGTAACTCTAAACTGGTAACCGTTAAAAAATGTTAAACGTCGCCTATGGAGATTTCTAAGTACCGTAATTTGTCACCATTCCACGAGTGCATGTGATTTTAAAGCATAATATGTTAGGTATGTATTTAATAAGCGTGACATCATCTATCGCAACTTTCAAAAAGATTGGGCTAACTTTACTGTTTCGTTTTTTTTAATTCAATGAAGTGTATTTTTCTTCCCAAAAAATTGCATTTGAATGAGCGCTGCACAAATACCATGTGGCATAAAATATTGCAACGACTGCTATGTTATTATCTAGGGTCTTTGCTAAAAAATTATATATAATGTTTGGGGATTCTAAGTAATTTTCTAGCAAAAAAATATTGATTTTAACTTAATAGGCTTGGTCTCGAAGTGGTTAAAAGATAGAGTTACACTTACAATAGGCATCTGCGTGTGATGTCATTACGTGTCAGAGTCGGGTGACACCGCGGCCGGACTGTTTTTTCATTCACCGCCTATTACTGACTGCTTAATTTTTTTTTCACATCTTTTATTGGCATAGTATTTGGGACATTCAAATTGCAGCAGTTCACATTGTTTTCTGATGGCTGAGCATAAAAAAGTATTTATTGGTTTATTAACCAAGAAAAATATGCCTAAAAGTATTGCTTTCACTCTGGCATGCATGATGATATGTAACATGTGTTGCAAAATGGTTAAAGGGCCATTTACACATATCTTTTAACCACATGCCAACCAGCGCACAACTATGTACATCGGCACAATGGCGCGGCTAGTCAAATGGGCATACAGATACGTCCCCTTTAAATCACATTGTGGGCGCGCTCGTGCCCGCCGCATACTCCGTGACTGTGCCCGTGGGTCCCGTGGACTCGATGTCCGCCGGGGGCCCGCGATCGTGTCACAGAGCAGCAGAACAGGGGGGTGCAAACAAGGCATTTCCCTGTTCTGCCTAGTGACATGGATCTAACGCTCCCTGTCATTGGGAGCAGTGATCGCTATCATGTCAGTGGTAGACCATCCCCCCCACAGTTAGAATCACTCCATAGGACACACTTAACCCTGGACACACTTAACTCCCTCGTGTTTAACCCCTTCCTGCCAGTGTCATTTACACAGTAATCAGTGCATTTTTATAGCACTGATGGCTGTATAAATGACAATGGTCCCAAAATAGTGTCAAAAGTGTCCGATGTGTCTGTCACAATGGTGCAGTAATGATAAAAAATTGCAGATCGCCACCATTACTAATAAAATATAATTAATTGTTGCTATTTTTTTGTTTATAGTGAAAAAAATAAAAAAACGCAGAGGTGATCAAATACCACCAAAATAAAGCTCTATTTGTGGGAAAAAAAGGACATCAATTTTGTTTGGGTGCAACGTTGCACGACCGCGTAATAGTCAGTTAAAGTGACACACAGTGCCATATTGTAAAAAGTGCTCTGGTCACGAAGGGGGTAAATCCTTCTGGGGCTGAAGTGGTTAAAGTATGCTTTTTAAAAGACGTCAGCACATGTCATATAGACAGGTTAGTAATTAAATGGCATAGTTAAATGTATTAAATGGCATTAGTTCACATTGACGATTTGTCTGTGCTGCCACGGCATAATTATTGATAACATATATAGCAAAGCATGAAAATGTGCATATAGATGTATAAATCCAGGCCATGGTCAGACAGATTAGTAAGATGTTCAATAACATTTACAAAAGCATTTGAAAAGCACATCTGGCAAAGTCAAAGGTTACTGCCTGCTGGATCTCGAACCTCCTGTCACCTGAGCAAATGCTGATCACACAGATCATTACACAGCACAATTCTGCTCTGTTTGAAACCAATACAGAAAACAATTTCGGTTTTGTAATTGTTGATGAAGCATGGACACACTATAACAAAGTCAATTCAAAGGAAGCAAGCTGATTCACCCACTGCAATGAGGATGTGAGAGGTGGGAGAAAGACCACACTTTTTTTCTTTAGAGTAAAAAGAAAAAATTAGAAATAAAATATCCGCCAAGTCATTATTCTCTCTTGTAATGACATGGAAAACAGCAGGAGGAACCAGTGAGACCTACAGGGCACCAGGGAGAAAAACAGTTCTAGAGTGGTATTTGGTGGTGCGGATAGCACAGGGACGTGCGGTGATGTCAGGGGCTGGTGAGGCATTGGCTTCTATCAGAGCCAGACACACACAGGTTACATACGCCACGAACGTTAGAGCAAGAGCAAAAATTCTAGCACTAGACCTCCTATGTAACGCTAAACATATAACCTGTAAAAAATTGTAAAGCGTCACCTATGGAGATTTTTAGGTAATGAAGTTTGGCGACATTCCACAAGTGTGAGCAATCTTAAAGTGTGACATAAGTAAATTGTAAGTGTGGGTGACCGTGCTTAGGAGAGGGGAGGAAAGGGGAAAGGGGAAAGAAGGGAAGGGGGGAAGGGAGGAGGGGAAGGGGAGGATGAAGGAAAAATGGAAGGAGAGGGGGGGGGGACATTTAGGTTGCTGCCGCCCCTTAGTTCCACAGGCTCTATGTGGAGTCTGTGGTCTGTAATAGTGTATAGTCTTAAACCAGGCTAGTGGCGCTACCTCTACTGTGTTACCTGTTCCCTCTATCAGGTGATCCAACCCTTCTTAACAAGTGCTTGTTTATAAAGAACGTAAAGCTAATAAATATACCCCTCTATGTCATCTATATGTGTACTGATAATTAAAGTAAGAAATATATAGTATATAATATATATATATAACATATATTAATCCTAGAGAAGGGAACAGGTAAAAACAACTAAAAAGGAGGAAGTGCAGAGCACCCCTGTATCTGTATATATTGTACCTATCTGGAGAGTAGGCAAGAGAAAACCCCTCATACCTTGTTCCACTAAATTGTGTCTGAGGGGAGTTTTCTGACCTCTACACTTATTGTTACTAATATAATGTTTACCGTATATGTGAAAAAAAGTTATAAACGAATAAAGTGCATATGTGCATAAGAAATATATATATAGTAAGTGCATAAGGTGCATAAGTGCTGTAGAGGGTAATATACAGTGCAAAGTGATACTATGAAATATTGTGCAAGTAAGCTCAAAAAACATCAGTCTGGATCCTCATACAAGAAAAAGGAGTGGAATGTGCCATCCAGAACCCATACAATACAAAAACAATAATATAAACTAAAACAATGTTCACAATAAATTATATATATACTCAATAGTCCTCTCCCATTAGTGTTGAAAAAATCATGAAAAAAAAATTATGAGAAAAAATTGTAAAAAAACAAAAACATAGTTCCAAAAAAGTGCTCAGTGCAATTGTGAAGATCAAATTTCTTGTAAGCTTCAACAGTACTCAAAGTCCAAAAATAAAAAGGAACAAGAACAGTGACTTTCGTGATTGCATATATCCAGTGACTTCTGTGCCCTTTTTGGGTCCCCACTCACCAGATCCTTGTATCCCCTAAGGGGTTGTGGGCATATAGACTCTCCACCACTGTGCGCCTTGCCTCAGATGGTTCCACCTCCCAGCTGTGAGCTTGGTACTCTGATTTTGTTTGTATTTTCTAGCAAGCGGTGGTACTCCTTTTTGACAGAGCGATGTTAGGTAAACAGGATCGATTGTCAAAAAGGAGTACCACTGCTTGCGAGAAAATACAAACACAATCAGAGTACCAAGCTCACAGCTGGGAGGTGGAACCATCTGAGGCAATATTGGAGTCATGAATAAATACCACCAAAATAAAGCTCTATTTGTGCGAACAAAATGATAAAAATTCCATTTGGGTAGAGTGCAGCATGACTGTGCAATTGTCATTGAAAGTGCAAGAGCGCTGAAAGCTGAAAAATGGTCTGGGAAGGAAGGGGACGAAAGTGCCCAGTATTGAAGTGGTTATAAAATGACCTTTCCTTTTCAATCTGCAGCTCTGTAATTTGCTGTGAAATGCAATGAAATATGGCTACCTGGAGGTGTTATGTACACCCAAACGCTCCCCAGAAACATAATTTCCTACTTGTTTGATTGGCTCACTGATTTTCCCAGAAGTCGGCACTAAGATACAAGTCAGATATCAGGCATCCCCTGCAACAAATTGTAATTTTTGGTTAGATACTGCCAATAGGAAATCATGTCTAAGGGCATGCCGTTTTCCTAATTAGAGCCCTGTAGGTGCAGTAGCTTGTGAATAATTATGAAACCACTCCCATTAGATTCGCTTACCACCTGGGCACAGACAAACACATGGGGATTTCTTCAGAATAATAAAAGGTAGGAATGGAATCTGGAACAAAGTTTGTTAAAATCCCTACAATGTACATAGATCACTCAGAGGGGATTTTTTTTCTCAACAAAATGGAGCTACTCTTTAATCAGCTAAACCCTAACCATAATAATTAAACTAAGCTCCATAACCTCTGACTCTAATACTAAACTTACCTAACCTATAAACATAATCCCTAATGCTGATTTAACCCCATCTGATCCATTACAACTGTCACATACCTGGTGGAGATCAGGCTGTAGAGGGGCCTTCTCTTGCACAGGGAGTGTAGGACACAGAGTGGCACGAGGGCCGGTATAGAAGGTGGCGCCAGCTGAGGCTTGACATGAAACTGATGGCTTTGGATCACCAGACAGGTACCCCAAAACTGGGACTCCCTGATGCTGGATAAGCCAAGGGGTCATCAATAGCCAGGCAATACAGGTACAGGAACGTGAGACTAGAGCAGGTACACAGTCGGGCAGCGAGGTACAAGAGCATCAGACAGGAGCACAGTCAAAGCACAAGTCGAGGTCACAGGTAGGCAGGCAGGAATCCAGAGGAGGGTTGAGATCAAGCTGGGTTAAACACAGGCAGGCAGGAAACGGATCACGGTGCAGGTAAACAGTAACTGAAAGACCACTCAGCAATGTGTTCATGTCATTGTTCAGTGTTAGTGTGCGCACGTTCACGCATGCACCTATGTATATTTCCTTTTGTGCACAGGCAATGCGCGTTTGGCTTCAACTGGCTTTATCTTAAAACACCCTTATTTGGCACTGGAGTTAACAGAGTCAAAATAATGCAGTTCTGAACTGAATGATACAACACCGAGATGCCAATGTTGACAACTCCTGATCTGATAACCTTTAGATTTCACCTACACAAATGAATTATTCCATTAACAATGCACTAGGGATTGAATGATACAGCATTTTTGACCTGGCCCACCTATTGGGTTCTATATGCCAGAATATGGAATTTACTTCAGTTGATGACATTGAGCTTTAATGGACATCGGGTCATTGACCCCCTAAAACACTCTATCCCTTGTAATACTTCACCAAAAACAGAAAAAGAACACCTATACGTACATAAAATAAATCTTACAGTGAAATAATTAATCTTGCATGGGTTATAGTGTTCTTTTTAAAATTTATAAATGGTCACATAATTAATGTTAAGCAGTGTCTCCATGTTTTTCATGTTGGTTTGAGAAAGATGAACTGACCCAATTTTACATAAGTATATTTTTATTCTCAGGTACATTGATATTTATTATAAAACATTCAGTGTTTTTAATAAAAATAACTTTTTCTCAAGCATAACATTTTCTTCTAGGTGGGCCAGCTGATGTTTTGACGAGTACAGTGAAATAACATGGCATAATTCATCTTCTTGTATCTTTGATATCACAAGCCTGCAGAATTCATAGCAGATCTAACCTATGAATTATAAATTACTGTTTTTAAAATGCCCTTGATAAGAGCAAGAGGGAAAATATATTCGTGCTGCTAAATCTGACACTTTGCTGAATCTACCAGATTAAAAGTGTTTTACATTAACAGTAATTTCATATTCCTTTTCATTCATAAGAAAAATAAAATATGTGCCTCTAGAACAAAATGATTGACCTACATAGTCAGGGATAAAGCAATATGCACGACCTTCATGTTTAAAGAGATGAAGTTTAGCCCCATATTTTGCATTCCCTCCAATAATTTTCTTACCTTGATGCAAGGTTAAACATATGGAAATGAAAATTATGAATAAACATATGAACATCACTTATGGAGTTAATGAGAATAAATTCCATAGATATTATGAGAAGATGTTTAGTATTGTGATTTACAAATGTAGTCACAACATAGTGTCAATAAAATTTTTGAGAATGTGACATGAATTTTTAATGACTGGTTTAAGCAATATGATCATAAAAAAGATGCCTAAAGGCTTAAAAAAATAAATAAATATATGATAATGTACAGAGACAATGTGATTCAATTAAACATATTGATTACAATTTCCATTTCAGCTAAGCATTCAATTTCATAATGAAGCACAACGCAGTATACCATATCATCTTTCATCTTTCTGATTACTGAAATATTCTGAAGGTTGACATTTTGGTAGGGAGAACTGTGTCAGTGACCTTAAAATGTACTGCATTGAGCCATACTGATCAATGGGGTTGATTTACTAAAACTGGAGAGTATAAAATCTGGTGCAGCTGTGCATGGTAGCCAATCAGCTTCTAACTTCAGGTTGTTCAATTAAGCTTTGACCATAGAACATGGCAGCTGCACCAGATTTTGCACTCTCCAGTTTTAGTAAATAAACCCAAATGTGTCTAAAGAACTATTCCTATACGATTTTCTCTTTCCTTCCTGCTTTTGCTAGAAATAACAAGAGCAGTTATTTCCACACACTTTAATAATGCTTATCAAGTCCTCCCCTATCAGCAGTTTTCAGAATAGGCCACAGGTTTCATATAGAGTTGGGCGAACGGTTCAGGCCGAGCAAAAGTTCAGGCCAAACATCGTCTGTTCGCCCCTTCGGTGAACACCCAAATTTGCAGGGTGTCCGACGGGTATTCCCCCCACTCTGCGTGCTGCACAGTGCTTTCTAAGCCCTAATTGGCCAAATCTTTACCCAATCAGGGTGCAGTGAATAGCTGGTTGTTAAGGAGCGGTCTGGGAAGCTGGCAGTGGTGTCCTTAACAACTGATGAGTGATCAGCAGTCAGTGGGCTTCCCTGCTGACACATTGCTGAGTAAGATAAATAAGTCTAGTCTTATGGTCAGAGTCTTCTCAGGTGGAAGGGTGGGTGGGTGTAGTCCTGCTTGACCCCTTTGCTAAAGCCTCATACACATGATCAGATTTTCCGCAGACAAAACCTCAGACTTTTGTCTGGGAAGGAATTGTCGGCCAACAAACATGAATGTGGTGATGTACTATGTGGTTTTTCAGCTCTTTAGCGCCACCCTTTGGGCTTCTTCTGCTAATTTTGTGTTAGTAGTTTGATGAGTGTTCATCCGTGCTTTTCATTTTGCGCTTTTCATTTTATGCTTTCCATTTCACGCCTTTCATTTCGTGCTTTTCAGTTTGTTTCTGAATGGCCATTCGTCAACCAGACATGAATCAGAGAAGATAACGTGTTATTTATTATTGGCCTTGGAGTTATTGCTTTGACCCAAGTCCAGTCCAAGAACAGGAGAAGGAGGAGTTCTTGTACCAAAATTGGTTGCTTTATTAGTCGTGACCAATTATGTCATATGCCTTTGCTGCGGAAGCTCCAGGAGAATAATCCAGATGATTTTCGGAATTATCTCTGGATGACGGACCCCTGCTTTCACCAACTCTTTGCATTGTTGACCCCCTTTATTAAGAAGCAGGACACATGCATGAGCCTTTTATTTTATTTTTTGGTTTAATATTGATTTGATTTGGTATATTTTCTATATATTTGGATGCAGAGAATGCACTTTTTGGTTAAGTTTTATTGGCAGATAGCATGTCTAATTGTATTTGTTTTCATTTTTAATGCACACTAAAAACATTGTGGAGAATAATACTTGCCTATGTGTTTTACTTCAAATTACAGTTTGGGAGTAGGCAGTTACATTTAAAATAATACAATGTAAAATTAACATGGGACACCAACATAGTTGTATCTGTGATCTTAAAAACTACTGGATAATGACATTGTAGTAACTTGCCCAAATAAAAAATAAGAAGCATAATAATATTATTCTTATTATCACTAGAAAAAAAAAGCCTTTGAAAATGTGTTTGCAATAACTCCACCAGTATCACCAGCAAAGCATGGGAACATGGTGCTTTAAGGGATCACAGACACCCAAAGCATCCTCCCAATGTTGAGGGCATGTGCCCTGGTACGGTTCAGGAGGGGGGGCGCTCTCTTGTCCCCCCCTCTTTTCCTGCGGCCTGCCAGGTTGCGTGCTCGGATAAAGGTATGGTATGGATATTTAGGGGGACCCCCATGTAATTTTTTTTAGATTTGATGAGGGGTTCCCCTTAATATCCATACCAGACCTGAAGGGCCTGGTAATTGAAATTAGGAGAACCCCACGCTTTTTTTTTATCAATGAATGAATTGAGTGTTCTCTGTATTATGGGAGCCGACAATTCAAAGTGATTTTAAAAGACTTTTTTCCTTGCGAAATGACACTTTGTGCAGGGACAGTTCTAAGCACGGGAAACATGCGCCCCTTCACAAGCATACCATAGACACCCCCCAGGTATGAAATTTAAAGGAATATTACACTTTTATTGTTTCACTTTAATCATTATTAAAATCACTGCTCCTGAAAAAACGGCTGTTTTAAAAACTTTTTTTGCATTGATCCATGTCCCCTGGGGCAGGAACCAGGTCCCCAAACACTTTTTAGGACAGTAACTTGCATATTAGCCTTTAAAATTAGCACTTTAGATTTCTCCCATAGACTTGTACAGGATTTTTTTTCAGGCTTTTCGAATTTGCCACGAACAGCCCAAATTGTTCGCTGTTCGCTGAACAGGCGAACAGGCAATGTTCGAGTCGAACATGAGTTCGACTCGAACTCGAAGCTCATCCCTATTCATGGCGTAGATTCAACAAGGTGTTGGAAACATTCCTCAGCGATTTTGGTCCATAGTGACATAATAGCATCACGTAGTTGCTGCAGATTTGTTGGCTGCACATCCATTGTGGAAATCTCACGTTCCACCACAACCAAAATTCTCTCTATTGCATTGAGATCTGGTGACTGTGGAGGCCATTGGAGTATGGTGACCTCATTGTCATCTTCAAGAAACCAGTGGTGAGATGATTTGCGCTTTGGGACATGGTGCATTATCCTGCTGGAAGTGGCCATCAGAAGATGGGTACACTGTAGTCATAAAGGGATGGACATGGTGAGCAACAATACTAAGGTAGACCGTGGTGTTTAGACGATGCTCAATTGGTACTAAGGGGTCCAAAGTGTGCCAAGAAAATATCCCTCACACCATTATACCACCAGCCTGAACTGTTGATACAAGGCAGGATTGATCGATGCTTTCATGTTTTTTACACCAAATTCTGACCCTACCATCTGAATGTCGCAGTTGAAATAGACACTCATCAGACCAGGCAATGTTTTTTTCTAATCTTCTATTATCCAATTTTGGTGAGCCTGTGCAAGTTGTAGCCTCGGTTTCCTGTTCTTAGCTGACAGGAGTAGCACCGGGTGTGGTTGTATGCTTCTGCAGCCCATCTGCTTCAACGATATATGAATAAAAAAACAAAAATTGTATATATTGCAGCTTACCAGTTTTAAACTGAATGAGTTTCCCTTTTTCAGGCTAAGTACATTATATACAAGTACAGAAACATAACTGTATCTTGCCAGAATTCCAATGTCCTTGTAACTTTCTGTGCCTGAAACAGATATATCAAATTATGTTGTTTGTTTTCCCAGCTACATTCTTTTAAATACAGTAAATGCCTCCCTATGTAATGGAGAAGAGGAGTGAAGGAGGGGTAGTAGTCCAAATCTGAAGAACAGTCTAGTGGCAACCGTGGTTCTTCCCATAGGTACAATGGGGGGTGAGTGTAGCCACCCTAGGACAGTAGTGTCCAGTACCCAGAGACTGTTTTTTTTTTCCAGTCAACCCAGTGAGCTTGCAAAGGAACTCGCTGTACTGACTGTGCAATGTTAGTACAGCAATCAATCTCCATGCTAATTTATTGTGTCCCCGCCAGAAAAAAACAGTCAGCACTTGCTGTCAGCACTGATTGGATGAAAATCAGCTGCTGGTTTTCCAGCATGCTTGTTCGACAGAAGTCAGATGTTAGGCCAGCTTCTGCCCGACAGACTGCTGTACACACTGGTCGAACGTTGCCTGGTTTCTGTTGAATAGGCCGATACTGGGTGATGTTTAACCAGTGTACCAGTTTTAGGTGTGTTTTTCATAGGATTGCCAAATGAAAATAAAGGGGGAAATCAGAAAAAGTATCCTAAGGCCCCTTTCACAGGAGGTGGTTTTCAGGTGCTACAGCACTAAAAATAGCACCTGTGTAGCACCTGAAAAAAACAGCCCCTTTCACTCCAGTGTGAAAGCCGGAGCGACCCTTTTTCGGCCGCTAGCGGGGGTTAAAACCGCCCGCTAGCGGCCGCATACCACCACTAAAACTACGGTAAAGCGCCACTAAAAAGAGCGTCGCTTTACCGCCAACGCCCGCACCTCCCCAGTGTGAAAGGGGCCTAATGCAGTCGCCACATGCAAGGATTGATAACCATTAATATATATATTTTTATTTAGATAAGATTTTAGCTTGAGCTACTGAGCATGGGAAACAGTGGCCTTCTTTCAGCTGATAGGACTCCACATTTGCTTTGCTTTTTGAAGAGCTATCCATGTTCAGGTCACTCTTCAGAGAGCATTTGACAGGTGGTGTAGAGGTATTGTAGCACCCACTAGTGCACTGAAACCACATGCATTGTACCCAGTTGCAGGTGCTTGAGGGGCATGCTTGGGGGGGTAAAAAACATGGTTTAACGCAGGGTTTTACTGTCCCTCAACCACTAAGGTGAATGACCCCATAAGACTATACAGCTAAACAGGTGAAAGAAAAACCTGTTCTTCTTGTTGCCACAAAATAGGAATCCAATATATTCAATATTTAAACATTTAAACAAGAAACAAATATATATATTAATATTGTATTTTTCATCTTTAGTCTATTTATTTAGTCAATTTTATTTATATATAAATACACATACATACATACATACATACACATTGTATTGTCAAAAGTATTGGGACACCTGTCTCTACACGCACATGAACTTTAATGGCATCCCAGTCTTCATCTGTAGGGTTCAATATTGAGTTAGCCCACCCTTTGTAACTATAACAGCTTCAACAATTCTGTGGAAGCTGTCCACAAGGTTTAGGAGTGTGCCTATGGGGATTTTTTTTACCATTCTTTCAGAAGCACATTTGTGAGGTCAGGCACTGATGTTGGATGATAAGGCCTGGCTCACATTCTCCACTATAATTGATCGCAAAGGTGTTCTATCGGGTTTCGGTCAGGACTCTCTCACCCATGACTTTATGGACCGTTACATTGATCCAAGCATTCAATAATACCATTGGAGAATTGACTAATGTAGTTCTAAAGTAGTTCAAAATTTTGTTTGCTTTTAACATTCAATTTTGGCGTGAATGGACTTTTCCAAAACAAAAGCACATACACCTATAAATTTATTTGTAAAAGAAAAATGTTTCTGCTACTTCAAGTTTTCTTGTCACAATGGTCAAAAACAAATGTTGGTTTAACCCTATCACTAACCGTAAGGCTGGGTTCACACCTCCGGCGGATGCGGCTAGCAGCAGGGGTCTGGTGCGTCCCTGTTCTCCGTTTCAGGGATGAATCAGGGACAGACTTTTGCCTGAATTTGGCCCTGAAACGAAGCCAAAGATGCACAGCACTCCTGTGCAAGCCGCTCTGCAGGCACAATGGAGATATGTGAATATGTGAGAAACTTGCATCCAATTCACATAGGTGTGAACCCAGCCTTAAAAAAATATTCAAACATTCCAAAAATGTTTTTAAATTGAATTCTACTAGAGTAAAGTCGATTTAAAGAGGTTGTAACCCAAAAAAGAAAAGATCTTGTTCCTTTAAAATACTATAAACAGCATAGTGCTTCTGCAGTGTCATTTGTTCCATTCTATTCTGTAAATGACTTGGTTGATCCTGCTCTTTCCTGTGTCCCCCTAGGTGTGCTGACCATGGTAATCAAGGGTGTGTTCAGTTGTTCCCTCTCCCCCACCCTCACTGCCTGTTAGTTCCGTGTGTGTGTGTGTGTGTGTGTGTGTGTGTGTGTCAATCTCCTCCCCACCCCTCCCCTCCTCCTATTCTGTGTGGTTGTAAAGTTACTGAGCCCAATTACTGGTATCCCTTCTGTTATAGCAAGCTATACAATACAGTGTGTGTTTTTTTTTTATTTTTTTATTATGAAGCTAAATACAGTAACTTATTTCATAGCACCACTGTGTGGTCACGTGACCTCCTGGTTGATGTCAGATGGGAATCTCAGCCCCTCCTGCTGTAGTCCTTAGAACAGGGAAGGAAAGCCATGGGACGTCATGTGACCACACAGCAGCACTGTGAAAAAAGGTATTTATCAGCGTATAACACACACAGGCATATAACACGCACATTCATTTTAAGAGGGAAGTTTCAGGGAAAAAAAATTAATTTTATATAAGGAACTTTTGGAGCAAAATAAAGGTCAGTGTCCCCATCTGCAGCCTCACCATTGCCATTAATGCAGTCTGATCAAAGCCCATCTGCAGCCTCACAAGTGCCATCAATGCAGCCTCATTAGTCCACATCAATGCAGCAGCCTCACCATTGCCATCAATACAGCAGCCTCACCATTGCCATCAGTGCAGCCTGATCAATGCCCATCTGCAGCCTAGAGGGGGGGGGGGGTGAACGCCAACAGATTACATACAGTGAGAATCTCCTATGATAGACAGAACAGTGGTCCAATAGCGGCCCAGGAGACGGGACTTCCTATTACAGGGGCCACCAAGTAAACAGGAGATTTTCACTGTATGCAATCTGATGGCACTCGTCCCGCCCCGCCCCCCTCCCTGTCCCCTCCGAGGCAGCTAAAATGTTAGTATTGGCGTATAACACGCACACGGTTTTTGCACATGATTTTCTTGGTGAAAAAGTGAGTGTTATAAACCAATACAATACAGTAGCTTCATAATAAAAAATAAAAAAAAAACACATGTACTGCACTGGATAGCTTGCTATAACAGAGGGGGTGGCAGTAATTGTCCTCAGTGATTTTACAACCACAAAGGCCTCTTGCATTTTGTTTATTTAAATGCAGGATAAATTGGTCTGGGAAATGTAAACTAGTATAAAAGATATACTTTCCATATCAGTTCCTCTTCCTGTTAAATGCACATGCATTTACATGCATTTATATTAATTCAGACTACCTAATCTGCCCCAGGATGCATAGATTTCTCTTGCGTCTAAACATAGCTTAATTAAATGCATCTAAATGCAATGCATTTATTTGCATTTAAAATGTCCAATAAATGTATATTAATGTATATAACCACATGCCTGTGTGAATAAGACCGTACAAAACAGAGCAGGGATTCTGATTCTATTCCTGCAGTTACTATTACAGCTGGAAGCAATTAACTAGCCAAGAGATGACTTAAGGATCTAGTTGCATGCCACCCTAGTGGATTTCCCCTGAGAAACAATTCTCATCTTCTTTCATTGCAGGAACAACCTTAGATACCTGCAATGATTCTCTCCTAAATGCAAGTGATTTTACTGTAAGCTGACTGCAGTGTTTACTTATACCACCAGTAGATAGAACTAATGCTGCATGTGAGCAAAGTATAGTTTAGCCATGTTTTATTCCTTAAAGCGGGGTTCCACCCTAAAGTGGAACCTCCGCTGATCGGAAACCCTCCCCCCCTCCGGTGTCACAATTGGCACCTTTCAGGGGAAGGGGGGTGGAGATACCTGTCAAAGACAGGTATTTACACCCACTTCCGGGCATAGACTCCCGTGGGAGTCTACGCCATTTCCTGTCCTGCCGCGCTGTCTGCTGGGACACACACGGGTCTCAGAGACAGCGCGGAGAATTCCTATTGCGCTGCGCGACTCGCGCATGCGCAGTAGGGAACCGGGAAGTGAAGCCGATTCGCTTCACTTCCTGATTCCCTCACCTAGAATGGTGGCGGCAGCAGCCGAGGGCCAAGCGATCGATCGGCCTCGGCTGCCGGCATCGCTGGAACCTGGGACAGGTGAGTGTCCATTTATTAAAAGTCAGCAGCTGTAGTATTTATAGCTGCTGGCTTTTAATTTTTTTTTTAACTGCTTTCCTACTGCCTTATGTAGATATACTGCGGCAGAAGGGCAGGAGGGCAGGATGGCAAGTACAGGCAAACTAACGTACCTGTACGTTGCCCTTTAAGAGGCGACCTGCGGGCGCGCTTGTGCCTGTGGCAAGCTCCATGAGTCGGGTCATTCATTTTCAACAACAAGATCATATATCTTCCCAGTGGATCAGTAATGAGATGCAACACTTTATATGCCAGGGATTTGTTCAGAAGGCCTGTCACACCCCTAGCATAACCTAAATAGGTAGCATGGAAAGCCTGTTCAATCCATGACCTGCGTAATGACAAAATCTTGTTGCCTATCAAGTGGGTTTCTTGTTAAAAATAAATATGGGGGCTGGGGTAATTCAGATATTTGAACATTAGCACCCTCTTAAACTTATCATTGAGCCTCCTAACATTCCATGATAACAATTTAAAATGCATAAATCAAATAAGAAAACACATGACCTGAGCAGGAGAGACCCAAAGACATATACATATAGTACATATCGCAGGAGGTAGGAAGAGTTGATTTCTTGGAGAACTCTGGAAAAAAGGTGCGGCAATGATACATAGATAGGAGAGCTGAACCAAAAAGAATCTGGAGCACAGTTAGTGAAACAAAAAAAAAAACTTGGTAAAAAAATATACAACTGTAAACGCCCTACTGACCATGAGTCCCCAACAAATAACTAGGTCAGTTTCAATCCCAGAACAGTCCATAGTTGAGTGTAGTCTAAGCCCTTGTACACACGGTCGGAGATGTCCGATCGGACCGTTTTGTCGGATATTCCAACTGTGTGTGGTCTACATCGGACTGTTTCCGTCGGAGTATCCGACGGACCAAGTTTTCCAACTTGTTGGTAAAATTTTCCGACAAAATGCTCCGATCGGACATACTCCGATCATGTGTAGAGAATTCCGATTGGACAAAGTGCCACGCATGCTCTAGATCAAATTCCTACACCAAAGCTATAGGCTACTAGCGTGAACGTAGTCCCGTCGTAACAAAATAACGTCATCACGTCGGATTTTCCAACAACTTTGTCCGACCGTGTGTATGCAACAGTTTCAGACAAAATCCGACGGACAATAGCCGACGGATTTGGTTGTCGGAATCTACGACCGTGTGTACAAGGGCTAAGAAACTATGAGCACCCTACTAACCATTGTACTGATAAACAACTAGGTCAGGTTAATATCCCAAACAAAGTTCCAATAGATTCAATGGTGTATTCCAGCCGGGACAAAGAGTTACATCCCAGGCACAAACTTTAGGTATCCCAAGAAAAGCCAACAGAAGGGAGCAGCAAACTTTTCTTGTAGAGTCTTGTGTGAATAGCTCGCTTAACGTAGGATCTCCTAGAAATGAGAAGATGGGATTCCGGCACCAGGGAATGGAGTAATGCCTTTTCAGAGACAAAATCCCAAGTTCCAAGACAGAAATCCCATGATTCCCTCGCATATTTTTAAAGGAGTGACTTTTGGAGGGTAGGCCATGATCCAGCCCGCTCAAAGACCAGGGGCCACAGCCCCAAGCCCCATAGAGGATGATGATAAAAGTCTGAGGAATAAGGCAGCATAGACCCTTCTCATCTTTAATGCAACATAGTGAGCCAGGCACCCGCTTCAGATGGGATGTCCAAAAATTTGATACCGCCCTTATGTTGAACTCGCAGGCGACTTGTTGCTGTCTCGTAATCGGTGAAGGTTTTCCATTTTTTTTTAAGTTCCAGAGAGAATTCAGGGAACAGCATGATGTGTGCATTACCATATTGCAGATTCGGGTGCTTTCTGGCTTCTGAGAGTATATGATCCAGATCTCGGTAGTTTAGGAAACGTACCAGGAAGGGACGTGGAGGGGTACCTGGGATAGGTTGACCCATCGGAACCTGATGAGCACGTTCTGCCACATATGTAGGTGAGACATCAGCCAGTCCCAGCAAGTCTTTAACCACTTGCAGACCGGACCATTTTGCTGGTCAAAGACCAGACCACTTTTTGCGATTCGGCACTGCGACGCTTTAACTGACAATTGCGTGGTCGTGCGACGTGGCTCCCAAACAAAATTGACGTCCTTTTTTTTCCCACAAATAGAGCTTTCTTTTGGTGGTATTTGATCACCCCTGTGGTTTTTATTTTTTGCGCTATAAACAAAAGCGACAATTTTGAAAAAAACTCATTATTTTTTACTTTTTGTTATAATAAATATCCCCCAAAAATATATAAAAAAAAACATTTTTTTCCCTCAGTTTAGGCTGATACGTATTCTTCTACATATTTTTGGTAAAAAAAATCGCAATAAGCGATTATTGATTGGTTTGCGCAAAAGTTATAGCGTTTACAAAATAGGGATAGTTTTATAGCATTTTTATTAATAATTTTTTATTATTTTTTTTTTACTAGTAATGGCGGTGATCAGCGATTTTTATTGTGACTGCGACATTGTGGGGGACCCATCGGACATTTTTGACACATTTTTGGGACCATTGTCATTTATACAGTAATCACTGCTATATAAATGCAGTGATTCCTGTGTAAATGACACTGGCAGTGAAAGGGTTAACCAGTGGGTGGCAGTGTAGGGGTTAAGTGTTCCTAGGGGTGTGTTACTAACTGTGGGGGGGTTGGACTTTCATTTAGTGAACAATGATCTCTGCTCCAATCACATGGAGCAGAGATCAGCGTCACTAGTTGCTAGGCAGAATGGAGAAATGTTGTTTACACAGCATTTCCTCCATTCGGCCGCTCCGTGAGACGATCGCGGGGATGCCCGCGGCGATCGAGTCCGCGGGTCCCGCGACCGGACTCACGGGGGTCCCGACCAGCGCGGGAGCGCGCTGCCGCGGCTCGCTCCTGATGGCAGGGCGGCATTGAATATTGGACGTACCTGTACCCCAATATGCCTGCCCATGCCATTCTGTCTACGTACATCGTCGTGCGCTGGTCGGGAAGTGGTTAAAGAAGGCTTCTGCAAAGTTTGCCAGGCGATCTCCCTCTGAGTCCTCATACATTTTTGCACATCATCAGATTTCGCCACTAGAGATTGTATCGTGATTTGCAGGTCAGTGAGCTGGTCAGTATGTTATCCAGTACGATCCTCCACCTCTGAGATACGGTTGTCAGATTCTGAGATGCGTCCTCGCATTTTATCCAAATCGTTACGGATAAGATTGCACCCTTCCGCCAGATGATCAATCTGTACCAATAGAGATGTCCTACTGCTAAGATCATGTTTGTGTCACCTGTGGGGGACTGGGGTGAAGGAGGCATACGGGTGTCAGCAGGGGAACTGTCCTCCATGTCCACCAATAAGGACTGTAGTTTTTAAAGTAAGATGGAATCCATGTGTGTGGTTGGGGTTTGCCGTCCTGGACTATTTCACTTTGGATCGCCTTTTTGGAGGCATCAGATGGCTCCTTATCAGGCAGGAAAACTCTGGAGCTGGGATAAAGTAAGGGTCAGGCACAGAGGAGACGGGGGCCAAGAGTGAGTGCTGTGGTGTCATAAGATGGCCGCTATTCATAAGGTTGGTGCTGTGAACCGTCCTTCAGGTGGCTATGGAAGCAGGGGAGTGTTTCTATCTAAGCTGTAGGTGGCAGTTTGACATGCTGGGCAGCTCTGGTGGCAGTGAGCCAGGTGCAGAGGAGTCAGGGAGACCAAGAAAGAGCATGGACACTGCAGCAGGGTGGAGCAAGATGGCCATCACACGTGGCACTGGATCCAGGACTAGGGTCGCAGCTGCGACCTGTTTCACAGCTGAAGGTGGTCACCCTCCACTGGGGGGGGTTGCACACTGACAGGCTAGAGTGCTCTAATTGCTAGCAGTGGCTTGGAGCGGGTATATAGGAATCAGGAGGGCTGAAAGTGATCACCCATGTGTAGCAAGATGGCTGATATTCACAAGGCCAGATCCGTGATTTGTCCTTCAGGCCACTGTAAAAAAGTGACACAATGGGAGCTGCAGGCAGCGGTTGGCAAGCAGGTGAAGTGCGGTGGCTGTATAAGGAGAAAACCAGGCTTAAGGTGGTCAGTGAGGCCAGGAGTAAGTGCTGGTGCCTTAGCTGGGTGGTATCATCCCCCCAGGATGATACCAGACCCTTTGGTCTGGTATGGGTTTTAAGGGGAACCCCACACCAAAAAAATCACGAGAGGGCCCCCCCAAGATACATACCAGACCCTTATCCAAGCACGCAGCCCGATAAGTCAGTAAAGGGAGGGACGAGCGAGTGCCCCCCTCCTGCACCATACCAGGCCACATGCCCTCAACATGGGGGGTGGATGCTGCGTCCCCCCCCACCCCAAAGCACCTTGTCCCCATGTTAATGAGGACAAGGGCCTCTTCCCACCAGCCCTTCGTGTTGGTTTTCAGGGTCTGCGGGTGGGGACTTTAACAAAGGGGCCCCCAGATCATGGCCCCCACCCTATGTGAATGAGTACGGGGTGCATTGTACCCCTACCCATTCACCTTAAAAAAGTGTCAAAAATAAACACAGTACAAGCAGGAAATTATGTTTCTGGGGCTCTACCTGTACACATTCTGTGTACAGAATACCTCCAGGTAGCTGTTGATTAAAAATGAAAGGTCATTTTTAATAACATTCCATTACAATATGAGTCACAATTGTATATGCTATATTATTTTTTTCTTTGTTATCCTTTAAAAGGATAGTTTCTGTCTGCCTCTCTCTCTAGCTATGCCAGGACATCAATCAAGGCTGGAAATGTAAATTTTTTATTGACGAAAGTGACATATAGTTTTGAGACTAAGGAAAGGGGGAGAGTATCCAATAAGGAACTGACTGTTCTGGGCTTCAACAAAATGGCAGCCTCCAGCAAGAAGAAACAGGAGTAATGCTGGAGGCAATTTACAGCACACATTAATGTTGGTTGCATAATTATTAATGCGGAATGTATGTTATTTTGTTAAAGAACATTCATTGTTATCAAACTATTCTGAGCAAAGTTCCACTTGAAGCACTTGCGTACCAACCTGTTTCCCCTATTTGACAATTTCTACAGAATATTTTATCATTTTTTAGACACATAGATTTTTTTCTAATATGCCATCTATACAGTTGTGCTCAAAAGTTTGCATCTCCTGACAGAAATTGTGAAATGTTGTCATTTATATTAAAAATATGACTGATAATGTCAAAGAACTATTGGCACAGGGAATCTTGTGAAAATTGATTAAACGATGTATGCAGTACGTCATCACAAAACACCCACAGACAATTTGCATTCTTCTGCATGAAAGCTGCGCATGGGACGTCCTTGGAGTTTCCAGCATAGCAATAAACCTAAGCACAAGGCCAAGTTGACCCTCCAGTGATTACAGCAGAAAAAAAGTGAAGGTTCTGGAATGGTCCTCTCAGTCTCCTGCCACTCTGGGGAGATCTCAAACATGCGGTTCATGAAAGACGATCGAAAACTTTGCATGACCTGGAGGCATTTTGCCAAGATGAATGGGCAGCTAGCTATACCACCTGCAAGAAACCAGGGCCTTATAAACAATTATTACAAAAGACTGCAAGCTGTCATCAATGCTAAAGGGGGAAATACACAGTATTAAGAAATAAGGGTATGCATTGCAGACTTTACTCATTGCCATGTTTTGTTTTATGATTGTGCCATTCTGTTATAACCTTCAGTTGAAAAACAAAATCCTGATTATCGCCCCAGAGTAGTAAAATGTTACTATGGTTAATTTTTTTTTTTTTTTTTTTTACATGCTGTCACCAGTCAGTTTCCCTGATCAGTGCCACACTGATATATAATGATGCTGCACTGCATTGGTGACAGTATGCAAAAAAAATGTATTTATTAACTTTCAAAAAAATTGTGACAAAGGGATACAATTTAAGAAAACTTGTCATACCTCTTACTAAATACCTCTGACTGTCTACTTTCCAAAAAGGGGTCATTTGGGGGTGTTTGTACTGTCCTGACATTTTTTGGCCATATATACACGGTATATATATATATCTATATATATATATATAGATATATATATATATATATATACCATAGCTTGTGGACTTTACTTTCCTACAGACTACAAAATATATTCTGATTTGGGCTAGTTTTCACCAAAGAAATGTAGCAGAATACATTTTGGCCTAAATGTATGAAGAAAGATTATTTATTCACAAAATTTTAAAACAGAAACATAGAAAAACCTGTTTTAAAAAAAAATGCCCTGCCTCTTTTTGTTTATTTATCAACAAAAAAAAAAGATAGTGATGATTATATACCACCAAAAGAAAGCTCTATTTGTGTGAAAAAAACAAAATGTCATATGGGTACAGAGTTGCATGTTATTCAAAGTGTGGCAGTGCTGAAAGCTGAAAATTGGCCTGGGCAGGGTGGTGCCTGGTAGTGAAATGGTTAAAAATTGTACATTCTGTATAGTTGTAATAAACAAATGGCCACAGCCCCCACCTGTAACTGGCCTTCACAGTAAGGAGTACATGGAAGGGAAAAACATGCAACATGCAAAACAAAACCAGAGAAAATTCCCAGCTCAACGCACCAAAGAGTCTGCTTACCAACCGAATTAACCTGTCCAACAGTATGCGTTAAAAACAGGAGTTTAGTTAACACACATTTTCAAACACATGCATAAGGTGCAGAGCCACAACTATTGTAAATTTATGAGAGTCTCCACAATGGAAGAACAAATTTAGAAGAGTTAGGACTGAATATAATACTGGGGTGCCGTGAAGTGGCTCTGCAGCTTGCGCATGTGTTTGAAAATGTGCGCTAACAAAACCCCTGTTTTTAACGCAGACAGTTGGACAGGTTAATTTACATGGTAAGCACACAGGTTGGTGAGTTGAGCTGGGAATTTTCTCTGGTTTTGCTTTACATAAGGGTATGCAATGCAAACTTTTGAGCACAAGTGTATATGTATATATATATATATATATATATATATATAGATAGATGAAAAATTCAGGTGGGTTACTTCAAATGTTCCTCCAGTTCTCAATGTAGAGATCAGTGTCAAGGTGGACTCCCAATATTCCACCAATATCCAATAGAAAAAAACAACGGGACACTTTTCAAAACTGCTTACAGATATTTCTGCTGTGATCTGCATAGTGATCAGGGAATAACAAATTACTCATTCATTCATTATTTCCTGTCTCATCCCCTTCCTCTATTGTAAGAAGAAAGGATGGACTCACACTACACTGCCTACATCTGTGATCACTGTGATTTGGTGTCTTCATGACTCTGGTCTTGTCAGCTCTGTGTCAGTGTCTGTGCACCAAGCTGACCGAGGATGCTTTGGCTTACAGGCACTGAAGCACACACTGGCCATAAGATGGTGCACTACTTATCTACAGTTTATAAATGGCTCTAAATAAATGGGCATTCATTACTTCACAGTTTAAACACATACATCGTTAGTGAAAATGTTAAATTAATATAAAGGACAGCATATAAAATTTGAGGTGTATTCAGCATTTGGAATTAGGCCAATAAAAACTTACTGCTACGGTCATTTAAAACCCACTGGTGACTCAAATACTACCTGCAGTTGGCCTGCAGTGACTATAACTATTTTCAGGCAATGTACGTCTTGTGTAAATTACATGATGATTTATCCTTTACCATACATAATATAAATAAATAAAACTAATTGAACAGCATCATAAAGATGAAGGCAGCCATTCCTGGAGGCTTCTATTGCTGATCATTTGGCTTTAATATTACAAAGTATAATTCAACCTGAGAACAATAATTTATTATTGCAACTTACCATTCCTTAGATGTGGCAGCATTAGTTTTAATTTTTAAGGCTAAGAATTATTTCTTTAGCAAGTAGAAATAATATATTGATCTTGCAAGAGATGCAGAACCTTGTCACTTCCAATGAGATGTACTGGAAACCAAAACAATATTTCTTTCTTGTGTAAACTACTAATCCCATCACCCACATTTATTGACAACGCATAAGGGCAGACATGTTTGAAGTCCAGCCTCTGAGTCCCTGGTACAGGTAGGATTACTAGGTGAAAATAAAGTGGCATTCTTTTTTTTTTTCCCCCAGTCACAAAATTGAAGCCAAAGAGTCAAAATTGCAACCATTTGCATTTGCATTTTCAGAAGGAGGTATAGCAGTTCATATTTCTCCTATGAAAGATTTTCATTTGACTTATCCAATCAGTTTGCTTTGCTGGAGAATCAATGTATTTTTTTCACAGGTAAAATTCCAATTTACAGGATTGCCTTGGCTCATGTTTTGACCACTTGTATTGCCCACATAAAAGTGCCCAGCTGCAAACTTTGACTCTAATTTATAGGAAAGGTCAGTTAATCCCAAGAAGGTAGTTTGCTAAATATCAAGATCTCCCTGCATGTGTTTTCTGTGGCTGCTTAGCTGAAGATCAAATACAAATAGTGATGGAAGCATTAGCAAGAATTTGGAAATAAGATGGAGTGTTTCTGTCTTGTAATCCATATTTCTAATGGTAATTGCTGTGCAGAATGTAAAATTATACAACAAATTTAATTAACTTTATACATTTACATAATTTCACAATTTATTGCACTAAGTCCATCTTAAAACTATTAAGCCAAAAAGCAGATTTTGTATTCCATATAAATAAGTAGTGTGACCTACTAAAATATCCCAGGGCTGTTTTTGCCAAGCATAACATTGGCTACACACTGAGAGACAAAATGTAAAAGTGATAAGAAATTAGTATGCAATGCCACTTAATTACTACCTTCCAAATGTAAGGCTGAAAATTAAGATTATTCAAAAGCTAGAAAATACAACTTTCAATCGCCAATACATGTTACATTTGGTTATAACACACTGCAAGCAGTTTAAAATTTCTCAAGACTGGGCTTTCAGATATTACTTTGAAGTAAGTGTCCTGCTGAGATAACTCTACCCATTTTGTTTTACCACCACTATGAGCAAAATTACACAGAAGCCAAATTAAAAAAGGCACTTTAACTTGTTTTTGCAGATGAGTAGGTTCTCAACGATATACTAAGTGAAATAATTTGCATATTTATAATATTTACATTTTCTAAACTTTTTTCACAGTTTAATGTCATTATTATTCATATTATGCATTTTGTTTTCTTGTTAACAAATGTTCATACCTATTTCTCCCAAGAATGGAAATGTATTAACAACTGCCTCTTGGTAAAGCCATGAACCATTAGGCCGGGTTCAGGCTAGAGCATGGAGCAGCTCACAGCAGGGGTGTGGTGCATCTCCATTCACCAGTTCAGGTCCGATTTCAGCCCAAATCTTTGACTGAATTCAGACCTGAAATGGACCAGAAGATGCACAGGACTCCGGAATTCGCAACGGAGCTGATCCGGAGATGGGTGAACCGGCTCTGTAGAGAGCAGAAAAACCTGCATCCAATTTGCAATGGTGTGAAGCCAGCCTTAGGGTTTGGTAGTTTAACCTCCCTGGCAGTATGATTATGTCGGATTTTAGGTGCTGAAAATGGTACAATTATTTTGCATGGAAATTTGGCATTTTATATTGCAGGCCTGCAATTCTTAGGAATAACTCACTTACATCTGTCCAAACCAGAGTCTAGTAGACATCACGGGTATGATAAAGTTTGAAAAACAAAATCATGAATTAAAATATAATAAATAACTATAAATAATTATACCAAATAATAATATAATAATAATACAATTTATTCAGTAATGTAATCAAATCAAAAACACTGAAATTTTCTCTGTTGCAGAATTGTCACTGTCATTACTTTTCAGTATTTAATGACAGATCTCCCCACAAATCAATATCGCTCAATTCTGCGAGTGATTCTAATTTATTATCGCTGGTCTAAAACCACTTTTGATGTAAAGGGACGGTTTTGGTTGCTATGGACAATCTCCAGTTTCCAGGCAGAAAGAACAGTTTTTATAATATAAAACTGCATGCAGGGCACTGGAGAAACCACTGGGGACAAAAGGGATGTGAAATAATTACATACTGTACAGCAATGTAATCTGTAAGATTACATTATACTGTATGTAATGTGTGTGTTTCACTTTTTGAATTTGGCTCCGTTCTCCGTCCCCACGCTTCACAACACTCACAGGGAACGGAGCTCGGCTCCGTGATAGATCGAGTGGAGGACGAGGCTCTTGCACTGTGGGGAGACATCGCTGGATCCAGGGGACAAGGTAAGCATACTCATGCTGGATTCAGCAATACGATCCTGAGTCTGGCTCGAGGTTACCGCTAATGGTACTGAATTTTCACCCTGAGCCAGACTTGGGAATACCGCCAGGGGGGTTAAAGCCATATTCACTCAGGTTCCAAATAGGAAGCTTGAAGTGCATTCCTAATGCTCAATATGCACCTCCCTAACTCTGGGCCTGATAGGGTATGATTTTAAAATGCTCTGGATTCACCAGTGCTTAGTCTTTGCTTCTCATTGCTCTGCAGGAATGGTGATTACAAAGATTAGGACAAATATGACACTGCTAGGAGAAGTTTTTGTCAGGTCTAAAGTGAGCCCATGCTTTGCCTTCCTCAGCAATATATTGTGTACCTACCTTCCTATTGGCTCCCATGTCACTGTGTTTAGCCACTGAGAGAAAATGAAAGTCCTTTGTAAAGTTACTAGTTGTTGGAATTTAAAAAAAAATAGGACTATGAACTCCCTTACTGGCCCAGCATGGTCACATTTAATTGGGTAATGCAAACCCCTTTGTCTTACAGGGAAGTACCACCTGAGTGTAGTGTTAGAAGTAGCTTTGATGGCAAGGTAACAAAACCCACAAGAAGTAAGAACATAAAGGCTGATCTGTATGGGTATGTGTAGTCCATCTGGAGGTGCCTGGATCTGGATCCGGTCACTGTGTGTAGCTGTGTATCGGTCCGGTCACTCGCATTCTGTGGCCACCAGGAGGGGGTCAGAACTGGCGTCGGACACTCGTGGATGATGTCACGGGTCACAGGCACACATCGGAGGGAACACAGGGAAAGAGAAAAGGACTGGCAGGCCGACACTGGTTCCGGCCCCCTCCTGGTGGCCACAGGACGTGCTGAGCAACCAGACCATGACACAGCTACACACAGTGACTGGATCTGGATCCAGTGACCTGCAGATGGATTCCTCATACCCATACAGATGAGCCTTTTATGTTCTTACTTCTTGTGTGTTTTGTTACCTTGCCATTTAAGCTGCTTCTAACATTACACTCGGGTGGCGCTTCCTGTGTTCTCCCCTTTGTCTTCCTCTCTGAGGACAGCAACCGCTGTTGCCCTGCCACATCTTATTATTTTATTATTTTATCTGAAAAACTATTAACCCCTGAATCCCTGACTTCACAATGGACTAATGATATATGAGTTGTGATCATTCATATTTGCATTGTATTTGCGTTGATAGTTACTGTTACCTTTGTGTCTTGCTGTATGCTCTATGTCTGATTTGAGTTACTGATCTTGGCTGGTTCTTGACTGTCCTTGTCTGCTTCATATCCCTGCCTTTGGCGTGTTATTGACTATCCTTTTCTGCTTGTTGCCCTGACCTTTTGGCTATCTCTTGACTATCCCTTGTTGTCCCAAGCTGCTGCTTCCTCTCTATCCTCCAGTAGCCCACTTTGAGTGTAAGCTGGGAGACTCTGGGGGGCCACGACCTGGAGCCAGACTGCAGGGAAAATCCATACCCACCTTCAGGGGCTCCTGGTTAACACCTGCTGGCTCTTAGATTCTGCTTCCTGGTGAATCTCATGCTCTAGCTCCCGGTGTGATCCCTGTTGGTGCTCCAGAGTACCTGCTTTCCTGAACCACCCACAGCTCCACCCGCAGCAGTCAGCTGTAGGGTCCACTACATTAGCGGTGCATGCCTGACCCCAATGGGGTGCATCTGTCACCTAGCCTTAGGTGACCTGACAACAGGAAGTTAAAAGGTCACTGTACTAACTATGGGATGTTACTACAGAAATCTCCTCCACTGTGTTATTATGTTCTGACACCTACCAGAACACATTGGTAAGTGCTCCCAACCATTGGATGCAGGTGATAATTTTCTAGTATGCTCATTCAACAGAAGCTAGTCTAGAGACCAACTTCAGTTGGACAGGTATCTGTATGCAAGGGCCGAAAGTCGGGCAATTACTGACAAACTGTTTTGGTCGATTTCTGGCCCATGTGTATCTAGCTTAATGAAAGGCTATATTAAAGAAGTAATTTTCACACAAGTATATGTTCACCCAATCTAATCAATGATACTGTAGAAGTTAGAAATTGTGCATAAACCCGCTTACATTAACCCAACACCTCCTGGGGCAGTAGTGTCTGTTTGAATGAAGACTGTGAATCAATGCTTAAACTAAACCTGTTACTAAACAATTCCAGCCAGAAGCCCTGTGTATTAGAAAAAGCTGAATAGGTACCTCTCTGGCAGCTGTCATGAGTAAATCAGGCGATTTACCATATTAGTGTCTTTTTTTTTTTATTCCCTCTCTTTAAACAGGAAATTGGAGTGACAACAGCACCAAATAATGTGTAGACTTTCTGCCAGGGCTCAGGGTGGTTTTGATGGTTGTTTAATTGCTTAAAATTACCAAGATGTGACTCTATTTCAGAATGCAGATGCCCGTTATGTAAAGTCCATTCAATTGCTTCCTATTTCTTTCCTAAATTTCAATAGTGTCAATATTTTAACAATATTGTTTGAAAAGAAAAATTGCTATAATAGTGTTAAAAAGATATATTCAGTGACAAAAAATAGTTTTTCCAGGTGCTCCAAAACTGATTTAAATAACTGAATAACCTGTCATCGGGTAGTTGCCCAAGTTTGATAACCCCATGAGTTTATTCTATGTGAGAATGTACGTGGCAGGTAAGAGCTGAATTTGGATGATTAAAATCTCTAAATGTGGTTTGTTTTAGCTTGAAATATTACATTAATTTAGATTATCTCTCTGGGTCTATGGATGGCTTCATGCACAAAGTGACTATGTGTGTACATATGTGGGAGCACATGCATCTGTGTGTGTTTTGTCACTTTCCATTTAACACAGTATTGACTGTTTAGCATAACGATGAAGACTGTAGGTATTTTAAGATAAATTATTTTATTTCGGACCTGAAAAAAGTATTTTATGCCTTCCTGGAGCTGAAAAGAGAAAGCCATAAATATGCTTGCCAAGTACTTTTCTAATCTGCAATTTCAAGTTAAAAAGAGCAAGATTTATTGAACAGCAATTTACACAAACATTAAAAAGCACGTTACTGATCACTGGTTTTATTACAGCAGATTTATGTTGTGAAGAAGTGTCCTTATATAGATATGTTGCAATTATCTTGAAAGGGATGGAAATGAATATAATAATATCCATCAGATTGATGGCAGATATATCAGCAACTGTTTTTAGAACGGACACATCTGAGTATATTTCTAATGTGGAAATAATGCATTATGAACAAATACACAGGTTGATGGAGTTAGGCATTGGCTAGGTGTATAATTAGTCTTCTGCCAATTCTACCCCGCAGGAAAATAATCCTCAACATACAAGCTGAAATCCCACAGTGCTGATCACAGGTTTATAATGCCCAGTAAACCGAAAATACAGCTTATCATTTGAAACAGTCTATTTCCAGTGAATACAATTTTGAACAATTATAATAAAGTTTAACATAATCTAGGTGACTTTCACATTTGCATTCCCCATTTGTTTTATATTAGAATATCTACATTCAGGTGTCTTGATGCAGTCAACAACCTTGCTGGACAGTTGCTGACATAAACTCAATGACAGGATTATCCTTAAACAGAATACATTGCAATGAAGTTAAACTAGCTCATTATGGGAAGTATGTATAGTAAAACGGCAGTTAATGCTAATTATAGCAACCCACTTTATTAGGAGCCATGTTTTTTTTTTTCTCTTTTCTCTGGAAGAATGAAACAAGGAATCTGATTGATCACTATGGGTAAAAATCCCATAGTGATCAATCTCAATTTTTTATAAATAAATAGCTCCCATAGAGTTGCAGTAAGAAAATTGATTCCAACCTCTGCAGGATCGTGTCTTTGAGGTCAACACATCCTGATTTTATAGATAAAATAGCCCCGCCTTGGGAAATGGGATTTTGAAAATGACCAATCAGCATATTATGCTAAATTAGACCCCAAGCAGGTCAATCAGAAAAAGCCATATAGTTAACAGAGAAATACACTTTTAGAATAGATTTTACTGTGAGCTTCTATTCCATATGCTTTCTCACATCTTTTTCTGATTGACCGTTTTGGGTCTTCCAGACTCCTTTATTGTGTCTTCCACACTCCTTTATAATTTAGCTTTCTTCCTTTTCTCTTTTTCCATCACTTGATGGTGGGACTCCGTTTGTAATGCCCCCTCCTTGTTTTGGACCTATCTCACCCGGCGCATTGTCATCAGGTGGTGATTGTGCGTCGGTGTCCGTGGAGTGCAGGACACCATTACGCCCATTTGGGGCGATGCCATGTGCTCTGAGGACAGTTGGTCCAGGTCAGCCACGAATGTGCATGCGCAGCAACCTTTCACTGCTGAGCATGCGCAACACATTCGGCACTACTGCACATGTGCGGGCATCTGCAGATGTATATCAGATCCCACCGTGGTGTGCAAACAACAAAGCTGCGACAGATCTGATCACTGACACTTTTGAAACTCTCCAAAGGAGGTAAGATGGACACACAGGTGATTGTTGTGGTTTTCTGGCCTACTTAACAATAAGCTTAAGGTGATTCCTATCTATATAATATTACCCCTTTGCATCCCAAACAGGCATACCTCCTGGGCAAGGGATTCATGGGAATTCTCACAGCCATTTTCTTGGGATTGCCAAACCAGGGATATCTTCCTGTGTAGAATCTATATATTTTTTCTATCCAGGTATGTATGTCTTGTGTATACATAATCATGTGCAACTTAATTTGGGGCCTGACTATAAAATACATTGGACATTATTACATTCTGTTTTTTATTTCAGATCAGTTTAGAACTGACTTTTTCTTTATGGCCTTCCTCCCCTCATTTGGACCTTCATTGAAATATCCATACTTTCTGTGGGGTTATCTGAAATTGAGTCTCATCCGTCCAGCCTCTCTGTTATATGGGGCCCAAGGGCTCATATATTCATGTACGATCTATTGATACCACTGGTATGTGATATGTATTGCCATTTATTCGCTTTTCATGCCTTTTGTCTATTGCCTCTATAATGATGTATATGTTTCTTTGATAGACATTTTGCTCTGTTTGTAAAAGTACCTGAAGAAGTGCATCAAGCTGGAAATGGGTTCATCAGAGATATGATGCATGTATATATATGTATCAAAACAATTTTCATTGTCATGTTATTGTGCATCCCTGTCTATATGACACAGTTTTTACTATTATACTTTATTCTTTGTAATAAAATATCTTTTATATTAATATGTGTTGTTTTTGGTCACTTCCAAAATCCCATTTCCCGAGGGGGGGGGGGGCTGTTTTTTCTATAGAATTGCAGTAATGCATCACTTTGAAAGAGAATTTTCAAAGTGAATGTGGCCAAAACTCACTTTACAAAGAACACGCAAGCATGTGCATTAAAAAAAAATGTTTTGCTTGTGTAGCACCCTCTAGTGTGCTACTGGTGTTAGTGTAGGTAAATTTAAGTTCATGACTCATGGTAAGGTATGCAAGTCTGTAATTGGGTTAGGTTACTGCAGGTCAGGTCTCTGTTGCCTTCCCCTGGATCTACAAGCTTGTAGAAGCTTCTAGAAGGTAGTGGGCAGAGGTCAATGGGTCTTGATCTGCATACTTAGGGGAGTCTGGCCAATCCCCAGGCAAAATGTGCTGGCAGGATGGATGGATCAGCCCGTAAATATGGCAGAGCCTAGCCAGCAAGGGAGTCGGGTGGAAGATGGATTGCTGAAGAGGCTGTCGTGGCCTAGGAGGGGTTCCCCAGGCCACCTAGGGGGGCTTTGCCTCAAGGCTGGGCTTGGGCTGGCTGGGAAGAATCCCTTTAGCTTCCAGTTTGAGAAGGAATCTTGCTTAAGAGAAGCAGGAAGAAAGAAGACAGAATAGGTACATCAGCACACCCAGGGATACACAAAGGGAGAGACTGCCACAAGTAGCAAGCTTTCATAGGACATAGGACAGCGCTGTCCTGAACCCTTTTTTCCCTTGTCCTGGGAGATGTTTGAACCAGCCAGGTGGGCTAATAGAGAAGCAGCCAGGAGGGCTGGTAATACCTGCAGGCAGTGGATCTGAGAGTAGTACTACAGGGGAGATGAAATACTCCACCATCCAGTTTTGTAACATTTTGTGCTATTTTCCAAAAGGGACTGAGAGCTCCTACAAGTCCACAAGGGACTTTGCCACTTATGCCGCGTACACACGATCAAACAATCTGGTGGAAAAGTCCGGCAAACTCAAGTCCGCCGGACAATCCGCCCGTGTGTAGCCTCTGGCGGACTTTTTTACCCAAAAGCCCGGCGGACTTAGAAAGTATTTTTGCACTCCAATCTGTCCGCCGGACTCGCATTTCGGTGGACAATCCGGCCGTGCGTGTGCCAGTCTGCCGTACTTTTTTAAATGAACGGACTTTTCCCGCTCGGAGAAAAGTCCGCTCATTTTGAGCGCATCTCCAGGTCACCTAGTATGGACTTAAAGGGGAACCCCTACGCCGAAAAATCGGTGTGGGGGTCCCCCCCAGGTCCACATCAGACCCTTGTCCGAGCACGCTACCCAGCCGGCCAGGAAAGGGGGTGGAAACGAGCGAGCGCCCCCCCCCTCCTGAGCCGTGCGCGCCCCCCCACCCCAAAGCACCTGGTCCCCATGTTGATGAGGACAAGGGCCTCTTCCCGACAACCCTGGCCATTGTTTGTCGGGGTCTGCGGGCAGGGGGCTTATCGGAATCTGGGAGCCCCCTTTAATAAGGGGGCCCCCGGATACCGGCCCCCCCACCCTATGTGAATGAGTATGGAGTACAATGTACCCCTACCCATTCACCTGTGGAAAAAAGTAAAAATAACACAACACACAAGGGTTAAAATTGTTTATTGTACAGCTCCGGGGGTCTTCTGTCCGTCTTCGGGGGTCTTCTCACCGGACTCCTCCGCTATCTTCTGCTAGCTCTTTTACTAGCGGAGGAGCCCGGCTTTCCTCTTCGCTGCCGCCCTCTTCTTCCGACTTTGGGGGTTTTGTCCCCCTCTTCGGGGGTCTTGTCCCCCTCTTCCGTTCTTCTTGCCGGGCCACATCGCCTTCTTCTAGCTCTTTTACAAGCGGTGGCCCGGTCTTCTGTCGCTGCTGCCGCTGTCACCGTCGTCACCGTCTTCTGTTCTTCTGTTCTCTTCTTTTCTTATTTTCTTCTCTTCTTTTCTTCTCTTCAGATGTTGCCTCGTCGCTGCCTCCACTCACAATGGCAGGGGCGCGGCGCGCGGTGACTTATATAGGGACATCACCGGATGATGTCTCCGCCTATTATGATGTCACAGTCCCAGCATCCTCTGGGACTGTGACATCATAATGGGCGGGGACATCATCCGGCGATGTCCCTATATAAGTCACCGCACGCCGCGTCCCCGTCATTGTGAGCGGAGAGAGCGACGATGCAACATCTGAAGAGAAGAAGAGAAGAATAGAAGATAGCGACAGCGGTGACAGAAGACCGGGCCACCGCCTGTAAAAGAGCTAGAAGAAGGTGCGGTGGCCCGGCAAGAAGAACGGAAGAGGGTGACAAGACTCCCGAAGAGGGGGACAAGACCCTCGAAGTGGGAAGAAGAGGGCGGCGGCGAAGAAGAAATCCGGGCTCCTCCGCTAGCAGAATATAGCAGATGAGTCCGGCGAGAAGACACCCGAAGACGGACAGAAGACCCCCGGAACTGTGCAATAAACTATTTTAACCCTTGTGTGTTGTGTTTTATTTTAACTTTTTTCCACAGGTGAATGGGTAGGGGTACATTGTACCCCATACTCATTCACATAGGGTGGGGGCCGGTATCTGGGGGCTCCCGGATTCCGATAAGCCCCCTGCCCGCAGACCCCGACAACCAACGGCCAGGGTTGTCGGGAAGAGGCCCTTGTCCTCATCAACATGGGGACAAGGTGCTTTGGGGTGGGGGGGCCGCGCGGCCTGCCACGGCTCTGGAGGGGGGGGGCACTCGCTTTCCTGGCCGGCCGGGTAGCGTGCTCGGACAAGGGTCTGATGTGGACCTAGGGGGGGACCCCCACGCCGATTATTCGGCATAGAGGTTCCCCTTTAAGTCCATACCAGGTGACGGGGCCAGCGACGCCTCCTTCGCTGGCCCCGGCTACCTGGAGACGCGTTCAAAATGAGCGGACTTCCTCCGCGTGTGTGGGCAAGTCCATTCATTTCAAAAGTATGGCGGATTTAGTACGCCGTATTAGTCCGCTGAAAAAGTGCCGTGTGTGGGCAAGTAGCTAGTTCGGAAAGTCCGGTGGACAGTCCGGCGGGAAGTCCGTCAGACTAAGTCCGCCGGATAGTTGGCTACGTGTGTACGCGGCATTATACTTAAAGACTGATGTGTCCAGGAAAGAGAAGAGTCCAGGGGTTTTCTTTTCTCTGTACATAGGAAGGAAGTTGCCTCCATCTGTTGTTTCAGTCAAGATGGGCATCCCATAACCCCTCTACCTAGTGGCAGCCGCTCATATGAGGCTCAAATTGGCTTCAAAATGGGTGGGATAATGTCACACAAGTGGGTGGGCTCAGGGTGCAGTGCTCTGCGCTCCAAGCCCACCCACTTGTGTGACATTAGCGAATTAATATTCGCTAATGTCTTCCTTCTCCTCCTCCCAGCCAATCATAAATGGGGTCTTAGGAGAAGCAGTGGGGAAGCTGCCATAGCCGCCAAAAAAGCCACTGAGGAGGAGAAGCAGCTGGGAATCCACCGCAGCCACCCAGGAAGCCGCCGAGGGGGAGAAGAAGCTGGGGGTGAGCAAACAGGTTATGTCATTGGTTGTTAGGACACCACGGGCAACTTGATGTAATGAGGAAGGGGCCACACTGATGTAATGGGGACCACACTGATGTAAGAAGGGCATGCTGATGTAAGGGGGGGCATGCTGATGTAAGGAGGTGGCGCATTCATGTAAGGGGGGCCCACTGATGTTAGGATGGGGGCACACTGCTGTAAGGAAGAGGGGGACACTGATGTAAAGAGGAGGGGGCATACTCATGTAAGGGATGGTTGCACTTATGTAAGTAGGAGGGCACACTAATATAGGGAGGATAGATTGATGTAAGGGGGCACACTTATGTAAGGAGGGGGGCACGCTGATGTAAGGAGGTGAAGGAGGGCACACTAATGTAAGGGGGGGCACTGATGTAAGGGGGTGACATTGATGTAAGGAGGGGGCACACAGATGTAAGGGAGGGCACGCTGATGTAATGGGGCACATTGAAGTAAGGAAGGGGCACACCTATGTAAGAGAGGGGGCACACTGATGTAATAGGGGCACATTGATGTAATGAGGGGAGCACACTGATGTTATGGAGAGCACATTGATGTAAGGGGGCACATTGATGTAAGGAGTAGGGGAGCACACTGATGTAAGGAGGAAGTACATTGATGTAAGGAGGGGCACACTATCGTAAAGGAGAGCATACTGATATAAGGGGGTAAAATTATGTAAGGAGGGGGGCACACTGATGTAAGGAGGGGGGGGCACATTGATGTAAAGATGGACTAAGATATAAGGGGAAGCCCTGATATATGGGTAAACACTGATATAAGGGGAACACTGATGTAAGGGGTGCACTTATGTAAGATGGGGAATTGGTTTAAGGGAACACTGATTATAAAGAGGGGCGTTGATGTTAGGAAGGACACTGATGTAAAGGGGCCATTGATGTAAGTGGGGACATTGATGCAAAGGGTAACTCTCTTCTCCCTAGGCACTAGATGACCTTGCCCTGGCACTGCTCCCCGGGTTTCAGGATGAGGAGTGGGGGAAGAGGCTAGTAAATATGTCATGTATTGGTCCCTTCCTTTTATGAATGGACACAGCGAGTGATCGGAAATATTTGTTTATGTGTCCATTCATTACGGAAACAAAAGTAACATGTGTTTACTATGTTTCAATTTGTGAATGAATGAGAAGTTCTGTAAGAGCTATACAAACAGAAAAATACAGCGCCAACCTAAATGCAGTATAATAAAACACAGGTATTTATTCACAAGGTAATCCACTCACTCTCTATTGGAGTAAATCAGGCACATCATTTATATGGTCATCAGGTACATCACAGGGTTCCCGGTGGGAAGCTGTCCTCTTTGGCTGTGGATTCTCGTCCGATGGCGCCGGTGGTTCCCAGGGTCTCCGGCTCGGTATCGCAGCATCACGGGGGTCAGCTGATGGATCGTTTGGATCGATCGGGGTCGCGCTGTGATGACGTCATTGTGCACGCGTTCGGAGCATGCGTGCTCCTTCATCAGGCATACCGACCATCATGTTGGAAGTGGTCAAATAGGGAAGGGGCAGTGTTGATTGGTCAGTGTACTGACAATACCTCCCCTATGTGGGGCGGGGTTATTGCGGCCTGAGCTTAGTGTTTATTTTGGTAAACTGTATGTTCCAGGCTGGCTGGGGATAACGTGAGGCCGAACGTGTGTATATCTATGTGTGAACATTAGCTGGAAAAGATTCTTTTTTGTATGTGAGAGTTAAAAAATGAATTTTTTTTTTTTTTTTTTTAATTACTTTATTCAGTTTTCAAAGCAGGACAGATATAGTAAGCAAAACAATCACAAATAAACCTGGTCCTGCACATCATGACCATAAACATACACTAGAGACAAGTATGCATATTCATTAACAGTCTCACATATAAGAGGTATTTGCAGTCGTGAACCTACGATGAGAAAAAAAAAACAATATCCTCCTATACATTTAGAGCAACAAAAAATAAAAAAATAAAAAAAAAATGAAATTTTATTTAAAAAATTAAAAAATTAAAAAGAAAAATTATTATTTAGTCTTCCTCCACCCTGGATATATGTAAACCAGCAGCGCAACAAAAAAAATCTGCTTTCTGTAAGAGCTATCCCTGCCCATTCATTCTGTGCAGCTGAGGCTCCTTTCTCTGTCTCAAATGTGAAACATCAGAGGTCTGTTTATACCGTTTATATCTCACCAAAGCCTCTTAACTGTGCTCCTAAAAAAAATAAAAGATAATCAAAAATACTTTTTTTTTTTTGTTTGTTTAAAGTCTGACCCTGTCCACTACTTTACTGACACCATCTACTGCCCTACTGACCCCATACTAAAATCAGTGGTGGAACTACCAGGGTCACAAAGGTCTCACTTACGACCAGGCCCTGGCTTTCCACCACCATGGCAGGCTCCAAGATGACAGGAAGGATGCCCACTGCAGAACACGAAAGGGCCCTCAATGAGAGTAAATTTTCCCCGGGATCAGTAGGAAGGGCTACGGGCTCAGAGGGAAGGGCCCCAGGATCAAATTGAAGGGCTTCAGCTGGGTGTCAGGGGAGCCCTTCAGGGTTTCTTGCACCAGGGCTCTGAAGGTTCTAGTTACACCTCTAATTTCAACTGTACAAATGTTTATGTGTATAGGCTATGCAAAAACAAATAAAAAGTATTGCCTTTTCATAATTACTCATTCACAAAGCAGTACTGTAATTCAGTTCACTGTACCTGCCAAATGCATGTGCAAACTAGGAGCACTGTGTTGTATTATTGTAGGCCATGGTATTGTTCAGATATAAGGGCTACTTGGAAAGTGCTATGATAGAGCACACCCAATCTCCTGCATGCAGCAATATGCTTTTCACCAGGGGCCCATAGCAGTGAAGTAAAAAAAGTCATACATTTAGGCAGGCACACACATGTATATAATATAAATATGTGTGTGTGTGTGTGTGTGTGTGTGTGTGTGTGTGTGTGTGTGTGTGTGTGTGTGTGTGTGTGTGTGTGTGTGTGTGTGTGTGTATATATATATATATATATATATATATATATATGGTACAGGAGGCGATGCAGAGGCTGCAGGCATGGTATAGGAAATGAAAAGGTTGCAGGCAGGGTACAGGAGATGTCAGAGGCTGCGGACATGCTATAGGAGATATCAGAGGCTGCTGGCCTGGTAAAGAAGATGTCAAAGGCTGCAGGCATAGTACAGACCACCTCCCTCCATCAGTACAGACCACACTTCAGTACAGACCCCCCTCAGTACAGACCACCCCCTCTATACAGACCACCCCCTCCCTCAGTATAGACCTCCCCCATCAGTATAAGCACCACCCCTCAGTGCAGACCCCCCCATCAGTATAGACACCCCCTCAGTGCAGACTCCCCATCAGTATAGACACCCCCCTCAGTGCAGACACCCCATCAGTATAGACACCCCTCCCATCTCCCATAGACCCCCCTGCACATGTCCACAGTACACAGCAATTTTTGTTTGACTATGCATTATTGTTAGCTCAATAACTCTTAAGGTAGTTTTTTATTATTTTATTTTGTAAAAATAAAGCATTGAATGTGACTTTCACCAAACATTTACTGGGAGGGGAATCAATCACTGTTATTTAAGGCACATCAGACCTCACTTCAGTATAAACCCCCCATTAGTATAGACACTTCCCCTCAGTGCAGAACCCCCCATCAGTATAGTCACCCCTTTTCCCTCCCATAGCCCCCCCTGCACATGTCCACCTACATACTGTATAGTTAAGTGTACAAACCTCAGAACAGCGTGGACGGATATACTGTACACATCAATTTTTGCTTGATAATGCATTACTGTTAGCTCAATAACTCTTAAAGTAGTTTTTCATTATTTAATTTTGTAAAAATAAAGCATTGAATGTGACTTTCACCAAACATTCATGGGGGGGGGATAAATCACTGTTATTTAAGGCACATGAGCTGGAATATTCACCTGCAGTGCATATTTGTTGAATGTCAGCTTCACTGCTCTATAAATATTCCCCTTCAACAGTATCTTCAGACAAAGCCCCTATTTCAATTTTGGATTGACTCCAATTTTGTCTGTAGCTGCATTGGAGAAATTCACTTCTCTATTTGTGCTAGTGATCATTGCCACTGAGAAAAAATGTTTTAATTGTCACCAGAACAAGAGGTGAGTGGAAATATTCCAATGAGGACAATTCCCCTCATGTTGAGAGATAATCTGTAACTTCCTCGTCTGCCACTGGGGCAGGACATGAACCAGTGGTGGCCTGTGCACTATGGGTGCACGGGCGCCACCCCCCATCCATGCACCAAGCCCCTTTAAGGACAGCGGATGCATGGATTGCTATTTTGGGGGCGGGAGGTGGTGGTACTTTTTGAAGCACCTGATTCAACCCTGAGGCTCTAATAGGCTTCAGAATAAGGTGGGCTCGGGGTGCAGAGAGTGCACCCTGATCCCACCCAATTGTGTGACGATAGCACTAACCTTCCTCCCCGCCAATCAGGAGGCAGGGTGTCAGACCTATTTCTTAATTGGCCAATGCACCAGGCTACCCTATTGGATGCCTGGTGCTTAGGAAGAGGAACAAACTCAACGGAGGAGACACAGGCTGGAGCGGAGGTCGCTGCAGCTCTGGTGCACTCACTTCACTCAGGGTAGCTTCTGCCTGGCGGTAACTGCCAGGGGGGGTCTGTCAGAGCTGCACAGGGGGTTGGGGTGCTGCCAAAGCCTCAAGTCCCTTGAGTGGGGGGGGTCAGTGGGCACAGTGACTGCAGTGCATATGATGGGCACAAGTGGCTGCATATACTGGGCACAAGTGGCTGCATTTGATGGGCACAAGTGGCTGCACTTGATGGGCACAAGTGGTTGCATATGATGGGTACAAGTGGCTGCATTTTATGGGCACAGTGGCTGGGTTTGATGGGCACAAGTGGCTGCATTTTATGGGGACAAGTGGCTGCATACGATGGGCACAGGTGGCTGCATATGATGGGCACAAGTGGCTGCATTTGATGGGCAGAGTGGCTGCATTTGATGGCCACAATGGTTGTATATGATGGGAACAGTGGCTGCATACAATTGGCACACTGGCTGTGTTTGATGAGCACAGTGGCTGCATTTGATGGGCACAGTGAGGCTGCAATTGATGGGCACAGTGAGACTGCAATTGATGAGGGGGGTTCAGTATTTTTCAGTTTGTTTGAGCCCCCCCCCCCCCCAAAAAAAATTTTTTTTTAGCACCAGCTGCCACTGACGTGAACTGAAATATCCCAAGTTGTAGGGATAGAGGTTTTTTAACCTGGGAGAGATTTTAACCCTTTCCTATGCTACACAAAACTAAAAACTAAAAGTTTATACTTATCCTTTTCAAGGGCTCAACATTTTACAAATCAGTGACTGACTGTATTATGTGTTTGTTCTAGTCTTACATGTCTGTGTTTCTATAAACTACAATTGGGGGGAGGGGGGTTGTTTGCTTTGTTTTTACATGGAAATTGTATGATTTTGTATAGATTATCTTACTAAAAGCCTTATGTCCTGACCAATAACCAACTGTACTGCATTTCAAGGTACATATAGTAAGAGCAGTTTTATCAACCTGTAAATTGTATGTCTTGTTATTTACACACTGGTAAATTGTGTTGTGTTTAAATTTTAAGCAAGATTTAAACATTTAAACATTAAATTTAAACATTAGATTTAAACAAGAACCTATGTAAAATGACTATGGTTATATTTACTGAATATATACAGTATTTCATATTTTTTTTAACATAAGCATATGTAAAAAAATAAATAAAATAAAAAAAAAGCATATGTAATTAGAAAGTACCACTGTTGTATATAACTATAATACAAAACTATTGGAGATATGTGAGTTTAGAAAACAACAAGCATATGGTTTTAAAATCTAGAATATTTAACACATTTAAAGGAAAAAATTAGTAGGTTACTGGACTTTTAGTTCAATTCATTATGAACTCTTTTCTAGATGTTCACATCCAAGATTCCACATGTAGCTGTAAAACCACGTTAAACTCTTTTAGGTATGAAACCTGATATAAAGTAGTAAAAGTCTCAAGTATGCTTGCAGAGCTGGATAAGTCTTTCCTTTGATTTCCAGCTCACTGTTTTTTTCATTATTCTGAAACCCTTTTCTGTAGAGAATGCTCAAGATCCGACAAACAAAGAATATGTTAATAATTTTTGTGAATTTAAATAAATATTGAGCAAGAATAATGATATGGGCACAGATGGCTGATCTGACTTGACAAACATCGAGTTTGATAGGCTGATTCCAACTAAAATAACATGTTCAGAATATCTTGTAATAAGTAACATATTATAAAATCTTGCAATAAGAAAACAAAAAAATAAAAACAGGTGCATGCACCAAATCAATATGGTCATACAGACAAATATTATTATATTATACAGGTTTTATATAGCGCCAACAGTTTGCTCAGAGCTTTACAACATGAAGGCAGACATTACATTTACATTACAATTTGGTACAAGAGGAATCAGAGGGCCCTGCTCGTTAGAGCTTACAATCTAAAAAGGAAGGGGCAATTGATACAAAAGGTAATAGCTGTGGAGGATGAGCTGATGGAGGAAGTAAAACAGTGTCAGTTAGAAGCAGGATAGGCTTCATTGAAGAGAAGGGTTTTCAGGGATCGTCTAAAGATGGATAGATTAGGGGACAGTCGGACAGATTGGGGTAGGGAGTTCCAAAGGATGGGAGAAGCTCTGGAGAAATCCTGGAGGCGAGCATGGGAGGAGGTGACAAGGGAGCTAGAGAGCAGGAGGTCTTGAGATGACCGAAGAGGGTGGTTTGGTTGGTATTTTGGGACAAGGTCAGTGATGTAGCTGGGGGCAGAGTTATGGATGATTTTGTAAATTATTGTTAGTACTTTGAATTTTATTCGTTGGGTGAGTGGAAGCCAGTGCAGGGATTGGCAGAGAGGGGTGGAGGACACTGAATGGCTGGTAAGGTGGATGAGTGGGCCTGAAAGGACAGTTCGGAGTCTAAGGTTACCCCTAGCACCGTGGCATGTGGGGATGGACTGATAGATGTGTCATTGATCTTGACAGAGAAGTCAGGCGAAGGGGTACGTGGGGGAGGAAATATTAAGAGCTCAGTTTTAGATAGATTAAGTTTGAGGAAGTGGTGTGACGTCCAGGCTGATATGTCTGTTAGTAGATCAGCGATGCGTGAGGAGATTGATGGGGTGAGCTGAGGGGTAGAGAGATAGATTTGTGTGTCATCAGCATATAAATGGTAGTGAAAGCCACGGGAGGCTATCAGCTGACCCAGGGAGGACATGTAGATCAAGAATAGTAGAGGTCCAAGGACAGAACTTTGGGGGACCCCAACAGAAAGGGGAGTTGGAGAAGAGGAAGTGGAGTTGTAAGTGACACTGAAGGTGCGATGAGGTAAAATTCAAACCAACGGAGAGTGCAGCCATGGAGATCAAGCAAATTGAGTTTTTTGAGGAGGAGGGGGTGGTCAACTGTATCAAAGGCAGCAGAAAGGTCCAAGAGTAAGAGTATGGAATAATGACCTTTGGTTTTGGCTGTTAGTAAGTCGTTAGTGAGTTTTAGGAGGGCAGTTTCTGTGGAGTGCTGTGGGCGAAATCCAGACTGAAAAGGATCGAGAAGGTTATTTTCAATGAGGTGGTTGCTCAGTCGGTTGTAGACTAAACGTTCAAGGAGTTTGGAGGCAAAATGGAGTAAAGAGATGGGTCTTAAGTTGTTAAGATTGGTGGGGTCTGAGGCCTTTTTTGGTATGGGAGTGACTAGTGCATGTTTTAGAGGATTGGGGAAGATGCCAGTAGAGAGTGAGAGGTTGAAGATATGAGTTAAGGAGTGTAGGATTGAGTCAGATGGTGACCGTAGTATTTGAGAAGGAACAGGGTCCAGGGGGCAGGAGGTTAAGTGGGCATTAGAAAAAAGTTTAGTGACTTCCTCTATAGTAGCTGGGTCAAAAGAGGAAAGTATTGATTGCGCAGGAGGACAGGGAGTGTAAGGTGAGGGAGATGTCTGTAGAGCGGAGATCTTGAGACGAATCGTCTCAATCTTATTTTTGAAGTGATAAGCAATCTCCTGGGCAGTGAGTAAGTTAGTGGGTGGGGGTAATGGAGGACGAAGTAGAGTGGTAAAGGTAGAAAAGAGTTGACGGGGACTGCGTGAGAGGGTGTTAATGAGAGTGATAGAGTAGGTCTGTTTGGCAGTGTGCAGGCAGGAATGGTATTTTTGGAGGGCAGATTTATATTGGCTGAAGTCTTGCTGTGACTTAGTTTTACGCCACAGACGCTCAAGAGCACGGCTATGTTTTTTGAGGCTTCTGGTATTGTCTGTCTGCCAGGGTTGTAGCGGTCGGGCCTGATTCTGTGCGTAGTAAGGGGGGCCAAGGTATCCAGTGTGGATGACAGTGAACTGTTGTAGACAGAAGTAGCCAAGTTGGGGCAGGACAAGGATGAGATTTTGTCGTAGAGACAATCTGAAGCAGAGAAAAGAAGAGAAGGGTTAAGATGGCGAAGGTTTCTACGGGTAATAGTTTGGTAGTTGGAGGGTAAGGAGGAGGCAGACAAGGAGAGATTGAAACTAATAAGGTGGTGATCAGATAGAGGCAAAGAAATATTGGAGAGGGTGTGCGGAGTGCATAGGTAGGAGAAGATGAGGTCAAGGCAGTTGCCAACAGAGTGAGTGGAAGCACTTGTCCATTGTTTTAGATCAAAAGAGGAGGTTAGGCTCAGCAGCTTAGAAGTAGCAGGAGTGTTAAGATTAACAGGGATGTTGAAGTCACCAAGAACGAGTGTTGGAATTTCAGAGGAGAGAAAGTAGGGTAGCCAGGCAGAAAAGTCGTCAAGGAAGTTTGATACCAGGGGGCCGATATATCACAGCAATTTTCAATGAAACTGGAGAAATACAGTGAGCTTCAAATGAAGAGAGGGACAGAGAGGGGGGTGGATGAAGAACCTGAAAAGTGCTTTGATGGGATAGGAGGATTCCAACACCACCTCCTTTCCGTCCACTAGGCCTGGGAGAGTGAGTCCACAGGAGGCCACCATAGGAGAGAGACGCAGGAGAAGGAAGGTCAGATTCTCGAATCCAGGTCTCAGTAATTGCAAGTAGGTTCAGGGAGTTAGTGATAAATAGGTCATGGACGGTGGTGAGTTTGTTACAAACAGAGCGGGCATTCCAAAGGGCACAGGAGAAGGGGAGGCTGGCTCTAGGCTGAAGAGGAATAGAAATTAGATTGTGTGGATTGCGGCTGCTAGCAGAGGATGGGTTGTGCTGGGTATGTTGGCCGAAGGTAAATGATTGTGGTCCAGGATTTGGGGAAATATCTCCAGAAGTTAGGAGGAGAAGAAGGGTGAGAGAGGTGATATCGGAGTCTGACTTATGTGGGGGGACACGTCCCAGTGGCCTGCAAGCTTTATTGGTATATGGATTTAGGGTTATCAGGAGCTGATGAGTGCAGTAATAAGGTGAAGACAGGAGTGAGGGTGATAAATGTAAGCTGTGGGGTGGAGAAGGTGGGTGAAGGAGTGAGAATTTAAGCAGAGATGATGCAACTGTGAGAAGGAAAAATAGAGAGTGCATGATACAGAGTGGTGAGATTGAGAGGAAGCATGAATAAGAGAAGAAAAAGTTTGGAGAATCAGGTCACCTGTAGTCTGTTTAATGTTCTGCTGAAGTCTGTTGTGTATTTTTGCTTTGTGCAATCGCTGAAATGCTGAGCAGAAGTGCAATACTTAATCCAATATGAATACTTTATCCAAGATGTTAGTGGCCAATGCAACCCCTGCCTGGGCATCCCCTATGTAAGGCCTGATTTTATACTGAATTTGGGTGGGGGTGTTGCCAATTAATTAGTCAGGATTGCATAGGAGGAACACATGGCTAACAGAATGAACTTCTCACACCAAGGCTCACTACAAGACACAGCAAGAGAGCAGAAAACGTCAGTGCCATAAAGATGAGAACAGCTCCTAAATTTTAGGTATAGTGAGACAATAAGAAAGTTAAATAAACATCATTCTGATATGGACAGAGGTAAAGAATTTGACAGCAGCATAGATCACCAAAAGCACATACACAGAACTAGCAGGATGATCCTAGTTGCAATTAAAGGTGGAAGTTGTGAGGTGACATATATATATATACAAATATCACAAAGAACGCTCCCATTTTTGCCATGGTTACAAGACAGTCATAACTGAATGTTTTGCACAATCAAAGCTAAGTGCCCATTGAAGTAGGTGTTTTTTAAAAGTATAAAGTATAACAATATTTGAAAATTTTGCAGCAATTCCATTGTATATCATATAAAAATGATGTCTCCCTTTAATCCTAGGAACCCTAATGCCAGTATGTGGTCAGCATGTTACAGAAGATGTTTTATTTTATCCAGCGTATTATTCTATGGGTTGACAAAACATCTGATTAACAGCATACATTTTATAGGAAAATTATACTGAGAACACATTTCCTTCCTGGGGCTGCACAAATATCACTGACGTAATGTCCATTAATAATGTCTACTATTATAAAGAATCTAGGCTGTGTAAGTCATTCCTTGATTTAGAAACTCGAGGGAAAAGTAAGCACGTAACTATAAAATGTGTTAATTTGTCCACTTCCTATTAAAAATTTTACTAAGGTCTCACACCTGTTTCCGTCAGCAGAAGGAATATTTTTTCACACATCTGACCAAAAAAAATACTTTCAGGATGTTAAATGTATCACATTATATTCAATGACTTACTTTTTTAATTGAAAGAATAGGAAAAAGCAATACATTTTAAAATTTTTCCGTTTCCAAAAGACATATCTTTTGATGAACATACTGTAAATTATGCTGACCTTGCATATGAAAGCAATGCTTTCCAGGAGAAATATGCAGGCTGCCATTGCTGTCCTCCTGAAAATGTTAGTTGCATGGCCGTAGCCTTCACTTTTATTCTAGGATCAAGGAAACTAGATTAACCCTTTCCTGGCCAGTAATCGGAACTTCCAGGCTCCAGCCAAATGTAGTTGAGTCAGTATGTGTTGGTTAACTTGACCATTATCTATACCCATACCGTCTACGTAAAAAAATATAAAATTTTTAAGGACATATTAGATGCTTTATTTGGTACACTATTTTAATTAATTACCTGCTATTTTTAATTTTTTTTATTATAGGCTAACAATTGGAAAATGTGTTTTTTTTTGTATGCAATTTATACCTAACTGTTATTTATTTTTTTGATTATATATTTATTTTTACAGACTGTATTTCTTTGAGACAGCTGCAGCCTCAATCATCCCGCTGTCATTGTTGTTCTCACTGTGTGATGCTCAGTGACACCGGAAGAGGCAACAAACCCATGTAAACACCATGATTGTCTCTCTTGCTTATCACATGGTGAGGAACCATCCAGCGTAGTTTCTATCAGTGTGAGACCAGAACTGTCAGTGAGAGTGTGATCTTGAATCTAGGAACCCACACTGCTGCTTGCTACTATTTTCAGAATAGAATGTGGATTAACACCAGGAAAGATGAACAATAGCAACCTCAATGTTTCTCCCAGTAATTGTTGTAAGAGGAAATCATCACTCAAAATGAAAATATTTAGAATAAAGGGGGTCTTCTAGACTTAAAGTCACTGTGCCCTTGCCATGGTTGTGTGGTGTGATAAATGTTGACTGCTGGGGTAGTAATAGTGAGGACCCCTTAGTGGGCATATATACCCATATGGTCCACATCCACATCAGCCTATTTTAGTATTTTCCGATGTGTATTTCCAGAATATCCAGTATACACATATGAGGATTGTGCAGCAAGCATGTCATCAACTGTGTTCATTGTGTGGTCCTCAATAATTATATAAGTAAATTATTTTCCAAACAAAGATATCACGGATGAGTAGTCAGCAGAGGAAGAATGTGGTAAAACGTTCATTTTACTAAAAAAAGGCTGCTTAGATATGCCTTCTGGGAAAGATTTATTAAACCTTATCTAACTTCCTACAAACAATAATGTTATATTTAGAGTCCAATCCCATTTATAACTTTTTAGGTTTAAATAGAGTGGGAAAGACTTAAACCATTGTCATATTTGTATTGCTGTCTGTGTCCTCTTTGGAGTAAATGTAGCTCACTTCATACCTGTGTGTGTGTGACAGAGAAACAAAGTGTAAAAAACATTATTGGGTAAAGGCACAGATAGCAATAAATATACACATTTGTATACTAACTACTAGTATAGTAGTTGCCTTACGCAAATTCAATCTCTATCTGAATACACATAGAGATAATCCATCAGCCATAAATCAGCCACATTTTATAGTTCTAAAAGGAAAAGCTCAGATACTGTGGAAAATGTCACAGGTTGCCAGCTCCATCCTACTCCCATTGTCTTATTGATCCATAATTTTGATGGATTATCCCACTGGCCAATAGGTACCTTGTTTCCCCAAAAATAAGACCTACCCTGAAAATAAGCCCTACTGTTATTTTCGGGGAGGGCTGCAATATAAGCCCTACCCCGAAAATAAGCCCTAGATTTAAGTGGTTGTAAAATCCTAAAATGCACTATATTACAGTATTATATCATGTAAACTGTGTATGTTTCTGTAATATATTTGTGATAAATACCTTTGTTACAGTTCAGCTGATCGCCCGCTGACAGCTGGGAGAAGAGGAGGAGAGCAACGAGGGAACAGCTAAGCATAGAGCGCTGTAATGAAAGACCCCCTCTGCAGTGCTTGGAAAACAGGAAAGACAACTCAGGCGGGCCACGGAAGCGCAGAGTGGCATGCAGCTGATCCCCCACTGCTCTCCTCTTCTGCCAGCTGCCAGCGGGGGATCTCGGGACTTTGCAGTGGAGGTCCGCCGGAGTTTCCAAATGAATGGATTTGCCCACACATGGACTAAAGTCTGTTAATTTTGAATGTGACTTCAGGTACGACGGGACTAGAGATGGAAGTCAATGTCGCCACTTCCATCGTTGAGCCCTGTCACCTGGTATGGGTTTTAAGGGTAACTCCTATGCCGAAAAACAGGGTGGGGGTCCCCCAAAGTCCATACCAGACCCTTATCCAAGCACGCAGCCCGGCCAGTCAGGAAAGGGGGTGGGGACGAGCAAGCGCCCCCCCTCCATAACTGTACCAGGCCTCATGCCCTCAACATGGGGGGTGGGTGCTTTGGGGATGGGGGGTGCCCTGCAGCCCCCCCACCCCAAAGCACCTTGTCCCCATGTTGATGAGGACAAGGGCCTCTTCCCGACAACCCTGGCTGTTGGTTGTCAGGGTGTGCGGGCGGGGGGCTTATTGGGATCTGGGAGCCCCCTTTAATAAGGGGGCCCATATCCCGGCCCCCCACCCTATGTGAATGTGTATGGGGTACATCGTACCCCTACCCATTCACCTGCAGGAAAAGGTGTTAATAAAAAAACACACTACACAAGTTTTTGACGAATGAGAAGACCCCCTGACAGCGACAACGACAAAGGAGAAAGCCGGGCTCCTCTGCTAGCAAAAGAGCGGCAAAAGAGCAGAAGATAGCGGAGGAGCCCAGCAAGAAGACCCCCGAAGACGGAAGAAGACCCCCGGAGCTGCCTAATAAACTACTTTAAAAACCTGTGTAGTGTGTTTTTTTATTAACACTTTTCCCCCCAGGTGAATGGGTAGAGGTACGATGTACCCCATACTCATTCACATAGGGTGGGGGGCCAGGATCTGGGGGCCCCTTATTAAAGGGGGCTCCCAGATTCCGATAAGCCCCCCGACTCCAACAACCAACGGCCAGGGTTGTCGGGAAGAGGCTCTGGTCCTTATCAACATTGGGACAAGGTGCTGTTGAAGGGTCTGGTATGGACTTTGGGGGACCCCCACAATGTTTTTCGGTGTAAGGGTTACCCTTAAAACCCATACCCTTCCGGTTCCGGCGCCACATGAGCTAGCTGCGTCCCAGCCTAGCTCCTGCAGCAGAGCCTCCCAATTCATCATAAAAAGCCAGTTTCAGCGGCCCCAGTGCCCAGTCTCGGATCCGGGTACCCCCCTCACGATCGCCGCTACTATGGACCGATTTGAAAACGGGGGCCCGGTCGTACGCGGCCGCGGCGGCACCCTCCGAACGGCCGCAAATCGAGCCCCCGGCTTCGACCTACTCCGCTCCAGTCACACAGGCCTCTGCGGCGGAACACACAGACGCGGATATGGAGGTAAGCGGTGCCGCCACACCTGCATCCCCGGCTCCCACAGGACCTCCCCACCTTCGTGGACATGCTACAGGGACCCCTCACAATCTGTCTGGGGGCGCTAATCCGCCATCCCCAGGAGATGATGGCCATACTAACCGCATAGCACAAGCGGTGGCGGCCCTGCTATCTCCAATGATCACTGCTTCGGTGGAAAAAGCTATTCAGGCTGGTATGAAGCAAATTAAGGCCCAGTTAACAGAGCATACTACCAGGCTTAATGAACTTGAACACAGAGTTTCTGAGGTGGAAGATGATCTCTATCAATCCCAAGCCGCGGAGCAGTCCCAGGAAAAAACAATCCAATATGTCATCCAAAAATTAGATGATTTAGAGAATAGATCCAGACGATCCAATCTGTGATTCGTCGGTGTCCCAGAGTTGCTCCCTACAGCCGACCTGAACGACTTCTGCTCTAAACGCGTTTCAGAAGCCATGGGCCTCACAGGCTCCTTCACAGTGGAAAGGTCCCACCGTATGGGTTTGTTTAACGCTGACCGCAAGAACCCCCGGCCCATTATTGCCAAATATCTCAATTATGCAGACAAAGCCGTTATTCTTCAAACATTCTGGCAATCTCCATCCCTACATGTTGATGGTATCAAGATTCTCATCTTTGCAGACTATTCTATTGAAGTGTCAAAAAAACGCAAAGCCTTTCAACCGATCTGCTCGGAACTGTTTAAACTGCAAATCAAGTTCTCCTTGGCTTTCCCTGCAGTGCTGCGTCTCAAGTCCCCCAAAGGGGAACAACTCTCTTTCCAGGACCCCTCTGAAGCAGAAGCTTTCCTGCGTTCTCTTCATTCGGACCCGTCACCGGCTACGCCCTCCAAATCTGCCTCATCAGTGCGAGCGTTGGATCAGAGAAGCCCCAGGAAGGACTCGCCCAAGCGCTTTCAAGCCTCTGCTCCGGATCACCGACACCGTAACTTTCCACGCTGAAGCCTCTTCTATCTCCATATGACGGTCTATCATATTTCCTCCCTCCGCCCGGATCACAAGGCAAGTTGTGTTAAGTAGTGGCTGTTCGCTACTTTTATTCCCCTAACTTTCATCTCTCCCTCCCTCCATCATTCCTGATTCCTGGTCCGTTACCTTCCAGTTCAGGGAGTTGCTCTTCTGCCGACCGCGGAAATCTTTGGACACAGGACGCTTTAGGCCCCCTGCCTATGCCCTACTTCTATCTTTTACCCCGAGTTCACAAATGAATGTTCAGGTTTCTCTTATTACTGCATTTTTTTTTTGTTTATCCACTAGTTCTCTTAGTTATTGTTTATGTATCTCATTGCCATGACCTGAATTGCAGTTGCCTCTAAAATTGTGTCAGGTTTTTTAGCATGACTCCACTGTGTACTACACTACCTCATTTCAGTGCTGCCGCCACGCCGCGACACTCGTCCCAGGACAACATGCCTATGGAGCATCCTCGGGACTGCCCGCTGTCACTGCTTTCCTGGGGCTCTGCTTGAGGAGCTCCCCCCCTACACAGTGAACTCATGCGGAAAAAAGAGAAGTATTTGCATTTGTTTATTTGTTTGGTTATTCTTCTCTTATCCCCGTTTGTCCCCCATACCCTCCCTAACTTTACTCTCCCTCCGGTCTCCCCCCCTACGTACTTGGGTTCACCTCTTTCTCCACTCAGGATCCCTGGGCAAGATCCCTTGTCTTATATCTTTATCAAGTCCAGCCTGGGCTACCTAACCCTCCATGCCCTTTTAAACCACGTATCCAGCCTTCCAAGTCCACAGTATTTGTTCCTCTTAGAGTAATCTCCTGGAATGTCAAGGGCCTTCGCTCTCCTCAAAAGAGGGTGAAGGTCCTTCAACACCTTAAACGTCTTAAGGCAGATATTGCCCTACTACAGGAAACCCATCTACATGCATCCGATTTTGCGTGCATGCAAAAACTGTGGGTGGGTTCAGTACATGGAGCCGAATCATTAGGACGGAAGGCTGGTGTACTTCTTCTGATCCATAAAAATCTTCCATGCACAATTTTATCCTCCCTCTCAGATGATAAGGGACGCTTTTTCACTGCCACGGTTAGGATTGGCACTAAAGAGTTATTCATTTCTAACATATACGCCCCTAAAAACCCCACTAAGCAATTTTATACCGAGCTCTCGACTTGGCTACTTAGCTTCTCCCACCTACCTCATTTGGTAGGGGGTGATTTTAACGATGTTATGCACCCCTCGATAGACAGATCCTCCCCAAACAATAAGATACCAGGCTCAGCCATAACAAACCCTACCATATTTGCCTCCACCATGGACTCCCTTCACATGACGGATCTATGGCGTCTCTCCCACCCTGTTGACAGAGAGTTCATGTTTTACTCTAATCCCCATAGATCTCTGGCGAGGCTTGATCACTTTTTTGGTTCAGATGATCTCATACACTTGACGTCAGACTCCGTTATACATGACATAGTGATCTCAGACCATGCTCCAGTAGCAATCTCCCTAGACAGGCTGGATCTCCCTCCCCACCAGTGGCGTAACTAGAACCTTCAGGGCCCCGGTGCAAGAAACCATGAAGGGCCCCCCTGAATCCCAGCCAGTGCCCTTCCCTCCGAGTCCGGCGGTGGAACTCCAGGGCGTGGTCACAGGTATGACCTTTGTGAGCCCTGTAGTTCCACCACTGGTATCAGTAGTTTTTTTTATTAGTTTTTTTTACATTTTTAGGTGCCCCATTGAGGGACTGTCCCTAGGCAGGATGGGGTCCCTGTCCCCAGAGGAGATGAGGTCTTTTTCTCCAGGGCAGATGAAGTTACTGCCCCCAGGTGAGAAGGGGTCCCTGTCCCCAGGGGAGGTGGGGGTCCCTGTCCCCACGTGAGAAGGGGTCCCTGTCCCCAGGGGGGATGGAGGGGGTATGTAATAGTGTGTGGGGGATGGGGTCCTCTCACTCACCATGACCAAGCTGTAGGCCGTGCACTCATCCATGTTGGTCTGGGCTCCATCCAGTGTGCTGGACGGGTGATCAGCATATCTCCCACAAAGACCTTTCATCATCTGTGTATGACGGGGGGCTGGCAGACAAGCCTGCAGTGTCCTTCGGGGGGCTCTCATAGGTAGGGCAGCACTGCAGCTGTGTGCTTAAAGTTTGTTTACCCTGGAGAAGTATGCAGTGCAGTGTGGGCCGCATTCGGGGGGGCGGGACTCTGGCTGGGGAGAACAGACATTGGACTGAGCGGCAATGCATGGAGCAGGAGAGGGGTACTCTGAGGAGCCAGCCGAGGACACAGGTCATGTGGGGAATGCACAACTAAAGAGCAGCCAGTGCGATAGTCGAGCATGGAGCTCTGCTAGTCACCCTTCACCTCCAGCCAGCCGTATGTATGGTGCACTGGAACCCCTAGCTGCCTATGCTGCTGCCGGCCATATGTAGAGGGGGCTGCATGGGCCCCCTGCATCACAGGGCCCAGTTGCGGTCGCGACTGCTGCACCCCCTATAGTTACGCCCCTGCTCCCCACCCTAATCTTTGGCGCTTTCTGGCCTTTCTGGCTAATAATTCAGATTTCTACACATACTTGGACAAGGTCTGGGCAGAGTACTCCTCCACAAATGCCCTCCACACAGCCAACCCTAACCTATTCTGGGATGCCGGGAAAGCGTATCTTAGGGGGTGCATTATTAGCTATGCCACTTCTTTTAAACGCAACGCTCTCCAACATTACAACGGCTAGTGCCAAATTGCACGCTGCCCAACAGCAGCTATACTCTTCTAGCTCCCCTATACATCATGATGAATGGGTATCAGCCAAGTCAGCTTTTGATAATTGGGCTGACACCCTCGAACGTACGAAGAAGGCTCACTTGGATGCTACCCTTCACAGATACGGTAATAAGGCTGGGAAACTTCTCTCCAGATTGTGCAAAGGTGGCCATCGCCCTACACACATCACCTCCCTCTGTGACCACATGGGACGCACACATTCCTCCCCCCAAGCCATCAATAAGATAATGTTGCGATACTACACGGATCTATATGCCCCAGACCCCACTGTACAAGAAAAGGCTCGGTCCTTTTTAGACAATTTGTCGCTTCCCTCCATCTCGACGGAGCAATTGGAGACTCTCAATGCCCCCATCACTCTCCCTGAAATAGAGAAAACCATCCGCCATCTCCACTCACATAAGGCACCTGGCCCAGATGGCTTCACCAGTGATTTTTACAAAAACCATATCCATATTGCGGCTCCCACACTTCTCTCAGTTTATTCTTCTATCTGGTTGGGAGGCCCGTATCTCCCTTCCGGGAATCAAGCTGTCATTAAACTCCTCTCTAAAAAAGGGAAAGACCCGCTACAGCCTGGTTCGTACAGACCTATCTCCCTTCTTAATTTAGACGTGAAAATCCTCTCCAAGATCATTGCCACTAGATTAGCCGATATCCTTCCCCACCTTATCCATCCAGTCCAATCGGGGTTTGTCAAGGGTCGAACGGCCACTTTAAACATCCGTAAAGTTTTACTAGCTCTTGAATCAGCCAAACAAAACCCCAAGGGTACCTATGCCATCATTACTTACGGAGAAAGCCTTCGATAACGTAAGTTTTGACTGGCTCTCCATGACCCTCTCCAAATTAGGTTTCTCAGGCCCCTTCAATCACCTCGTTAACTCGATGTACTCTTCCCCCACCGTCAGTCTGGTAGCGGCCGGCCTCCTTTCTCCTAGCTTCCCCCTGCACAAAGGGACCAGACAGGGCTGCCCCTTATCTCCTCTCCTCTTTAACATCGCCCTCGAACCACTCTCTAGATACCTATCCCATACAGCTCCCCTTCACGGCATTAAAATAGGAGGCATGGAACTCCGCACATCCCTGTTCGCAGATGATGTACTTATCTTTACTTCTAATCCTGACACTGACATACACACTATTAAAACCGTTTTCGATGAATTTAGGTTATGCTCAGGGCTCCGCATCAACTATTCCAAAAGCGAGATTTTACCCATTGGCTCCCATTCCACCCCATCCTGGGCTAGTGGCTCTCTATTTTCTGTTGCCCCTTCCTTCATCACTTACCTGGGAATTAAAATTGGGAAATTGCCTTCCTCATTGTATCAGCTGAACTATCCACCCTTGCTATCTAAGATATCCCAAGAATTGACCAACTGGATGAATCTGCCCCTTTCGCTCCTGGGAAGGTGCCACCTTGTTAAAATGGTCAGCATTGCTAGACCCTTATACCCTATGCCAGGGATATGCAATTAGCGGACCTCCAGCTGTTGCAGAACTACAATTCCCATGAGGCATAGCAAGACTCTGACAGCCACAAGCATTACACCCCGAGGCAGAGGCATGATGGGACTTGTAGTTTTGCAACAGCTGGAGGTCCGCTAATTGCAGATGCCTGCCCTATGCAAACTCTCCCACTATTGCTCAAACACAAAGATGTTATTTCATTAGATTCTGCTATCTCCAAATTTCTATGGCACGGCAAAAGACCACGTATTGCCTACAAAAAATTGCACCTTCCCAGGGGCAAAGGGGGTATCAGTTTACCTAATATTCGACTATATAATTTAGCCTGTTTGCTTAGAACTAGTCTAGATTGGATCACCCACTCATCCAGGTACTCTAACTTTGAATTGGAATCCGCTATGGCTCACCCGTTCTCTTTGTCTGCCCTATTGCATTGCGGCTGGAAATCAGTACCCTCCCCCCACCAACACAACCTTGTCTTCAGAGACACAGCGATAGCATGGAGGGAGTCTAGGAAACTCTTCTCTTTTGGAGTGATGGACTCATTCTCACTTCCCACCTCACATTTTCTCTACTACCGTCAGTGTATTAGCTTTATCACCCAGAACTGCAAGGAAGATTCTCTTCGTTTCCAATCTAGCTTCATTGACCAGCTGATACGAGACAAATGCTTTAGGATCTCTGATGTTGACAAACCTCTTTTGGAACGCTCGATACCACCGGCATCCTCTACTTCCATCGCAAATTGGTCCTCTGTCTTCCCGGACCCCGACCTCGTCCACAAGATTTTGCTCGGTCTCAACAACGTTTTGCGACTTACGCCTAACGAAATCTGGAGGGAAACCCAGCTCAAGATTGCCCACAGGGCCTACGTCCCTTTTATTTCCCCTAAATCCAAGCGAGACGGGGCATCCTGCCCCCACTGTCAACATTTGAAGCCACCCCTATATCATCGCTTTTGGTCTTGCCAGACTATATCTACTTTCTGGGACCAGGTCTTGGCCTTCATCTTTGATGTCACCCTGCTGAAATTACCCAAGGAACCTCTGCTCCTAATATTCGGATATTGGGACCCCTTGCTGCTGCCATGGTCTGCCTCCTCCAATGTTGGATCCTTACTAGGGCCCCACTCTCAGCGAGCTACAGTTGACTGGATTCTACTATGTCTACTTCTAGCCCGTTGCCTCATACTCCGTTATTGGCTATCGCCTTCTGGCCCTCCAGCCTCCCAACTCCACAAGGATCTCCTATCCCTCTTGTACAAAGAGAGGCTCACGACTGACTTCTCCCATGTCAACCAAAAAGCGGCTTTCCTCGCCAGGTGGCGGTTGTTCATCACCTCTACCATGTCGCTACCAGATCAACGTGCATTGGATCAACTTTCCTTTACTTACAATGAATCATTTCGCTTCTGATACCACTCTATGACTTACTGCATAGCCCAGATTGCCATGGAGCCCTCCCCCCCCCCAGGTTTCTTTTTATATGGTTAATATTTATGAACCCCCCTTTACAATGTTTACAATGTTTCTGTGCTTGTAATCTGCCTCCTTTCCCCCCCCCATTCCCCTACCCTCTCTTTGTCCTCCCCTTCCTCCTCTCCTCCCCTTCTTCCCCCCATCCCTCCTTCTTTACCTTGACTTGTAATTTTGTAGTCAGGCACTTGATCCTTTGGGAGCCGGTTTCAGCGCCTGCTCTGATTAGGGTTCAAAACAGTCCCTGATCCATCCAGTTCTATCCCTACTGCCCTAGGCTAATATGGTACTACTGTTTTTCTCTCTTTGAACGTTTTTGTGTCTCACGGTTTTTCCCTGTCCCAGGGTTTGACCTGGATTTGTATATTCTATCTTTTCGTCACTGAATGTGCCTTTACATGAGCCTCTGTATTTTCTTATTTTTCTGAATAAAAATTATAAAAAAAAAAAACCCATACCAGGCGACGGGGCTCGCAAGGTGTCAATCTCGCCGATGGAAGCAGTGACATTGACTTCCTTCTCTAGTCCTGTCGTACCTGAAGTCAAGTTCAAAATGAACGGACTTTAGTCCGTGTGTGGGCAAGTCCGTTCATTTGGGAAGTCCGGCGGACCTCCACTGCAAAGTCCGGCGGATTATCCACCGGACTAAGTCCGCTGGATAGTCTGATCGTGTGTATGGGGCATTAAACACACTGATAAAAATGATTACATCCAATTGATCACTTAACAATATGTATAAAAATGTTCTGAAAAGATTACGGGGTTGATTTACTAAGGGTAAACCGACCGTGCACTTTGCTAGTGCAGTTGCACTCTGCAAGGTATTTTCCTCCAGAGCTTAGTAAACAAGTTATACCCAATCACATGCAAAGAAAATGGATGAACAGCATTTTTGATTCACATGATTAGGTGATGCAAGTCAGCAGAGCTTTACTAATCTCTGGAGAAATTGCCTTGCAGAGCACAAATATACTTGCAAAGTGCATGGTCTATTTGCCTTTAGTAAATCAAGCCCTTAGCCTTCCTTCACGAGTAATGCTTCTTTTTTGATGCAGCATAGAAGCTAAAGTGTGATTAGAAAATAAAAATAAATAAATTCATACACATTTTTCTGCTGTCCAATGGAACATTGTATGTTTTAAACACTTAGCTTATGTAAATTACTTAAAGATAGAAAAATTCCATTAACTTGTTTAGATAATTAAAATGGAAATGCCATTTTGCATGAAAAGAATGAAACTAGTTCTTTAAACTGATTAATTTTTTTTGTTAAGTCAGTGGGATAAAGGACAGAAAATTAAAAGTTCCCTCTCTTCCCACAAATGAGGTGGAAGGAGGAATTCCCCCACTAGGACATTATATTCTGATCACTGATTGAAAAATATATTCCACAATGTCCAGTAGTATATTACTGATTAAAGAGACCCTTTCACCAGGTTGATCCTATTCATTCGAATCCTTTAATAAATCAACCAAGTTTGGTAGGTACTCTTTTTATCATTGATTCCATAACCTGAACTCGTGTACTTGGAGTAAAAAGTGATGCAAATTTCTAGAGGATCGGACACTTTAGGAAGTGTTGGATCCTTCTGCCTCATTATAACAGTCTATTCCTGTCCTAAGCTATATCATTATGATCTGCAATGAGTCATATTATGTTACTGGAGATGTAAAATGGGGAGGTGTTCCTAACACATTACCTGTTCTAGGATGACAACACTGCTTCTCCATAGATACACTACAGTGAGTGAGCATTGTCACCCTAGGACTGGAAATGTGTTAATGGCAAAATTTGCAGCTGAAAATAAAGGTTAACAAGCTTCAGAAAATAAATCAAATTCAGCCACCCTATATAAGTACTGGTAAACAGATATATATTACAATTTTGTTCTTGGGACTCGCTCTCTACCTGGAAACGCTTTTTATTTTTTTTCTTCTGATTTCTTTAATAAGCATCTTAATAAAATCTTACACCTAATGCCAGTCAGAAGATGGGATATTTTAAGAAGCAATAACCTGTGCAGTAATTCTTTTTTACTTTTGCAAAGAAAATACTGCAAACAGTGCATAATTTATTGTATATTATGTCCTAATGCAATCAATTCAACTGATCCCTGCAATGCACCCTTTTGGGAGCTAAAGACAATTATTTTAAATCCTACAAAATACTTACAAAACACACAATATAAATATATGTGGTAGTAGGTAATTGAGCCTATAAAAGATGGGTAAGTGTCGGGGAGGAAATCTCGCACTCTGCATCCTTTATCTATGAAACCCCTTCGGTCCCATCTTTTCCCAATGCTGAGTTATTATTGCTGGTGGTTTCAATATACAGTAGTTACTGATGTATAAGAAATAAATATTTAAAATTATTGCTTCTCATCCTTTTTAGCTAAGATTAAAGTGGTTGTAAAGGTAGACGTTTTTTTTATCTTAATGCATTATATGCAGCAGCTCCCCTCAGCCCCCCTAGTACTTACCCGAGCCCCATCATCACTCCAGCGATGTTGTAGGATTATCTTGGCTGCCTTGGACTCCCCTTCTCATTGAGTCAATCAAAGTCAGTCACCCAATGAGGAGAGAAAGGGGTTGTGGAGGAGGCCACTTCTCCATGTCTGAATGGACACAGGGAACTGCAGCCTGGCTTGGTTGCAAGCTGCTTGCTGTGGGGGCAGTCAACAGGAGGGAGGAGGGAGGGGCCAGGAGCACAGAAGATGGACCCGAGAAGAGAAGGATCTTGGCAGTACTGTGCAAATCCACTGCACAGAGGAGGTAAGCATAACATGCGTATTATTTTTAACCAGCAAAAACAAGTCTTTATCATCACTTTAAGCATAGTGTCTATTCTTATCAGTGTCCAGAACCAGTGCTCCACCTTTATTCTGGCCTACTGACAGGAATCACTGTCTGTAGAGTATTCTTCCTGTTATGATGGGGATCCTGAGAAAATGTCCCCATGGCAATAAATCTGGAAGCAGAGTGCCCATGGTGTCAAATGCCCCCTAGTGGAAGACCAGTATGCAACGAAACACTAGGCTACAACACCACCTGCTTTTTTCTACACTGCTAATCATGGGCTAGGCCTTTTAGCCAAGACTGGAGCAATTTTTGTTACCAGCCACAAAGCATTATATAGGACATTAACATATATTTATTTTTCTCTCCACAACTTCACCTTTTCGTGTGTTTTTTTTTTCACTCCACAGGATGATGAGTTTGCATCTACAGGTCTACTCTAAAGTCTAGGGGGAGGAAGGGTGGCCATGAAGTTCCTCCCTTGCCTTAGCTTGGCGGTCTCTCTTCAAGATAGCCCTCACCTAGTACGCAATTGTCAACTTTAGTTGGCCTTTGGGCTAGGTGGACCAGACTACTTACCGTGTCAGTAGCCATGTGCTTTGGGTTGGGACCAGTGATACATTTTTTGAGTGTGTTTCACATGCATTTGTTTGTTTTTTTGTTTTATTTTGTTTTGCCCTGAGTAAACTCTAGTGTTAGAGCTTATCCAGGTGGATGATGTCACTGTCCCCCATGTAACATGCACTATAGCATGGGGATTGTTACATTCTTCCACATGCCCAATAATATTAGCAAGGGCTCCAATAGAGAAATGAGGTAGCAGTATAGCTTGCTGGGATGGGAGATCAGTATGCATTGTCACTTTGTCTTGAATGGTACTATCTACACCCAAAGTGATATTTCAGCTGTAATTGAAGACAAAAGAGTTGAATCACTCCTGATGTCTTATCTCTCTTAGGGGCAGTATTATATAGTTACATAGTAGTTACATAGTAGATGAGGTTGAAAAAAGACACAAGTCCATCAAGTTCAACCTATGTGTGTGATTATATGTCAGTATTGCATTGTATATCCCTGTATGTTGTGGTCGTTCAGGTGCTTATCTAATAGTTTTTTGGAACTATTGATGCTCCCTGCTGAGACCACAGCCTGTGGAAGGGAATGCCACATCCTTGTCGCTCTTACAGTAAAGAACCCTCTACGTAGTTTAAAGTTAAATCTATTTTCTTCTAATTTTAATGAGTGCCCATGTGTCTTGTTAAACTCCTTTACACAAAAAAGTTTTATCCCAATACGGTACTTATAAATTGAAATCATATCCCCTCTCAAGCGTCTCTTCTCCAGAGAGAAGAGGGTCAGTGCTCGCAATCTTTCCTCATAACTAATATCCTCCAGACCCTTTATTAGCTTTGTTGCCCTTCTTTGTGCTTGCTCCATTTCCAGTACATCTTTCCTGAGGACTGGTACCCAGAACTGGACAGAATACTCTAGGTTTGGCTGGACCAGAATCTTGTAGAGCGGGAGAATTATTTTATCTCTGGAGTTGATTTCCTTTTCAATGCATGCCAATATTCTATTTGCTTTGTTAGCAGCAGCTTGCCATTGCCGAGCCTATCATCTTTGGGCAGCACAGTGGTGTAGTGGTTAGCACTCTCACCTAGCAGTAAGAAGGGTCGCTGGTTCAAATCCCAACCACGACACTACCTGCCTGGAGTTTGCATGTTCTCCCTGTGCCTGCGTGGGTTTCCTCCGGGTACTCCGGTTTCCTCCCACACTCCAAAGACATGCAGGTTAATTGGCCTTTGGCCAAAATTGGCCCTAGTATATGAATGGGGACCTTGGATTGTGGGCTCCTTGAGGGTAGGGACCAATGTGAGTGTACAAGGATAGGGACAATTGTAGACACTCACTCAGGTTGGACTGGTGTCTTTATTCAAAGTAACTAACTATGAAACTATCTACTAGGACCCCCAGGTCCTTTTCCATCCTAGATTCCCCCAGAGGTTCTCCCCCCAGTGTATAGATTGCATTCATATTTTTGACACCCAAATGCATTGTTTTTCATTTTTCTATATTAAAGTGGTTGTAAACCCTTACAACACACTTTGACCTACAGGTAAGCCTAGATTTAGGCTTACCTGTAGGTCCAAGAAATATCTCCTAAACCTACACAGTTTAGGAGATATTTGCCTAAAGAGAGGCACCGCTGTCAATGGCACATGTGCCGTAGACAGCGGCACGCAGGTGCACTGAGCGCGCCGCGGTCAACGGAGATATGCCACGAGTGGAGGCTCCCGTGCGCATGCGCGGGAGTGACGTCATCGCGGCTTCGCCAAATGACAGTGGCGGAGCAGCAAGACCCATGAGAAGATGGATGCGCCAGACTACAGGGGACAACGGTGACTTTGTTGGCTCCTGTGTCAGGTAAGTGACACAAAATGGACTACTATGCGAAGCATAGTAGTCCATTATGCTTTACCTTTGCAGGGAATGAAAGAGGAAGTAAACCCATCAGGGTTTACTCCCTCTTTAAACCTCATTTGCCATGTAGTTGCCCACCCCACTAATTTGTTCAGATCTTTTTGCAAGGTTTCCACATGCTGCAGAGAAGTTATTGTCCTGCTTAGCGTAGTATCATTCGCAAATACAGAGATTGAACTGTTTACCCTATCCTCCAGGTTGTTTATGAACAAAATAAATAGGATTGGTCCCAGCACAGAACCCTGGGGGACCCCACTATGCACCCCTGACCATTCCAAGTACTCCCCATTTATCACCACCCTCTGAACTTGCCCTTGTAGGCAGTTTTCAATCCATGTACTCACCCTATGGTCCATGCCAACGGACCTTATTTTGTACAGTAAACATTTATGGGGGACTGTGTCAAAGGCTTTTGTTAAATCCAGATACACCACGTCTACGGGCCTTCCTTTATCTAGATGGCAACTCACCTCCTCATAGAAGGTTAATAGATTGGTTTGCCAAGAACGATTCTTGCCAAACCAGTGTCACCTACAACTCTGTCTCCTCCTCTTCATTGCCCCTTTTGGTGGGGGTCCCCCAAGGCTCTGTTCTTGGACCCCTTCTCTTCTCTATCTACACCTCCTCCCTTGGTCACTTGATAACCGCCATGGCTTCCAATACCACTTATACGTTGATGACACCCAAATCTATCTGTCTACTCCTCACCTCACTCCTTCAGTCTCTTCACGCATTACTAACTTACTAACTGACATATCAGCATGAATGTTGCACCACTTCTTTAAACTAAATCTCTCTAAAACTAAGCTATTAATATTCCCCCCAGCCCATGCCCCCCTCCATGACTTTTCCATCAAAATCAACAATGCAACCATCAGTCCCTCCTCTCACGCCAGGGTACTTTGTGTAATCCTAGACTCTGACTTGTCATTTCAGCCTCAAATCCAGTCATTGTCAAAAGTTTGTAGAATTCACCTCCGTAAAATCTCTAAAATTGGTCCATTTTTAACAAATGAAACCACCAAGCTCCTCGTTCACTCCCTTGTTATCTCTCGCCTTGACTATTGCAACTCCCTTCTCATTGGCCTGCCTCTCCATAGGCTATCCCCTCTTCAGTCTATCATGAATGCTGCTGCCAGACTTATCCACCTTACGAACCGCTCAGTGTCTACCAACCCTCTCTTCCAATCCCTGCACTGGCTCCCAATCACCCAGCAAATTAAATCAAAATACTAACCACAACATACAAAGCCATTCACAACTCTGCCCCGAGCTACATCACCAAGATTGTTTCCAAATATCACCCAAATCGTCCTCTCCGCTCTTCTCAAGACCTCCTACTCTCAAGCTCTCTCATCTCCTCCTCTCATGCTCATCTACAGGATTTCTCCAGAGCCTCTCCCATCCTCTGGAACTCTTTACCTCCACCTGTCCGGCTATCCCCTACTCTTGCTACCTTCAGGCGATCCCTGAAAACTCATCTCTTCAGGAAAGCCTATCACATCTCTAACGAATCTTTTACCACTTCCATCAGCTAATTTCCCACAGTTACAACCTTTTGTACCACCTGCCCCCCCCCCCTATTCAATTGTAAGCTCTTCAGAGGAAGGCCCTCTTAATGCTCTTGTATTTTATTGTATTATAACTGTATTGTCTCCCTTTTATATTGTAAAGCACTGCGTAAACTGTTGGCGCTATATAAATCCTGTATAATAATAATAATAATTCTTCATGAATCCCAGCCAATTACTGCTAATAATACCATTCTCATTACTCAAATCTTGTATATAGTCCCTTATCATCCCCTCCAAGAGCTTGCATACTATTGATGTTAGGCTAACTGGTCTGTAATTCCCAGGGATGTATTTTGGACCCTTTTTAAATATTGGTGCTACATTGGCTTTTTTTCAATCACCTGGTACCATTCCAGTCAGTAGACTGTCAGTAAATATTAAGATCAATGGTCTGGCAATTACTTCACTGAGTTCTCTAAGTACCCTCGGATGCAAGCCATCTGGTCCCGTTGATTTATTAATGTTAAGTTTCCCAAGTCTAATCTTTAATTCTGTCCTCTGTTAACCATTGAGGTGCTTCCTGTGATGCGTCATAAGAATAAACACTGCAGTTGTGGTTACTGAAGCCCCCTGGTTCCCTAGTAAATATTGAGAAGAATCAATTGAATACCTTTGCCATTTCCCCATTCTTTGTAACCAGATGTCCTTACTCAGTCTTTATTGGGTCAATATGGTCTGTCCTCCTTTTTACTGTTTACATACTTAAAGGATTTCTTGGGATTTTTTTTTTGCTCTCCTCCACTATGTGTCTTTCATGTACAATCTTTGCTACCCTAATTGCACCATTACATTTCTTGTTGCATTCTTCGTATATGATATAGTCTGAATGCTGATGATCATCCCTCAACCTTGTATTTTTACATTGGCGTTCAGCCATCCAGGACTTTTGTTTGCTTTTAAATGTACTACCCAATGCGATGCATTGGCTAATGCCCTTATATAATATGCTCTTAAAGCAAACCCATCTCTCCTCCATGTTCTTTGTTCATAAGATTTTATCCCAATTCATGCCTTCTAACAGGGTTTGTAGTTTAGGGAAGTTGGCTCTTTTGAAATTCAGTGTCTTTGTCATGCCCTTATGTTTCCTATTTGTGTGATTTATACTGAAGCCAATTGACCTGGGATCGCTGTTTCCTAAATTGTCTCGTATTTCCACATTCGTGATCAGGTCTGTATTGTTGGTAATCAGTTAGTGCGTCTACCATCTGAACCATGAAAGCTATCAATATCATAGTTCACATCTCAATTCCTAGTACTAATCCCCAATATTTCTATTGCTTCCTTTTCAGTAATACAGCTTAAATTAACAGGGACAGTGTGCTGTAATTGCTGCATTACTCTAACAGAGTCATTTCTGCACATGATAATTTATTGGGTGATTTAATTCCCAGCATCCACCAAAACCTAAAATTTAGGCTTTGGGTTGACTGACCCTTTAAGAATTTGAACGGAACACTTCTATAAAAGTTGAATCAGGAAAGGGCACCTTGCAAACTCAACTAGCCCTGCAGTAAATCTGCAAAATACGATCTTTTTTCTACACTTGATTTGAATATGACCTATATTATGTAGTATTCTCTGTCTCTGTTGATCAATGAATCTCCTTTAGGAATAAGTTAGATAGGTAGTGTACGCAAACTGATTAAAATTTCATCAGAATCTTTTCAAATTAATTTGCATATTTATTCTTGATTCTGTTGTTTGTACATCCCTTTCCTTACATTTCATATGTTTAATGAATCATTCATGGATTTTTGTATGGTTTTAAAGAATGTAAAGTAGTAAAAACGAAAACTATCAAAGTGATTTATTTTGATTCCTTTCAACATAAAAAACAAAACCAATGCAGTGTACTGTCTGAACAATAAATCACACAACTATTATTTTAATGGTTGTTTACTATAGTAACGTAAGCATTGCTACTTTAATATTTTTAGGTTTGAAAAAATATTATAGTTAAAAGTTATAGTTTTAATTTGAATGTTATTGGTTATGGATTGTGATAATGACTCTGGGACTTTTGGCATTGGCCTCTTTTATTGATTGCTTATTGAGCGTATCTTGTTTTTCAATGACCGCTATTGTTCTCTATTTAAAATTATATGCATTTTTCTTGCACAATCATCCTATGTTTTCTAATTAACTTTATATGCCTCTGCTTATGTGTCTTTGTCCTATTTTTCCCAGACAACAATTTTTGATATCTGACCCATAGCTGCTCAATTGTTTGAGATCCATCTACTCAATGTTTGAACTCCATCTATCTCTCCTGGTGGATTTAACACACTAACCTCAGGAGCTCTAAGCACAGCAGTACTCAGCATAAAATGAATGAATATTGCAAAGGATCATGCCAGGTTGTTTAATTATATTGTTGCTCCAAACATTTGCAAAATCAGCATGTGTCTCATGCCTCTGCAGCTAAATACATAGAGTACATGCACATATCATATAAAGCTATTGTTGAGTGTTCTGTATTCTATAGCAGTTGTCTGCAAAACTGCGGCCCTTTGCTTGCTTTTATCTGGCTCTTGGGGCACTATTTTCATCCACTGATAACAAAAATGGAAATTTAATTCCCCCACTGACACCAATGAAGGGGTAAAATTCTTACCAATGACACCAAAGATGGGGGCACAATGACACCCATGATGGGGCATAATTGCTCCCACTAACACCAATGATGCAGTGCTTTTCCTCCACTGACGCAAAAGATGGGGCATTGTTTATTCCCACAGATTTCGGGACCTTTAGGGAACAGTTTGGGGAGAGCCCCTTTCTGCTCCAACATGACTGTTCACCAGTGCACAAAGCAAGGTCCATAAATACATGAGTCTTGACCTCAAACCAGCATAACACCTTTAGGATGAATTAGAGCTGAGACTACAGCCAGGCCTTCTCATCCACATCAGTGTCTGACCTCACAAATGTGCAAACCCACAAACGTTACCACAGACACACTAAGACTGGGATGCCATTAAAGTTCATGTGCATGTGAAGGTGTGTATATTATGTCAACAAAAAAAATAATATTACAAGTGCAAATAACACTCCCAATCTCACAGATGATACCCCAAGTGATCATATAAATAACCAAATACTCAAACAGTGCTCAAGATGGAAATCACACATAAATGTATTGAAATGGGTGAAAAAAATCCTCCCCCAGGTCCTCCAATAAGCTCTGCCCTGATGACTTCATTACAACACAACGCATATGGTGGAGCTTACTGGTTCAGGAGAGAAAGCTGGAGACACTGCAGGCTGCTTGAGACAGCCATCCCTATGCGGTGCCCACATTAAGCTTTTTGAGTGTCATTTTACTATGTGAAGCAGTGGCAGGTCTCTGTGTTTTAAAGAAGCATACCCTTCTATTTCATGTGCGTGCAATATATACATAAAAAATAAAGGTAATTTTATCAGTGAGCATGGACTGCTTCTTTGTTGAACCTCATACAGTACTATATAAATTATAAGCTAAATGTAAATGATTTTGTAAATGTATGTTGTTTTAAAAATCTAATTTTTTTATGTATAGTTATGGGAGCAACCATGTTTGCCCATTATATGACCAAACGTCCGGCCCTCTTATCTCACTGATTTTCTGCAGTCTCTACCAAGGTCGCACACCAACAGTTCACATTGGCTAGGTCATACACAACATGATAGTGCACATCATAGATAATTTTTTCTTAATAATGGCAAGAAAGGGATTTTTTTAAACTGTAATGTTATTTACTCATGCTGATCTGTTCCCTATTACATTTTGTGACAAAACTATTTATAATGATATGCCCACTGTAATTTATATTTATCTTTTTCCAAAGAAAAGTTAAAGATTGTAAAGTTTTTTTTTTTGTTTCTATAAAAATAACAAACGTTATACTTACCTGCTCTGTGCAGTTGGTTTTACACACAGCAGCTCAGATTCTCCTCTTCTCGGGTCCCTCTGCTGTGCTCCTGGCCCCTCCCAACTGTCGAGTGCCCCCACAGCAAGCAGCTTGCTATGGGGGCACCCTAGCTGAGTCACAGCTCCCTGTGTCCATTCAGACATGGAACCCGGGCCCGTTCCTACCCCCTCTCTCTCCTGGTTTGCTTGCTGACTGACTTTGATTGACAGGAGCGGGAGCCAATGGCACCGCTGCTGTGTATTAGCCAATCAGGAGGGAGAGTCTCGGAAAGGCCGAGACACTCGTAGACATCGCTGGACAGAAATGGGGCACAGGTAAGTATTAGGGGGGCTGCTACACATAGAAGGCTTTTTATCTTAATGCAAAGAATGCATTAAGATAAAAAAGTTCTAAATTTACAACCCCCTTTAAGTACAATTCTTAGTTTAACAAATGTGTTGACTTAAAAATTCCATTTGAATAAAGGATAAATTAAACACACTGAAAATTACCCTTAACTTGATTGTTCATTTCAAAACACAGATTAACAGGCTGACTAGAGTTTACTTCCTCTGTAAATCAGCCACTTGTCATGTTAAATTTGTACAGTATGTAGAACAAAGATCGTATTTTTTCTTCACTGTGCTGAGATTATGTGAAAACAGAACTTCAACATAAAAAACAATAAACCCATGGAAATGGCCATTCCTCACAGTAAAAAACATAATATTAATGTGAACCTTTCATAAGGTTTACAAATCTGCATGAATAAATTCATGACACAATATTCAGGAAGAATATAATTTAAAAAATCTGTATGTTTTAGTGGGGTAATATGTGACACTCTGGCTATGACAGTGTTGTTACATATAAATGGATATGGGGTGGATTAAAAAGGGGCAATAAGATAAGTCCATAAAATTAAGTCCATGTGAGGATAGCTTTTATGCTGTCCTCAGGAGGCTGCCAGTTCAGAAATTTTGTAAGGAAAACACTCTGGAATATAAGAAGGACATAGAACAGCACCCTCTAAATGCAACAGGTAAACAGTTTTTTTTTTTTGCCACATCAGTGAACACGTTCGAGAGACCCAAATCAACTCGGTCGTTCATCATAGCCCAGACTCTTTTCAACATCACTGTAGCATTTATCTCTCCAATCTATGTGTTTTTTTTTGTTTTGTTTTTTGGTGGATGGAGGAGCAGGTGCTGCTGCTAAGCCCATGGGAAACTCCCTCCCGCGATGTAGCGGTGTGGTAAGGAGATCCCCCCCTACTCTCCGAAAGTGTTCATCAGTGACTGGGAGCTGACACCCGGTCGGGCTTCTGCAGTGGCTCTGTTTGCAGAGGCTCAGTTGGCAGCCCGGTAGGATAGCGTGGCGGAACGGAGGGTCCCGGCGGTGATTTGGGCAGCGTTCTCATGTGCCTTTCATGTGCCTGGTCAGGCCGGACGGAAGCAGAGAAGAGGAGTGAGGAGTGAGACAGAGGAGGCGGATCGGTGGCTGGCGGCGTGTGTGCACTGGCAGGGGGGGAAAGCGTTGACAGCAGGACAGCAGGATCTGTGCTCTGGACTGCTGAATCTCCAAGGGGTGACAGCGGATACCCCCCCTCCGGTACCTACCTTTACCTGGGTATCCCTACAAGCTCCTCAGGCCGGGTGAGTAAGCCGGATGGTGTATATACTGTGGACATAGAAGGAGGCTCCCGGAGTGGTAAGAAGCATTTTCATACATATCATCCAGCACACAGAAAGAGAGCTAACTGCATGAAGTATTAGAGCTCCATCTAGTGGTTTTGCTGAGACTCTGGGGACTGTTTGGTGTACCTGGGGAATGCGGAGCATGGAGCGAGAAATATCATAGAAGGAGGGAAAGACTAGGTGGATGCAGTAAGTGCTGGCAAAGGGGAGAAGAGAGAGTAGAAGAGAAATAATAAGCAGAAGGGGGCTGTATGTATATAATCAATTGTAATTAATTACGTATATATATTTTTATATGGTCCTATAAAGTCTATAATGTCTTATAGTCCTTTACAGCCCGACAAGTTCCTTACACTGCTATAGCCATTTGCCTTCCTTCCTTTTTTTTTCTTCTTTCCCCTATCTTGGTATTGGACCGGTATTGCTGACCTTTTCAGGCGTTATAGTGAGGCGTCGACGTCACGCTTGTGGGGGAGTCAGGGGCACGGCTGTTTTGTGTACCCATATATCTATTGTCACATCCCTGGCACTACCGGCACTACTGGGAAAAGGGGGATATACACGTAGATATCTCCCGGGCTCGTTCCCTCCATAATAGTGGGGGAGGCCCCCTGGAGGTAATATTCCCCTAAATCATTTCTCTTAGGTCAGGTAAAGTGTGGGAAGGTCATCCCCAAAAGATGAGGAGGAAGTCGGTGTGAAGGGAGCAGGGGCAAACCTCCCAGAGTGACTTTGAGTCCAGGCACAATCAAGAAATATATGACAGCAGAAGTCGCTAAAGATAGCCCAAGCAAGCAATTGGGGGCTAAAAGTAAAACCTCAGGAGGGGAAAGAAGATCTTTAGTGGGTACACACACGTCCTCACAAAATGCAGAGTCAGAGGTTGCAGAGGGAATCCCCGTATTAGGATCTGATAAGCACTTACCATCTAAAGACGAGATGGCCGAGATGGCCGAGATATCTATACAGGGGAAGTTAGTCTCTATTCATGAAGATATGCATGGCATTCTTAAAAGAGTGGAGGAGGTAGAGGCAAAAATGGATTCCCAGACACTGGCCATATCATAGCTTAAAGAACAGGTGGAGGAGATGCAGAGGGAGAAAAAATTCCTCTGGTACAAATTGTAAGACCAGGAAAATCGCAGCAGGAGGAAAAATCTAAGGATTAGAGGACTCCCAGAAATCGCAGGTGAGTATTTAAAACAGAAAATGAATAACATTTTTGGCCTGATGTTGGGGACAGTGGAGCCAATAAAAATCAAATATGAGAGAATACAAAGGATTAGTAAACCGGCAGAGATAGCAAGGGAAACACCCAGAGATGTGATTGTCAGATTTTACAATTATAGGGATAAAGATTGGATCTGGACAAATTTACAGGTAACATCGGCGAAATAGGAGGAGTCACTTTTACAGATTTTTCCTGATCTAGCCCCGCTCACACTTAGGAGGAAAAAGTTGCTGAAACCCCTTCTGGGAGCACTCAAAGAAAACAATATACAGTATTGTACAGGGTTCCCCAGCGTGCCTTATTGGTAATAAAGAGGGCATACGGCAACTTTGAGATTCCCGGAGGATACGGAGTCGTTCTGCAGCAAATTGGACATTGCGATGGTAGATATTCCTGGCTGGTGGGAAGTTAAAGAGAACTCCTTAAGTTGGGCTGTTTGCCAACAAAGGCATCTGATCGATAGAAGGAAGAAACTCCCCAAGAACTAATAAGAAATGTGGCCTAAAAGAGGCTTTAGCCAAGGGGTGGGGGGAGCTGCTGACAGAAATGGGAGGATGGAAAGGGAGAAAGAAGAAGAGAAGGGGGAAAAGAGGAAGGGAAAAGGGCAATGGAGGGTCAGGGGGGAACACCGCTGGGGGGGTGAAATGGGTGGGGGTAGCAGAGGCCTCCTGTGGGAACCAGAATTACAGCTCCACCTTGGGGGGAGGGATCCTGTGAAGGTCTTGGGGGACCATGGATCCCAGAGCCTTTGGGAAGGCATTTTCCCCCTGTTTTGGTGATGGGGGATGGGGGTGATAGGGAGTTTAGGAGTGGGGTGGTCTCTCCTCTGTACAGGAAAAGGGGCAACCAAGGGCTGAAACCGCCAGGGTCGGGAAGTGGCAGGAAGCCAGCAGTTTGGGGTACGGGCCCCGGGAATATCGGATTAGAATAGTAGGATGGGTTGGTAGGAGTTATTATTTTGCTTAGATGGCCACATTAAAGGTAGTATCGTACAATGTTAGGGTGCTCAATACCCAAATTAAAAGAGCCAACATTTTACGAGAAATTAAACATTTTTAACGCAGACATAGTTCTCCTTCAAGAAACGCATATCGCGCAGGCCTCTAGTTTGAAGATTAGGTCTGGTGATTACTCGACCTGGTTCTACGGGGACGCCCCAACCAAATTGGCTAGGGGAGTCGCTATAGGCTTTGCGAGAGGGGTTAGGTTTAAACCCGAGGAAATAATGGCAGACCCAGAGGGACGCTACTTATTTATAAAGGACAGAATAAATGAAGTCCACTGCTCAATAGCTAATATTTATGGCCCCAATAGAAACCCAATCGGATTTCGCCTGGGAGTGGTGGACAAGTTTATGAAGTTTAAAAGGGGTTCAGTGTTGATGGGAGGAGATTTTTATTTCAGTAGGGATCCCGCGATGGATAGCACGTCCCGGGCACAGCGGACGGAGAAGGAATTGCGGAAAGTACTAAAAAAGAAGTTACATCAACATCAACTGATGGATGTGTGGAGAACTCAACATGTAAAACTATGAGACTATTCCTTCTATGCCGCGGTGCATGGGACGTTCTCAGGGATTGACCTTTTTTTAGTGGAGCATAGGTTGCTGAATGTAGCGAAGAGCTCTAAGATCATGCCCCAGTATCAATAAAATTAATGTTAGAAGGGGAACGAAAGGTGGCGAACAGGTGGAGACTGAAGGAAGTCCTACTGGAAGATACGAAGGTGGTAGATAAGTTAAAAACAGAATTGGAATATTTTTTTTCCACAAACAGTGGTAGCACCACATCGGAAGCCACGGTATGGGAGGCACATAAGGCCTATATTAGGGGGATCTTGATCTCAATCGAAACGGCAAAGAGAAAGGCTAACGTACAGATCAGAGACGGGTTATTTAAAGAAATGTACGTATTGGAGCAGAGATATAAAAATGGTGGATGAATTGGGGTAGAGCAGGAATTAACTATTAAGAAAGAGAGACTAAAAGACGTTATTGAACAAGAAAATCAAGCAATTTATCATCGGTTGAAGAGAGGTGTCAGTGGGGGTGCCATGAAAATCGCATGAAGAAACTGACCCCCAGGTCTTCTGGTTTACGATCGCGGTCGTCACCGCGGGTGCGTGCGATTGTGTGCGCGCATGTGAATTTGTGCGCGTAAGTTCGTGCGCGGGTGTGCGTGCGCGGGCACGTGTACGGTCACGTGCACGCGTCCGTGTTGGCGCCAAACGGCCTATTTAAACTTGCCTCTTGCTAATGGTCTCTGCTGTCTGCTCTACAGCGTTATACCTGTGAGACCTGATCCGTAGCATTCATTCCTGATTGACCCGGCCTGCCTGTGACCCATCTGCTATCTGCCTGCACCCGACCCGTCTTGTTGTGACAATACTCCTGCCTGTTCCCTTGTACTTCTCTTCTAGACTGATTTCTGACCCGGCTTGCTTTGACAATCCATCTGCTAAGGTGAACCTGCTTATTTTGAACTGTATCATCTGCTGCAAGTAACCTGCTTATATTGAACTATTCACCTACTGCAAGTACCTGTCTTATTGAACTGTTCACCTGCTGCAAGTACCTGCTTATATTGAACTGTGTCATCTGCTGCAAGTAACCTGCTTATATTGAACTGTTCATCTGCTGCAAGTTACCTGCTTATATAGAACTGTTTCATCTGCTGCCAGTTCCTTATTGTTCATCTGCTGCAAGTAACCTGCTTATATTGCACTGTTCATCTGCTGCAAGTTACCTGTCTTATTGAACTGATTCATCTGCTACAAGTTGCCTGCTTCTCTGCACTGCTTTCATCTGCGGCAAGTTACCTGCTTCATTGAACTGTGTTACCTGCTATAAGTTTCCTGCTGTTGAACTGTGACATTTGCTATAAATGACCTGCTGATCCATCCGCTGTGATTACCTGTTCCACTGGACGTTTCCCCCTACTGTTATGCATCAGTCTGCAAAACTGAACCTCACCTATCCATCCTTCTCATCTGTTGATCCTGCCAGGCACCTGTACCCCTCCTTACTCCTGTGTTCCCTGTTACATTACCAGGAAACCGGTATTGGGAGTTGTAAAGGGAGGCCTCTTTTCGCAATCCGGGCTCGCTACTAAAAGGTACGTGACAGGGGGGATATGTCAAGCAAATATCTCGCAAAAAGGTTAAAACAGAAAAATAATGCCAATTGTATAGAGAGTATCCAAAATGGGAAAGGGGTCAAGGTCTTTTCTACCCCAGAGATTGCCCAGGCCTTCCAAGAATACTATGGGAACCTTTACTCATTAAATCAAAATGATTCCCCAGATACGGTTAAAAATAGATCAGAGAACACTAGGGTCTTCTTAGAAGGTTGTGCACTGAGGAAATTACATCCAGATAAAGCTGGCCCAATGGAGGAGCCGATAACAGCACCAGAACTATCTAGAATATTAAAAGATACCACATCCAGGAAAAGCCCATGCCCAGATGGGTTCACGGCAGCCTATTACAAAAAAAATTGTGATATCCTGGTCCCAAAAATGGTATCCTATATGAATGGGATAGGTGGGGATTGGGAGATACGACGTGAAGCACTTGAGGCGAGATCACCGTTATCCCCAAGGAGGGGAAAGATCCCTCACTGTGTTCTAGTTACCGTCCCATCTCTTTGTTAAATGCCAACGTAAAATTATATGCAAAGATTTTAGCCAACCAAATGAAAACTGTATTGAATGATCTGGTGCACACAGACCAAGTGGGATTTGTCCCGGGCAGGGAGAGCAGGGACAATGGTATTAGAACCCTTTTGGTTACGCATAAAATGCAAGAGAGTGGATCCCCAGGGCTGCTACTGTCTATAGACACCCAGAAAGCGTTTGACAGAGTAGATTGGGGATTCATGTTAAACTCTCTGGGGGCATTTGGGGTAGGCCCGAAGATGTTAGGCCGGATAAATGCTCTATATAAACACCCCACAGTGAGGGTCAAAATAAATGGGTACCTATCACTGACCTTTGAGATGTTCAATGGGACACGGCAGGGTTGCCCCCTATCCCCTTTATTATTTATTTTATCAATGGAACCACTGTTGACGAGGATTAGATCGAACCCCAAAATTAAAGGTCTGCAGATCGACAATGAAGCCCATAAAATAGCTGCATACGCTGACGATGTCCTGTTTTATGTTACAAGCCCAGGGACAACCCTCCCGTGTTTATTGAACATCTTAAAACGGTATGGGGAGGTATCACATTTTAAGATGAACCCTACAAAATCAGAAATTTTGAGCATAAATCTTACCCCACAGGAGGTTCAAGGGCTTAAACAAAAATGTAAAAAAGTAACAGTACAGCGCATAAATAAATAATCTAAGTGAATGAAAAAGTGACACTCTATTAGTGCATCAAAACACAAAAGTCCATAGAATTAAAGAACAACAAGTAGAGATGTCAGAAAAAAGATCCGCTTGTGCAATGTGCCTTCAATCGACAAAAATACGTGATGATGTGATTCCTTCACCAATAAGCAAGATGGACTCTCACCTCAAAATATGGACCCCTGATTTAACAGACAGGTCAGAAAACGCATGTTCCCATCTTGGGTAACTCACAGCATTCAGTAGATATAGCGGTAGTGCTCAAAGATTGAATCCTTTTCAGTATCCTCAATTTAATATGATTCCATAAAAAACATAAAAAACAAAATCTAGTGCTCTCTGTTTCCACAAATTTATTTAAAACAGAAGTAAAAGAGATACACTCACATTCTGGTGCACTGATCTCCAGTGCTGAGTGCTGGGCATGAAAACAAATGTATCACAGCGTCCATGCATGGATCAGTATAGCAGCTTGCGGATGACGTCACGGCTTAGGTCACGTAGTCCGTACGCGTTGCGTCCCCGAAAGTAGGCGGGACTTCATCAGCGGCCGCTGATGAAGTCCCGCCTACTTTCGGGGAGATCATCACTTATTTTTGTCGATTGAAGGCACATTGCACAAGCGGATCTTTTTTCTGACATCTCTACTTGTTGTTCTTTAATTCTATGGACTTTTGTGTTTTGATGCACTAATAGAGTGTCACTTTTTCATTCACTTAGATTATTTATTTATGCGCTGTACTGTTACTTTTTTACTTTGTAATGTGGGATTTGGTATTTTGACCTATAGTATTCGAGCTGCATGTTTTTTAATTAATTGTTTAATTTTTCACTTATTTGTTGTGTTCAGCGCTGATTGATTCGTTTTATAGTTTTTAAACAAAAATGTCCCTTCATGTGGAGGGATAAGGAAATTAAGTATTTAGGTGTTAAAATAACTGCTCCACAAGACAGGCTATACCAACAAAATTTAATTGAATGACATCAAAACACAACAAAATATTATGGCCCCTAGACAGAGATCTTGGATTAATAGGATAAACTGTTTAAAGATGATAATACTCCCCAAAATATTATATAAAATCCAAATGTTACCAATCCCGATCCCCGATTCATACTTTAATAAACTAAATCTGCTTTTCCATAGGTTCATCTGGTGGAATAAAAAAAACACGAATAAGTCTGGGGATAATCTCTAGAGATAAAACTCAAGGGGGCTTGGGGGCTCCGGATATTAAAACGTATTATCATGCAATACTAATGGCACGGGTGGTTGACTTTGTAAAGGATAATAAAGAAAAAAGTTGGGTTAAGTTAGAAAAAGGGATAAGTAATACATTATTAGGTAAAGTGATTTACCTAAGTGATTTACGCAGGGCCCCCTTCCCAAAAGCACCCCCCCGTTGAGGCGCGCGGTATGGTAGGGCTCAGGAGGGGGGCGCTGGCTCGTCCCCACCCCCTTTCCTGACCGGCCGGGTTGCGTGCTCGGATAAGGGTCTTATATGGACCTTGGGGGGGACCCACGCGCCATTTTTTTGGCGTAGGGCTTCCCCTTTAAGTCCATACCAGGTGACAGGGCCAGTGACGTGTCAATATCACCGCCGAAGGTGGCGACATTGACTTCCTTCGCTAGTCCCGGCTACCTGGAGCCGCGTTCAAAATCGGCGGACTTTTCTCCGTGTGTAGGCAAGTCCATTAATTTCAAAAGTACTGTGGACTCCCGCCAAAAGTACGGCAGACCTAGTCCGCCGGAAAAGTCTGGTTGTGTGTGGGCAGGTCCACTTGTTCGGAAAGTTCAGCGGACTTTCCGACGGTTTGTCCATTAGACTAAGTCCGCCGGATAGTCTGATCGTGTATACGCAGCATAAGAGTACCTGAACTTCCTTTTCAACCCTCTGATCCCAATTAAAGAGACTGTTCATTGTCTACGTTTTGAAAATAAAATCCATTCAAGTGGATCTGTTGTCAGTCTCTCGAGTTACTGGGCCATTTACCACGGGACACCCCTAGACATGAAACGAAGAGAAGAGAAGGTAACGGTAAGCCCAAATCTAACCAGCAGCTCCTTTGGGGGTAGTGCTACAGTTATATTTTCTATATTTTTTGTACAGTCTCACATAGTCATTGGTTGATTCCTATATCCCCTGATGACGCCGTTAGGCGAAACATGTTGGGTTAATATACGAGCAGGAGATCCCTGTTCAACATGAACTTTCACCACGTGACCACCATCACAATGAAATGTTCAATTTTACCCAACAATCAGCTTTGTTTGGTTTTTAATTTTGTTTCTATTAAACTTTAACTTTTTAACAATATGGTTTTCCATTATTTTTTGCAAGCATTGTGATAATCCCCTACCAACTTCTCCCCCTTCTTTGAATAGTTGACTATTTGGGGTGATGTGCTAAATACTGGGTGTTCACCTTTAGTCGGACATAACTCTACAATAGGTTGAGATGATGTCATCAGACTTCTTCTGACAAAAGAAAGTATTTTTACAGACTCCTTGGGGATCAAGGGAATGCAGTGAATATTACATAGACAATGGAAGATGAACCAGACCACCCAATGATTACCCAAAATGAGGTAAGAGAAGAGGCCCCCTGTGTTCCCAAGTGTATTGAGTTCAGCTATACCTAGCCTACTAAGGAGTAGAGATGGCCTTGCAGTTCGCTCAGCAGTCGGTTCGCGGCAAATTTTGGTCATTCGCGATTCGTCAAACCGGCAGACTTCTGGCACTGTTCGCGAGGTGGACATATGCGTTTACATTGTGAAGAACTTTGACCCATGACGCATAATCCATCATGAGGTACAGGGCAGCCAATTTAGACATTTCAGCACATGGACAATTGGACATACCCCTACCTTATAAATAGACCTGATCTGGCGGCCATTTTACATTCTGTCTTTTGTCAGTGTAGGGAAAGGACGCTGTGTGGAGCAGGGACAGTCAGTTTATTCACTAGCTATTACTATTAGGTCCACAAAAGTCCTTTTAACAACTGGTATAGGTGTACAGTATATAGGGTTGTAATACACTTAGAATATACTTTCTTTCAAATATACAAAGTATATTATGGTGCACTGCTGACTGCTGTGCTGCCAGATTCTGCAGCTGTCTTTTGTCAGTGTAGGGAAAGGACACTGTGTGGAGCAGGGACAGTCAGTTTAATCACTAGCTATTGCTATTACTTCTCTAGAGACTTTTGTCACAGGGTTATTTAAAAAAATGACAGGCAGAGGAAGAGGCAGGCCCTTCCGCAGGGGTTGTAGGGGTAGGGCGGGAGCAACAGGCTTGAGCCAAAGTGGCAAATTGCTGAAGGTACATTCGATTATGTCAAAGGACGCACCAGACTTGGTTGAGTGGCTCACTCAACCTTACTCTTCTGCACCCTCCTCATTCTCTCGATCTGCACCCTCTTCTTCACTGTCTGCTGTCTGCACCCCCAAAGACACTACCACCAACACCACCACCACCACCACCCCCATATACCCTCCGCTTGAGTCACAGAAATTATTTTCCGATCCATCACAAGACATTGCCGATGCGCAGCCACTCTTGGCATTGGATCAGGAAGATGAGGTAGCAACAACCGCCACTCAGCAGTCTGACGACAGTACCCAGATCAGCCCAAGGAGGAGGTTGGTCCCCGGTGTTGCTGCCTACTCCGAGATCTCTAATTATAGTGGTGGGGAAGGTGACGTCGATGATGACGTGTCAAGTGATGTCACGTGGGTGCCCACAAAAGAGTAAGAGGAGGGGAGTTCAGAGGGAGATATGGACCAGCAGATAGGGAGGAGAAGCAGGCAGAACTTACATTGCACAGGAGGGACATGATAGATTGCTAATTTATCAGGAGTGAGGCATCAACCATGTACGGTCACATCTGGCACTCCCAGGATGCCGGCACATGGCTCCGCAGTGTGGGATTTTTTTAACGTGTCCGCTGCTGACAATAGTGTTGTCATCTGCAGCCTTTGCAGTCAACGCATAAGTTGGGGTAAGCCCAACACTCACCTAGGGACGACCGCCTTAAGAAGGCACATGAGCTGCCATCACCGAGCCCAGTGGGAGCAACGGAACCCACAAAGCCACACTCCAGGCTCTCACCGTCCAGCCTCGTCTTCTACTTCTCCTTCTCCTCTCTCCTCACAATTGTCATCCACTCCACCTTCCATCATGCCATCCTCACGTTTTTCTGCAAAAAGGCAGGCTTCCGTGGGCCAAATGTTCGAGTGTAAAAAAATGATAACGCCAGATAACCCTCTTGCCCAACGGCTGACGGCTGGCTTGTCAGAACTGATAGCCCGCCAACTACTGCCATAGAAAATGGTGAACTCGGAGGCCTTTCGAAAATTTGTGGCCATTGGAACACCACAATAGAAGGTCCCAGGAAGGAAGTATTTCTCACAGAAGGGCATCCCAGAGCTATATGGCCATGTTCAGTGGCAAGTGAATGTATCCCTGGCACACAGTGTCGGTGCCAAGATACATCTGACCACAGACACGTGGTCTAGCAAACACGGGCAGGGAAGGTATATAACTTTTACTGCCCACTGGGTGAACCTTGTAAAGCATGAAGCATGTAACCCGTGGCACCCGTGTAGATTTGGTTTTACCGACCACGGATTGCATGCAGGCCTGGCTCTTCTTCTCCTCCTCCTACTCCATCCTCCTCCCTCTCCTCCTCGGATGACTCCTCCTTTTCCGCTGCTAGTGTCTCTTCCCCTGCGCCGCCCAAGATCCCCAGAATGTATTCGACATGCCAGGTGAGACGTTGCCATACTGTGCTGCATCTGCTGTGCCTGGAAGCCAAGAGCCACACTGGCCCTGCACTCCTTTCAGCTTTGCGTTCACAGGCAGATCAGTGGCTAACACCGCTCAATTTGACAGTTGGTAAAGGGGTGTGTGACAACGGTGCCAATCTGCTTAACGCATTGAAACAGGGTAAAATTACACACGTGCCATGCATGGCACACATCTTAAACTTGGTCGTGCAGCGATTCGTTGTCAAATACCCTGGGGTCCAGGACATCTTGCGGCAGGCAAGAAAAATCTCGGCCCATTTCAGAAGATCTTACACGGCCATGGCTCGCCTTGCTGACATTCAGCGGCGACATAATCTGCCGGTCAGACGTCTTATTTGCTATTGCTGACTCAATGGAACTCAACCTTCTATATGCTTGATAGGCTGCTCCAGCAGAAATGTGCAGTTAACTCTGTGGCAGAACTGGTTCTGGGGAGCTTTTTTTTTTTTCACCGCGCCAGTGGATGCTCATGCGCGATGCATGCAGACTTCTGTGGCCATTTGATGAGATCACCAAACTGTTCAGTCGCAGACATCGTACCTTATGCCTTCTTTATGGAGCGTGCATTGTGTCATGTCATTGATCAAGCCGTGGAGGAGCAGGAAGATGAGGAAGTCGCAATGCTGGATGATTTCCCAAGGGTGGCTACTCTATCTGAGACAAGTCAACAACAGGAGTCTGAAGAGGAGTCAGAGGAGGATGGTGTCGGGGCGGATGAGGAGGAGCAAGAAGAGCATGCTTTAAACCTTTCTGGGATCCCTGCTGTTGTCCATGGATGGGGAGAGGAGAACGAGGAGGACAACATTATCCTGGATGATGAGCAGGAGCCAGGCCACCACACCGCTTCCAGTTTAGTGCAATTGGGTCATTTATGCTCCAGTGTTTTGACAGGGACCTCCGTATAAAAAGCATAAAGGTCAAGGACCAGTGCTGGGTGGCAATGTACTTAGACCCCCGGTACAAACACAAAATGGTGGAAATTTTACCACCATCACAGAGGGCTGTCAGAATGGAGCACTTACAGGCCTTGCTTCAAGAAATGCTGCATTCTGCTTTTGCATGTGCTGGCAGAAGAGGAATTCCCACCCCCAGAGAAAGAGTTGCGGGTACCAATCCAACAGCGCCTGAAAGAAGAGGGCAGTTTGAAGATGTGTTGGTGACTTCTGATATGAGGTCATTCTTTCAGCCGACCCATCGACAGGTCTTATCCGGATCCAGCATCAGGGAACTCCTAGACCGACAGGTGTCCGACTACATCGGGTTAACAGCCAATGTAGATGCTCTGAGAAGTGATGAACCCCTGGACTACTGGGTGGGCAGGCTTGACCTCTGGCCAGAGCTTGCCCAATATGCAATGGAACTGTTGGCTTGCCCCTTGTCCAGTGTCCTGTCCGAAAGGACGTTCAGCGCACCCGCCTAGCTCACGACAGTGTTGACTACCTCACATTTATAAAAATGAATGAGGCATGGATCTCGGAGGAATTCAACACATGCGACCAGTAGACCATGTATATGCATAACTCTATAAACAATTTATTTAATTGAGCACACAGACCTTTTTTCTACCTTTTGGCTCACTTCCTTGTACAAAAAGAGCACACCGTACTATATGCCTGTACCCTCCTGTTTGAAGAGGTTGAGCAGTGTCATATTTTTGGGTCCCGCAGCGAGTTGCTTGTATCAGTGCTCTCTATCTCGGTGCTGGTGTGGTGTCAGTGCTCTCTATCTCAGTGCTGGTGTCAGTGCTCTCTATCTCGGTGCTGGTGTCAGTGCTCTCTATCATGGTGCTGGTGTCAGTGCTCTATATCTCAGTGCTGGTGTCAGTGCTCTGTATCATGGTGCTGGTGTCAGTGGTCAGTCTCTATCACGGTGCTGGTTTCAGACAGTGAGGGAGATAGCAGTGGAGAAGCCAATCAGCAGGCAGTGCCAGCACTATGGCTGAGGATCAGCACTGGACTGGCACCTCCAGACCACCGCAGTGGAGCCCTGCATAGGTGGGGGTAAGGGCCGGGCAGAGGGAGGGGTCAGGGGCTCAAGCACAGGTTGGCACACTGGGACACTGGCACAGGACTGCGCTGCCCTGACTGTGGCACTGATCATCTACTGCACCCCCTTCATAACCTGCCCTGACCTTGCCTCTCCTCCATGGCCTTCATGCGCTCCTGAATTGTCAAAATTTCACAGATAAAAAAAGAATGCTTGTCGTTGTCGATCCCAGATTCACTTAATACTTTTGTTATGTCAGTGCCCATGTTGTGGGACTATGTGTGCACAGCTAGTAAATATTTTGTGGCTGAAAATATGACCTGGAGGTTTTTAAGGTTCGCCTGCCATTAAAGTCAATGGGGTCCGCCACGAACCTCAAGGTTCGCAAACTTTTGACCGCGTTCGTGGTTCGCATACGCAAAACGTCCCGTCGGAAGTTCGTCCATCACTACTAAGGAATTTAATTATTCTAAAGGTAAATAGACTGATTAATTTGCAAGGGAAGTTGACCTTGGTAAGAAAATTTCCCCAGAGCGTAGAGAATGACATAAAGCACTGCTGACTTCCATCATCTAACCTTGTGCAAACAAAATTGCTTAATTTATGTTACTAATAGTTTGCTTGTAATGAATAGGTATTCTCTGCAAAATGATATTTCACCGCATTCGCTAAGTTCTGTGGAAAATTCCCTTGCAAAGTGAACAGCTAATTTACATTTAGTCATATCCTCCAGGGTTCCAAGATTTAGGCAACTGAGTTGCCACTCAGAAAGATGGAAAACTCAAAAACACGGAGAATTAAAACGAATTTGAACTAAGGATAATGTTTGATGTTAGTCCTTTATTTGAGTTCTGATTTAAAGATTGTAAGAATAGAGATATAGGAGTTACACTGGTAGATTTGTTGTTAAAGGTACTATCAGCTTAACTTCCCTGGCGGTATCCCCGAGCGTGACTCGGGTTTGTTTTTTTCTTGTAGAATCAGTAATCCCGAGTCACGCTCGGGGTAACATTGCAGAGTGGCCAGCGGAGATCTTACCTTCTCCTGGCGCTCCAGCGATGTTCTCTGTTGTCCTCCCCTGTGATCACCGACGCGATCGCCGGCGAGATCACGTCATCCTGACTTCCTGGTTCCGTTCCCTGCGAGCAGCAGCGGCGCACGGGAGTGGAACTGGGCGGGAATTTCAAAAAGTGAAACACAATCACAAACACATAAATAGAGGTGATACACTGTAATCTGGGGAGATTTGTCGTCTGACACTGACACGGATCTGACAAGTGACAGCGGTGATGATACTGCACCTGACCTCAGAGATGTGCGCAATTGGTGCCCTATCGACTGCGATACAGACCAGGTAGCGCCGCCAAGATTCCCCTTTACTGGATCACCTGGGATGAAGGTAGATGTCGAACATGACAACCCTCTGGCATACCTGCAATTATTCCTCACTGAGGATGTAATTGAAAAAATTGTCACAGAGACAAATCGCTACCAAGTACAGCAATCCGCTACGCTGCATGCCAGGTTTTCCCGAAACAGAAAGTGGGAACCAGTGACCAAAGAGGACATCTGGCAGTTCCTGGGACTCATTCTTCAGGGGGTGGTGGGGAAACCGCTCCAGAAATGGTACTGGACCACCAATAAATTACTGGCCACTCCGTTTTTTGGCGCCGTGATGTCCGTTTTTCCCTCATCATGAAATATTTCCACTTCACAAACAATGAAGAGTTTGATGAGGCCACGCATCCTACACCCAAACTAAAAAAAATCTGGGAGGTATGGCAAATTATCGTGACCAATTTCCAGCAGACCTACGTGCCAAAAAGGGACGTCTGCTTGGATGAAAGCTTGATGGCCTACAAGGGACACCTGAGCTGGATACAATTTATTGCATCCAAAAGAGCGAGGTTTGGCATAAAATCCTACATGCTCTGTGAGTCATCCACCGGGTACATATGGAATTTGGTCATTTACACCGGTAAAGGCACGAAGTTCAACCCCAGGTACAGCGGCTATGGGATGGCCACATCATCAGTCCTCCCACTGCTGGAGCCATTGCTGAACCAGGAATATTGTGTGACCATGGACAACTTCTATACGTCTCCGGAACTTTTTGAGGTTTTGCTACAAAACAAGACCGATGCATATGGTACTGTTAGGCCTAATCGACGTGGCATGCCATCTCTGTTCTCCAGGAAAAAGCTAAAAACCGGAGAAATGGTTGCCTGGCAGAAGGGTAAGATGATGGCAATGCGATGGCGAGACAAGAAGACTGTGTGTCTCATGAGTAGGGATGAGCCGAACACCCCCCCGGTTCAGTTCGCACCAGAACTTTCGAACGGACCCCATTTTCGTTACGAACGTTAGAACCCCATTGAAGTCTATGGGATTCGAACGTTCGAAATGGAAAGTGCTAATTTTAACGGCTAATATGCAAGATACTGTCCTAAAAAGGGTTTAGAGACCTGGCTCCTGCCCCAGGGGACATGGGTCAATGCAAAAAAAAGTTTTAAAAACGGCCGTTTTTGCGGGAGCACTGATTTTAATGACGATTAAAGTGAAAAAAAAAAGTGAAATATTCCTTTAAATATGGTGCCTGTGGGGTGTCTGTAGTATGCCTGTGAAGTGCCACGTGTTTCCCGTGTTTAGAACAGTCCCTGCACAAAATGACATTTAACGGAAATAACACCATTTAAAACTGCTTGCGGTTTTAATGTTATATCTGGTTCCTGCAATATGGTTGAAAATCATTCAGAAAAATGGCATGGGTAGCCCTCCCTGCCCATTACCAGCCTATTTGGGTCTTGTACGCATATTAAGGGGAACCCTGTACCCATATTAAAAAAAGGAAATGCGTGTGGCCCCCAGGCCCTATATACTCAGAACAGCAGTATACAGGCGGTGCAAACAAGACAGGGACTGTGTAGGTTTGTTGTGTTAAGTTGAATCTGTTTGTAATTTTCAACTGGTACATTTTTAAAGTGTAGCTCCAGTCAAAAAAACTATTTTTAAGCTTTTTGGAAAACATAGGGAAGGGTTATCACCCCTGTATAATTTGTTTTGTCGTACATCTTTTTTCATCTCACTTGCTGTTGTCTCCTTCCGTTTGCAAGTAGGAGGTGTTTGTAAGTTGGATGTTTGAAAGTAGGGGCCTGCCCTATATGCTCTGCAGAAATGGCGGAACAAGGTGTTGGTTTTGCCACAACATTGTAAGCCCTCAAAGTGACTCTTGGTGGGCGCTGGAGCGCCCTGCTGTGAACGATTATATCAAGAATTGTAATTACATGCCATTGTTGAACAGTGGTAGAAAAATTGACCTTTGGTGGTTGTGGTGCTGGTGCCACAACACTATAAGTCCTCACCGTTACTCTGGGTGTGCACAGGAAGGGGCCCTCCTGTGAAATATTATATCAAGAATTGTAATTACATGTCCCTGTTAAACAGGGGCAGTAAAATTTGGCCTTAGGCACTGCTGCTGGTGCCACCACACTGCAACCTCTTCCATATACTCTAGTTTTTTTGCTGGAACTAGCCCTGCTGCAAAGCATTGCATCAAAAATTGTACTTAAACGCCCCTGTTAAACAGGGGCAGAAAAATTGGGCCTTAGGCACTGGTGCTGGTGCCACCACACTGCAACCTCTCCCATATACTCTAGTTTTATTGCAGGAATTAGCCCTGCTGCAAAGCATTGCATCAAAAATTGTACTTAAAAGCCCCTGTTAAACAGGGGCAGAAAAATTGGGCCTTAGGCACTGGTGCTGGTCCCACCACACTGCAACCTCTCCCATATACTCTAGTTTTATTGCAGGAATTAGCCCTGCTGCAAAGCATTGCATCAAAAATTGTAATTAAACGCCCCTGTTAAACAGGGGCAGAAAAATTGGGCCTTAGGCACTGGTGCTGGTGCCACCACACTGCAACCTCTGCCATATACTCTAGTTTTATTGCAGGAATTAGCCCTGCTGCAAAGCATTGCATCAAAAATTGTAATTAAACGCCCCTGTTAAACAGGGGCAGAAAAATTGGGCTGCTGGCATCACCCAGAACCAAAAATGTTCTTCCAACATATCAGCGGAGGAGGAAGAGGATAGACAATCAACATAACAGGACAGTCACTCAGCATCCGCATAGGCAGTCTTGAAGGGATGTGGTATTTCAAAAAAAATTATTCGGTTACATCAGCTTCAGGTGCTTGGTAGCTGTGGGTGATCCAAGACTGATTCATCTTGATGAAGGTCAGTCGATCAACTGATTCGGTGGACAGGCGCACCCTGTGATCGGTAACAAAGCCACCAGCAGCACTGAAGGTGCGTTCCGAAAGAACGCTGGATGCAGGACAGGCCAGTAGCTCAATTGCATACTGTGCAAGCTCTGGCCAGTGATCCATCCTCAAGACCCAGTAAGCCAGAGGATTTTCGGTGGGAAAGGTGTCCAAGTCTGACCTTGCCCCTAGGTATTCCTGCACCATGTAAATCAGACGCTGGCGATGGGTGCTGGAACCAATCATACCTTGGGGCTGCGGACTAAAAAATTGTCTGAAAGCATCAGTCAGACGGCCATCTTCTCCACCGCTCCTTCTGACCGATGCCTCAGCAACACGTTGTCCAGGACCAGGAGTTTGTAACCTCCCAGTCTCTGGGAACGCGTTGCACAGAGCTTTCTGCAAGGCCTCCCGGAGATGTCTCCTCCTCTGCTCCCTCTGCGATGGCAAGATAAGGTCGGCAACCTTACCCTTGTACCGTGGATCAAGGAGAGTGGCCAGCCAGTAATGGTCCCTCTCCTTGATCCGAAGAATACGAGGATCCTTCCGCAGGCTTTGCAGGATCAGGGAGGCCATGCAGCGTAGGTTAGCTGAGGCATTCGGTCCGGAGTCCTCTGGGTCACTAAGGACAACATGATCCGCAGCTACCTCCTCCCAGCCACGTACAAGTCCACGTGTTTCTTGGGACTGTAAATCATCCCTATAAGACTGCTGCTGCTGATGCTGAGTGCCAGCCTCCACCTCCATGCTGACACAATCATCCTCCTCCTCCTCTTCCTCCTCCTCATCCTCTTCCTGTGTGATGGGTGGCACAGCAGGAACACTGTCTGGATAAAGGGGGCCTTGAGAGGCAAGGAAGTCCTCCTCTTCCTGCCTCTGTTCTGCCTCAAGTGCCCTGTCCATTATTCCACGCAGCGTATGCTCCAAGAGGTGGACAAGAGGTACAGTGTCACTGATGCATGCACTGTCACTGCTCACCATCCTTGTGGCCTCCTCAAACGGTGACAGGACAGTGCATGCATCCCTGATCATGCCCCACTGGCGTGGTGAGAAAAAACCAAGCTCCCCTGACCCTGTCCTGGTGCCGTAGTCGCACAGGTACTCATTGATGGCCCTCTGCTGCGTGTGCAGCCGCTGCAGCATGGCCAATGTTGAGTTCCATCTGGTGGGCATGTCACATATAAGGCGGTTCTTGGGCAGGTTCAACTCCTTTTGGAGCTCAGCCAGCCGAGCACAGGCATTAAATGATCGGCGGAAATGCACACAGACTTTCCTGGCCTGCTTCAGGACATCCTGTAAGCCGGGGTACCTGCCCAAGAACCGCTGCACCACCAGGTTAAGGACGTGAGCTACACAGGGCACATGGGTCAGTTGTCCCTGTCGGAGGGCGGAGAGGAGGTTGATGCCATTGTCGCAACCACCATTCCTGGCTTAAGCTGGCATGGCGTCAACCACCTCTCGGCCTGCCCCTGCAGAGCTGACAAAACATCCGCCCCAGTGTGGCTCCTGTCCCCCAAACAAACCAGCGCAAGCACGGCATGGCATAGTTTTGCCTGCGTACTTGCGTAGCCCCTGCAACGCCTACGGAGCACCGCTGGTTCTGAGGACAGAGCACTGGAAGAGGCCATGGAGGAAGAAGAAGAGGAGGGGGTGGAGGAGAGAGGTGTGTCACAACCAATAGTAGCATTTTGGAGGCGTGGTGGCGGAACAACCTCCAACACTACTGCACCTTGTCCTGCATCCTTCCCAGCAGCCAGAAGAGTGACCCAATGGGCCGTGAAAGACAGGTAACGTCCCTGTCCATGCCTGCTGGACCATGAGTCAGCGGTAATATGCACCTTACCGCTGACCGCCCTGTCCAGCGAGGCAAGGACATTGCCTTCCACATGCCGGTAGAGAGCCGGAATCGCCTTCCGTGAGAAAAAGTGGCGTTTGGGGACCTGCCACTGAGGAACCGCACATTGTACAAACTCACGGAAGGGGGCCGAGTCTACCAACTGAAAAGGCAGCAGTTGAAGTGCTAGCAATTTAGCCAAGCTAGCATTCAACCGCTGGGCATGTGGATGGCTGGGAGTAAACTTCTTCCGCCGGTCCAGCAGCTGGGGCAGGGACATTTGCCTGCTATAATCGGACGTGGGTGTACCGCTAGCAGAGTTCCCGGAAGCACTTGGCTGTGACACACCTAATTCTACACCTTCATTCCTCTCAGAGCAGGTTTCAGAGAGGACTGAAGGTCTAGTGGGGTTGGAGATGCTGAGTGTCATCATCAGAGCCCACCAAACACTGGGCATCCTCCTGGAGCATGTACCCAACACTGTGCTCAAAGAGTTCAGGAGACTCCTCAGGAGGACGTGGTGGGTCTAGGGAAGGAGTCACTGATGATGACATTGAGAGGAGGGAAGACGATGCGTTGGCAGCTGCTTTGCGACTACCCTGAGACTGGGTGAGAGAGGATGAGGAGGATGAAGAGGGCTTGGTCATCCACTCTACCAAGTCGTTGGCATGTTGCGGTTCAACATGTCCAGCTGCCGAAAAGAAGGACAAGCATGTCCCATGGCCACGTGCTGATGACAATGCACCGTGTCCACGACCAGCACTGTTGTCTCTAGACACAGAGCCTGCTTGCCCTCTTTTATCGGCTCGCGCCTGTCTGCCTCTCCTTGCTGGCCTTCCAGACATGGTAATGGCCTGAAGGGAGTTGGGTAAAACAGCAGTTGGGTAGTTTATATTGTGCTGGAGGCACACACAACTTCCAATAACTCCTGCAGATGGCAATTGGGCTCAAATAGAGAACAGCTATGTAGGTGGATTATAGCGGTATGTACTGGGTACAGAGCACGCAGACAGCACGCACTATCTCCTAACACTACTGACTGCAAGCTCTATTATTAACGATAGATCACTAGCTATATAGGTTAGGTGAATATCGCGGTGTATACTGCGGTCAGGGCACGCAGACAATAACCAGAAAACAGCAGAGATAAAGGGGTATATACAGATGTATACTGTGCTGTGCTGGAGGCACACACAACTTCCAATAACTCCTGCAGATGGCAATTGGGCTCAAATAGAGAACAGCTATGTAGGTGGATTATAGCGGTATGTACTGGGTACAGAGCACGCAGACAGCACGCACTATCTCCTAACACTACTGACTGCAAGCTCTATTATTAAAGATATATAAATATAGTGAAGTGAATAGTGAATATAGTGGTGTATACTGCGGTCAGGGCACAGACAATAACCACTACACAACAGCAAGATAGGAAATCAGCCAAAAACGATCGGTGTGTACTGTGTTGAAGGTACACAGAACACCCACTGCTTCAGATGCTAACACACTACACGAGGCCGCCTCAATGGCGGCCTTATATAGTGTGGGGCGTGCACTACACAGCCTCAGCTATGATTGGCCACAGGCATCCTGCCTGTGGCCAATCATGGCTCTCCTCACTGCTGGCGCTGCGATTGGCCAAGCATGCGGGGTCACAGTGCATGCTTGGCCAATCATGAGCCAGCAATGCACTGCGCCATCGCAGTGCATTGTGGGCCGTGAGCGCCATGCGAATTTTGACGCGAACGGGCCAAGTGTTCGGATTTCGCCGAACGGACGAACAGCCAATGTTCGAGTCGAACGTACGTTCGACTCGAACACGAAGCTCATCCCTACTCATGAGCACGGTGCACAATACCTCCACTGCCATTGTCCACACCAAAAGTGGGAAAGATGTGCTGAAGCTGCAAGTCGTGATAGACTATAATTGCACTATGGGAGGTGTCGACAGAGCCGATCAGGCAATGACATTTTATCCGGCTATGCGCAAACAGCAAAAAAAAAATATTATAAAAAGATTTTCCGGCATCTTCTGGAACAATGCCTTTGGATTGCATATGTTCTATACAGAGCACAGAGTCGCAAGCCTCTTATTCATGCTGATTTTACCTGGAAGGTGGCTAAGCAGATTTTCATCAAACACCAGACACCATCAGGAGCTGCGATCAGAGCTGGACGACATGCTGTTGATGTTGTCAACCCAGAACGCCTAACAGGTCGTCACTTTGTGGACTACATACCACCAACCGCAAAAAAAGGCAGCACCTACCAGAATGTGTGTGGTTTGCTGCTCAAAGAGAGATAGCAGTGTAAAAAAAGTCTGAAAAGAAAGCTGGTTCTATTGTCTGGATTGTGATGTTGGACTGTGTGCTGTACCTTGTTTCAAAATTTATCACACTCAGGATGTTTATTGAATTTTCTTTGTTTGACAAATTTCATTATTTTGCATTACATTATTGAATAAAATTATATTATTTATTAGATTATAATTCATGATTTTGTGTTTCAAACTTTATCACATCTGGGATGTCTACTAGAGTCTTGTTTGGTCAGGTTTTAGTAAGTAATTACTAAGAATTGCAGGCCTATAATACATAACACCAAATTTCCATGCAAAAGAATTGTACCGCTTTTGGTATAAAATTCCTGACAGAATCATACCGCCAGGGAGGTTAATACTGGATTCACTAAACTGGCTCCACTGGCTTGTAACAAGCATTTAGCCAACGAGGTCTGAAAAGCCTGCATACCTCTTCCAGGTCAGTGACTCACTAGAGAGTGCAGCCAGAATAAGGATAACAGCCATGGAATTTGAACCTTTAAAAACAAGTTCACATTTTTCTGTCTTCCCAGATTCACTGCAAGGTTTAAATACTAATTAATTATAGCATCAGCGCTGCCTCCTCTATGAATAATAGATGGCTTCATGCATTGCATGAATCTATCCATGGCCATCGCTGCCGCCCCCCTAATCAGGTGTCCGTCCGCTTTTCGGGCAATGGGCACCTGAATTACAGCAGCAGGGGTGTATTTTTGAAGCACATGATAAGAGCCATAGGCTCTAATAGGCTTCAAAATAGGGTGGACTTGGAGTCTACCCAGATGTGTTAGGAAATCATATTAATATTTGCTTTTCTAGCACTAAATCGCCTCTTCGCCAATCATGAAGCACGGGTCTGTTACCCTATTCCCAAGTGGCTGAAAAGTTAGGCTATCCTATTGGATGCCTAGGAGGAGGGGAGGAAACACACAGCAGAAGCTACCATGATCTCAGAAAGGAAGAGGACATTGAAAATGCAGTAAGATGTCTGTCACAGCCTGTCCGGTAAATGCTGGTGTAAGTGCAAACAGTTGGGCGAGGGGGTTGAGGCACCCTCCCCAGACAAAAAAAAACAGCAGCCACTGTCTAAAGGATTGCAGAACAAGCTTTATTACTTACCTAACTATCCACTCCAGCAGACTCAAGCATTGTTATTCTCTCCCTCACGCTCTGGTTTGTTGCAGGACCCCCAGCATCATCATGTACAGTGCAGGGCTATTAATCCTGTATTGCATATAGTGGTGGTAAGAGTGTGACCGAGACCATCTCACAGAGGAGACTGCAGAGTTGGATAGATCAAACCTGCAGAAGTGAGGAAAATGGTAAGTAATAGTGTCCCCATAGTCTTAACAGGCATTTAACCCTTGCTGTGTGAGGGGGCACTGCAGTGGTTAATTTTTTGTTGTGCCCAGAACTGAGTTTTAACCTTGCTGATTTCTGTAATTGGTATAACCCATAAAACAGTGACTTTTAAATATTAGCATACATTTAGCATATTTTTTTCTGAAGGTCTATTACTTTTTCAAAAAGCACACAAAATGTGACACTTCTATCATGCAGAAAGTACAGCCTAGATTCTAATCTAAACTTCAATAACCAACTTCCTGAATAGATTTGCATTGTTGTAATCACAAGGTTTAGGCAGTATTTTCCCTGCTTATCCTTAACTTCCCTGTATATGAATTCTATTCTATGACTAGCAGAAGCTAGAGGTGATTGCAGTGACATGTTATTGACAAGGGAACACTTTATGTTAGCTGTGGATTCATAAAGTTTATTCTTACAAGAATTGGTTTCTATACATGTTCATCCATCTTTCACTAATCTATCTCTACAGTAGAACAGTTGTCCTCAGAGTATTCCAGGATAATGAATTCTTCCTGTGACCCACAGAACCTGACTTGTTTTATTCTAATGCGCTCTAGCGTGCTTAGATCCTGCTCACTCCAAAAATAAGTATATAGGTACATTTCTCTGCACAAATAAATGTAACTCTATTACATAGTTTTTGCCTTGGTTTATCCTCTAGCAAAATTGCACGTAGCACTATCTTTTCATATGCCTGTGACATATGTGTGACATTTGAGACAGTTAAATACATCACCCCATGCATTAAACTTTACGAAAATGTCTATTCTTTGTGTTTTATCGTCACTTATCACTGTCATTATACTTCCATTTTGCTTACACTTGCATTGCACTACCTGATTGCTTTAAGTAATGTCGGAATACAATTACAGCAGACAGATCAAACTTACCGTATACATCTGTTAAGAGAACAGAACAGCAATAGGCCTGCACATTCTATTACCACTAATCTTTATGAGTCACTTTGAACAAATAAAACAGAAATGTACAGAACACCATCTTGTTCAGATTATACTTTAGTTTTTAAAGAAAAAAAAAGAAAAACTCATAGCTTAGAGCAGACAACACAAGATACATGTGTCTGGTCAGCTGAGGCTAGGTGACGGATGCACACCGTTGGGGTCAGCGGTGCACCGCTAAGGTAGTGGACCCTATGGCTGACTGCTGTAGATGGAACTCCGGGTGGTTCAGAAAAGCAGGTCCACTGGAGCACCAACACGGATCCCACTAAGAGCTAGAGCATAAGAATCCCCAGGGCGCTGAGTCTAAGAGCCAGCAGATGTTCACCAGAGCCTCTAGTGGTGAGGATGGACTGCGCTGCCATTGGCTCCAGGCCACAGCCCCCAGGGTCTCCCAGCTCACACTCACGGTAGGCTACAGGAGGATACAGAGGAAGCAGCAGCCCAGGACAACAAGGAATAGTCAAGAGATAAGCCAAAGGTTGGGGAAAATAGCAGACAAGGATAAACAGAGAACACGCCAAAGGTCAGGGTAACAAGCAGGCAGGGATAGTCAAAGAACAAGCCAAGATAGGTAACAGAAACAGACGTAGAGCAAACGGCAAGCAGGAGACAGGAAACTAAACACACAATATTGCTCGGGCAAGGCAGGCTTGGACAGTACAGTATTAAATAGTGTATCCTGTAGAGCAGTGGTTGTCAACCCCTGGGCCGCTGCCCACTACCAGCCCGTGGCCTTTCTGCAGCCAGGTCGCAGATGCAGGTGGCCGGCATGAGACACTTGGGCGGGCAGGCAGATGGCAAAAAAGAGCGATGGATGGGTGGATGAAAGAAGCGAGTGGGTAAGCAGAGATGACATCATCTCTCTCCGCCCCCCAGCATCACCGCTCTTCCGCCTTCACAGCCAGTGTCCTGTCAGCCTCAGTGTCGGAGGTGAAGCAAGGAGCAGAGAGATGACATCATCTCTTACTGTCTGCCCCACATCACCACTCTCCTGCCTTCATTCTGAACCCACAACGCACAGAGGCCTGCCTCTGTGCTAAATTGACCAGTGCTGCCACCAGTGCAGTGGTGACAGAGGCAGTGTGGCAAGTGACATTCTGCATCTGATGACAGGCAACATGGCAGGTGGTGTGGCAAGTGACAATCCACATCTTGTGGCAGGTGGCATGGCAAGTGACAATCCACATCTGGTGGCAGGCAGCATGGCAAGTGACAATCCACATCTTGTGACAGGCGGCGTGGCAAGTGACATTCCGCAACTTGTGGCAGGCAGTGTGGCAGGTGACATGGAAAGTGCCATTCTGCATCTGGTGACAGGCAACGTAGCATGTGGCCGACATGAGACACCTGGGTGGGCGGCATAAGAGAGTGATGGATGGGTGGATGGAAGAAGCGAGGGGGCAAGCAGAGATGACATCATCTCTCTCCTCCCCCGCATTGCTAATCTTCCGCTCTCAAAGCCCTGGTCTACCTAACCACCACCAGTCTGCCTGCTGCACATCCACCCATGGACAACCAGTCTGCCTGCTGCATATCCATCCCCGGACAACCAGCCATACAGACTACAGGACTGATCTCAAGCACTCCTAAGCCACCATGCTTCTGTGGCTGCTGTCTCACCTTCAGTGACCCACAAGCCAGTGCGGTACAAGAGGCCTTTCCCTACATGTCAGGCTTACAAACCAGGTACGTGACAGAAGGGATACATTAAAGAAATTTGAGATGCTGAGGCTTTTAAAACAAAATTTGGAATTTAAAACAAACAGGATTCAGCTTTGAAACTATATTGTAAGGACCAATGAATCTCGGGGCAAATTTCAGAGAAGGAAGCCGGAGTCTGATGTTTCTGGGGGAAAGCCAAACTTTGTCTCCCGGCTGTAGAGGAGGCAGCTTACACCTGCGAGGGTCAGCAAAACCCTTGAATTTGTTGGCAGCTGTCTTGAGGGAATCATGAACGTTAACCCACATGGAATTGAATGATTCCTGAATGGTAGCCAAAGCTGGGATGTCGAAAGAACAGGTCAAAGGAAGAGGGGGCTGAGGATGTCTTCCATAAACAGTGACAAAAGGTGTCTTCTGAGAACTGACATTGACATGATTATTGTGAGAGAACTTTACCCGCAGGAGTAGTGATGAGCCGAGACCAAGGTACAGAGAAAGACCTCTAACTCCTGATTAACTCTCTCAGTCTCACTATTAGATTCAGGATGGAAAGAAGAGATAAAATCCAAGGTAATATTGAGGGATTTGAAAAAGGCTATCCAAAAGCGAGAAGTAAACTGAACAACCCTGTCCGAAACAACATGGGAAGGGACTCCATGAAGGCGGAAAATCTCTTGAACAAAAATGGGAACCAAGGCAGGAGCAGAAGGGAGACCAGGAAGAGGAAGAAAATGGGCCATCTTGGACAATCGATCAATTGCCAATCAAATGACCATATTCTTCTCAGAAGGTAGAAGATCGGTGATGAAGTCCATGACAATGTGAGACCAAGGCACCTTAGGAATGGGTAAGGGCATGAGAAGACCAGCAGGAGCTTGTGTGGAGGACTTAGACTGGGCACAGACATGACAAGCCTTACGTAGTCTTTAACATCAGAAGAGTAAGCCACCAGTAGTGGCAGCTGATGAGGAAGAAAGGTCAGAGGGCCCTGCCACATTGAAATCATGAGCCCAATGAAGGATCTTAGTTCTTAACTTGGTTGGAAGGAAGGTCTTGCCTGGAGGAATTTTTGAGTCCAGGGTAGAACGAACACATGAGGTAGGAATGATGGACTCAGGTTTGGAGGTGGGCTCCTCATCCTGAATGTCAAAAGACCTAGAGAGTGCATTAGCCCGACTTTTGCAGGAACCAGGTTTGTACGTAATAGAAAAATTGAAACGGGAAAAGAAATAACTCCACCTGGCCTGTCTGGGATTCAGTCGTTTAGCTTTCTTTAAGTACGGCAGATTTTTATGGTCAGTGAAAACTGTTATGGAGTGCGGGGAACCCTCCAAGAGATGATGCCACTCCTCCAATGCCAATTTAATCGCAAGAAGTTCCCGATTACCAATAGCACAATTTTTCTCTACCTGAGAAAATTTTTGGGAGAAAAAAGCACATCATTGACGTTTGCGCTCAAAGGATTGAAGAAGCACAGCTCCCACCCCATTCAAGGAAGCATCCACTTCAATAAGGGTTAGGTCGTCTCAAAAAAGTCCAGAAACAATGACCTGTCAAAGTCATGAAATGCAGAGACAGCTTCAGGGGGCTACTCCTTTGCATTTGTACCGTTCTTGGTCAAGGTGATAATAGGCGCAGCAACGGAAGAGTAATTTCTAATGAACTGGCTGTAATAATTAGTGAACCCAAGAAAGCGCTGTGTGGCCCTGAGGCTTGTGTGAAGAGGCCATTTGGTAATGGGTGCGACCTTTCCAGGATCCATACGAAGACCCCAGCTACAGACAAAGCACCCCAAAAACAGAACCTCTCAAAATTTGAAAGAGCATTTGTCCAGTTTGACATACAGATTGTTCTCTGAAGTACAATCCAGGCATGATTTCTGTGAACAACCAGATTTTCCGAAAAGATGAGAATGTCATCCAGACCAGATAGATAACAACAAACTGATAAAGCAGGTCCTTGAAGATCTTGTTGACAACGTTTTTGAACACAGCTGGGGCATTACACAGACTAAGGGGCATAACCAAGTATTCATAATGCCCATCTCTAGTGTTAAATAGACATGTGCACACTGAAATATTTTGTTTCCAAATTTTGTTTTCATCTGAAAAATACATTTATTTAGTTACTCCCAAAATTTGTTTTTATTTATTTTGTTTAATTAAAAAATGCATTCGTCCGAAAATCCGAAATAATAAAGGTCGAATCTGTCATTGCAGGCTTATGGTGTCTGTCGAATGTTCTAAGAAGATTTGACGGAGCAGCTAAACTGTACAATGCTGCAATCGTACATTTCCGGTCAAATGTTCCGCCTACAAGCTATAGTAGAATTCTAATGTTGTATGACACTAATAATAATTATATTTATTAATTATTATTACTAATCAACCAACATTAGAATTATTGTATAGACTTTGGGCATAGCATTTGACCATAAATGTCCGCTCGCGGTGACTGCTTCGTCGAATCTTCATGTTGAATCTTTTCTCTCTATGTCGAATAATCTTGGACTAATAGAGTTAGGTTAGGCACATTCGACCTTTTTGCTATTGTCTCTATAATGTCAAATCTTTTCTCTCTATGTAGAATAATCTTGGACTAATAGAGCTAAGGTTAGGCACATTCGACCACAGGTTCGATGGACACAGATCGCTATTGTCAGTGCCATGTCGAATCTCCTATCTATATCAGACTGTTGTCGCAACGAAAACATAAATAAAGCATTTGTTTATGTCTGATCTTTCGGTTTTCGGATTCTGCACGTTTGTTTAACAAACGATAACAAAAATACCCAAAATTCGGATGAAAATGAATGCCTAGTGTTAAATGCAGTTTCCGTTCGTCACCCCCCCCCCCTTTCCAGATCAGATTGTATGCACCCCTGAGATCCAACTTAGTGAAAATGGAGGAGCCTTTCAATCTGTTGAACAGTTCCGGTATTAAGGGTAAGGGGTATCGGTTTTTGACTGTCAGAGCATTTAAGCCTCTGTAGTCAATGCAAGGTCATAAGGTCCCATCCTTCTTGGCTTCAAAAAAGAACCCTGCTCCCGCAGGGCATGAGGATTTCCGAATGAACCCTTTCTTTAGATTCTCCGCAACATACTCAGACATGGCCTGGGTCTCCGGAATGGAAAAGAGATAAGTCTGGCCCCTGGGCAGGGTTGCGCTGGGAACAAGGTCAATGGCACAGTCAAAAGGCCTGTGAGAAGGAAGTACCTCAGCCGTTTTTTTGCAGAATGTGTCCCAGAACTCACTGTATGCAGCAGGAAGAGCAGAAGATACTGAAGTGGTGGCCATAGGAATTCTCTCTCTTGGGGTAACCTTGAGTAGGGAGGACGAGAAACAAGAGAAACCCCAAGCCAGGATCTGCCCAATAGTCCAATCAATGTGTGGAGAATGGAGCTGTAACCAAGGAAGGCCCAATACAATGGGGGTTGAGGATTTAGATAGCACGAGAAAGGATATCCACTCCTTGTGGAGTACCCCTATAGAAATCTTGACAGGGAGGGTCTGGAAGCGGATGGGCTCCCAGGAAGAACAGTACCATCAATCACCGAGACCTCCAGCGGAATGGTGAGAGGTGAAAGAGGAATTTTCATGGAAGGCGCAGTTCCCCAGTCCATGAAATTTCCAGAGGGATACAGGTAGGCTGCTACTGCATGAGGGGAAATGTCGACATGGAGGAGCACAGAAGGTAGATGGGACGATGAAGGTAATTTTCTTGGGTCCAATATGCCACCTTCCAGATGTATTAGACCCGTGTTTCTCAGAAAGAGAGAGCAGGTGTGTCACAAAATGACCTTTGCCCCCACAGTAGAAACACAAGCCCAGAGTTCTGCACCTAACACGCTCTTCAGGAGGTAACCTAGTCCAGTCCTGCTGCATAAGTTCCACAGCTGGCAAGGGACGCCCCACGCATCGAGGAGCTCAGGCTGGCTATCAACCATGGGGTACTGACTCCTTTTCTCTAGGGTCCTCTCCTGGAAGTGAATATAGATCTGATTGCAGAGGGAGATGACATCATCAAGACCTGAGGGAATGGTTCTTCTTGCCAACTCACCCTTCACTCTGTCAGAGAGGCCTTGTAAAAAGGTTAAAAAAGAAGAAGAAGCCGCTCTAGTAAAGTCCAATTAACAAATAATTGATTGTAGAAAAGGAGGACATATCTCATATGGCAAAAACTTGGGATTATATACCTCAATTATTCAATTACCACCACAGTGAGTATAATTCAATAAGTGTGCCACCACCTGAAGAAAAACTCACTTACCAGATGGCAAGCAAAACCAGCATATGGCTATTGCCCAGCCAAGGCCTTTGCTTGCACCGAAAATTGTGGAAATAGGTTATGGATGGATAATCTCACAGGTATAGTCAAACACTGGTGACACTGCTCAATCCAGGACCACTAAATCAGCAACTCACTCAGCTCTCCATGTATTCATCGTTAGAGTCTCAACAAATTTTTAGTAATGACCGTAAGCAGAGTAGGTACAACCGCCGGCGGCAATTGAGGTTGTTGAACCTAGGATCCAAAGGAGGCCTGAAGCTGTTCAAAGCGGGAGGCCAAACCTTGCAGGAATTGCATCACTTGAGTCTGATTAGACTCCTATGCTTGAGTCTGTGGACTATGCACTGCAGCTGGTCAGCAACAGGTAGTAGCACATCGGCCAGGTCCATGGCCCAAGCAAACTGTCAGGTCACCTGAGGCCAGGTGACAGATCCACAACGTTGGGGTCAGAAGTGCACCGCTAAGGTAGTGGACCCTATTGTTGACTGCTGCGGATGGAACTCTGAGAGGCTCAGAAAAGCAGGTCCACTGGAGCAGGAAGGAGAATAATTGTGTTAATTACAGTCCATATGTCCAATTGCAGGGAATAACAGTACCAATATTTGTATGTGGTTGAAAAACTTCAAAAGGAGAAAGAAGAAAAAAGAAATAACACAGACCATAGCGTGACACTGTATTGCACACAGAACACCCCAGTGATGATAATGCAGACAAAAGAACCGCCACCACACAGAGAAAAAGTTTACCAGACGACCCACAGGGATAAGCATATGACTTTAGCCCAGCCCAGGCCTTTGTTCAGCAGTCAACCCCAGGATGATATAAACTGATAGATTCTCAGGTGATTTACCATATGGTCCGCAACTCCGTGGGTAATGCATCAATAATCAGCCCAAAAAAGAGATAAAATAGACCATAACGTAATATTGTCTACAACCCAATTTAATAGCTCAATTCAAAATTTTACACTTACATTTAAACATCTTAAAATCGCATTGAAAAAATGAAGCCAGCTGGCTATAAATTCAAACTCTTGTCCTTTTCACAATATGGTGTGGTTAAATCAGCACGTTACCTCCTCGTACGCGTTTCGTCACATATGACATTCTCAATGGGGAACCATTGGTCCACTAGAGCACCAACACGGATTCCACTGGGAGCTAGAACATATGATTCCACAGGGTGCAGAGTCTAAGAGCCAGCAGGTGTTCACCAGTGAGGATGGACTGTGCTGCAACTGGCTCCAGGTAGCGCCCCCCCCCCCCCCAGGGTCTCCCAGCTCACACTCATGGTTGGCTACAGGAGGATAGAGAGGAAGCAGCAGCCCAGGACGACAAGGGATAGTCAGGAGATAAGCCAAAGGTCGGAGTAACTAGCAGACAAGGATAAACAGAGAACCCACCAAAGGTCAGGGTTACAAGCAGGCAGGGATAGTCAAAGAACAAGCCAAGATTGGTAACAGAAACAGACATAGGGCACACAGCAAGCAGGAGACATGAAACCAGGCACACAATATTGCTCGGACAAGGCAGGCTTGTTAAATAGTGTATCCTGTAGAGGCTAGGGTGTAGCCACACTGAGGGAAGATTACTTAACCATGCAGGTGTGAGAGTGCAGACCCAAGGCTGACACACAGACCAGGTAAGCAGACAGACGGGGCATGAAGGTATTACTGGTGGTTCATTACAACATGATTTTAAATTTAATAGCCTATTCTGTGCCACTCTCTGATTTAATTTTATGTTTTGGGGCCTGACTTCTTGGCTAATCCCTATCAGCTGCCATACTAGTTTTTATTAAAGGAGAAGTCCAGCCAAAGCTCATTTGGCTGGGCTTCTCCTATGAATCAAAGGAGTGCAATTTGTTTTTTGCACTCCATTGACTAGTTTTCAGCAGAGAGTGGGGTAAAGTCCACTCTCTGTTGAGGTTATGGATTTCAGACCAGGCACCGTGTCTTGCGACAATAAAGTCTGTTCCATCAGGTGCCTGGACTGACATCCATCTCAGCCTCTCAGGGAGCCGCTGAGAGCCTGAGATGGCACGCTCCACCCCTCCACAGCTCAGCACTCCAATGAGAGAGGAGAGAGAAGAGCAAAGAGCTGTGACTGACAGTCAGCACGGAGCTCTGAAAACCAAGCAATCAGCAGTGCTCAATCACTAGGTTTTCACCGTAGAGGCCCCGGGGGAGAAATGCAGCATTGGACCAATGCTGAATACACCTAGGTAAGTATGAATGGGGGGGGGGGGGGGAGAAACTCATACTTCTCTTTTAAGACTGTCTTTTTAGCCATTAAAACAGTTCTAAACCTTTTTTTTTTTTTCACAAAAATGAAAAACCTTATAATTATCTGCTCTGTGCAAAGGTTTTGCGCAGAGCAGCCTCAAAACATCCTCCACCACCAGAAATCTTGGCTCTTCCTCACCTGTGTCTGCCACCATAGCAAACCACTTCATATGGGGTAGGTATGCAGGCTCACTCCCAAGCCGGGCTATGTGCATCTATAGATACAGACAGCAAGGCTCAACCCTGCCCCCCACCCCCTCTTGACAGAATTTGAATGACAGCAGCAGGAGCCAATGGGTTTCACTTCTATCAACAAGTCTATGACACCAGGAAGAGGGGAGAAGAGATGCTGCAGATGGGACAGCGCTGGATCAATAATGGACTCAGGTAAGTGTTTCAGGGGGTGCTGGGGGAGCTGCTATTAGAAGGTTTTTTTAACTTAATGCAGAGAATGCATTAAGTACAAAACCTTTTGCCTTTAGAACCACTTTAAGGCAGGCTCACTGGCAGTGGAATGCAGTGGATTGGGCACACAAAGTCAGGTCTCAGTATGTGAGTGAAATTGAAACAGAAGGGCAAATAAGAAACTTTTCGGACCAAAAAAATATATATTGTATTTATCAGCGTATAACACGCGCCAGCGTGTAATACGCACCCCAAGTTTAGGAGGGAAGTTTAAGGAAAAAAAACGTACATTTAAATGCCCATCAATGCAGCCTTATCAGTGTCTATCTGCAGCCTTGTCCATCATTGCACCCTTGTTCGTGTCATTTGCAGCCTTGTCATGCAGCCTTGTCCATCATTTGGAGCCTTGTCAGTGTCATATGCAGCTTTGTCATGCAACCTTGTCCATCATTGCATCCTTGTCAGTGTCATATGCAGCTTTGTCATGCCGCCTTGTCCATCGTTGCACCCTTGTCAGTGTCATTTGCAGCCTTGTCAGTTTCATTTGCAGCTTTGCCTTTTAAAAATGGCGCCACCGAGATACAGAGCTGGATGTCCTGTGTATCTCTGCGGCGCTCGGTAGTCCTTGGCAGCTTTCGGCTGTTCTCAGCAGCTTTTGCCCGCTCTCGGCCGTCCTTTGCAGATTTCGACGGCTTTTGGCCGCACTCGGCCGCTGAGACCGGCCGAAAGCTGCCGAGAACACCCGAAGGAGGCCAAAAGCTGCCGAGAATGGCCGAAAGCCCCCGAGAAGGGGTGAAGGCGGTTCACAACAGCGGGGCATCGGCATATAACACACACCCATAAATACGGTACCTATTAACCAGTATGTTTAAAGGAAAAAAATAATTGGCTTTAAATTATCAGAACTGTAATTTCATAAATATGATGATGACCTAAATTAAAAATCAAATTCATCACCATTTCATTAACCAGTTGTAAACTTTGGGCATATAGCAAGGGCCTAAAAGTATCCTCATTGAAGTACACTGTCCCTCTCCCTCTGCTGCTGCTACCCCTGGTTCACTTGCCAGCAAATCCCAGCCAGAACTTGCTTTCTAAATCCCTGTAAATCAATGCTTCTAAACAACTCTGTAAATCCATTTTCTGAATAGGTCAGAACACGGTTTTTGATGCTTAATTGAGAAGCTTAATTGAGAAATAAAATATAACAATAATATTACTTTCTGATTGCATGTTTCCTTAATATACAAATCAAAGGGCCAACTTTTGATCTGCACATGTTGTCAATCAAAGCAAATAAAAAAAAAACTTTATATCCACATACCTGGTTTTGGGCAGCGAGGCTGGGGGTGCAGTATGGAGAAAAAGCTCAGAGAAGGAAACTTGTAAAAACAGCCAACGCAAAAAGTTCAGCTGTTAACCTCTCAATCAGCAACAAATTACTTTAATATCACTGTAAACAATTCTTACCATTGTTTACACACATAGCAGAAAGTCAAGACATTAATATTGTATGCACCTGTCATAAAATTATTTTGTAATTAGATTTAGGAAAGAATTAGACCCAACCTCTCCCTGACTCATTGTTATTTCAGACATTCTCTGTATGACAGCTGTAATCATGGCGAATTTGCAGTTCAATATTCTATCCAGCCTTATTCCATTCCAAAACCAACCTCACATTCCATCTACAAAGGCAAATCTGCCAGTAGCAAATATTGAACCCTGAACAGAGAAATGTGTCGAAGTCATAACTTCAGCTGCCTTCTGTGTATTTGAATCACAGTAATACATTAAACATGTGTATGCATTAATATGTTGCAAATGTATCAATTGTTTAATTATGTACAGTATTCTAGCCCAAAGCTTGCTGAATTTAATACAAGTAATAGCGTTTATATACAGGTATATTCAGTGCCATGAAAAAGTATTCATACCCCTTGCAATTTTCCACATTTTTCATGTTACAACCAAAAATTGAAATGTATTTTATTGGGAGTTTATGTGATAGACCAACACAAAGTGGCAAATAATTGTGAAGTGGAAGGAAAATGATAAATGGTTTTCAATTTTTTTTTACAAATAAATATGTGAAAAGTGTGGTGTGCATTTGTATTCTACTTTGTAGAATCACCTTTCTCTGCAATTACAGCTGCAAGTCTTTTTGGGGATTTCTCTACCAGCTTTACACATCTAAACAGTGACATTTTTGCCCATTCTTCTTTGCAAAATAGCTCAAGCTCTGTCAGATTGGATGGAGAATGCCTGCAAACACAATTTTCAAGTTTTGGATGCAATTTTCAAGTCTTGCAAAGCATACTAGCACATTATTTTACTTTGCATGGAAGAAAAAAAGGGGGGAAAAAAACCCTGGCGCTTACTTCCTTTTTAATCTCAATCAGCCTTATGTAGGTTTCATACAGATAAACCTTTGTTATTCATAACAGAAATTATGGTTTAAACAGTTTTCACAGGCTATAATAGCCTCTACTGGCAAGCATACATGGCCTTATTTCTTCAATAATATCATACTCTCAATATACTATTGTACCAGTGTACCAATATTACCTGTTCTAATTCATAAGCTTCTGCCTTCAGAGATCTAAAGCCGCGTACACACGGGCGGACTGTCTGGCCTACTTAGTCCGCCGAAACACATTTCAGCGGACAGTCCGCTCGTGTGTGGGCTTCAGCGGACTTTTTCAGCTTGCAGTCTGGCGGACTAAAGCCGCGTACACACGGGACGGACTGTCTGGCCAACTTAGTCCGTCAGACAATCCGACGGACAGTCCGTCATACTTTCGAATGAACGGACTTGACCACACACACCACTTTTTGAGCGGACTAATACGGCGTACTAAGTCCGCCATACTATCCGCCCTACTTTTGAAATGAACGGACTCGCCCACACACGCGGAGGAAAGTCCGCTCATTTTGAGCGCGTCTCCAGGTAGGCGGGGCCCACGAAGGAGACGTCGCTGGCCCTGCCGCCTGGTATGGACTTAAAGGGGAACCCCAACGCCGAAAAAAATCGGCGTGGGGGTCCCCCCCCAAGTCCACAACAGACCCTTGTCCGAGCACGCTACCCGGCCGGCCAGGAAAGGGGGGCTAGCGAGCGCCCCCCCTCCTGAGCCGTACCAGGCCACGTGCCCTCAACATGGGGGGGTGCCTTGGGGAAGGGGGGGCCGCGCGGCCCCCCCACCCCAAAGCACCTTGTCCCCATGTTGATGAGGACAAGGGCCTCTTCCCGACAACCCTGGCCGTTGGTTGTCGGGGTCTGCGGGCGAGGGGCTTATCGGAATCCGGGAGCCCCCCACCCTATGTGAATGAGTATGGGGTACAATGTGAGCGCGGCCCCCCCTTCCCCATGGCACCCCCCCATGTTGAGGGCACGCGGCCTGGTGCGGCTCAGGAGGGGGGGCGCTCGCTCGCCCCCCTTTCCTGGCCGGCCGGGTAGCATGCTCGGACAAGGGTCTGTTGTGGACTTGGGGGGGACCCCCACGCCGATTTTTTTCGGTGTTGGGGTTCCCCTTTAAGTCCATACCAGGCGGCGGGGCCAGCGGCGTCTCCTTCACGGGCCCCGCCTACCTGGATACCCGCTCGAAATGAGCGGACTTTTCTCCGGGCGGGAAAAGTCCGCTCATTTCAAAAGTACGGCGGACTGGCACACACACGGGCGGATTGTCCGCCGAAATGCGAGTCCGACGGACAGTATTACGGAAATTCCGAAATACTTAGTCCGCCAGACTGCACGCTGAAAAAGTCCGCTGAAGCCCACACACGAGCGGACTGTCCGCTGAAATGTGTTTCGGCAGACTAAGTAGGCCAGACAGTCCGCCCGTGTGTACGCGGCTTAAGTATTTCGGAATTTCCGTAATACTGTCCGTCGGACTCGCATTTCAGCGGACAATCCGCCCGTGTGTGTGCCAGTCCGCCGTACTTTTGAAATGAGCGGACTTTTCCTGCCCGGAGAAAAGTCCGCTCATTTCGAGCGCGTCTCCAGGTAAGCGGGGCCCACGAAGGAGACGTCGCTGGCCCCGCCGCCTGGTATGGACTTAAAGGGGAACCCCAACGCCGAAAAAAATCGGCGTGGGGGTCCCCCCCAAGTCCACAACAGACCCTTGTCCGAGCACGCTACCCGGCCGGCCAGGAAAGGGGGGCGAGCAAGCGCCCCCCCTCCTGAGCCGTACCAGGCCGCGTGCCCTCAACATGGGGGGGTGCCTTGGGGAAGGGGGGGCCGTGTGGCCCCCCCACCCCAAAGCACCTTGTCCCCATGTTGATGAGGACAAGGGCCTCTTCCCGACAACCCTGGCCGTTGGTTGTCAGGGTCTGCGGGCGGGGGGCTTATCGGAATCCGGGAGCCCCCTTTAATAAGGGGGCCCCCGGATACCGGCCCCCCACCCTATGTGAATGAGTATGGGGTACAATGTACCCCTACCCATTCACCAGTGAAAAAAAGTACAAAAAAAACACAACACAGGGTTAAAATATTTTATTGCACAGCTCTGGGGGTCTTCCGTCTTCGGGGGTCGGGGGTCTTCTCGCCGGACTCCTCCGCTATCTTCTTGTAGCTCTTTTGCTAGCGGAGAAGTCCGGCTTTCTTCCTCGCCCCCGGCCTCTTCTCCCGACTTCGGGGGTCTTGTCCCCCTCTTCGGTTCTTCTGCCGGGCCACCGCGCCTTCTTATAGCTCTTTTACAGGCGTCTTCTGTCGCTGCTGTCGCCGCCGCCTTCTTCTTCTTCTTCTTCTTCTTCTCCAGGAGATGTTGCCTCGACGATCCCTCCGGCCGGAATGCCAGGGACGCACTGCGCGGCCACTTATATAGGGACAATGGGGCGGTGTCACATGGCTTTATGTCACATGAGTTGGTGTCACATGGTGACCCCGCCCCCTTACGATGTCATAGTCCCCATGTGACATCAACCCATGTGACCAACCCATGTGACATAAAGCCATGTGACACCGCCCCATTGTCCCTATATAAGTGGCCGCGCAGTGCGTCCCTGGCATTCCGGCCGGAGAGATCGTCGAGGCAACATCTCCTGGAGAAGAAGAAGAAGAACGGAAGGCGGCGGCGACGACAGAAGACCGGGCCACCGCCTGTAAAAGAGCTATAAGAAGGCGCGGTGGCCCGGCAGAAGAACCGAAAAGGGGGACAAGACCCCCGAAGTCGGGAGAAGAGGCCGGCGGCGAGGAAGAAAGCCGGACTCCTCCGCTAGCAAAAGAGCTACAAGAAGATAGAGGAGGAGTCCGGCGAGAAGACCCCCGAAGACGGAAGACCCCCGGAGCTGTGCAATAAAATATTTTAACCCTGTGTTGTGTTTTTTTTGTACTTTTTTTCACTGGTGAATGGGTAGGGGTACATTGTACCCCATACTCATTCACATAGGGTGGGGGGCCGGTATCTGGGGGCCCCCTTATTAAAGGGGGCTCCCGGATTCCGATAAGCCCCCCGCCCGCAGACCCCGACAACCAACGGCCAGGGTTGTCGGGAAGAGGCCCTTGTCCTCATCAACATGGGGACAAGGTGCTTTGGGGTGGGGGGCCGCGCGGCCCCCCCTTCCCCAAGGCACCCCCCCATGTTGAGGGCACGCGGCCTGGTACGGCTCAGGAGGGGGGGGCGCTCGCTCGCCCCCCTTTCCTGGCCGGCCGGGTAGCGTGCTCGGACAAGGGTCTGTTGTGGACTTGGGGGGGACCCCCACGCCGATTTTTTTCGGCGTTGGGGTTCCCCTTTAAGTCCATACCAGGCGGCGGGGTCAGCGACGTCTCCTTTGCGGGCCCCGCCTACCTGGAGACGCGCTCGAAATGAGCGGACTTTCCTCCGCGTGTGTGGGCGAGTCCGTTCATTTCAAAAGTAGGGCGGATAGTATGGCGGACTTAGTACGCCGTATTAGTCCGCTCAAAAAGTGTCATGTGTGGGCAAGTCCGTTCATTCGAAAGTATGACGGACTGTCCATCGGATTGTCTGACGGACTAAGTTGGCCAGACAGTCCGCCCCGTGTGTACGCGGCTTTAGGCTTTTTTCCCATTTCCACAACTTCCAAACATATATGGTTACATATTTACATAGTTAGGTTGAAAAAAGTCACAAGTCTATCTAGTTCAACCAATAAAAAAAATCCAAAAAAAATCATACAATTCCATATATACAATTCTTCACCCACAGCTGATCCAGAGGAAGGCGAAAAACCCCAGCAAAACATGATTCAATTTGCTTACAGTAGGGGAAAAAAAATCCTTGATAGTTTGCAGTGCCTCCAAGGAGAACAATTTGATGCATGTCTGTGCTGCATTTCCTCTCATGTAATTTGTGGTATGCCCACTTCTCTCAGGGCTATATACAGCTGTTACTGTCATATGAAGCTCTAAAACCAGCAAACCGGTCATACTTTTCTATTTAAAGCTTGTGGGCTATTTCGAGTATTTATAATAAAACAAGAAACAGCACCACAAATATTGATGGATGGTGGAGGATTTTAGCTAGAAATGCTGCCACTTGGTGATAGTGAAACACTAGTTGATGCAGATAAAAGGGGAATGAGCAGCGCAAATTCTAAATTCCTGCAACCATGTAATAATAAATGGCTTGCAATTAACGCATGTGAAACAAATCAATGAACCCTGTGAATATTATGCTACTGCTAGCAATATTCTCCTAACATGTAACAATGCGTACAGTATATCCTCTATATTAACAAGTGAAGCGTCAACACAATATTATGTGACAAACATACACTTTTGTACAAACAAATATCTTAAACGTGAATCTGGTGCTCACATCTAAAAAAATCTTTAAAAGGCTTTAAAATTTTCCGTGAACAAATGTCTCTTGGATTTTCCGAGTGTGTGTACACAAGTGCGTTGGACAAAAGTCCAAAGTACAAACACGCATGCTTGGAAGCAAGGACGAGCTGGAAGCAGTCGGTCTTGTAAACTAGCGTTTGTAATGGAGAAATAGCATTTGTGACGTGTCAAATTATGAAATCTCGAAATGCAGAGCACATTCTCTTCTTCTTTATTTAATGGGATAATAATAATGAAGCTGGTAACACTAATGGAGTTTTGGCAAACTAATTTTCAAAGGATTTTTTTTCTAGTGATATCAAGAATAAGATTATTGTGCTATTTTTTTTTTTTTTTTTGGTGCAAGTTACCACAACACCATTATGCCGAGTTTTTAGGATCAAAGATACAACTATGTTGGTGTCCCTTGTTAACTTTGCATTGTATTTTTTAAAATGTAACTGCCTACTCCCAAACTGTCATTTGAAGTAAAACACATAGCCAAGTATTATTTTCTACAGTTTTTTTATTGTGCATTAAAAAAATAAAACAAATACAATTAGACATGCTATCTACCAACAGAACTTAACAAAAAAGTGCATTCTATACATCCAAAAATATACCAAATCAAATCATTATTCAACCAAAAAATTAAATAAAAGCCTCATGCATGTGTCCTGCTTCTTAATATAGGGGGTCAACAATGCCAAGAGTGAAAGCAGGGGTCCGTCAACCGGAGATAATTCCAAAAATCATCTGGATTATATTATATATTATATAGGAGAAGGAGCCCAAAGGGTGGCACTAAAGAGCTGAAAAACCACGTAGTACATCACTACGTTCGTGTTTGTTGGCCGACAACTCCTTGCTGTTTGTATGCAAGATAAGTTCCCGGCCAACGCCCTTTGGACAAAAGTCTGAGGTTTTGTCGGTGGAAAATCTGATCGTGTGTACGAGGCTTTAGATTTTTTGAATAGATGCACTTTTGGATCATATTTTTGATTGAAAATGGGAATATGAACTTTATTTTTTGCACAGTTGCATTTTATTTAGGAATTCTATGTATTTTAGATTGAGAAACATGAACATGAATCTGGTGCTCACATCTAAAAAAATGTGACCACCAGATTCATGTTTAAGATATTTGTTTGCACAAAAATGTATGTTTTCACATAATATTGTGTTGACACTTCACTTGTTAACCACTTGCTTACTGGGCACTTAAACACCCTTCCTGCCCAGACCAATTTTCAGCTTTCGGTGCTCTCACACTTTGAATGACAATTACTCAGTCATGCAACACTGTACCCAAATGAATTTTTTGTCCTTTTTTTTCCACAAATAGAGCTTTCTTTTGGTGGTATTTGATCACCTCTGGGGTTTTTATTTTTTGCGCTATAAATGAAAAAAGACCAAAAATTTTGAAAAAAAAACGCATATTTCTTTGTTTCTGTGACAGAATTATGCAAATTATTAATTTTTCTTCATAAATTTTGGCCACAATTTATACTGCTACATATCTTTGGTAAAAATAACCCAAATTAGTGGATATTTTTTGGTCTTTGTGAAAGTTAGAGAGTCTACAAGCTGTGGTGCGAATCGCACAAAATTGATCACATCTGATGTACTGGTGGCCTATCTCGCTTCTTGTGACCCGAACAAGTCAGGAAAGTACAAATACCCCCCAAATGACCCCTTTTTGGAAAGTAGACATTCCAAGGTATTTAGTAAGAGGCATAGTGAGCTTTTTGATGTTGTCATTTTTTTCCCACAATTCTTTGCAAAATTAAGATTTTAAATTTTTTTTTCTCCACAAAATTGTCATTGTAATAGGTTATTTCTCTCACGTGGCATGTGTATACCACAAATGACACCCCCAAAAAATTCTGCTACTCCTCCTGAGTATTACAATACCACATGTGTAGGACTTTTTCACAGCCTGGCCACATAGAGAGGCCCAACATGCAGGTAGCGCCATCATGTGTTCTAGGAACATAAATTACATATCTAACTTGTTGACTATTTATTACACTTTTGAAGCACCAGGACAATGACACATGACACTGATGACAGATGGTACTGATACGTGGCAATGATGACACTTATACGTGGCACTGATGACACATGGCACTGATGACAGATGGCACTAATATGTGGCACTGATGACAGTTGGCACTAATATGTGGCACTGATGACACGTGGCACTAATACGTGGCACTGAAGACACGTGGCACTAATACATGGCACTGATGACAGATATCACTAATACGTGGCACTAATACATGCCACCGATGACAGATGGCACTAATACATGGCACCGATGACGCGTGATACTGATGACAGATGGCACTGATAAGTGGCATTGATGACACGTGACACTGACAACAGATGGCACATGGCACTGATACGTGGCACTGATGACAGATGGCACTAATACGTGGCACTGATGACAGATGGCACTATGTGGCACTGATGACATGTGGCACTTATACGTGGCACTGATGACAGATGGCACTGGGGACAAATGGCACTGACAACAGGTGGCACTGGGGGCAGGTGGCACAGGGGAGGATGGCACTGCTGGGGGAGGATGGCACTGCTGGGGGAGGATGGCACTGCTGGGGGAGGATGGCACTGCTGGGATGGCGCTTTTTTTTTTTCCAACTCAAGGCAGAACGGCTGCCGCTGCAGCTGTTCATCTCTCCCCTCTCTCTTCCCACACTGTCTGTGTGAGGAGGGAGAGCGGCGCTGAGAGATGATCTCATATGTTTACATATGAGATCATCTCCCATTGGAGACGCCGATCACGCTGTAAACGGCCGCTGTGATTGGCCGTTTACAGAGATCTGTGTTTGCCTGTCCCCAGGGGACACGGCGAACACAGAACGCCCGCGGCGGTGCGCATTGCGGAAGTAAACATTAGGACGTCTAGGGACGGCCTCACAGACGAATGCGCCTGCTCTACGGCCGTCATTCGGTTATAGGGCGGGCACGAGGTGGTTAATATAGAGGATGTAAAGTGAAAATATGAATCAAAAAAATATTAAATTGGTATGGAGTATTAATGAGGAAAAAGCAACCTATCTGGATCTAGTGATTGAAAAAAATGGAAATTCACTGAGTACCCGCACCCATTTCAAAACAGTGGATAGAAATAGCTATCTTCCTATAGATAGTTGTCATCACCGAAGATGGCTGGATAATATTCCCAGGGGACAGCTGATTAGATTGAAACGTAATTGCTCCAATAAACCAATATTTCTGGAGCAAGCTAATCTAATCGGTGACAGATTCATACAAAAGGGTTACCATAGAGATTTTATTAGGGATCAAATAGAAAGCGTAGCATTACTAGATAGAGAGATACTTATACAGGATAGTACAAAGAACTCTGAGAAACAAGACATGGTGCCCATCATTATGGACTTCAATATCCAACATAAACAAATAGAAAAAATAATAAAGAAACACTGGGAGATTATTAGAACTGATCGCCATCTTGCCAATATCTTACCTGAAGTTCCAAAATTTGTTTATAGAAAGTCACCAACGTTGAGAGATAGCCTGGCAAAAAATGTTCCTGACCCTCCGAAGAAACCTTTTTCCTTTTTTGAGGGAAAAGGTTTTTATCCTTGCAAGAGATGTTATGCCTGTAGACATATTAGTGAAAAAAACAAAAAGAAGTCATTTAGATCTACAGTGACAGAAAAAGAATACATAATTGAAGATTGTATTACCTGTCATACGGAAGGGGTTGTTTATTTATTAGAATGTCCTTGCAAGATCCAGTATGTAGGAAGAACAAAAAGAAAATTATGGAAAAGATTGAGGGAACATATTCAAAACATAAAGAAAGGTTTTGATAAACATAGCCTATCTAAACATTATACTAAGTTCCATAATAAAGACCCCACGTCACTAAAAATCTGCGGTATTCAAAAATTTGTACCCCATTGGAGAGGCGATAATAAGGTGATCAAAATTAGCCAAGCTGAGTCAAGATGGATACATGAACTTCGTACCCTCACACCACTAGGACACAATGTTGAATTTGATCTCAATTGTTTTATTTCTAATTTTTAACCTTTTTTATCCAGTAATTTTTATAGAGAATTTTATATACATCTTAGAAAAAAGTATATTTTATTTGGTTTTTTTAGGATTTTTTATATGATATATATTAGTGTTTATATCCACTGGTACTGTATGTATTTTATGTTATTTTATTTTCTGACAATTATGGTGATTTTCCTATTTTTATGACATTTTATGGTGATTTTCTATGTATATATTTGTCTATTTATATTTTGGAGACATAGACATGTTATCGAGAGATTTTCTCTCATATAGTTTGCTCTAATAGAGAGGATCACTTATTGTGCTGAATGATATAATTAGTATGATCTCTCTCTCTGTTTACACTATTATGTCTTTCTCCCCTTAGTACTTTTTGTTTTTTGGATTCAAGCTTAATTATTTAAAAGAGCAATTTTATATTTAACCACTAGATGCCGCTCTTCCCATTGAGTCCGTATATATTACGGTGTTATTTTAAATATAATTTATTTTAAGTTATATATTCCTTCTAAATAGTGATCCACTTATATGGTTCATGTTTTAATAGTTTCACTATAAATACTCTTGGAATATATAGATTATTGATGCTATAGCCACTGTATTGCGAGTTTGCAATAGCGCTGCCGCCCTGAGTTAATATGGCGACGGCGCTTGTTGCATATAAATACCTATGACACCTACTTCCTATCACCCTTTGAAAAAGTTACGTTCTGTAACGCAACGCGTCAGGGAAGGAATCTGGTGTCGGACCTATCACTTCCGGTTTACGGCCGAAACCGGAAGTCCGCGTCTGCTGCACACTCTGCTGTAATTTTCAATGTAAGTGTGGATTTTACTGTTGATTATAATAAAATAGCGAAGTTACTACACATGAGAGCCCTCTGTGTTTTTCCACTCTTTATGGCTTGGATATCCTGGAGCTATTGGGAGGGCATATAATATATAGCCTCACAGTGAAATACAATCAGCGGTGGAGCAGTGTGAATGAATAAGAAGCCAGCAGTTATCCCTTTACACAGTGCCTATTTACCAGATATTGGAGGTGAGAGGCTGGGGGAAATAGATGGTGCACCCATTAAGCACTGAAGTTTGCAGTGATTTGCCACTCTTGGGAATCGTTTTTTCACATCTTTATGCATGAACTTTATTCATATATTTTGTAATTTTATCAGTCATTAGTGCACTTTAATTTTGGACTATCACGTGTGTATATTGATTGTTTAAATAATCACTATATTTGTTTTTTCACGTATTTTCACCTTATAGATTTTCTATATATATTTTTATACATATATTTTTATACGTTTGTTTACATTTGGATTATTTATGCAGATTATTGAAGTATTTGATTTATTCTTCACGGACTATTATTCACCAATTGCTGCACATTTATTGTCTGCACGCGTAATTTTGGATTATTTTTATTGATTTATTTCCTATTGTATTTATGTTACACTTAGTGGATATTATTTGATTTACATTTTGAGATTATTATTCACTGATTGGTTTAGCACTTTTTTGGTAGCGCCGCATTCTTATTAATTTATATATCTAATATAGAGGATGTACTGTACACAAAATTGTTACATGTTAGGAGAATATTGCTAGCAATAGCAGAATATTCACAGGGTTCACTGATTTGTTGCACATGTGTTAATTGCAAGCCATTTACTATTACTTGGTAGCAGGATTTTTAGATTTGTGCTGCTCATTTCCCTTTTATCATTTCAAGTATTTGCCACAAAGATCTGTTTTGTCTTGAGCTTTTAAAATATTATATATCATTTTATGTACAGAACTTAGTGATATTCCGCTATAGTACCTACCATCCAGAAATTCTCTTTTTGTTAGTGATGGGCATGGAAAGTTTGTATTTCAATCCATTGGTGGTATGTCTTCTAATCATAACATCTTAATATCAGTTTGGATCTTCATGTGATAGAATTCTAATCCTTCATGCACAGGTTGCTTGTTATGTTTCCCAGGTGTTTTGGTAGTTCTTAACTCCTGATTACCTCTTTAACCACTTGCCGATTGCCTCATGCTGATATACTATGGCAGAATGGCAGGGACGGGCAGAGTAATGCACCCATACATTACTCCCCTCCCGCGACCGGGGGGCGCGATCGACATCAATGTGAGTTTGCACCAACACTGCACTAACACTAGTACACATAGACACATAAATCACCCCCCAGTCACCCCCCGATCATCCCCCCTGCACCCCCTGTCACAGTGACACCAATAACAGTTTTTATTTGTTTACTGATCACTGCATTAGTGTCATTTTGTGACTGTTATAAGTGTTAGGGCAATTAGAGGTAGGCCCCTTCAGGTTTAGGGTACCCCATAACACCCCCCTAATAAAGCTTTAACCCCTTGATCTCCCCCCAGTTAACCCTTTCACTCCCTGTCGCCAGTGTCACTAATCAATCATTTTTATGATTGGCGTATAAGTGTCACGGGTGACGCTAGTTAGCCTGTTAGTTATTTAGGTTCACCGTCAGATTTTTATTGTTGACGGTGATATATACTACCTAATAAAGGTTTTAACCCCCTGATTGTCCCCTAGTTAACCCAGTGATCACCATATAAGTGTAATGGGTGACTCTGGTTAGTTAGTTTGTTTCTTATACCCGCCGTTTATTATCCAATAAAGGTTTAACCCCCTGATCACCCAGTGGGTGATATCAGTCCTAGGCAGCATCAGATTAGTGCCAGTACCGCTAACACCCATGCACGCAGCATACACCTCCCTTAGTGGTATAGTGTCTGAACGGATCAATATCTGATCTGATCAGATCTATACTAGCGTCTCCAGCAGTTTAGGGTTCTCAAAAATGCAGTGTTAGCGGGATCAGCCGTAGTGATCGATCACTGTCACTTACAAAACACTAAACATATAACTGCAGCATTTGCAGAATCAGGCCTGATCCCTGGGCTCACTAAAAGTTTTTTTTGGTAGCGTTTGATACAGTTGCTGACAGCCTAGGAGCCTTTTTACCTGTGAGTCTCATTACTGTACCAGTAAATTTAAAGCCCAAAATGGCAAATCGAAGGTATAGTATTGAAGAGGCCTACATGCTTCTGAGCATGACAGATAGTGAAGAGAAAGTCCCTCATCTGTCAGATTCAGGCTCACAATACAATCCTGTAGATGACAGCGGCTCCATTACAGATAGCTCTGGGGATGGAGTTGTGGTCCCTGCCAAGGTCAGGCGTACCAGACCCCGATCTTCCTCTGCTGTTGTTGAGGTGCAAGAACGGCAGGGCTCTCATATGGAGCAGAGAAGTACTAGCGTCGCTCATCCTTCTGGTGAACTGGCAAGCACCAGTGGCCTAGTACACCCTGGTCGTATATCCAGCACTGCAGTATCATGTGGTAACGTGGCCAGTCCCATAAGTGCAGTTCAAGCTGGCGAGGTGGCAAGCACAAGTACTGTCCCGCTGCCACCGAGAAGACAAAGACAGGCCCATCGTGCCCATAGTGTCCTTCCTGCAGAATTTGCCAATCCTATCCCATTCACTGGCCAACCTGGAATTCAGGTGGAAACAGCTAAATTTACGTAACTTTATTTTTATTCACTGTTTTTCATGGAAGATCTCTATAGACATATTGTGGACCAAAGTAATTTGTATGCTGGTCAATTCTTCGCCACTAATCCACAGTCCTCCCTTGCCAGAGATTGGAAACCAATTACAGTTTCCGAATTTAAGACCTTTCTGGGCCTATCCCACGACATGGGCATAGTTAAAATGAGTATGTTGCGGTCATATTGGTCCACTGACCCAATTTACCATATGATCGTGTTCTCTGCCTCCATGACCAGGGCACAATACGAGCAGATCTTGCAGTTCATGCATTTCAACAACAATGAACTCTGTCGTCCTCTTGGAGACCCTGGATACGATCGGCTCTACAAAATTCAGCCCCTCGTAAACCACTTCAGCCAACGGTTTGTAGCCTTGTTTAATCCCCATCAAGTGATGAGTCCCTGATTAAGTTTTCAGGCTGCTTGTCTTTCAAATAGTATCTTCCCAGCAAGCGTGCTAGATATGGGGTCAAGATGTATAAGCTCTGTGACAGGGCCACAGGCTATACATGTAGTTTTATGGTTTACGAGGGAAGAGATAGTCAAGTAGAGCCGCCAAACTGCCCAGATTACATAGGGAGCGCTGGCAAGATTGTGTGGGACTTGGTGTCACCCTTATTCGGAAAGGGGTACCATTTCTATGTGGACAATTATTACACGGGCATGGCACTTTTTTGTCACTTGTTTGATCATCAGATTGGCGCATGTGGCACCGTGCAATTTAATCCCTGGGGCTTTCCCCAGCGGCTTGTAGATTCTCGTCTTAGACTGGGGGAGGGAGCCTGCTTAAAGGGTAATAACTTGCTCGCTGTGAAGTGGAGAGATAATAAGAATGTTTTTGTTCTGTAATCTCTTCATGCAGACACAACAGTCCAAATTCCTACAAAAAAGTGTCTGTATACTTATTTAAATTGGCTTTGCTGAACACTCATGTGCTATACAGAGCTTCAGGATGGACTGGATCCTTCCTTGTGTAGCGCCGGTACTCTTAATGAGTATGCGCTATGTTCATAAATTTAGTTTTTGCCCAAAACTATAGTTAAGTTTTGGGGTTAATTGTGCTAAATTGTGCTTTGGCATCAGTTTGGCTGGGCTGTATCAAAGTTCTGCCTGATCATAGGTGGGGTTCACACCTATGAGCGCCCTTAGAATGCAGTCTGGTTGGGCGCATTAGGTACCAATCTCTCTCTCTGAGCCAATCAGTGAGAGTTTGTCTCGCTGTGTATTCAGGGAGAGGGTACTTAAGGTGCTGAAGTCACATGGTTCGAGGTTCCGGTCCAGAAGTTGTTGCTGACTCTATGGTCCTTGTCCTCCTGACCAGCCCCCGGGGGCCCTCATGGCCTGGGGTGCGGGTTCAATCCTTTTCCGAGCCTCGGAACTGGCTATTCCGAGGCGCAGTAACTGGAAGGAGGATTCTAAGATGTTCCAGTGCCATCTCGGGTTTGGAGAGGCCCAGCAACTCTACACACCACCAGGGGAGGACTTTTCAGTAAGAGAGCCATGCACAAGGCTGGCTGCTCAGTAAGAGCCTGGAAGCACCCAACCCACCCTGGAAGAGCCTGGAAGTCAGTAGTTCCAAGCACCTGAGCTAAACTTTATCCTGATGCCCTCTATTCCCAACTTAGAGACTGAGTTTGTTCAACTGTTTTATGCAAAATAAAAATCCTAGCAAGGAATTCAAGTGTGGGTCTCTACAATTACTGGGTTATCAACCCTGGGAACCCCTAAACAAGGACAACGAGTACGAGCTGGTGGAGGTAATCGGTAAGCCCAGAAAAATTCAGCCGCTCCTTCAGGGGTGAGTGCTACATGTGTGGGCTCATAGTCCAGGATTTGCCGTTACCTCATACATGTGAGTTTATTGGAATAGAGGGTGACGTTTTTGGACTGCACCATCTTTACTAAGGCAAAGACTTTCACTGTGGTGTGTAAGCATGGGAGGAGCCCTGCAGAAAAGCCAGCGAAATTGCGCAACCGGAGGAACCAGTGGGAGGAGTCTACGCCTGTTCGTCTTCCTACATGAGGCACCGCGTGAGTGTGTTGCAGGAAGAGAGTGGAGTTTGTCACACTCGTTGAGTTGCAGAAAAAGAAGTTTGTGGAGGATGTGACGGCCTAATCGCAAGTCCTTGACTTTGACCATTTACTCCCTGTCGGAGGTGCGGAGCATAGTCAGGGACTATACTTTTAAAGTGGAGCAGCCTACTGAATCGCCTCGGCTTATCATATAGACTGGGCCACTGGCGTGGCAATCGAGGAGGCTATCGTGTATGCTCCAGCTGTGAGGCCTACTGTTTCGGCTTCATCCACCATCGCTGGTGCTTTAAATGAGTACATTGCCCCCTCTCAAATACAAAAATCTACCCCGGAGGTCATGGAGACAACTTCGGACATGGACACTACTGCTGATGTTGGGTCTGGTCCAGAGAAGGGAGAAAAGCAGAGAACTCCTTTCCGTTGAGGTGGCAGGCCGCCCCCAAGTCCGGCTGGAGCCAACAAATGGAAGATGATCACCAGGAAGAAGCACTGGAGAGCCGTCAGCACCACGGTAAGGAACTACTTACCGGCAGAGGAGCTAACAGACTCGGACATAGATTCCAATTCTGATGCGGGAGATGACGAGTACTTTGAGCCTAGGTTACCGTGAGTTATTTGTTACTGTGAACACAATAGTGTTTACTTGAGGGAAAAATATATATAAAAACTGCCCGATAATGACGAGACTTGCCAGGTCTCAGAGACTCTTAAACAAGCGGGTGGCAACAGAGTATGGAATTGAGTTTCCTTATGTGCCCAGGGAAATCATGGACATTATTGAGGAAAATCGTGAGAAGTGGTATGAGGAAGATGTCTGGGACTACCTTAAAGTTCCAAAGCCACTTCGTAAGAAGGCATTCCGCCCGGAAATGTATGAACATTTTCAGGGATGTCTACAACACTGGAGCTATGGTTGGTATATTTACGTGGACACAGTTGTCATTTGCAGGCCAGATAAAGACAGTGCCATATACTTCATCACCACCGTGGATGAACATGGAAGAGACTTAGTTTTGCCAGATCCCCGATTGTACTGGTGAACAGTTTTTTTGGACTCTTTCTTTTTTTTTTTTTTTTGGAGTCTTTGATTGCAAGAGGAGTTTCTCTCCCTCTTTATTGCAATTTTTTCTTGAAAGTATAAGGACTGTGGGTATTTTAGACAGGTCAGTTACCAGAGAACTGCATGTCAAGATTACCGCATGGGTCACAGTACTTATTTTCAGGAAAGGACTTGTAGTTACAGCGGCTCTGACCACTAAGTGACATGGGTCGGCGCAAAAATGCAGTGGTTCTTCTGTTTTAGGGGAAAAAAAAGGTTTTAGACTTAGAAAAGAGAATTCTATTGAGTCTGGGATAGAATTCTGCTTTCTAACAAACAGTGTAATGAGTTTGTATTGCTGTTATGATCTCTTTTTCAGGATTCACCAAGATCGTCTGTCAAGCTGTCGGAGAATGGGTGGGGTGAGGGATCCTGGGGTGCGGAGCCATCCATTTCCAAGCCTCAGAACAGGCTAGTCCGAGGCGTAGTAACTGGAAGGAGGATTCTAAGGTGTTCTGGTGCCATCTCGGGTTTGGAGAGGCCCAGCAACTCTACACACGACCAGGGGAGGACTCTTCAGTAAGAGAGCCGCGCACAAGACTGGCTGCTCAGTAAGAGCCTGGAAGCTGAGCTGCCATGGACATTGATTGAATCCATAATATCTTACGGTATAGGCGACTAGGCTCTTAAAAAGTCCCACACATGTGGTATCTCCGTACTCAGGAGAAGAAGCTGAATGTAATTAGGGTGCAATTCCACATTTAACCATGGCATGTGTGAGCAGTATATCATTTAGTGACAACTTTTTGTGAAAAAAACATTTTTTTTGTCATTATTCAATCACTTGGGATAAAAAAGTTAAATATTCAATGGGATCAACATGACTCTTAGCAGTTTCCTTGGGGTGTCTACTTTCCAAAATGGGGTCATTTGGGGTGGAGGTTTGTACTGTCTTGCCATTGTAGCACCTCAAGGAATGAGATGTCATAAACTAAAAGCTGTGTAAATTCCAGAAAATGTACCCTAGTTTGTAGACGCATTAACTTTTGCGCAAACAATAAATATACACTTATTGAATTTTTTTTACCAAAGACATGTGGCTGAATACATTTTAAAAGTATGACTAAAATTGAGCTTATTGGATTTTTCTTATAACAAAATGTAGAAAATATAATTTTCTTTTCAAAATTTTTGGTCTTTTTTGTTTATATCGCAAAAAATAAAAATCACAGAGGCAATCAAATACTATCAAAAGAAAGCTCTATTTGTGTGAACAAAAGGACGCAAGTTTCGTTTGGGTACAGCATTGTTATTCCATCTCATCTCTTCCATCTCTTCACTGTTATTCTTTTGCTCAAAGTTGTAGTATCATTTTCATCAACTGCAACACCTGCATTTACATTCAGGAGTTTTTTGTAATGTTCTTTTCATTTGTTTAAAATATCTCTAAGATCTATTATACTCAGCAAATCTAGCTTTGAATTCGGCCCTCAACTTGTTCACATCCTTGTAGAACAATGATATGTATTAAGTGTTAATTACATCACTTAGCTAAAATTCTTCTAGGTTAAAATTATTTACTGGGTACCCTTGCAGGCCCTACTCCTTTTTATATATAAGCTGTCACCTGTCAGACTTGGTATTTGACGGTAGTAAAGTAATGGTACTAGATATGTGTGTAAGCAGAGATGTCTTTTTCTTTCCACAGGTTTTAGGGGCCGTTATTAACATGGATCTATCTTGCTGGATGACATGACTGATGGTGGATGTACATAATAGGATATTTATATTTATTTTTATTAAAGGACTTGTCAAAACTATTTTTTGTGAATTAGTAAGGGTACTACATACTCCTTACTTCATTCACATGGAGGAGAATATCTGGTTGCCCTTATCTGGGGTCTGAACCTTCAGAATGTGTGCTTGGGCTCAGTGTGCAATGTCTATGGAGTGAGTTTAATATGCAGTTTGTGTGGTGGGAGTGTGTGACTGCAGAATGATAAGTTATTAAAAGAGAAACTGAAGAGTTTCTGCTGGAGGAGGGATACGAGATACAGAACAATGTGTATCTTAGCCCTTGTACACACGGTCGGACATTCCAATGGACATTGTCCGAAAGGACCGTGTTGTCGGATAATCCGACAGTGTGTGGGCTCCATCGGACTGTTTCCGTCGGAGTATCCGACGGACCAAGTTTTCCAGCCGGGCTATAAAATTTTCCGACAACATGATCGGATCGGACTTTGTCCGATCATGTGTAGAGAATTCCAATTGGACAAAGTGCCACGCATGCTCAGATCAAATTCCTAGACCAAAGCTATTGGCTACTAGCCTGAACGTAGTCCCGTCCTAATGAAATAACGTCATCACGTTAAGTACGATTGGATTTTCTGACAACTTTGTCCGACTGTGTGTATGCAACAGTTTCTGACAAAATCCGTTGGCCAAAACCGTAGGACAAAATCCGACGGATTTGGTTGTCGGAATGTCGGACCGTGTGTACAAGGGCTAATAGAGGTGAGTCTTGAGAAAGACTAATGTATGTACTGGTGATGTAATGTCACTGGGGAAGGACCAGTAAGAGGTCGATTTACACAGAGGGAAAGTGAAAGTAGAACTTATATAGCAGTTATCTAAGAAAAGATTGAGGCAACTTATTAAAAGATTTGAGAAACTTGACTTAATAAATAGAGTGAATAATCACAGTATCCAATCATGGGAAAAGCAAATTTCAGTTTACTTATTTTATCTGCACATTGTTAGCCAATTAATGTTTCTTTCAACATGATCGGATAACTATCTGATTCTCAACGCTTTTAATTCAATTTGATTCCTCCTTTTGATTTCTTAACCGGGGTTCCACCCTAAAGTGGAACTTCCGCTGATCGGAACCCTCCCCCCCTCTGGTGTCACAATTGGCACCTTTCAGGGGGGTGCAGATACCTGTCAAAGACAGGTATTTACACCCACTTCCGGGCAGAGACTCCCACGGGAGTCTACGTTTCTTCCTGTCCCTGCGCTCTTTCTGCTGGGACACACACGGGTCCCAGAGACAGCGCGGACAATTCCTGTTGCACTGTGCAACTCGCGCATGCGCAGTAGGGAACCAGGAAGTGAAGCCGCTTCGCTTCACTTCCTGATTCCCTCACCTAGAATGGCGGCGGCAGCAGCCGAGACCCGAGCGATCAATCGATCTCAGCTGCCGGCATCGCTGGACCCTGGGACAGGTGAGTGTCCATTTATTAAAAGTCAGCAGCTGCAGTATTTGTAGCTGCTGGCTTTTAATATTTTTTTCCGCCGTGCAGTCCCGCTTTAACTTTGGAGATTTTTCCACATATTTTGGAAGCAAGTGAATCTCAGTTAATGTTGTGGGGCCTATATCCTAACATTTTCAAGGCTGGACATATGTTATGTGTCTATTAGAATGTTGCCAGTCTCACTCTTTTTGGATATAATAATCTCCTGGTGCCTTGTGTTTAATGTTATGCGGAAACAGTGCTTTCCCCAGATACCATTTCAATTACAAGAACAAGAACCAATAGAGAAAAGCCATTACCACATGTCTCTTCACATAGTTTTCCCTTAATTATCTCACAACCATGTCTACGGCTTTTTTCTAAATGACTTGTCTTCAATTGGTGCTTGTTTATAATTTACACCCACATTATAAAGTATGCTCCTTGCTCTGATTATACATATCCCATGGAAATCTATCATTTAAAATTAAAACTCTAAAAGTAATGCTCTTTTGGGTTGCAACTATAAAACATTGTGGATTTTTACTTTCTTATTGCCTATTACCAATGTATTTAATTTGCTGTATAGTCAATATATCTATCAACAATATTATTCATCATTGACTATGGTCTTTCAGTTACACACTCACTGATGTACTTTGATTGCAAAGGGTGATTTTTATCTGCAGCCCAGTCCTCCAGGTCTGTAATTATCTTAATATTTCAGAAAATATAAAGTTTTTGCTAAAAAAAAAAAAAAAAACCCCACACCCAGGCCTAGGATCAGAAAGGAAAAGGTTAAAATATCAGTAGTTCCTACATGTACACACTCACATTCTAATCATGCTGAGATTAGCTAATATGTTCCATGAATCACATACTGCAATCTAATTACTATACCATTCGCTTTACAGTGTTTAAATAACCATTTCATTATATTTTCCTGTACTGATTAAATCTTCCTCAGCATTTAGAATGCTTCATTACATCTATTTTGCACATAGATAATATTCAGTACTGCGACTCATTACAAAAATTATTTTGCCTTATCTTTCTTAGTAAATCTAATTTGGTAGTATTTAAATTGTGAATCATAAATAGTAATTAGTATCCTCATTTAGACTTGACCTTTCATTTCAACGATGACCCATAGCTTAGCAGATTACATTTCAGTTTATTATATACATATAACTAATATGTAAATTTAATAAACACTAAGCATTAGCGTAAGAGTTTTTTTTCTCTTTCCTCTGAGCATGCAGGGCACCACAGTTATTGTATAAGTTTACTTAAATCCAATTAGTGAATGCACATGGGCACATGACAAAGCCCAGTGTCAGTGTAGCAACTCCTCCTTAACCACTTTCAGACCGGACCATTTTGCTGGCTTAAGACCAGACCACTTTTTGCGATTCGGCACTGCGTCGCTTTAACTGTCAATTGCGCGGTCGTGCGACATGGCTCCCAAACAAAATTGATATCCTTTTTTCCCACAAATAGAGCTTTCTTTTGGTGGTATTTGATCACCTCTGCGGTTTTTAGTTTTTGCGCTATAAACAAAAGAAGAGTGACAATTTTGAAAAAAACGCATTATTTTTTACTTTTTGCCATAATAAATATCACCCAAAAATATGTAAAAAAAAACATTTTTTTCCTCAGTTTAGGCCGATACGCATTCTTCTACATATTTTTGGTAAAAAAATCGCAATAAGCCATTATTGATAGTTTTAGGGGATAGTTTTATAGCATTTTTATTAATCTTTTTTTTTTACTAATAATGGTGGCAATCAGCGATTTTTATTGTGACTGAGACATTATGGCGGACACATCGGACATTTTTGACACATTTTTGGGACCATTGTCATTTATACAGCAATCAGCGCTATACAAATGCACTGATTCCTGTGTAAATGACACTGGCAGTGAAGGGGTTAACCAAGGGGTGGCAGTGTAGTGGTTAAGTGTGTCCTAGTGGTGTGTTACTAACTGTGGGGGGCGTGGCTGTGTATTAGTGAACACTGATCTCTGCTCCAATCACAGGGAGCAGAGATCAGTGTCACTTGTTGCTAGACAGAACGGGGAGATGCTGTTTACTTCCACATCTCCCCGTTCAGCCTCCCCGTGAGATGATCACGGATGTCCCCGCGGCGATCGAGTCCATGGGACCCGCGACCGGACTCACGGGGGTCCCGACCGGTGGCGTGCGCTTGATGGCATGGCAGCATTCTTAAAGGGACGTACCTGTATGCCCATATGCCTGTCCGTGCCATTCTGCCAACGTGCATCATCGTGCGCCAGTCGGAAAGTGGTTAATGTGTTCCCCCGGTATTTATTTTAGAACATTTTCTTGTTACATACCTTTTCCTAAGTGTTTTAAGTCTGGTCACATAATATGAATGGTCCCCTTACACTTTCTCCATCCTAGTCAGTGAGTGGTCCTGAATGCTGCAGAGAACAGTACTTACATGAGTGACAGCTGTTCTCTACAGCATTCTACCATAAGCCAGGGCTGGCTTTATAGTGCACCTAAGAGGGCATGTCCATAATGTAGCACTACCCTAGAAGGAGCCGCTTGAGTATATTTGGTTCTGTACTTTGCCTCTCAAGCCCAAGAACAGTCTCAGCCCCTCTGGCACACCTGGCAATAATGTTAGTGTGAACACCACAGTAAAAGAGCACAAATTGTAGTAAACACAGAAATTTTCTTTACTGTGAAGTTTCTTAGGAGGGAAACAAACAGTGGCAGTATAACTGAATAATATATCTCAAGTAAATCCACTGCGATAATGACTGAAGGTTAAGAGCGATAGAACGCAACAATGTTACGTGACTGCTTTCAGGGGACTCCTCAAGGCAAATAACCCCGAAGGCAGAGGTAACCACTTTAACAATGATAGATCATAAAATGGCAAACACTTTAACAGACTGACCACCAACCCCTCACCACAGTCCCAAAGAACCGTAAGCACAGCACCTAGATCAGTGTTCAATAGTGTAAATCTCAAGTCAGATTACCCTGCTCATGCACTACATATCCTGAGCCCTGGGTGTATATGTGTGCTTGTATGGCACCAGTGACTTCAGTCCCTTGAGGTAATGAGTTGTACCCTTGGACAAAGAAAGCCTTTGATCTTCAGCTAGCTACTTTAGTTGATGCACTTAGGTGTTCTGTTTGTCTGGAGTGATGCAAAGTGTACTGTGGAATTCCTGAAGCAGAAGAAACACTTTTACTGCCTGGCAAAGGATGAGTGCAGCGTGTTCTACTGGTGTAGGCAAAAATAGGCAATGTTGCCTGCATGCAGTGTCTCTGTGTCTCTCTAGGATGGGTAAGTGCCTACTCACCAATCCTGCTACAAAGGCCCAAAGGAGATGTCCTGGCAGACAGGCTCTTCAGGTAGCCCGACTGGCTACCTGATGACCAGAACGATTCACGCCGTTGGTACATGTGTGCTTGAAGATGTAGAATTTGCAGCTCTGCCTCTGCCCCCCTCAGAGTCTGTGTCCCAGCAGCAGCCAGTGGGAGGTGCAGGGCCGCAGGCGGGCTGACTGGCACCCGCTGAAAAAACAACATGGGCTCACAGAAAGTGAGTTGAAGAATGCTGGCCCCTATTCAACTCAGAAAAGGATCTGTTCTAGACTTCAAATCAGCAAATCTGCAGGGGACATTACAAGGGAGCTGTATACTCATTTATTTGTACTTTTTGCAAGACAATATTATTATGGGTGGGAGGTGGATATATATTCTCTACTTTATCCATGTGGCTCACAAGCATTTAAAGATTTTAATGGAAACTTGGATTTTGACCTCTGATTCCGACCTCTCTTTTTAGCTCCACATCCAATCAGTCTAAATCTACAAAGCTGTTAATTCATTCACTTTTTATCCCTTGCTTATGTGATTTTAATTGCCTCCTTTTTGGCCTATCTACACTATATATAGGTTATTCTCTTTTCAAGATATCATGAATGCTTCTGCCAGACGTATCCACCTTGCCAACAGTTCAGTGTCAGCAACCCCTGTCTGACAATTCCTCCACTGTCTTCCACTTGTCTAGCAAATAAAATTAAAAATATTAACAACATATAAAGCCACCCACAACCCTGCCCCAAGCTGCAACACCAACCTCATCTCACAATATACCCGAAAGTGTCCTCTCTGTTCCTTCCAAGACCTCTTGTTCTCACTACCTCTTCCCATGCTTATCTCCAGGATTTCAGGATAACCTCTTCCTTTCTCTAGAACTCCCTACCCCAATCTGTCTAGCTCAGGGGTCTCAAACTGGTAGCCCTCCAGCTGTTGCGGAACTACAGTCCCTCTGCCTGAGGGAGTCATGCTTGTAACTGTCAGCCTTGCAATGCCTCATAGGACTTGTAGTTTCTCAACAGCTGGAGGGCCACCAGTTTAAGACCCCTGGTCTAGCTATTTGCTGCTTTGTCTGCCTTTATGTAATCTCCGAAAGCTCATCTCTTCAGCGCAGCCTACCTGCCTCCACCTCAAAACTGTTCTTTTACTTTATCCCCACAGTTTTGCTGCTCCCTTTCAGATCATACGCTTTCACAATTAGGGCACTCAAAAACCTTCTTCTAATGAATTGTAATGTAACTGTACTGTCCTCCCTTATTTTGAAAAGTGCTGAACAACTTGTTGATGCTATATAAATCCTGAATATCATTATAAAAAAAAAATGTGGCCCCAAACTTTCTGTATTTTTTTTTTAAGTAATCCTTACAGGATTTTGTAGTTGAATAATTTAGCAATATATTTTCTAGCCCCAGGAGAAGTTTTAATTATTGAATGCACAAAACATTTAAAATCTCTTTGAACACATTTTATAACGTGTGTGTCATAGTGAAAAGATCTTTGCAGTTATCAATGTTAGGTCCTCAGCAGGATTAATACAGGCAAATACATAATTATCCTATGCAATTAAGCAATCTATTTAATTTTAATTTAACATGTGTAATTTAGACAGACCATTAAACAATCTAAAGGGGTGTCCTGATTGAGTAACTTGTATACAAAGGAATATGCAATCTTAGCCTGATGCATGCACTACATTATGGTACTCACACCAAAGAACTGAAAGTCCCTAAGGTGCAAAGAGAGATTACAGTCTTGCACTTGCTCAGAGTACTGATAGCCTTCTCCGACCAAATAGCTAAATGCAGTATGGCATCATTATATATATATATATATATATATATAGTATATATACACAGTGCCTTGCAAAAGTATTCACCCCTGGAATTAACATGGATTGTTTGAGGATTTGCATCATTTAATTTACAGAACATGCTCACTATGAAGATTTTTTTTTTATTATTGTGAAGCAAACAACAAATATGACAAAATAACAGAAAAAGTCAATGTGCATAACTATTCACCCTCCTAAAGTCAATACTTTGTAGAGCCATCTTTTGCAGCTATCACAGCTCCACGTCATTTTGGATAAGTCTCTATGAGCTTACCACATCTTACCACTGAGATTTTTGCCCATTCCTCCTTGCAAAACTGCTCCAGCTCCTTCAAGTTGGATGATTTGCACTTGTGAACAGCAATCTTTAAGTCTGACCACAGATTTTCTATTGGATTGAGGTCTGGGCTAAGACTAGGCCATTCCAACGCATTTACATGTTTCCCCTTAAAAAAACTCAAGTGTTGCTTTAGCAGGGTGTTTGGGGTCATTGTCCTGCTGGAAGCTGAACCTCTATCCTAGCCTCAAATCACACACAGAGTGGTACAGGTTTTGCTCAAGAATATCACTGTATTTAGCACCATCCATCTTTCCCTCAACTCTGACCAGTTTCCCAGTCCCGACTGCTGAAAACATTCCCATAGCATGATGCTGCCACCCCCTTGTTTCACTGTGGGGATGATGTTCTTTGAGTGGTGCAATGTGTTGGGTTTGCTGCAGACATAGCGCTTTCTTTGATGGCCAAAAAGTAAAATGTTAGTCTCATCAGACCAGAGCACCTTCCTCCATACATTTTGGGAGACTCCCACATGCCTTTTCGCAAACTCAAAACGTGCCATTTTGTTTTTTGCTGAAAGTAATGGCTATCTTCTGGCCACCCTGCCATAAAGCTCAAATCTATGGAGCATACGGCTTATTGTCATCATATGTACAGATACTCCATTCTCTGCTGTGGAACTCTGCATCTCCTCCAGGGTTACCTTAGGTCTCTGTGCTGTCTTTCTGATTAATGTCCTCCTTGTCTGGTCTGTGAGTTTTGGTGTGTGGCTGTTTCTTGGCAGATTTTCTGTTGTGCCATGTTCTTTCCATTTAGTTATGATAGATTTGATGGTGTTATAACCTAACCCTGACCTCTACTTCTTAATACCATTATCATTTACTTGTTTGGAGAGTTCCTTGGTCTTCATGGCAGTGTTTGGTTAGTGGTGCCTTTTGCTTAGGTGTTGCAGCCTCTGGGGCCTTTAAAAAAGGTGTGTTGTAATGATAGATCATGTGACACTTAGATTGCACACAGGTAGACATAATTTCACTAATTATGTGACTTCTGAAGGTAATTTGTTGCACCAGAGCTATTTATGGGCTTCATAACAAGGGGGGTGAATACATACACATATGCCAATTATCAGTTTTTTATTTCTGAAAAATTGTTTTATATATATATATATTTTTCTAATTTTACTTCACCAACTTAGACTATTGTGTCCTTATACATCACATATAATTCAGATTTAAAAAAAAACATTGAACTAAGGGCTATAATGTACATACACATATGCCAATTATCAGTTTTTTATTTCTGAAAAATTGTTTTATATATATATATATTTTTCTAATTTTACTTCACCAACTTAGACTATTGTGTCCTTATACATCACATATAATTCAGATTTAAAAAAAAACATTGAACTAAGGGCTATAATGTAACAAAATAGGTAAAAAGCCAGGGGGGGGGGGGGGGTGAATACTTTTCCAAGGCACTGAGTGTGTTTGTGTGTGTGTATATATATATATATATATATATATATATATATATATATATATATATATATATAATCATAGAAAAAACAAGGTACTTTATGTATGTCCATGGAAACCACACCACAGTGTATATAAAAAATTACAAACTTTTATTCTGTCATATAAAAACAGCATATTTTTATAAAAACTTCATTCTTGTGATAATATACAGAAAGAGAGACAATTCCTTCAAGTAGTTGACTTGTTATTTTCATAGGTAAATTAATTAAGTTCACAGGTGGTCTACGCATTTTACGGAAAACCCCGCTTCTTCGGTACCATTTATGTTATATAAATACCTCCTGTATATAAGGTTCTGACTCAAATTAAAAAGTGAATGCTTAAAAACAATCACCAAAACCAAGCAAAAGGAATGTCTCCTCAGGTTGCGCCTGCTGACCCATGGGATAAACCCGCATGAAGTAAAATAGTCATGTAGCCCCCTGTTAGATGACCAAAAAGGTATGTCACTGTTGGATAGATGCAAGGCACCTCAATAATGTGAAGAAAGAGGTCAAAGAATATAGGTCCAATTGGTGCACTGACACTTCAAGTTATCACTCCTATCTGATAAGTAGAAAGACTCCGCTGGTCGGACATGTGCTCCCGTAGGTATCATCCATCATCATGGATAACACAGTTAGATCCTGAATCTCCCGTGCAGTAGTAGTAGCAGTGCTTTTTTGAACCTGCTCCTTTATTTTTCGTTCAAACCATTGGGATTAATCATGTTTGTGCTTTTTCTGTTTTTTTTTTTTACCATATGTGAAGGAAGGTCCCTACACACTCTGCTTGAGTGCTTCCATCAGTATCCTAAGTCCTGGAACACAAGTCTAATGGATCTGGCTATAGGAACCCCCAAGATCCAGACAACACCAGTCTTGGAGTACATCAGGAATGAATCTTTATTGGAAGGAATACAGGTCTTATATACAGTAAAAAAGTAGGTGCATACCTCCTGCTCATATTACTCCTAAAATACACCGGTGACCAGACCTAATTAACATGAGCTAATTACTAATCCTTTCGACAGCCTAGATGACTCAGACATGACCTTTAGGCCAGATTTGCTGATTGTAGCTCAGAAGACACAATCAGCATTTCACAAATCAACACAGATCTCCTTTACAAAATAGCAGTTACCGTATTTATTGGAGTATAGCACGCACTTTTTTCCCCCTAAAATCAGGGGAAAATCGGGGGTGCATGTTATACGCCGATCCCCCGCTGTTGCTAACGCTTTCTGCCATTCTCTGTGGATACTGTGTATTTTCAGCCGCACTCGCCTGTTCTTGGCTATCTTCAGCCATTCTCCGCTATCTTCGGCCCGCTCTCGGCTATCTTCAGCCACACTCAGAAAGCCGAAAGCCACCGAGAACAGCCGAGTGTGGCCGAAAATAGCCGAGAACGGCCGATTGCATCCAAAAATAGCCGAGAATGGCCGAGTGCGGCCGAAAATACCAGAAAGCCACTGGGAACGGCCGAGAACGGCCGAGAACTATCGGCGCCATTTTTAAATGGCAAATTACTGACAAGGCTGCAAATGCAAGGCCGCATACGACTGACAAGGCTGAAAACGACTGACAAGGCTGCAAATGCAAGGCTGCAAATGACTGACAAGGCTGCAATGGAGGCTGCAATGCAAGGCTGCAATGGAAGGCTGCAATGCAAGGCTGCAAACGACTGACAAGGCTGCAATGCAAGGCTGCAAATGACACTGACAAGGCTGCATTGATGGGCATTTAAATGTAAGTTTTTTTCCTTAACCACTTTCAGACCGGACCATTTTGCTGGTAAATGACCAGAGGTCTTTTTACACTTTGGCACTGCGCTGCTTTAACTGGTAATTGCGCGGTCATGCAATGTTGTACCCAAACAAAATTTGCGTCCTTTTCTTCCCACAAATAGAGCTTTCTTTTGATGGTATTTGATTGCCTCTGCGATTTTTATTTTTTGCGATATAAACGTAAAAAGACCGCAAATTTTGAAAAAAAATGATATTTTCTACTTTTTGTTATTAGAAAAATCCAATAAACTCAATTTTAGTCATACATTTAGGCCAAAATGTATTCAGCCACATGTCTTTGGTAAAAAAAAAGTCAATAATTGTATATTTATTGGTTTGCGCAAAAGTTGTCACATCTACAAACTAAGGTACGTTTTCTGGAATTTACGCAGCTTTTAGTTTACGACTGCCTATCTCATTTCTTGAGGTGCTAAAATGGCAGGGCAGTACAAAACCCCCCCAAATGACCCCATTTTGGAAAGTAGACCCCCTAAGGAAACTGATAAGAGGCATGTTGAGCCCATTGAATATTTTATTTTTTTGCCTCAAGCGATTGAATAATGACAAAAAAAATTTTTTTTATTTTTTTTTACACAAAGTTGTCACTAAATGATATATTGCTCACACATGCTATGGGCGTATGTGAAATGACACCCCAAAATAAATTCTGCTGCTTCTCCTGAGTACGGGGATACCACATATGTGGGACTTTTTGGGAGCCTAGCCGCGTACGGGGCCCCGAAAACCAAGCACCGCCTTCAGGCTTTCTAAGGGCGTAAATTTTTGAGTTCACTTCTCACTACCTATTACAGTTTTGAAGGCCATAAAATGCCAAGATGGCACAAAACCCCCACAAATGACCCCATTTTAGAAAGTAGACACCCCAAGCTATTTGCTGAGAGGCATGTTGAGTTCATGGAATATTTTATATTTTGCCACAAGTTGCGGGAAAATTACAAACTTTTTTTTTTTTTTTTTTTTTTAACAAAGTTGTCACTAAATTATATATTGCTCATGCATGCCATGGGCATATGTGAAATGACACCCCAAAATAAATTCTGCTGCTTCTCCTGAGTACGGGGATACCACATATGTGGGACTTTTTGGGAGCCTAGCCGCGTACGGGGCCCCGAAAACCAAGCACCGCCTTCAGGCTTTCTAAGGGCGTAAATTTTTGAGTTCACTTCTCACTACCTATTACAGTTTTGAAGGCCATAAAATGCCAAGATGGCACAAAACCCCCACAAATGACCCCATTTTAGAAAGTAGACACCCCAAGCTATTTGCTGAGAGGCATGTTGAGTCCATGGAATATTTTATATTTTGCCACAAGTTGCGGGAAAATGACAAACTTTTTTTTTTTTTTTTTTTTCACAAAGTTGTCACTAAATGATATATTGCTCACGCATGCCATGGGCATATGTGAAATGACACCCCAAAATAAATTCTGCTGCTTCTCCTGAGTACGGGGATACCACATATGTGGGACTTTTTGGGAGCCTAGCCGCGTACGGGGCCCCGAAAACCAAGCACCGCCTTCAGGCTTTCTAAGGGCGTTACAGTTTTGAAGGCCATAAAATGCCAAGATGGCACAAACCCCCCCCAAATGACCCCATTTTGGAAAGTAGACACCCCTAAATTTAGGGGTACACTAGTGAGACTAGGTAATAAATGGCGGGTGCCCTGAAACTATAAAAAAATAACTAACCAACCAGCGTCACCTGTAACAGTTATATGGTGATCACTGGTGAAAGGGTTAACTAGGGGGCAATTAGGGGGCTTTATGCGGTAGTATATGGGGGTCCCTGGCGCTATAAAAAGCTGCAGCGAACCTAAATACCTACCTGCCTAACTAGCGTCACCTGTGACACTAATACAGCGATCAGAAAAACGATCGCTTATTAGGCTGGGTTCACACTGGAGCGATGCGGGAACGCCACGAATGCGCGGCGGGTTCCCGCATCGCATGCCTCCCGGCGGCAGTTCACACTGCCCTATGCGAACTGCTGGGAGTGTCAGTGAAATGTTACTGACACCCCCAGATCAGTTCGCATATCGCAGTGCGATCTGCAAACTCGGATCGCATGGTGTGAACACCCATGCGATCCGATTCTGCTGCGGGCCAAAAAAAGGGTCCCGTGCGAATTTGCGGCGGGTGTGGCGGGTGCGGCGAATGGCTGAACTCGAATCGCACAGAGATCGGATGTGATTTGCACTGCAGTGCGGTGCGAATCACATCCGTTCTCATAAACCGCTGCAATGTGAACCCAGCCTTAGTGACACTGGCGACGGGGGGTGATCACGGGGTTAAACCTTTATTGGGGGGGTTAGGGGGGTACCTTAGAACTAAAGGGGGCTAACCCTAACTGCCCTAACAGTTATTAGTCACAAATGACACCCGCCGGGTGATCAGGGGGTTAAACCTTTATTAGGTAATAAATGGCGGGTGCCCTGAAACTATAAAAAAATAACTAACCAACCAGCGTCACCTGTAACAGTTATATGGTGATCACTGGTGAAAGGGTTAACTAGGGGGCAATCAGGGGGCTTTATGCGGTAGTATATGGGGGTCCCTGGCGCTATAAAAAGCTGCGGCGAACCTAAATACCTACCTGCCTAACTAGCGTCACCTGTGACACTAATACGGCGATCAGAAAAATGATCGCTTATTAGGCTGGGTTCACACTGGAGCGATGCGGAAACGCCGCGAATCCGCGGCGGGTTCCCACATCGCATGCCTCCCGGCGGCAGTTCACACTGCCCTATGCGAACTGCTGGGAGTGTCAGTGAAATGTTACTGACACCCCCAGATCAGTTCGCATATCGCAGTGCGATCTGCAAACTCGGATCGCATGGTGTGAACACCCATGCGATCCGATTCTGCTGCGGGCCAAAAAAAGGGTCCCGTGCGAATTTGCGGCGGGTGCGGCGGGTGTGGCGGGTGCGGCGGGTGCGGCGAATGGCTGAACTCGAATCGCACAGAGATCGGATGTGATTTGCACTGCAGTGCGGTGCGAATCACATTCGTTCTCATAAACCGCTGCAATGTGAACCCAGCCTTAGTGACACTGGCGACGGGGGGTGATCACGGGGTTAAACCTTTATTGGGGGGGTTAGGGGGGTACATTAGAACTAAAGGGGGCTAACTCTAACTGCCCTAACAGTTATTACAGTCACAAATGACACCAATGCAAAAAAAAAAAAAAAAAAATGACATTGGTGTCACTGTGACTGGGGGGCAGGGGTAATTGGGGGGGTGATCGGGGGGTAAAGGGGGGGTGTGAGTGTGCCTGGCATGTTCTACTGTGTGTGTAGAGTGTTGGTGCAACTCACTGATCCGCTCTCCTCCGTGTCGGAATGAAAAATACCGACACGGAGGAGAGAATACATCACTTCCTCTCCTGTGTTTACATTACAGGAGAGGAAGTGATGTCACCGGGGATTTCTATTCGTCGGGAGCGATCGCGAGGGGGTGGCCATGAATGAATGGCCGCCCCCTCGTCCCGGATCGCTCCCGGACGAAAACCGACCGCCGCAGGCACCGGGCGGGGGCCCGATCGGGCCCCCGACCCGCGGGAGGCAAGGGACGTACATGTATGTCCTTATGCCTGCCCGTGCCATTCTACCGACGTACATCGGCGTGCGGCGGTCGGCAACTGGTTAAACTTCCCTCCTAAAAGTTTTTTCTTTTAAATTCCTCCTAAACTTAGGTGCGTGTTACACATTGGTGTGTGTTATACACCGATAAATACGGTAATTAAAACAAACAACAATTGGGATCTAATAACTCTTAGATTCCATACTAAACTTATTTACAATAAACACATTCTAGCAGACAACAGACAGACAGGTGGCCTGAGTTGATGACATCAGCACCTTCTATGAGCCTCAACATTATGAAGGCCATCACTATAATATGGCATATACAGGGTTCCCAGAGTCTGTGTTTTGGGGGGACATGGACTTGAATCCAAAGTAGCACCACCTTGAGGGTCCCCAGGCATACAGCTCACAAAAAACACAGTTTCCCCAAATGCCAGGGCCCATAATCGGTTCGCAAGAGGCTCACATTCAGTCCCCTCCAAAAGCCCCTGTCCCGGCTAGGTCTATCACACCATACTTAAACAAGTACTCCTTTATGGCCTGCTGATGCATGTACAGTTGCTCAGCATGGCTAAGGTAGAGTCCCTTCCGGGTGGGCAAGCCGCATGTATGACAATGTGTAGGCAAATGGAGTTCCCATTGAATTTAACCAAGCCGCACATTGACTGGGCTGGGTATGACTACCTGAAATGGTTACAAACTCTTCTGATCTGCCTCAGAAAATACTGTAAACAAGGTTTATTATCCACAAAGTGTTGTACCAACATGTTGAGAATGTGTGCCAGGCAAGGCATGTGTGTGAACAGGAGATTTGACAGGAGATTTGTACCATTGTCATATACATTTCCTTAAGGAGGCTAGATAGCCTTATGTGTGAAGAAATGGCAGCAAATAACCTGGTAGTCTGGTACAGCTCAGGCCACAAATTTATGAAAGCTGTCTGAATTCACCAGCTGGATAGGCAGGAGCTGCAAAGACCTCAATTTTGCCAAGCTGCAATTGCACCCTGGACATGGGGATGGTTGGGGCTTCTTCTGTTCCAGCAGATGGGGCAGAGAATTTTGGCTGTTCAATGCCACAGCAATAGATGGCAGGGTAGGGTTGGCAGAATCAAAGCAATGTTGTTGCAGTCTATGCTCACCCCTGCTTTGTGTGGTGCCTTGCTGAGCCTCTTCCTTGAACATCTACTCTAGTACTCTACAGTACATATGTTAAAAAAAAGATCCACACAGCTGAGCTCCAGGGAGCTGCCAAGGGGATAACTGCACCAGTGGAGTTCCATCATCTGGAAGAAAGGACAACTGCTGCCACCAATCCTATGGACCCACCTCTAGATGGCATCCTGCCTTGATGGTGTTGTGCCTCTCCGTCACTTTTCTCCTCTGCTATTATTGTGATATATAACCCTTCCTCATCACTACATCCAACCCGGTAGTAGGCTGCAGCTGCAGAAACTGTGCCAATTGTTCTCCTTGCTACAGCAGCCTTTTATAGTATGTGGGCTGCAACATTTATTGGCCAAATGATTGCTCCTGGCTGGCGCAAGGCTTTGGCCAATGACACTTGTTTGTAATGCATTTCTGGCCATTTGGGGGAGAAATTCTCATCCAAAAGTTTGGATTTTGTGCAAATGTTTGAACAGCCAAAATTTGCTCCTAACTTAGAAGCAGATTGTGGCTAATCCCTAATGGTAGGCTGCCAAGATTCTGGTATACAAGAATGTAATTGCGAATAAGCTAAGATTTCAGTGCTTCCTTTATGAACATTGAAGTTGTTTCTGTACAACACATATGGCTACAACGGTAAATTAGGGCTTTTAAAGTGATTTTACTGCTAGTTCAGATTATGTAACTATCTGAGTATCTATCCCTGGAAAATGACAGACATAGCCTTAAATATAAAACCATTTATATAATTTGCATGTACTATTCTGAAATTGTTATGTCTTATCAGTTCATTGACCCACTTATTTGTCATTTGCATCTAATCAAAGTTAAATGTCTTTTGAATTAGAAAATAGATTAGCAACATGAATTACATTACTGTAAATGTAATTAATAAAAATCTCTAGGCAAAACGCTTTTTTTTGTGTGGAAGGTTAGACCCTTTGTGAAGTTTTTAATGCTCTCTGTGTCCGATCGGATTATATTGTCGGAAAATTCGATCGTGTGGGCTCTATCGGACTTTTTCTGTCGGAATTTCTGCGGAAAAAAATTTGAGAGCAGGATCTAAAATTTTCCGACAAAAAAATCTGATCTGACTTTTTCCAATCATTTGTAGAGAATTCCAATCAGACAAAATTGCCATGCATGCTCAGATCAAATTACGAGACCAAAGCTATTGGCTACTAGCCTCTACGTAGTCCCATCGTACACAACGAACGTCACTTCGTTCCGAACGTTCGGAAATTCCGACAACTTTGTCCGACCTGAAAAAAATCCGACAGATTTTGTGGTTGGAATGTCCGACCGTGTGTACAAGACATTAGAGTTGTTACAAAAAAAGAGGTAAGGGGAAAACTTCTAATAGGGACACTTGCTCCAAGCACAACTGCCTATGAGGAGAATTCCCCTCCTTTCCTCTAACTTCCTGTTGTGTCTCTGGGACAGTAAGTGAAGTGAATTCTGCCAGTGGTGAAATGTCAGCAAATAATAAATTAACAGGTGTTAACCTTTCTCTACTCTAGCCAAAACAAAACAAAATGTGGGTATACTAACACCTTAATATTTTGTACTTTATAAATATTTTATGAGTATCTTTGGTTTTAATACTATGTATACTTTTTTTCGTCACCTAGGTGATGATGTGAGAATGTAGAGGCGGAGGGAGGGGCTAGTGGAAGCCGACCGGAGAGGAAACATGGTGCGCTTCAGACAATTTAGCCGGAGAGTGAGAGGCTCCGGCAGGAATGTGGATGATTACTCGCCCGCTTCCGCTCCGGAAGCCGCACGCCTGTCAGCCTGGGTACAATAGCTAAATACAACAGCGAGTCCGCTGTTCGTCCCCGGGCCCCCCCTCGCTTCCCCGCCCCCCCCCCGGGCGGGTCTCCTCAGCGCCCACCGCCGCATAGACCTCCCGCAGCTGCTGAATCCATGCAAGCGTGAGCTGAAGGAAGAGGATATCCACAGGATCAACGCTGTTCAGATAAGATTTTAGATAAGAAAACGTGCTGTTTGTCATTCTGCTACTCTGCCTATCTTGTGATATGCCGTGTTGAACTAGGCTATGCTGGGTGAAGTAGTGATATTAGTTTCTGACTCTGCGCTCTAATGCATAAAGTTTATATTAGATACATACAAACTGAACCATAGAGGCTGTCTGTCCCCTCTCCCTGGATGGCTCAGGTCTGGAAAATTGAATGTAATTCATACGCAAAGGTTTAAATGAATAAGAAATAGGTCTGTTCTCTGGTTAATGGTTCGCTCTGATCTGAAAAATCAAACCAGGAGGTAATGTGATACACTTCAATTGGTTCCAAACACTCTGGAAATTCCAGGAAAGGGGTTTACCTGAAATCTGATCCACGGCAGGGATAATTGGTTTTGGAATAGGGAAACGAGGAAGACAAAGGGAAAAACATATTTTTAATTTTTTTTTCCCGCCAATCTCCTCGCTCCCCCACCTATTTCCTACTCCCCACCAACGGAGCTAAGTACCCCTGGTCTCAACATCGGATGGGACATTTGTAAACTTATTTAATAGCTATGATAACACACCGGATGTTATCAGAGGCAGCTGGTAATTCAGCCTATCTTAAAAATTAAGAATAGCATATTAAATAGCTCATAATTACATCGGCACTGGATTAACACCATAAAACTTATTGTAAATTAAGTTCCAGGGTGAATCGCCCACCCTCCCTAAACGCCCCTACAGGTGGTACATAGGCTCAATAAATAAGAGAAGAAGGGGCTCGGGAAGAATCATTAAGTGGAGCGGGTGAATAGAAAGCCACAATACCCCATCGCTCACAGAAAAGAAAAGAAGGGGAGCCCCTAAAGGACCCTGTATACTACGCTCCTCCGAGCCAGGGGAAGACGAAAAGATAACATACTGGGGAAATGACCCAGGGAGGCGCAGAAAGACAAAATGAGTAAATCCTCAAAACAAGACGCACGGGGCGGGGCCCCCAAAACCCCCAAAAATACAGCGGCAGACAGCACAATTAAACAATACATGACCCAAGGGGTCAGTCCAAGAAGCGAAGGGCTGGAAAGGTTACCCCTGAAACTAGAGAAGAAGAAGGGTCTAGATAAAAAACCAGAAAAGACCACGGATCATTCCCGAGACGATCTTACAACCGAAAGCGAATTGGAATTAAGCAAAAATGAAGAGCACCAAGGGGAGGATCAATCTATTACGCAGAGAATACTGAGAGAAATGCTCTCTAAACTTGAAGTCGCTATAAAATCGGAGATTGGTATGTTGAGATCTGATTTGGGACATATATTAAATAGAGTGGAAGCAGTAGAGGAAAGAGTGGACAGGCAGGCCCAGGAACTGGGTACTGTAAAGGATCAAATCAAAATAGCATACCAAAACCAGAGGAAAATCTTATACCAACTCGAAGACCAAATAAACAGGAAGATCTAAAGGAAATTATTAAAAATATATTTAATCCACTCTTGGACAGAGGAGAGGACGGATTCCCAAAGATTGAACGTGCCCATCGAATTGGCAAAATAAGGAGTGAGGGAACCACTAAGCCGCGTGATATTATTGTTAGATTTAGACTCTGTGAAGACAAAGAAGAGATATGGTCAAAATTGAGGGGGAGGGCAGCACTGAAATATGAAGGGGCAGATCTACAAGTTTTTCCGGACCTAGCCTCTGAAACACTGACCAGAAAGCGACTTCTAAAACCTCTGTTAGACCAGATGCGTGGACAGAACATAAAATACAGCTGGGGTTTCCCGGCATGTCTAGTAGGATATAAAGATGGCAGATCAGCCAGGCTGCGTTTCCCAGAGGAGCTGTCTAGATTCTGTGAGAGACTGGGGATTCAGGTTCCAGCCCTACCGGGCTGGACGGATGGGGGCTGGGAGGCGTTGTGGGGGGGGGGTGGGGATGGGGGGGGGTGTAGGGTAGTTCTGGGTACAGGCGGGGAGGGTACACCCCCCCTCCTCTCCCTTTTGTGATCTAGGGGAGGGAGTGGGGGAGGCAAAACACTGTACCCCACCTCAGACGGTATAGGACTTAGAGATGGTCAGGATTTCCGAGCCAATCAATAAGTCTAAGGCCGGATTAGGGCCTGGGGGGGGTGGAGGAGGGGGGGAGTTGGATGGTGAGGGGAGGGGGTTGGGCTGGGGGGGGTAAGGGGCAATGTAGGCTAGGGACAATGTCAGTAAAAAGCCCTCCTAGGATAGGTAAGAAAAATATGGTTAAGGTAGAAAGACCTAGGGTTGCTCAAAAAAAAATAATTTTTTTGTTCTTTCTTAATAATGGCCTTTAATTTCATAACATATAATGTGAAAGGGTTAAATATACCTAACAAGCGGTTAAAAATTTTGAAAGAATTAAAGCATTATGAGGCGGAGGTGATAGCCCTGCAAGAAACACACATATCCCAAGTCTCAAAGATTAGGCTTTACTCTAAAGATTATCCGTGTTGGTATTATGGTGATACAATATCAAATAGAGGGAGGGGTGTAGCTATAGGATTTGCAAGACATATTCGTTTCGCCCTAGAGGCCAGAGAGACGGATCCAGAGGGAAGGTATCTTTTCTTAAAGGGAATGCTGGGTAATATGAGATGTATATTAGCGAACATATACTCACCAAATAAAAACCCAATAAAATATCTAAGGGGTATATTAGCTAAATTGCAGAAGTTCAAAGCAGGCTGTGTAATTATGATGGGAGATCTTAATTTCTGCCTGGATCCAAGGGTAGATAGTACGTCGGGTGCACAGGGGACAAGTAACGTACAATTAAACAAGCTAAAACAAAACCTGAACACCTTCCAGTTGGTAGATGCTTGGAGGGCCCAGCATGTGGGAACATCGGACTATACGTTCTACTCTATAAAACAAATCAATCAGCGCTGAACACAACAAATAAGTGAAAAATTAAACAATTAATTAAAAAACATGCAGCTCGAATACTATAGGTCAAAATACCAAATCCCACATTACAAAGTAAAAGCAACAGTACAGCGCATAAATAAATAATCTAAGTGAAATGAAAAAGTGACACTCTATTAGTGCATCAAAACACAAAAGTCCATAGATTTAAAGAACAATAAGTGGAGATGTCAGAAAAAAGATCCGCTGGTGCAATGTGCCTTCAATCGACAAAAATAAGTGATGATGTGATTCCTTCACCAATAAGCAAGATGGACTCTCACCTCAAAATATGGACCCCTGATTTAACAGACAGGTCAGAAAACGCATGTTCCCATCATGGGTAACTCACAGCATTCAGTAGATATAGCGGTAGTGCTCAAAGATTGAATCCTTTTCAGTATCCTCAATTTAATATGATTCCATAAAAAACATAAAAAACAAAATCTAGTGCTCTCTGTTTCCACAAATTTATTTAAAACAGAAGTAAAAGAGATACACTCACATTCTGGTGCACTGATCTCCAGTGCTGAGTGCTGGGCATGAAAACAAATGTATCACAGCGTCCATGCATGGATCAGTATAGCAGCTTGCGGATGACGTCACGGCTTAGGTCACGTGGTCCGTACGCGTTGCGTCCCCGAAAGTAGGCGGGACTTCATCAGCGGCGACGGCGTGACGTCGGACGGCCGCTTTTAAGCTGGTATACTGATACTGAGCCAATGAAAAAGAAGATAGTGCGCAAGGCAATTTCACAGAGATAACACACATCGAGCGTGACTCCAGAAGCCAAATTAACACTTAGATAATTACCAGAGAGAGAGGAAGAGTTATAAAAACTAATAAAACTAATAACACAGAGGAGTGCATATGAATTGAGCCACATCAATGGCAACTTACATACGCACCAACCCGGTGCCCTCAAATGGGGCTTATTAGATAACAAAAGAATTCCTAATTACCTTTAAAAGAGCAGTATTATAGCATAAATGCGGGGACACATAAATGTATCTCAAACCATCATTGCACCACTGCAAAACATAAAGTAAAAAATAATAAATAAAACCACAATGCCGCCGACGCCATCAGCAAGCAATACTGATCCATGCATGGAAACAACAATTTAATACAAATAAGTTACATAATATAAATAAATGCCAAAATAAATGACAGAAAATGAGATATAATTATATATATACGTTCTACTCCCCTGTGCACGGGACGTACTCTAGAATTGACTACATATTTGTGGAACATAGAGTACTGGAAAATGTAATGGAAACTAACATAGAGATAACTACACTATCAGACCACGCCCCCGTAAAGATGCGGATGTCGATTCCTGGCTTATCTAGACAAGGGTTCCAGTGGCATTTAAATGAAGAATTAATACAGGAAAAAGAGGGGTATGAAGTAGTGCGTAAAGAATTAGAACAATACTTCTTAATAAATGCTACAGAGGAGACCTCGGGGCAAGCCTTGTGGGATGCCCACAAGGCATATATCCGTGTGATCTTGATAGCGTTGGGGACCAGGAAAAAAAAAGAACGGAATAACGAAAAACAGAAATTAAGAGATGAAATCTCTGAAATGGAACAACAGCACACAAAGGGAGCCTCTGATAAAAAATTCCTACAAAAATTAGCGAATAAAAGAGAAGACCTATGCGAGCTTATGGACCAGGAATCAAATAGAATTTATGGTCAACTGGCTAAAGAAAGATATCAGGATGGCAATAAATTCACTAAACACCTAGCTAAAATGTTGCAAAAGAAAAAAGCTATGAATTATATAGCGAAAATCCAAACAGAACATGGTGCTGTGGCATATACTTCGAAAGAAATAGCAGAAACATTTAGAACTTACTATAAAAGCCTATATGCAGTCAATAAAAAAAAAAAGGAAACAGGGGAAAAAAAAAAACAGCAGGATCGGAGAATATTTAAACAAAGCTGGTTTGTCTAAGATTACCGAAAACGAAAAGGAAAATTTAGAAAGCCCCATCACGGAGGAAGAAATAAACAAAGCATTAAAAGACTCAGCCCCCGGGAAAAGCCCGGGACCCGACGGACTAACAATATATTATTACACAAAGTTTAAAGATATCCTGATCCCGAGATTGTGTAACTATATGAATGGCTTAGGGCTAAGTTACGAAATGAGCAAAGGCGCACTGACAGCCTCAATAATAGTAATTCATAAGGAAGGAAAGGACAAGACGACCTGTTCCAGTTATCGACCAATATCACTATTAAATGCAGACACTAAGTTATTTGCTAAAATACTAGCAGGGAGACTGAAAATCCTGATGAACCAACTGGTCCATCCAGACCAAGTCGGGTTTGTAACCGGGAGGGAAGGTAAGGATAATGGGGTGAGAACCCTCCTTCTGTTATCGCAGAAGGAGGAGCTGGAATCCCCGGCCTTGCTACTGTCGACGTACGCGCAAAAAGCCTTCGACAGGGTAGACTGGGGATTCATGTTTCAGACGTTGGAAGTAATGGGTATAGGTATAAGAATGATTCAATGGATTAAAACGCTATATTTCCACCCGACTGCAACAATAAAGATTAATGGGATAGCCTCTTTACCCTTTGAGATGGAAAATGGGACTAGACAGGGATGCCCACTATCGCCCCTCCTATTTATTCTTTCATTAGAGCCGCTCCTCTCCACGATCCGAAACAACCCTGAAATCACAGGAATTAAGGTGGGGAAAGAAACACATAAACTGGCAGCTTATGCAGACGACGTACTGTTCTACATAAGCAATCCGAAAGATACCTTACCCAAATTAAACAAAGCTTTGGAATATTATGGTGAAATGTCGAATTTCAAAATAAATCAAACAAAATCTGAAATACGAAATATTAATATTAGGAAACAAGAAGTACAGCAGATCCAAAAAGAATGCAAATTCATATGGAGAGGAAATTTGAAATACTTAGGAGTAAAAATGGCAAATTCGATCAAAAAAATCTATCAATTAAATTATATTCCATTATTAAATGAAATTAGAAATGAAATTAGACGATTTGGTAATAGACCACTCTCTTGGCTAGGTCGTATCCACGCACTAAAGATGTTCATTCTTCCTAAGATTTTATATAAATTTCAGATGTTGCCAATTGCAATCCCCTCAGGCTACTTCTCCAAGCTAAAATCATTGATGCTCAAATTTATATGGAATAATAGAAAACCTAGGACTTTCTCAGTACTAAAACAAGAGAAAAGTCGAGGAGGATTGGCGGTCCCGGACCTATTTAGCTACTATAAGGCAATAGTCCTGTCTAGAATTGTCGACTGGGTGGGCGAGAACGGTAAAGAGAAAAGGTGGGTTAGTTTAGAATATAAATATAGTGGGACACATTTAGGTAAAATAATTTGGAACCCCCCAAAACATAGAGCCTTGGAAGGGAGCACAAACGTGATGACACGAATAGTATTTAAGTATTGGGATGAGATATATAAAAAATTAAATGGACACTACAACTCACCGTTGATTGCACTTAAGGAGAATGAGTTATTTCCACCGGGGAAAAAGGAAATAGGTGGCAATTGGATAAAAAATGATAAAACACGAATAAAAGATGTTATGAAAGAAGGAAAACTTATAGCACGAAGTGAATTAGAGCACAAGGATTTAATGTTAGTGGATGGGTGGCGGTACCTCCAGCTGGCCCATTTTATTGGCGGCTTACCACAACCAGTGAGAACGGAAAAGGAGTTGACCCAGCTGGAGCGACTCTGTACAACCAATAACTCGAAAGGAATCGTATCAAGGATGTACGGATTGCTGATGACACCGGGAGAGCTGGAGGTCCCGCCATACATCAGAAAATGGCAAATTGAATTAGGAGCACAATGTGATCAGGACACATTAAGTAAAATAACGAAACTAACACATAGTTCGGCAATAGACAGTAAAACAGCTGAGATGAACTATAAATGCCTATCCAGATGGTACAACACGCCAGATAAGATGGCGAATTACCAGCAGGGAAGATCGGCGGAATGTTGGCGAGGTTGCAAAACCAAGGGAACAATGGCACACTTATGGTGGGAATGCCCAAAAATTAAAATCTATTGGGGGAAGATCCTACAAAAAATATGTGAAATAACAAAAATAAGTCTGAAGATGGATCCTTGGATTGTTTTGTTTCACGCTACAAAGTGTGATATAAAACAATAACAGGAAACTATAATCCCACATCTCCTTAACGCAGCGAAAAAATTTATTCCTAAAAATTGGCAGAAAATTGAGCCCCCATTGATGTGGGAGTGGGTAGATGCGGTAGAGGCGACATATAAGATGGAAAAACTAATTAGTGGAGTGGATCCGGAAAGAGAAGAGGTAGAAAAAAAATGGAAATGCTGGAAAGACTTTAAGAAAGACTGGAGTTATGTAGAACATCTAAGACCATAAATAGAACCCATAATGAGATCAGGAATCAGAGGAAGGAGGAAAAATTACTGACACATAATGAGAAGATAGGGAGGGGGGTGGGGGATGGGGTAGAATAACTAATGAGTTATGAGGATTAAATGTATTGCACTTCTTTTTTACAAATAAAAATTTATATTTATTGAAGTTAATGGGAACAAAAGAGGGAAAAAAAAACACACATTCATATTAATGCCACAATGATGTGAATATACAAGGAGACAACATTGAACGGAAAGGTGATTTATGTCTCACTAGTGAAATTCGCTGATGTGTGCAAAAAAAATAAAAAAATACTATGTATAAAACTTTTACAAATAAAATACAAGTGAAAGGAGGGAAGGGTGTGGCCTGGTAATGAAGGTATTTAACCTTGCTGCCGAGTCCGTCTTTTAGGCAGGCCATTCATTATGAAATTTTCTTTCCTTCAACCACACTTTACTGAATCATATTTGCCTCTTGACTGTCTCTTATGTAACCTCATGATCTAGTACCCTCATGTTTGCTTAAACCATTTTTATTTACTACTAGTGAAGTTATAAATAAAGAATTAAAAAAAAAAAAAATTCAAATGAACGGAACAAGGTTTATAGCTTAAACAGTCACTGCAAAGCAGCAGGCTTAGGAGGTCATGCGAAGATAGACCTTTTCATTTCTGCAATATCATGGATATCAACTCAGGAGTTTTATCATGAAGTCAATAACACCAAACTGCGCAATGACCTAAGAAAAAATCATGAATGCAAAATATGAGGAACATTGAGCAGAACCAATTTTAGGATAAAGATAATGTGCCATTGGGGTATATTTACTAAAATTGGAGAGTGCAAAATCTGGTGCAGCTGTGCATGGTAGCCAAAAAGCTAACTTCAGCACGTTCAATTAAAGGAGTTGTAAAGGCAGAAGTTTTTTTTAATTTTAATGCATTATATGGAGAGCAGAAGAGAGACCAGAGACGAGGAGGATCTGGGCTGCTCTGTGTGAAACAAACTGCACAGAGGAGGTAAGTATAACATGTTTGTTATTTAAAAAAAACGAGCCTTTACAATCACTTTAAGCTTTTACAAAAAACCTGAAAGCTGTTTGGTTTCTATGCAGAGATGCAACAAATGTTGCACTCTCCAGTTTTAGTAAATAAAACCCCATGCATTTAGCTCAGAGGGTAGGATCTGGTGAAAGACTGAGATGTTGAATATAAAGTGATGCAGCAGTATGTCACATGTGAATATTTGCAGGTAGTGTAAAAAGTTACTCAACATTTAGACAATGTTTTCTTTTCCACTTCTTAAATGAAATGTTGATACATGTTAATATGCTTCATTTATTTGCACGTGATTTCATATACTTGAAATGGTTAAATGATATTGCATTGAAGTTGGGTTTGCACATTAACACATGTCAGTAGTGTGTTTCTTTTGATTATATTGTAATTGCGGTGTAATTTTTCAAGGAACATTTTTTCACTTCCTGTTAACTAACATGTCATGTTAAACGTTATGGTATAATTCTTTCAGACCTTTTCACTAAACCATAATTTTACTGTCTATCAAATAAGTTAGTTGATTTGCTGAACTACGAATCCTTAAAAATAGAATTAAGGCAATATGGCTACCTGAAGGTGTTCTGTACACAGAACGAGTACAGAATGCCTACCAAAAAAAATATTCCTGTTTGTGTGATTGGCTCACTGATAGACTCACTCAGAACAGGGGCACAGAGGAACAAACAGTGATTTCTTCAGAATAACAAAAGGTAGGAATCTGCAACAAAATTTGTTAAAATCCTTACAATGTACATAGATCACCCAGAGGGGAATATTTTTTTCTCAACAGAAGTGGAGTTATGTTTTAAATGTTTGAAGTGAAACTTCACTCTCCCAATCAACATTGGATATTTTTAATCCTCATGCTGATAGCATTAGTAAATAGATGGGAAAGTGTATCATACAATATTTACTTATTTTAACCTTTTTTTCTTTTACATTCCTTCGGTTACTTACTGGTTTCTTGCCTAGGCAAATGATGTCATACATCTTCATGGAGAGGAGGAGGGGTTTTCTCAGCTAAGCATACACTCATTCCATGAATGCTTGAACTAAGGGCAAATGGATTCCAGGAAGTAAATGCTATATGAATCATTTACCCTTACTCAAAATGGCCATGGCCAGAAATGCCAGGGGCTGTTTTTTAAAGTAATTTCTCAACAAAATAAAGAATGGAGACATGGATGGATGGGTAAATTTGCTGTGAATATTAAAAATGAATGAAAAGGTGTTTTTGGTTTGTGGTGCTCAGATACAGTGAAGATCTGCTTTCAGTGCAACCAGTGTATATACCATAATGTATATTGTAATCCCCTGTAAATGAGCCCTCATACCCATGGGTTGTGTGCGGGTTAGCTGCACTTTCTTATACACTTCTATGATGTCCCAAGGTTTTGGTGTGGTTTCAGGAAATGCAGGACCTCACAGAAGTCTATTGAAAAGCGCAGCTAACTCTCCCGAAAACCTCAGGTTAGCAAAAGCACAGTGGAACAGTGTGAGGCCGCTCTTAAAAAACACCTTGCAAAACTGTTCCAGTTCCAGGATCCTAACTTTCAAAATTCGATCAGTTCCTTGGCCATTTATTCTATAACCTCTGAAAACAACACAAATTATAAAAAGCAGTAAAAGACAGAAAGCTGTTTCATCTCTAAAAACTCAATTCATGCAAGCAATATTGCCATACAGCAGTCAGACAGGCTTATCTTTTTTGGTTTCAGCATTCACTTATCACAGACGTTTCGTCTACCTGAATAAAAATGCAGGACAAATCATGCACACCAACAACATCCACACTATTATCCATTTCAGGGGATAATATTAATCTATCCAGATAGGACCTCAGCTTCACGGATCGGTGATTTTCCAGGTGTTAAGGCGGAAGGTAGCAGATGTTTTAAATTAAAAGACTTGGCTTTTGTGTGTTGTACATAGGAGTTTAGGGAATCAGCATAGAACAGTGAGACAAAACAAGTGAACCGAATTATATGGCAGACACGCACCAATTTTAAGAATCCCTTTCTTAACAAGATAAGCCGTGAAACCTATATAGCACAATAATTTCACTGTAACCTGCCCTTATGAATATGATTGAAGCAAAATGCAATTTTCTATTTAAATCAATAAAGCTACTGTTTTGTATTTTGTCATATACTTTCCCAGTAATTTAAACATAAGTTGGCAAGCCTAATACTGCATTTATTTGGAATGAGAGAGAAACTGGGGCAATTTTTCAGCCTCCTTTCTGTGTGCACTCAACGTAGAAGTCAGCCAAGGCAAGAACAATAAGGAACTGGCTTAGGATTGGATTTTGTAGTTGTATGTACCAGTACAGCAACCTAAGCTATGAATTTTGTTTAATTTGTTGTGAGTACTTTATGAATATATACAGTATTTTCCAGAAAATGGCAAAATAGTGTAAAGCCTCGTACACACGATCAGATTGTTGGCCAACAAAACCATGGAATTTTGTCTAAAGGGCATTGGCCCAAACTTGTCTCGCATACACATGGCCACACAATTGTTGGCCAACAAATACGAACGTAGTGCCATACTACGTTTTTCAGCTCTTTAGCGCCACCCTTTGGGCTCTTTCTGCTAATTTCATGTTAGTAGAAGTTTGGTGAGTGTTGATTCACACTTTTCATTTCGCACTTTTCATTTTGCGCTTTTCATTTTGGAATTTTCATTTTGTGCTTTTAAGCTCGTTTCTGAACAGCTGTTCGTTAACACGCCATGTTGCAGAATCTGGGGAGATAATGTGTTACTTATTATTGGCCTTGGAGTTATTGCTTTGACATTATTTTTTTGGTTGAATAATGATTTGATTTGGTATATTTTCTATATTTTTGGATGTATAGAATGCACTTCTGGTTAAGTTCTATTGGCAGATAGCATGTCTAATTTTATTTGTTTTCTTTTTTTAAGTGCATAATAAAAAATTGTGTAGAATAATACTTAGCTATGTATTTTACTTCAAATGACAGTTTGTGAATAGGTAGTTACATTTAAAAAATAAAATGTATAATTGACAAGGAACACCAACATAGTTGTATCTTTGATCTTAAAAACTACGGGATAATAGTGTTTTGGTAACTTGCCTAAATAAAAAATAAATACATTTAAAAAAACATAATAATATTATTATTGATATCACTAGAAAAAAAAACCTTTGAAAATTAATGTGCAATAACTCCATCAGCAGCTTCATTATTATCCCATTAAAGAAGAGAATTGTGCACTGCATTTCGAGATTTCTTAATTTTCCACGTCACGAATGTTAATTGTCCATTACAAACACTAGTTTACCAGACAGACCTCTTATGGCTCGTCCTTGCTTCTGAGCATGCGTTTTTGTACTTTGGACGTTTGTCCAACAGACTTGTGTACACACGCTCTGAAAAACTGACAACACAAATTTGTTCGCGGAAAATTGGAAAACCTGCTAGCCAACATTTGTCCGTGGAAAATCTGACAACAATTGTCTGATGGAGCATACACACGGTCGGATTTTCTGCCAACAGCCTGTCATCGAACATTTCAAATCGGAAAGTCTGATCATGTGTACGAGGCTATAGTCAATCAATGGATGTACATAAACATCATGTATTTTACAGTACACTTCATTTGGAAGTCCAGCATGTGTACAAGTCTAAGTAGTTCTGACTTCTGAAGATGTCTTTACCAAGACGTTTATGCAGGGCAGTCTTTTTAGGTGATGTCATCACGTGCATGGCCAGAGTTTACTACGAACCAGTTGAGAGAATGATCTGAGAGACACAGCTGAGGAATCATGAAGGCAGACAGAGCTTGGTAGCACAATCATGAAGAGATGTATAAGCCAGGGGATATAAGAGCTTAAGTATGTCCAGAGTCAATAGAAAGTTAAAAACACATTTAGTTTATTTAATGAAAATGAAAAGTTATGCAGTCTTGCAAACGTTGCTATGCTGGAGATCTGGGCACTGATGGGTCACTGTGTCCAATTGGCAAGGAAAATGTCATGGGCTGCTCTGTAATCCAAGCCCATTCAAGGGCTTGTCAACGTCTTGGCAACAGGGACACTTGAGCTCCACGTTGGTTCCACGTGGCTTCCTTCTGGGTATTATGTTTTTGCCTGGCTGCCTGCCATCTAGGTTTGGCTTGGATTACAGAGCAGCCTGTTCCATCTCCGTGGACATGATGTTTGACATGATGCCTCCCTTTGAAATTTTCCTTGCCAATTGGAAACAGCGACCCATCAGTGCACAGATCTTCAGCATGGTGACTTTTGCAACACTGCATACCTTTCCCTTTTCATTTTATGGAAATAAACAAAATGTGTTTTTAACTTTCTATTGACTCTGGATGTACTTCTGCCCTATCATGGCTTATACATTTCTCCATGATTGAGCTACAGAGCGTTGTCTGACTTTGTTGTTTTCAGTTATCCAGCATTACTTTTATGTGATCCGACAGCTGCACAGGTTTAGCTCTGGTTACACTACCATGTTTTTTGCCCAATATCTCACAAACGATTTGGATCCATCAGCGCCTGGAACCCAGTGTTTTTTATGAGTGGAGGAATCATGATAGATGCTGGTTGTTCTCTATATATAATATTTACACTCCATTTATCTGATGTAAGTGTGATTCTTATTGTTGCAATAAATTTATTTTAAACAGAAAGCATTAGATTATCCCTTCCTTTGTTCCTTTGATGAGGCAAAACTAGGTGACTCTGGAGACAGTGGGAAGGAAGTGTTTAATGGTGAAATGCCACAAGGGAATTATCCTCCATTGCTGTGGTTGTTGTTGGTGAACATAGGCTTCCCTCAGCAGGCTGTTTTTGACCTTCTGTAACTGAAGAGGTCCTTGTTTGAGGGTAAGCATCCAACCTTTTTTTCCCATGGGCAAAGGTGTTGAAATGTTGGTGGTGTCAATTTTTAATGACAAGGAGCTGGATTGCTTTTTCCTTTCCTTTGGATTTACTTTGAAAGAAGGATCCTTTTTTTTACCTACCACTGTGTTTTCTGGGAATATTTAATTTTCAATTGCACTAAAAAAAAATCTCATACACATTCTTTCACTTTAGACCAGTTTGCTTTTATATTTCATCTTTGTTGATCACAATTCACTATTCATATCCAATAGGATTTATACGTTTATGGACAAGTCAATTATTTATTGATTTATTGTTTTTATTGATTTATAATATATGAATATGTTTGCGGTTCATTAAATGTATTCACTATAATCACATTGCTAGGAGCTTTTAGTGTGAGTTGAGTGAGAGCTGCATGTTTTTTTATTTTATTTGTTTGTTTGTGTGGTAGGTGTCATGCACATTTGTGCCAGCAAGCTTCCAGCAAGTTCTTTTAGGGTTTTAGTATATTCCTACTTGGGGAAACAATATCTATATGAGTCTGAGTTCTGATCAGCAGCTGGAGTGCTGCTGATTTAAGTACATGCATTTACACAAGAAGAAGCTACAAATAGGCTGGAGGAGATTAGCAACACTTAGATGAAAATAAAAGATGACAAAAAAAATTATATTAAAGAATTTATATGGCAATTGTTTATGATGCATAGTGCTTTGGCAAACTAAATGCCATCCAGTTGAAGTTTACATCTGTCTTAAAATTTGCTCAGATGACAAAACTGAAACACTGATTGAGACATTATAGCAATGCTTCAGTGTTGGGTATACTATTTGCTGTATTTTCTCTTTGCTATATGTCCTATACACGTCTGGCTTTGACCATTACAAAAGGTGGCAAAAACTACAGAATACATTAACGGATGTCCTCAGTGCTTAAGATTTCCAATAACAAGAACAAAAATGTCAGTCATTATTAATAAAATATCATATGAATCCCTAACTCATTCACATAGGGAAAGTATCTGGGTGCCCCCTTATTGTTTGGAGTGGGCTTCTAAATCCTGATAGGCCCCTTCACAGAGACTCCCATAACCACTGTGCCATAGTTAAAGGGGAAAAGGTCTTTGTCTTCATCAATATGTTGAGGGCATGTGGAATGGTATAGTTCAGGAGGAGAGGCACATTGCCAGAAACCATGAATCAGACTGAGACAGAAGTACAATTAAATCACACTTGTTTATTAATAAAAATAAAAAGGTAAATAGAAAAAGCGTAGTCAAGCAGAGCCAGAGTCCAGTAACCGGATCGAGTAGTCAGCCAGGCCAGAGTTCAATAACCAGATCGGGTAGTCAGCCAGGCCAGAAGTCAGGGATCCAAGTAGAGCAACCGCAAGCGGGATAAGGAGCCAGAAGGGATGTCAGCAAGCCAGTCTTTAAACAAACCGCAGGAGATGGTTTCTAGTGATGTGACCAAGGCGAAGGCAGAGGTCAAGTGAGCTGGAAGGCTTTAAGTAGGCAGGTCATACAAGCATCATCAGGAACAGCTGGTAACTGTGGAGAGAGAAGAGAGCTGGCAATTAGCTGAGCAACCAACCCAGAGAAGGAAGGGCTAAGCCAGCCCTGACACACATGCTGCCCCCCCCCCCTTTCATAGCCAGCTAGGCTACATATTCGGATACCAGTTTGGCATGTATTTTTGGGTGGAACCTCACAATTTTTTTCATTTTTGCTGAGTTCCCCCTTTAAAATGCTATGAATTTAGAAGAGGACCATGCTGTCTTTTTGTTTTGTTTTTATGCATGTTTTTTTGCATGAGATCTCCTTTAACCAGTTCCTTCCAATTCTGACATTTCTATTATACACGTAAAAATCTGCTCTTGTTTTGCTAGAAAATTACTTAGAACCCCTAAACATCATATAGTTTTTAAGCAGAGAGCCTGGAAAATAAATGGTTGTAGTTGCAGTTTTTTTATGTCACAGAATATTTCCACAGCAATCTATCAAACGCAAATATTCAGGAATTTTTTTTTTAATGAATTTTAGTCAACACATTTCTAATATTATATCCATTTTCTTTTGTTAAAACAAAATATGATGATACGCTAAGTAAATAGATACCCAACACGTTGTGCCAAACTACATTACATAAAAATCTCCATAGACATTGCTTTAAAAGCTTTTACAGGTTACCAGTTTAGAGTTACACAAGAGGTCCCGCACTAGAATTATTGCTCTGAGATTCATGGCAAAACCTCACATGTGTGGTACGATCACTTTTTACGTGTGGGATCTATGTGCGCATTTACATTTGTGTATAAGTACTGGGGTCGGGGCACTTTAAATTTGTAAATTTTATTATTTATTTCTTGTTTTTGATCAACTTTTTTTGCTATCACAAGTGATGAGCAAAATAAGTTCTGACAGCATGGTCCAAGACAAATTCTTTTTTGAAGAGATCTGGGTACTATTAAATTATATGACCCCAAATTAATTTGAAATTAGTACATAATTAATACTAATTTAAAATTAATTTGGGAGTTAATAATAATCTAGTTATGGTCATATAATTTAATTTATTTTATTTTTTATTTTTTTCTAGGGATGGGTGATTTAATTATTTATAAATTTGGGTTATTGAGTTCTCTACTAATAGGAACATGTAATATGGTCTGTTATGGATTAATATGATATAGTGCTGGCACTTATTGAGTGCTCTATAATCATACTCAAGGTTTATAACTTCAGGTGGGGCCTTAGAGGTTAGCCTATGGTTTTTAACAAATTTAATTAATTGAATTTAAATATTTTTGTTTAGCAATCATCTGTTAAACAGCTCAATGTGCCGTTTTTTTCCTGGTGATAGGAAAGGGTTGGCCATAATCAACCGTGCGCTTATGTCTAAATACTTGTGACTCGGTTTGGTTTCCTATATAAGGTGGTGAGTCAATACACTGCCCGTTCCCCATTGACAACGTCACGTATGACAAAACACGTCTGGTAGAGGGTACGTGCTGACGTCACCACACTGTGTACTAGGAGGACGGACTTCTGTTGTTTGCCGCCCAGGTTTGTTTTTATATGCAACTTTTAAACATACTAAATGTAAGTGCAATACTTTTTTATAATTAATTAAACTGTATTACACTATGGTCAGTCTTTTTTTCTGGGTCATTTGCTAAGTGTAACGGTCACAGACTCCATAACAGTGCCAGGCCTTGGGAGACTTACCGCCATTCATCCTGTAATACTCGGTCAGAGATGGTTTGTGCAAGTTAAAGGCCTTGGTTGGGCTATAGCCAAGTGCCCTTTCTGCTTGCCATCCGGTAAGCAGGTTTTTCTTATGGTGGCGGGACACTTTTTCATTTGAATCACTGTGGTACCACTGGGAAGATGATTTATTCCATCCTATATGTTGATCAATAACATGCCGTTTCAATGAAGATTTTCCGGAAATAATTGGGACTATTTAGTGCAGCTTCTCTCATTTTCTATCGGGAGTTTACATCTGCTTTAAAATTTGCTCAGATGACAAAACTGAGACTGCTTTAGAAACTACAGCAATGCTTTAGGGCTAGGTACACTATGTACTGTATTTTCTGTTCTCCTATATATGTCTGGCTTTGGCCATAACAAAAGGTGGCATCCTTACTAAAAAATGTAAATATAATAAATATGCACTTATTTAATTACAGAATACATTACAGGTGTCCTCGGTGCTTAAGATTTCCAATAACAAGAACACAAATGTCAGTCATTATTAATAAAATATCACATGGTCAAAGGTGCCTGTGTTGTGTTTAAAAAATTGAAAGGCTGTATGGAAGTATTAATGTAATTACTTGGTACATGTACTGACATTTCTATCAGTACAATGTAATGTTGCTTGCCGTTAATTATGATGCCAAAATCTATAAACATAGCTGGGAAAAAGTGTTTGAAAACTACTTTAAGGACAGCTTAACTCCCCCTTTTAACAGCCAGAAGCCGAGAAAATACTTAATGCTTCTGAGTATGGAGGGGCAGAGCTGGGCCAATAAATAAATAGACTATCCCAAGGGGAGAGTCCCAGAGGACATGATGATAGGAGAGGTCAGAAAAGAGATCTCTGATAGCACCAACACAGATGGCATCAGTGTTCTGCACCAGGTGACACTGACAAGACTGCTGAGCCCAGAGGTGACAAGGCAGGGAGAGTGCCCAAGACAGTCTGCTCTGTATTATTTTTCATGCAGGCTGCCATTACTCTGATAATAAAGCATAGATGTCTCCAAATCTGACAGATGAGGTACTGGTACCCAGGTGTTGTTGGTAGCATTGCAGTGCCCAATTGCTGGTAGCATTGCAGTGCCCAAGTGTTTCTGGTGGCACAATGCTACCCAGGTGCTGTTGGTGGCAAGACAATGCCCAGGTGTTGCTGGTGGCATGGGGGTGCCCAGGTGTTAAAGGTGACATGGTGATGCCCAAGTGTTGCTGGTGATATGGTGGTGACCAGGTATTGAAGGTGACTTAGTGGAGCCCATGCTTGCATGATTGTGGTGAAAGTTGCAGAGAAGCTGAGTATTTGCCTACTGACAAGACAGCTGTCTTGTGTCACTCCCATTGGCTCCCGTTACTGTCAATCGCAGCCGGTAAGCCAATGAGGAGAGAGTGGGTGCGAGGCCGAGCAATATTTTGTGTCTGCATGGACAGAGAGTTGGCTACTTGCTATGGGTGCACTTGGCAGGAGGGAGGTTCACAAGCACCAGCAGGGGACTCCAGAACAGGAGGACTGGCTGCTTTGTGCAACTGCACAGAGCAGGTAAGTATAAAGTATAACATGTTTGTTTTATTTTTGTTTGTTTCTTAAATAAGCCTTCATTATTACTTTAATTCTTCTTACATTTTGGTCCTTTGCTTCTATTACATACTTAGGCCTGTGACCTGACTCCACCTGTATCTAAACCTTGTGCATTCTTGGTGCATTACCAGAGGTATTCTTGCTCATACTGTATGATACTAGTCACTAGTTCCTGCTCCTAGCTCCTAGGCACCTGTGCCCTTACCTCACCCTTGTAGGCCCTCTCTAAGCTTCCAGGGTTGCTTGAGTGTGAATTGTGCAAGAGGGCTTCTCATACAAGGATAGCTCCCAACTGTCCCTGATTTTGAGTGACTGTCACTCATTTGGAACAAAGTCCCTCTGTCCCTCTTTCCTCCTCATTTGTCCCTAATTTTGGTCTAATATATATAGTTGTATATAAAATGCAGCACTTATCAATCAAAAAGTGTTTCCCAGTGTTAAAACTTTCATCCAAATTCGAAATTGCTGCATTTATAAATTCCAAAAGCCAATATATAGGAATAGCAATGGTAAAAAAAAAGAACTTGGGAAGATGGGATGTGGCAGGCGGCATATCCTATGCCTACATACTTTTGCTAAAAGGTGCCCCTCATTCCCATCTCAGAAAGTTGGGAGATATGTACAAGTACATGACAGGCAGGCTTAATTTTTAGCTACAGGCCCAAATAACTATGGACTGCTATTTTTTACTACAAACAGTACATCCAAAAGCAAAACTCATACACAAGTAAACAATATTTTTCTCTTTTTTATTTTGAGTTCCCTTCATGTCTGGAAGCTTTAGTTACAATCCTGTCCAGTGCACCTTTCATGTCCAAGAGATGTGAGAGCTAGACTGACTATAATTGTTTGCTTTATAACTGCATTTGACTTGTGCTTGATCTACCTGCCTCTGATATGGTTTTGGGTGACAGGTGGGGATTCCCACTGGCACCATAAATTGAGAAATAAGTTCATTATGTTGATGTTATAGACAAAATCTGAAAATAATTTGACATTTTAGACCCACATAAAGCTATACAATAAAAGACTGCTTACTCCTTTTTTTACAGTAATGAAAATTAAGATTTTTTTTTCACACGACAAAAAAAACAATCTGACAGGAGGGAGTGGCTAATTGCTAGCCCTTTTTTACTCTGACTGCTAAACTGAGCAGACTGGCACAGTAATCGCATCACTGGGGACAAAAACATTTGCACTGGACTACAACTGTCTAGCTATACCACTGTGGCGATAATCCCGGAGGAGCCACTTGAATTTCTGTGCCTGAGTCTCCCATTGATTAATCCAGATAGTCACAGGGTATTTTCCCACAGCCTGATGCACACACTCTTTTGCTCGTTATTTCCAATGACCAGTCTAGGGGATTTGTTTTTGTATTTTATTTGAAGAACTTGGATAGGAGAAGGAATTTTTTTGATTTTTTTGTTATCAAAAGGTGTTTATTTAACAAAATAGACAATTTTCAATGTACAAACAATGCACTTAAAGGCATCTATTGTTACATATCACAGTTATCCTAGCATCCTTAACTTTAATCCAATCAGTACGCCCTTCAAATCCACACTACGCTGAAGCACAGAGACATATACATTTCAGCTGGTGTTGAGCAACCCTAGAACCTCAAGATCTCCCGTAGGGCATTGCAAGATTCTCAACAGCACCAGTTCCCTGAGACTTAGCCCAGGAGTATCCAGCCATGGTGACCAGATTCTTTCAAATCTACCTGGGCTTCCCCTGTGTTGATAGATATATCTTTCCATGACCAAAGTATTCCCCATGTGTGTTATCCACAAGGCAACTGTGGGTGGTAATATCAAATTCCATCCCATCAAAATAAGTTTTCGGGCTTGAAACAGTGCTCTTGAGAATGCTATTCTGACCATCTCCTCAGGAATTACCTCCTCCAAAACTTCCAAGATACAGTGAGTTGGATCTAAGGGGACGGTCATATGAAACACTTGATTAAGCATTCCAAGTAGTGGTGGAGCTTTGGACAGCACCAGAGCAGATGGATGAGATCCCCCTGGTGCTACCCGCACTTGCCGCACAGGGGATCTGCCAGCCTCCCCATCTTATGTAATTTAAGCGGGGTGTAGTGCACCTGAAGCACAATGTATAATTGGGATACTTTTTTAGCAATGTTAAGGGAGCAGGTAGTGATAGATTGCAGGCCCTCCTCCCATTTGGTCTCCCATGAGTGGCCCTGTGTCTCTTTCCCATAGGGACGCTGCCTTAGTGGGGTGAGATCTTAAATAGTGTGTCAGTAGCATTTGATAACAATGTGAGATGATCCCTTTGATTTCATTGCTTGATTGGAAGAGGTGGAAAATAGGGGTGTTGGACAGAACCCAGTTTTTAGCATCCCCCTGCACGTCCACAGCGTGCCTGAGCTGGAGATAGGGGTAAAGCTTGTTGGGTGGCAGAGTAAATCTATTTTTGTAGCTCGGGGTAAGACAGCAGCTTGCCATCCCAAAATATGTGGGCGCGCAAAGTTACACCAAAGGAGCGTCACTTGGGTCCCTGTTGGAGTTTTGCCAATTCGACATAGGAGAGGTTATCCCATATCGGGCTGTATTCAGTAAACCCCAGCACCCCCTGCATTTGTTTGCTCTTGTTCCAGATTTTTTGAAGTAGAGTAAGGTTGGGCGTCTGTTTATTGGATTTATGGAACATCTGTGCCTCCAGGCCCATCGAAACAGTCTCTGTTCCAGAGCCGATCAGCATTAACCATACCAATGAGCCCACTGGATCATGGGCCATAGACCCAATCAGATGCTGCATTTGGGCTGCAATATATTACAGCCATGGATTGGGCACTGCCAATCCTCCACTGTCTTTGTACTGCAACTACTCTAGTTTGATCCTAGTGGGGCCTGTATTCCACAATAGGCATCTAAAGAGGGTGTTAACCACTCTGAATATTTTCAAGTGAATTATGTGTAGTTTCCAAGTGAATAAAATATAGTAGTTGTGGCATAAATATAATTTTTATCAAGTTGGCTTTACCCGCCAGTGATAGTTTAAGATTATTCCAGGTGTTTATTTTGTCCCGAAATCGGGATAGCAGGGGGTACACATTTAATGGGCAGTTGTCCGCAAGTCTGGGTGATATTTGTATTTCTAGGTATTTGAATGAGGTCACTACTGGAATAAGGCAGGAATCAGGCAGTTCCACCTCCAGATTCCCATCAAGCACCATTAAGGCCGATTTGGACCAATTTATGGTCAGACCGGAATAGTGCCCAAAACTGTAAATCACGCCGCCACTTTGGCTAAAGAGCTATTGATGTCCCCCAGGAAAAACATCATGTCGTCAGCATACAACATGATCTTCTCATGTAGATTACCAAACCTGAACCCCGTAATCCCTGAGTTGGTCCTCACCAGTACTGTCAATGACTCATTGGTTATAGCAAAGAGCAATGGGGACAGTGGGCAGCCCTGCCTCATGCCCTGCCCAGAGCAAACACGTGCGACATTTGGCCTGACATCCTAATTGTCACTTGTGGGGACGCATATAACAGTCTGACCCATGCTATGAATCAATCTCCCAATCCAAATCTGGATAGCACCACCCACAGATATCGCCAACCAATACTGTTGAACGCCTTGTTGGCATCAAGGGACAACATAGCCATGTACCCCCCATTGTCCACCTGTAGTTGCATGTTCAAAAAAAAGCATCTGAAGTTAGTGCCCATGGACTTCTATGGCATAAAGCCGGCCTGATCAAGATGTATAATGGAGGATATGATCCCATTGACTCAGAGTGCCAAGACCTTAGCCAGGATCTTAACATTGCTCTGGAGGAGAGAGATGGGCTTATAGGAACCCGGGCCAACTGGATCCTTCCCAGGCTTAATCAATATTATCACATTTGCCCTGGCCATTGAGGGTGGAAGGTGACCCTCCTCAATTGAGGCATTGAACTCCTCCAGCAGCCTTGGTAGTACCTGTTCACTGTAGGAAAGAATGTCTCACCGCTCCAGGAGCACACATGCAGACTGTGAACTGTTCTCTCGGCCCGGAAGCCACAGGTGCTGTTGATTATCAATAGCAACGGACAAAGAATGAACTCTGGACTGCCGCACTCTTCAGAAAAACCACCTTTCTTTATTGAAGGATCACATCAAAGCCCAACAAACACAGCAAACAAAGGAAAAGCTGACACTTTAGTCGACTAAAATGTACTGGAGATTTAGTCAACTAAATATGACTAAAACTAAAACAATTGCAGAAGACTAAAATGGGATTAAAACTAAAATGCCATTTTAGTCCTAAAACTAAAATAAACACTGGTATCTGTACGCTCACTCTGTGGGAATAGGCAGAATGGGTGGAGTGATATGCTTCGCCAACCCATGCATTTTACAGGAACCCCACATTGCCCCCCAGGAGGCGAGTCTCCTGCAGGCCAATAATGGCTGGGTGGAATTTGCATAAGCAGGATGAAATCATGGTCTGTTTCAGGGGATCCTTCTCTCCTCAGACATTCCAAGACACAATGGGTGTGGATGACATTGCATACTCATAGATATATACGGAAAAGGAGGTCAAGTGGACATCAGAGGTCCCTTAACTGGCCAACCAGTCTGGGCACATTGATAACTTGGAGTAATCTGGCTGTGCATTGGAAAAACATTGTGGATAGGAGGCAGTCAATTTTGCACAAGTGTGCAGCATATCAGTTTAAGACAAAACAAAAACTGAAGCAAAAGGTGGTGTAAGGAAAAGGTGATGCTCTATCAAATCTTCTCGTGCCGGGCACCGAAACATAGGCCATGTAACCCATGACCACAGATAGTTCACAAGCAACCAACGCGGTAGCATCTCCCGTGTAGGCCGGTGTAAGCAGCTGAACCAATAAAAATTGAAAAGTGTGTAGTTCCTCACTGTAGAAAAATTTCAGAAATAGTTCCTCTGTAAAAGGCAAACATTATAGGGAACTTAGCATCCTGAATTTCCCCGTTCCCTGTATTTCCTATCAGGGTATTATCTCGCACCATCTTCACATCTGCAGCGGTGGAGATCTTGCTTGTTTTGATTCTGACCTCTGTCCGTTACCCTCAGCTGGGCCAGGAATAGCATAGCATAGGATAGCTGAAGCCTTTGCAATCTTTTCTTGACAACCGCAAATTTCAATCATCTGCATTGTACCTCCGCAGAGAAATCTGGGTAGAACGAGATTTCGGTGCCATTGTAGTAAATGGCTCCCTTCTCTCTGGCCAGGAGCAGCACAACCTCCCGATCCTTGTAATTCAGAAGCCTGGCTAGTACCAATCTGGGAGGGTTACCACTTCTTTGCCAAACACGTCTTGCAGCCAATTTTCAACAAATGCTGTGGGGTCCCTGCCCTCCACCTGCGTACGCCAGTTGGGACCTCCGTGAGTCCAATTGCATATCCCGTGGACTCGATCTCCACGGGGATACCCGCAAACGTCTCACGGGGATGAAGAACGGGGAGATGCTAATGTAAACAAGCATCTCCCTGTTCTGCCTAGTGACAGTGTCACTGATCTCTGCTCCCTGTGATTGGAGCAGAGATCAATGACGTGTCATACACAGCCACGCCCCCCACAGTTAGAAAACACTCCCCAGGGCTCACTTAACCCCTACACTGCCACCTAGTGGTTAACCCCTTCACTGCCAGTGTCATTTACACGGAATCAGTACATTTGTATAGCACTGATTGCTGTATAAATGACAATGGTCCCAAAAATGTGTCAAAAATGTCTAATGTGTCCACCATAATGTCGCAGTCATGATAAAATCACTGATTGCCGCCATTACTAGTAAAAAAAATTATTAATATAAATATTAATAATATTAAATATTAAATTTAATAAAATAAATATTAATAGCGGGGAAATCTTCCAGTGGAGACACTAGTTCTGGTGACCTGGGGAGCCCCAATGGATTCCCTTAATTTGCAGGGATTTCCTGTTTTGGCTATGGGACAGGAAGTGAAGGTAAATCTTCTCAGTGGGACACAGATGGCAAAAACTGACAAGGGTTATAACTAGGGATGGCCGAACTGTTCGCCCGGCGGTCGGTTCGTGGCGAATTTTGCGTGTTCGCGATTCACCAAACAGGCGGACTATTGCCGCTGTTCGCCCGGCGGACATATGTGTTTACAATGTGAAAGAACACATCCATAATGGGGTACAGGACAGCCAATTGAGACATTTCAGCACATGGACAATTGGACATATCCCCTACCTTATAAATAGACCTGATCTGGCGGCCATTTTACATTCTGTCTTATGTCAGTGTAGGGAGAGGTTGCTGTGTGGAGCAGGGACAGACTGTAGTGACACAAATCACTAGCTATTAGGTCCACAAAAGGCCTTTTAAGGACTGGTATAGGTGTAGTACAGTATATAGGGTTCAGTGCACTACTGTGCTGGTGATTGCAGCTGTCTTTTGTCAGTGTAGGGACAGGACGCTGTGTGCAGCAGGGCCAGTTAGTTTAATCACTAGCTAGCTATTACTATTAGGTCCACAAATGTCCTTTTAAGGACTGGTATAGGTGTACAATATATAGGGAGCTAGTGCATTGCTGTGCTGCAGAATACTGCTCATTTCTGCAGCTGTCTTTTATCAGTGTAGGGACTGAGGAACAGTCTGCAAATCACTAGCTACTAAGTCCACAAAGGTCCTTTTAAGGACTGGTATAGGTGTACAATATATAGGGTGCTGGTGCAGGGCTGTGCTGCAGATTACTTCTGGTTTCTGCAGCAGTCTTTTATCAGTGTAGGGACTGAGGGACAGTCTGCAAATCACTAGCTACTAGGTCCACAAAGGTCCTTGGAAGGACTGGTATAGGTGTACAATATATAGAGGTGTGGTGCACGGTGCTGGTGTCAGTGCACTCTATCACGGTGCTGGTGTCAGTGCTCTATATCACGGTGCTGGTGTCAGTGCTCTATATCACGGTGCTGGTGTCAGCACTCTATATCACAGTGCTGGTGTCAGTGCCCTCTATCACGGTGCTGGTGATCATCTCCTGCACCCTCTTCATAGCCTACCCTGACCTTTCCTCTCCTCCATTGCCTTCATGTGCTCCTGAGTCCTGAATTGTCAAAATTTCACAGATAAAAAAAGAATGCTTATAGTTGTCGATCCCAGATTCACTTCATACATGTGTTATGTCTGTGGCCATGCAGTGGGACTATGTGTGCACAGCTAGTAAGTATTTTGTGGCTGAAAATATGACCTGTAGGTTTTTAAGGTTTGCCTGCCATTAAAGTCAATGGGGCCCGCCGCGAACTTTGGCGTTCGCGAAACGTCCCGTCGGAAGTTCGTCCATCTCTAGTTATAACTTTCCTTTACTCTATCCAAAATGAAAAAGAAAGTTTTGCCTATAGTCCTACTTTGAATTCTGGTCTGGGTTGAATGTTCAATGTTACCCACCCCTTTCTGAGAGCCCTGGCTTTCAGTGACACGCCCCATAGTTTTATTTCATCACTCAGCCTGGGACACAAAGGAGTGCTGCATAGAAACACTTTTACATTTCTCAACATGAGGACTGTTCTATGCAGAAGTATAGACTTCCTACCAGTGAAAGGAAGAGGGAGCACTGGTTGGGAGGAGAGATCCTGGAGTTGGGCTTTAAAGCCCATCTCCAAGAAATCAGTAAATTCTATCTTGCAGTGGGGCTATGTCAGCACTATAAGGGTTAACTGCTTGTTTAGGTCTAAGGGAGAGTAAAAACATTTTACTTACCCAATCCTAGGCTTTTACTTACCCAAGCCTATGTGCCAGCGGTGGACTGTCCCTTGGCATCATTACGTCCAATGTGGATGTATGGACCAGCATTGGTCTTGATGACATCAGGAATTTAGACCACTGGAGCTTGGGGGAGAGGATATTGTGGAGGCTGGTCTAGCAGCAAGGAGGAGGGGGAGAGGCAAATATGTACTGCTATTTACTTGTTTTGGGTCTCTGACAATATAAAATGAACCAAAGCCATGTGATGACCTCTCCTACAATCATGGAGTTTTTTGTTCTCTTAAAGTGGTTGTTAAGCTACTATCTCATCTTTATATCATCCCCTCTGTCAGATAAAAAGCTGCATCCTAGTGCCTGCGCGTCATAAAAAAACATTTTTTTTTACCTGTTTTAACAGTATCTCCCAGCAATAAGATGACACGAAGCTCTCAGCTCTCCCCATGTGATATCTCCAGGGGGCGGGGCTGAGATTCCCCTACTGACGTCATCCAGAGATGAGGGCAGGAGAGGAGCAGAGAGCCTGGAGTCATGTGATTGCTGGAAGACACTGTTTAAATAGGTTGAAATCTTTTCTATTTTTTTTTTTTATATAAAGCAGAGACACTAGGACACAGCTTTTTATGTGACAGAGGGCATGATATAAAGATCAGTTAGTTTTGAAGCATTGGGAAGAGGAGCAGATTAGCCATAATGATAGATGACAGGCAGGGAGTGGATGGGGAGGAGAAGGACAGCGGGAGACTGGAGAGCTGCAGATAGCAGCGTATGACAGAGGTATGTATGCTGACAACGGTGTCAGGGCTCAGTAGCCCTGATATATCGTGGTCAGTTTACATGGGGGGGTAGAAACTGCAAGGATCAGCCAGGTATTTAAGGTGATATAGGGGGCCAAATTACACAGCACAAGCACTTCTGTCAGGGTTTCTCCTGCACGAAACGGGCAGATGCGCAGGTGCGCGTGCGCGATGCGCGCGTACACGATCGCGAAAGTTTGGGGTTGTTCGCGTGCACGCGCGCGGCGCGCGGTTTCACTCACACGCGTCGTGCGCGTGCGCGTTAGCGCGGTTTGGCGCCAGTGGGCCTATTTAAAGAAGGCTGCTGCATTTACTCGGTGCTGTTTGTCTGCAGCTCTGTACCCGAACTACTTGCTATCTGCCTGCTGTTGTGATATCTGACCCAGCTACCGTCTGACCTCGCTGACCTCTCCTGCTCTGACCCCGGCCTGCCTGACCTTGCTTTGGACTGTACCTTTGTTGCCGAACCTCTGCCTGCCTGCACTTCTCTTCTGCCTGCTGTACTTACCTGCCTGCTTATCCATTGTGACCCGGCCCGCCTGACTATTCTTCTGCTGTTCAAGTGTGCTGCACCCAGTCCTTGCTGCCACTGCCTTGCCTGCTGATCGCTGCCTGCCTGTCTACCAACTTCTCTGCAGTTCCAGCATCCAGAAGAACCAGCCGCTGCTTCCAGTCCGACACTCCTACCCCGCTGCGCTCACGAGGCCACTGTCTCCATTCCAGTGGTCCCTGAACCAGAGCTGTAAGAGAAGTCTTCTTCCATCAAGTCGGGCTCATCACCAGGAAACCTAACAGTACAAACAGCCCCATGACTGAGCCTGCGGGAGAAGCTTCTGCCATGAAGGAGATCTGCACCCACTTAGCGGCCCTTACACAGGATGTGAAGTCGCTCCAAGAGGGATATACCAGACTGGAAGAGCAAGTTCAACACCTTTCCGGTACCAGTCCTTCCACCTCAGCATCACCTCCTCTTCATACTCAGCCTGCTACCCAGCCTGCAGTGGTGATGCTCCCTCCTGAACCGAGAGTACCTGTTCCAGAAAGGTTCTCAGGAGACCGATCCAAGTTCCGGGCCTTTCGTAATGCCTGTCAGCTGTACTTCGCCCTCCAACCCAGGACTTTTTCACTTGAAGCTACCAAGGTGGGGTTTGTGATATCGCTACTACAGGGAGAACCCCAGACCTGGGCCCACCGTCTCCTGGAGGGTGACAGTGCTATTACCCATTCCTTTTCTTCATTCTTTGAGGCTATGGCACAGCTTTATGAAGATCCTCAGCAAACTGCCACAGCCGAATCTGCTCTGTCTGTGCTCCAGCAGGGCCGCCGTGCGGCCCGAGGACTATGTTACTGACTTTCAGCGCTGGAGCGCAGACACCCAATGGAATGACTCTGCTCTAAGACATCAGTTCCGCATGGGCCTCTCTGAGGGACTGAAAGATGAACTGGCCCGTGTCGGCATCCCGGACTCTTTGGAGGAGTTGATTATCTTGGCCATACAAATTGACCGTCGACTTCGGGAACGGCAGGCCAAGCGCTCAACTCAGCCCCAGCGCTCGAATTGGATGACTGCAAGGGTTCCTATTCCTGCCTTCTGTCCTCAGCCTGCTCTGCAAAGGGACCCATCCAGTCCTGCTCCTGACACTCCTGAGCCAATGCAGCTGGGATTGATGCGTCCCACCTTGTCTCCAGAGGAACGTGCCCGTCGTCGCCAGCTGAATTTGTGCCTTTACTGTGGGGGGTCCGGACATTATGTTAACAACTGCCCTGTTAAGACACGTAAGTGCCTTTCCTCTGTGTCTCCTGTTCCTGTTTCCCTGCCAGCCAGCACAACCCACCTTGCTCTCCCTCTCTCATTGCAGTTCCAGGGAAGGACGGTCTCCACCAGCGCCATCATTGTTTCTGGGGCTTGCAGTTGTTTTGTCGATGCCACCTTTGCCAGTCTGCAAGCCTTGCCCCTTCAGAAGAAAACCCACGGACTGTCTGTGTTCTTGGCTGATGGGTCCCGCATCAAATCGGGGCAAGTAACCCAAGAGACGCTACCCTTGATGGCTTGTACCCCTTCCCAGCACAAGGAGCTCCTCACCCTTGATGTGATTTCTTCCCCTCTATTTCCTGTGATCCTGGGCATCCCCTGGCTTCAGGCCCATAATCCCTGCATCAACTGGGCTACAGGGGAGATCAAGTTCCAGTCCAGCTACTGCCAAGAGCACTGTCTTTGTGTGAATTCTGTTGTGCCCTCTACCCTTCTTTGCCTTGATTCTGATCAGGACTTATGCCAGCTGGTGCCTGAACCATACTATGAATTTTTAGATGTTTTCAGCAAGCGAGGAGCAGACACACTTCCACCTCACCGCCCCTATGACTGCCCTATTGAACTTCTTCCAGGAGCTGAGATTCCGTTTGGGCGTATCTTCCCCCTGTCTGAAAAGGAGCAGGAGGCCTTAAAGGTTTATATTACAGAAAACCTGGAGAAGGGGTTCATTCGTCATTCCACCTCCCCAGCAGGCGCTGGAATATTTTTTGTGACCAAGAAAGACCAGTCGCTCCGGCCCTGCGTGGACTATCGTGAGCTTAATAAGATCACGGTCAAGAACCGTTACCCTCTTCCTCTGATGCCGGAGCTCTTTCAGAAACTGAGATCAGCCACGATTTTCTCCAAGTTGGACTTAAGGGGGGCTTACAACCTGGTTCGCATTCGGGCTGGGGACGAGTGGAAGACAGCATTCAGGACCCGTTTCGGGCATTAAGAATACCTGGTCATGCCCTTTGGCCTTTGTAATGCTCCTGCCACCCTCCAGCATCTTATTAATGATGTGTTCAAGGACTTCCTGGACATTTTTGTGATCATCTACTTGGACGACATTTTGATTTTTTCGGGGTCTCTCGAACAGCATCGGGGTCACGTGGGCAGGGTGCTACTCCGGCTCCGTCAGCATGGACTGTATGCTAAGGCTGAGAAGTGTAGCTTTGAGCAACGGAACATCCAATTCCTCGGGCTTGAGATCACCCCGGCTGGCACCAAGATGGATCCTCAGAAGGTTTCCGCTGTTCTGGACTGGCCTGCACCTACGGATAAAAAGGGGGTACAACGTTTTGTGGGCTTTGCAAATTTTTACAGAAAATGTATTAAGGGATTTTCCGCCATAATTGCCCCCATTACCCAGTTGACAAAACAGTGTGTACGCTTCCACTGGGGGTCGGAAGCCCAGGAGGCCTTTGAGAGACTCAAAAGACTGTTCACCTCTGCCCCCATCCTCAGCCTTATAATGTCGGTGACCGTGAATTACTCGCTATCAAATCTGCCTTGGAGGAATGGAGGTACTTGTTGGAAGGTGCAGTTCATCCAGTGCTGATCTACACCGACCACAAGAACCTCGAATACCTGAGGACTGCCAAGCGTCTGAAGCCCCGACAGGCCCGTTGGGCCCTGTTTTTCTCACATTTCTGTTTCCACATTACTTACCGTCCCGGATCTAAAAATGTGAAACCAGACGCGCTCTTGCGTATGCACGATTGCCCCAAAGACCTTGCTGCTCCGGACACTATACTACCTACGAGTACCTTTCTACTTGTGCAACCAGACTTGCTGGCGCAGATCAGGGAGGCATCCACTAATTCACCTGCACCACCAGAGGTCACACTGATTTCCAGAGGGGGTCTTCTATGGAAGGAGAGCCAAGTTTTTGTGCCTGAAAGCATCCGGAATAAAGTTCTAGCCCTCCTCCATGATCACCCGTTAGCAGGACACTTTGGGCCCCGTAAGACCTTGGAATTGGTACAGCGTACCTTCTGGTGGCCCGGCCTGAAGGATTTCTGCAAGAAGTATGTCGACTCCTGTCCTGTGTGCATCCGGAGCAAGGCAACAAGGAATTGGGCCTGGGGACTTCTGAAGCCTCTTCCTGCACCTGATCGGCCTTGGAGGATGATCACGAAGGGGACTCCATCTGCTCCAGAGACGGCCCGTGTCTTCATAAAGGAGATAGTCAGACTGCATGGAGTACCTGCTAACATCGTGTCTGACAGGGGGGTCCAATTCACCTCCCGGTTCTGGAGGGCCCTGTGTGAGTGTTTGAAGATCGAGCTGGCTCTGTCATCTGCCTACCACCCCCAGACCAATGGACAGACTGAGCGTACCAACCAGACCCTGGAGCAGTACATTAGATGTTTCACGTCCAGGATGATTGGGTATTTCTGCTGCCCCTTGCGGAGTTTGCCTACAACAACGCTAGTCACTCAGCCACAGGGCAGTCCCCGTTTTTTGCTAATTACGGGTTTCACTTAACCTTTCTGCCTGACTTTCTTCCAGAGTCACCAGTTCCAGCGGTTCAGGACACAGTGACCTTCCTCAGTCATAACAATCGGGTGTTACAAGAGGCAGTATCCAAAGCTCAAGCAGACAGCAAGAAGGCCTTTGATCGTAAAAGAAGAGGGGAATTGAACCTGCAGGTTGGAGATCAGGTATGGCTTTCCACGAACAATCTTAAATTAGCCTGTCCTTCTAAGAAACTTGCGCCCAAATTTTTGGGACCCTTTCCTGTAAAGAGAAGGATTAATGAGGTGTCGTATGAGTTGGTCTTGCCTGATTCAATGAAAATCCACCCGGTCTTTCATCTGTCCTTGCTGAAGCCCTCTGTGCCCGATCCCTTCCCGGGTAGAAGTTCCAGACCACCTCAACCCATTTTTATCGATGATAGCGAAGAGTATGAGGTGGAGGCTATCCTCGATTGTAGAAGGAGACAAGGTCAGAGACAGTTTTTGGTTAAGTGGAAGGGGTACGGTCCAGAAAGTAATTCATGGGAACCCGATGGTAATTTGCATGCCAACAGACTGGTCCGTGCCTTTTTCTCTGCTCATCCGGAAAAGAGGCACCTTGTGGGCACCCGGAGGTTGCCCCTTGTGGGGGGGCAATGTCAGGGTTTCTCCCGCACGAAACGGGCGGATGCGCATGCGCGATGTGCGCTTACGCGAGCGCGACGTTCGCGGTGTTCACGGTGTTCGCGTGCGCGTTGTGCGCATGCGCGTTAGCGCGGTTTGGCGCCAGTGGGCCTATTTAAAGAAGGCTGCTGCTTTTACTCGGTGCTGTTTGTCTGCAGCTCTGTACCCGAACTACTTGCTATCTGCCTGCTGTTGTGATATCTGACCCGGCTACCGTCTGACCTCGCTGACCTCTCCTGCTCTGACCTCGGCCTGCCTGACCTTGCTTTGGACTGTACCTTTGTTGCCGAACCTCTGCCTGCCTGCACTTCTCTTCTGCCTGCTGTACTTACCTGCCTGCTTATCCATTGTGACCCGGCCCGCCTGACTATTCTTCTGCTGTTCAAGTGTGCTGCACCCAGTCCTTGCTGCCACTGCCTTGCCTGCTGATCGCTGCCTGCCTGTCTACCAACTTCTCTGCAGTTCCAGCATCCAGAAGAACCAGCCGCTGCTTCCAGTCAGACACTCCTACCCCGCTGTGCTCACGGGGCCACTGTCTCCATTCCAGTGGTCCCTGAACCAGAGCTGTAAGAGAAGTCTTCTTCCATCAAGTCGGGCTCATCACCAGGAAACCTAACAACTGCGCTGTATACCATGCTTTAAAGGAACAGGATCTTTATTTTTTTTATTTTTTGGTTAACAAATGCTTTAAGCAGAAAGAACTCTGTAGCACACTTCAAACCCCACACCTCATTCTATACTCGTAAATTGAAGGAAGGGACATTTATCAATCAAAAAAATATTTGGCAGGGGTTTGCACTGGCAACTATCATCTTGGATAAAGTATTCATATTGGATTAAGTATTACACTTTGGCTCAGCACTAACACAACTCTTCTTTACCCCTCCTACAGGTATGTGTCAGTTCAACCACATCTTCCACCTTTAATTGAAACTGGGATCTGCTTGCTAATTCTGTGTATGTGCTTTTGGTGATCTATGCTGCCTTCAAATTCTTTACCTCTGTCCATATCACTGTGATGTTTATTTTTCTTTCTTATTTTCTATAACTAAATTATGAGCTGTTCTTATCTTTATGACTATGACCCTTTTGCTCTTTTGCTGTGTCTTGTAGTCAGCCTCTGGTGTGAGAAGTTCATTCTGTTAGCCATGTGTTCCTCCTACACAATCCTGACTAATTAATTGCCAATACCCCCACCCAAACTCAGTATAAATTTAGACTTCCACTAGGGGATGCACAGGCAGGGATTGCATTGGCAACTATAATCTTGGATAAAGTATTCATATTGGATTAAGTATTACCCTTCGGCTCAGCACTTCAGCGAATGCACAAAGTAAAAATCCACTACAGACTTCCGCAGAACACTAAACAGACTACAGGTAACCTGATTCTCCATCAAACTTTTTCATCTCTCATCCAGGCTTCCTCTCAATCTCACCACTCTGTATCATGAACTCCCTACTTTTCCTTCTCACAGTTGCATCCACCATCCTTAAATTCTCTCTCCTTCACCCATCTTCTCCACCCCACAGCTTATATATATCACCCTCACTCCTGTCTTCACCTTATTACTGCATGTATCAGCTCCTACTAATTCTGAATCCATATACCAATAAAACCTGCAGGACACTGGGACGGGTCCCCCCACATAAGTCACACTCCCATATCACCTCTCTCACCCTTCTGCTTCTCCTAACTTATGGAGATATTTCCAAAAATCCTGGACCGCCATCATTTACCTTCGGCCAACATACCCAGCACCCCCCTTACTCTTCAGCCTAGAACCAGCCTCCCCTTCTTCTGTGCCCTTTGGAATGCCCACTCTGTTTGTAACAAACTCACCATCGTTCATGACCTATTTAGCACAAACTCCCTGAACCTACTTGCAATTACTGAGACCTGGATTCAAGAATCTGACCTTCCTTCTCCTGCTTCTCTCTTCTATGGTGGCCTCCTGTGGACTCACTCTCCCAGGCTTAGTGGTCGGAATGGAGTTGGTGTTGGAATCCTCCTATCCCTTCAAAGCACTTTTCAGGTTCTTCATCCACCCCCTCTCTGTCCCTCTCCTTACTTGAAGCTCACAGTTTCATTGAGAATTGCTGTGATCTATCGCCCCCTGAACCGGTATCAAACTTCCTTGACAACTTCTCTGCCTGGTTACCCTACTTTCTCTTTTCTGAAATTCCAACAATCATTCTTGGTGACTTCAACATCCCTGTTAATCTTAACTCTCCCACTACCTCTAAGCTGTTGAGCTTAACTCCCTTGACCTAAAACAATGAACAAGCGCTTCTACTCTGTTGGCAACTGCCTTGACCTATGCACTCCGCACAACCTCTCCAATATTCCTTTTCCTCTCTCTGATCACCACCTTATTAGTTTCACTCTCTCCTTTTCTGCCACCTCCTTGCCTTCCAACTACCAAACTATTACCCGTAGAGACCTTCTCCATCTTAACCCGTCTCTTTTTTTTTCTGCTACTGATTGTCTCTACGACAAAATCTCATCTTTATCCTGCCCCAGCTTGGCCACTTATGTCTACAACAGCTCACTGTCATCCACCCTGGATACCTTCGCCCTCTCACTACGCACACAATCAGGCACCAACCGCTACAATCCTGGCAGACAGACAATACCAGAAGCCTCAAAAATCTTAGCCATGCTCTTGAGCATCTGTGGCATAAGACTAAGTCAGAGCAAGATTTCAAGTAATATAAATCTGCCCTCCAAAAATACCATTCCTGCCTCCACATTGCCAAACAGACCTACTTTATCACTCTCATTAACACCCTCTGACGCAGTCCCCGTCAACTCTTTTCTACCTTTACCACTCTACTTCGTCCTCCATTACCTCCCCCACTAACTTACTGCCCAGGAAATTGCTAATCACTTCAAAAATCAGATTGAGACAATTAGTCTTGAGATCTCTGCTCTACAGATATCTCCCTTACTTTACACTCCTTGTCCTCCTGCACAATCAATACTTCCCTCTTTTAACCCAGCTACTATAGAGGAAGTCACTAAACTTTTTTTTCTAATGCCCACCTAACCTCCTGCCCCCTGGACCCTGTTTCTTCTCAAATACTATGGTCACCATCTGATTCAATCCTACACTCCTTAACTCATATCTTTAACCTCTCACTCTCTACTGGCATCTTCCCCAACCATCTAAAACAAGTGCTAGTCACTCCCATACCACAAAAAGCCTCACTAGACCCCACCAATCTTAACAACCTAAGACTCACCTCTTTACTCCCTTTTGCCTCCAAACTTCTTGAACGTTTAGTCTACAACTGACTGAGTGACCACCTCATTGAGAATAACCTTCTTGATCCCCTACAGTCTGGATTTCGTACACAGCACTCCACAGAAACTGCCCTCCTAAAACTCAGAAACGACTTACTAACAGCCAAAACCAATGCTCATTACTCTGTTCTCTTACTTTTGGACCTTTCCTCTGCCTTTGATACAGTTGACCACCCCCCTCCTCAAAAAAAACTACATATCTCATCGCACCTTCAGTGACACTTAAAACTCCACTTCCTCCTCTCCAACTCCTCTTATCGTTGGGGTCCCCCAAGGTTCTGTCCTTGGAGATCGACTATTCTCGATCTACACATTGTCCCTGGGTCAGCTGATAGCCTCCCATGGCTTCCACTACCACTTATATGCTGATGACACCCAAATCTATCTCTCTTTCCCCCAGCCCACCCCATCAATCTCCTCACGCATCACTGATTTACTAACAGACATATCAGCCTGGATGTCAAACCACTTCCTCAAACTGAATCTATGTAAAACTGAGCTCTCAATATTTCCTCCCCCATGTACCCCTTCCCTTGACTTCTCTGTCAAGATCAATGGCACATACATCAGTCCATCCCCACATGCCAGGGTGCTAGGGGTAACTTTAGGCTCTGAACTGTCCTTTCAGGCCCACATACAATTCCTGTCCAAATCATGCTGCCTTAGCCTCTGCAACATTTCCAGAATACACCCCTTTTTAACTGACAACACCAAGCTTGTAATTCACTCCTTGGTTATCTTTCGCCTCGACTACTGCAACTCCCTCCTCATTGGATTACCTTTACATACACTATCCCCCCTTCAGTCCATAATGAATGCTGCTGCAAGACTCATCCACCTTACCAACCATTCAGTGTCCTCCACTGGCTTCCACTCACCCAACGAATAAAATTCAAAGTACTAACAACAATTTACAAAGAAATCCATAACTCTGCCCTCAGCTACTTCACTAACCTAGTCCCAAAATGCTAACCAAGCCACTCTCTTCGGTCCTCCCAAGACTTCCTGTGCTCTAGCTCCCTTGTCACCTCCTCCCATGCTCGCCTATAGGATTTCTCCAGCGCTTCTCCCAACCTTTGGGACTCCCTACCCCAATCTGTCCGACTGCCCCCTAATCTATCCATCTTTAGATGAACCCTGAAAACCCTCTCTTTAAAGAAGCCTATCCTTCTTCTAACTAACACTGTTTTACTTCCTCCATCAGTTCATCCCCCACAACTATTACCTTTAGCATCAATTGACCCTTCCTTTTTAGATTGTAAGCTCTAATGAGCAGGGCCTTCTGATCTCTCTTGTACCAAATTGTAATGTAACTGTAATGTCTGTCTTTATTTTGTTAAGAGCTGAGCAAACTGTTGGTGCTATATAAAACCTGTATTATAATAATAATAATAATAATAATAATAATATGATTAGTCACAAATCAGGCTGTGTCTCCTTCATCAAAGTCTCTGCGACAGGTTTATAGAACTTTTGCATCTGTATTTCTGGTCAGCCAAGTGTGACTGTTTGCAAAGTTCAAGGCAAATTAATTACAGATGCATAACTAAGAAGTGGTTGGGTCAGGTTTTATTTAGTTGCAAGTGATACATTAGAGCAGCCAAAGGATCAATTTATGGCTCAGGCTGTAAACTTGTAATAAGTCTGTCACAGGATTGATAAATGCCCCCCATGGTGTAGTGTGAAGTAATACTTCAGTGTATATTGGAGAATAAATAATGATATCCATTTTAGTTATAAAGTGTTTGGATATGTAGAGGAGGGATCCAGAGTAGAACATCATGTTTTAACAGTTCAAGGTTTTTTGCAATCTCAGGAGGGCTTCCTATGTGTTAAGAAGATGACTGAAGCATTTGACAACTTATTCTGTTTTGCTGGGTATTAAACCGTTATTATTTTTTTCATATTAAAACCTTTTGTTAAGGTTCAAAATGGACTTTTACAGAAAACAATGGCTGTATATTCCAGTATAATTGCATAAAGGAGCAAACAAACTCATGTATTATATTTTGATGCATGTCTCACTTAAAGCCGTCTCATTATGTTGGAATAAAAAATTGTTTTAAATACAATTAGTCACAATTGACCATTATAACTGAAAAAGGACTAAGTTAAAAAACAAGGTATGATAGGAGTCATAGGACTAATATTGGTAATCTAAAATAAAAATGTAGGAAAGAGTGTTATACACATAGTGTAATTTTAACCATGCTAGCATTTATTGTACTTTGTCAAGATTTTCAACAGATTTTAGAGAGAAGCAAGGAAGAAATCATAGCCAGGAGCAAGAGATATCACCAAGTATTCCAATCCAGGTAATTAACATTGGACATTTGGTTGAAGGGTTATACATTTTGAGGTGGTACATTTATAATCGGACATTAGGATTTTCAGATTGTATAAAACAGTAAATTTACACCGTTATACAGGCTGTACACTCACTACTTTACATGGCTGTGTTGAGTTATTTTGAAGGGACAGCAAATTTACACCATTATACAGGCTGTACACTCACTGCTTTACATTGTAGCAAAGTGTAATTTCTTCAGCGTTGTCAGATGAAAAGATATAAGAAAATATTTACAAAAATGTGAGGGGTGTACTCACTTTTGTGAGATACAGTATGTACTATATGTACAGTATATATACTTGAAAAATGTTATCTATCTTAAATGGTAAGGAAGCTTTGCCCCTGAGATTTCTTACCCTTTTGCCCCCAGCCACCCCAGAAATTACTAATGCCCTGTACACACGACCGGTTTTCCCGTCGGAATAAACTCTGAAGGTTTTTCCAACAGAGTTCTGACGGAATTCTGCTGAAACTGTCTTGCGTACACACAATCACACCAAAGTCTGATCAAGTCAAGAACGCGGTGACGTACAGCACATACGACGGGACTAGAAAAAGGAAGTTCAATACCCAGTAGGCAATAGTTTCTGTCTCGTACTTGCTTCAGAGCATGTGTCGTTTCTGGTCCTTCGGAACAGCATACAAACAAGAGGATTTCCCGATAGGAATTGGTTCCATCGGAAATATTTAAACATGTTCTATTTCTAGGTCCATCATAATAAAAAAAAAAAAAAAGTCAGATGAGGCATACACACGATCCGAATATATGATGAAAAGCTTCCGTCTGACTTTTTCTTTCGGACATTCCTCCAGTGTGTGTGTTTAGACATTATTGGGCTTAGACCAGGGATATGCAATTAGCGGACCTCCAGCTGTTGCAGAACTACAATTCCCATGAGACATAGCAAGACTCTTAGAGCCACAAGCATGACAGCCAGAGGCAGAGACATGATGGGACTTGTAGTTTAGCAACAGCTGGAGGTCCGCTAATTGCATATCCCTGGTTTAGACTATATCTTCACTTTAAATATGCAGTTTCAAAATGTTATTTTTCACAGTTGATGTATGTATTTTTGTTACCAAATTAAAAGAATCTTTATTGAACGTGATTCCTTTACATGAAAATTCCACACAGGGCATTAAAGTGTTACTAAACCCACAACAGTAAATTCGGACTCTTATGCCGCGTACACATGATCAAACAATCCGGTGGAAAAGTCCGTCCGTGTGTAGGCTCCGGCGGACTTTTTTTACCCAAAAGTCCGGCGGACTAAGAAAGTAATTTTGCACACCAATCTGTCCGCCGGACTCGCATTTCGGCAGACAGTACGGCCGTGTGTGTGTGCCAGTCCGCCATACTTTTGAAATGAACGGACTGTCCCCGCCCGGAGAAAAATCCACTCATTTTGAGCACGGCTCCAGGTAGCCGGGGCCAGCAAAGGAGGCGTCGCTGGCCCCGTCACCTGGTATAGACTTAAAGGGGAATACCTACGCCGAAAAAATCGGCGTGGGGGTCCCCCTCTAGGTCCATATCAGACCCTTATCCAAGCACGCTACCTGGCCGGACAGGAAAGGGGATGGGGATGAGCGAGCGCCCCCCCCTCCTGAGCCGTGCCAGGCCGTGTGCCCTCAACATGGGGGGGCCTTGGGGAAGGGGGGCCGCGCGGCCCCCCACCCCAAAGCACCTTGTCCCCATGTTGATGAGGACAAGGGCCTCTTCCCGACAACCCTGGCCATTTAATAAGGGGGCCCCGGATCCCGGCCCCCCACCCTATGTGAATGAGTATGGGGTACAATGTACCCCTACCCATTCACCTGTTAAAAAAAGGAAAAAAAAAAACACAACACACAAGGGTTAAAATAGTTTATTGCACAGCTCCGGGGGTCTTCTTCCGTCTTCGGGGGTCTTCTCGCCGGAGGGACTGTGACATCATAATGGGTGGGGACATCATCCGGTGACATCATAATGGGTGGGGACATCATCCGGTGATGTCCCTATATAAGTCGCCGCATGCCACGTGTCCTGTCATAGTGACCGGGGACAGCGACGAGGCAACATCTCCAGAAGAGAAGAAGAGAAGAACAGAAGAACAGAAGACGGCGACAGCGGCGACAGAAGAGCGGGCCACCGCTTGTAAAAGAGCTAGAAGAAGGTGCGGTGGCCCGGCAAGAACAACGGAAGAGGGGGACAAGACCCCCGAAGTTGGAAGAAGAGGGCGGCGGCGAAGAAGAAAGCCGGGCTTCTCCGCTAGTGAAAGAGCTAGCAAAAGAGCAGAAGATAGTGGAGGAGTCCGGCGAGAAGACCCCCGAAGACGGAAGACCCCCGAAGCTGTGCAATAAACTATATAAAACCCTTATGTGTTGTGTTTTTTTTTACTTTTTTTCACAGGTGAATGGGTAGGGGTACAATGTACCCCATACTCATTCACATAGGGTGGGGGACGGGATCTGGGGGCCCCCTTATTAAAGGGGGACCACGGATTCCGATAAGCCCCCCGCCCGCAGACCCTGACAACCAGCGGCCAGAGTTGTCGGGAAGAGGTCCTTGTCCTCATCAACATGGGGACAAGGTGCTTTGGGGCGGGGGGGCCGCACGCCCCCCCTTCCCCAAGACACCCCCATGTTGAGGGCATGCGGCCTGGTATGGCTCGGGGGGGGGGGGGGCGCTCGCTCGTCCCCACCCCCTTTTCTGGCCAGCCGGGTAGCGTGCTCGGATAAGGGTCTGATATGGACCTAGGGGGTGACCCCATGCCGATTTTTTCGGCGTAGGTATTCCCCTTTAAGTCCATACCAGGTGACGGGGCCAGCGACACTTACTTTGCTGGTTCCGGCTACCTGGAGCCGCGCTCAAAATGAGCAGACTTTCCTCCGTGTATGTGGGCGAGTCCGTCTATTTCAAAAGTACGGCAGACTTAGTATGCCGTACTTAGTCCGCCACAAAAGTACCGTGTGTGGGCAGGTAGCTCGTTCGCAAAGTCCGGCGGACAGTCCGCCAGACTAAGTCCGCCGGATAGTCTGCTACGTGTGTGCGCGCCATTAGAATACCCCTAGTGGTGGACTTTTAAGGCACGTACACTAAATATCAGATTTTTTTTTTATATTGATCTTTAAAAAAAAAATCTGATATTTAATGTACGTGCCTTAAAAGTCCACCACTAGGGGTATTCTAAGAGTCTGGTCTATAACTTTGAATGTGGCACACAAAATTGTAAAATGATTGCCTCCCACACACATTTTTTGAACAACAGTAAATTCAGTCTGTATATGCACTAAAGCATGCTTGTTATACTCACTGTGGAACCTAAGGGGTTAATCCTCTGCATTGTATAGAAAGGCTGTTTTATCCAGTCTTCTCTTACCCCCCCCCCCCCCCCCACCTTCTTTTACAGTACCATCAGTACCATATCCATCTGCTGATAGCACAGAGCCCTAGGAGGCACTCTGCACATGCTCAGTTTGGTATGTATTGCTAGAGAGTTTTTATTTGTATTGTTTTGAGAGGGTGCATGTGATCAGCACAGGGCCAATCAGCACTGTCCAGACAGGGGGTCAGGGGTCATTCAGCCTATAAAGACAGTGAAAGGTGAATGAAAACTCCTCCTACAAGCTTTAACCAGTGCTCGGTCAGACACTGATAGAAGTCACAAGACTGCTATATACTGCTGATGAGAAAAGGTATTTAGCAGTTTATAATTACTAAAATAAATGCATTTCCATGTGCACTGTGAATGCAGGGTCCTGGGTTTAGTAACACTTTAGGTATATTAAAATGTAAAAATAGGTTGATTGTACGTTTGTTAAGACCTTCAGCAGTTTCCCAAAAACTCACCCAAAAACAGCTGAGTTTTTTAAATATTGCTAGTTAAAGGTCCACTCTTAACTGAACTGTTTGTAGTGGGTAGTTTGTTGTCCATATTATAGAAGCAGGGCATTTTTACACATTTCTAGACTACAGAAGCATCTCCATTTCTGCTATAGAGAGTGTATGCAGCACGGTTTCTCGAAATTCAAAAGCAGGCAGGTGTAAATAGTTTTTAATTTGACAAACTTATTTAAAACTTTGAGTTACCAGGAGTACTAATTTAACTTTTTTTAAGCTGTATCTGAAGTGGGAATTCATTTGACCAGAAGTGGGAGCTCCAGTCCCAAGCTAGCAGAAGCTGCCAAGGAACATTGACAACAGCATCTAATGATACCAAATTTGCAAAGAGAAAATGATGCCTTTACTTAATACCTAATGTTGTGTTCAATTATCTCAGTTCAATAACTGGCCCTGGGCCCTATAAAGAAGAAACAGTTCTTTTTAATAAGTTTTACATTCACACAGACACAACATGTGCTTTGCATTATAGCAGTCAAAGTAAAAGCCAGCATCATTTCATTAATCCATTTACTAGCCACAAGTACATAAAGTCTTTGAACATGATGTGCTATATGCTTCTGCTTCTGTTTCTTTGAAAGTGTATTTCATATCACTGCTATACTAAAAGGAACATTTCATGCTTGTTTGCAAAAAAAAAAGGTTTAATTTTACATTTCTTTGATAAGTAACTATGAAGATCACTTTGAAATTAATATCTAAGTGCAAAACAAGAAATCCTAGAATGTGCCTAGAGGCAGCAGGAAGGGAAGACAGAATGTCGCATTCTGTAAAACTAGAATTTTTCTGAGCTGATTAACTCAAGGCATGGCAGGACTCTTGGTGGGCCGAAATGCCCTCTGTGACAGGCTGAAATTAGGGCAAGGTTAAACATCAGAACTAATAGACTTGAGCTCTGCTTATTAAGCGGGGCAGATTTTTGTGTGCTCTGACAAATTTAGAATGCTTTAACAAATCTACATTTTAAATATTTTATATGCTTAGTCAGACCATAGTAATGCTGATGTTGCTAACCATTTAGTATAATGGCACATTAGAGCATCAGACAGTTAGGTATTTACAACCAATGCAGCTAGATAGGGGAGGCAATGTACAAAGAATGCATTTAACCACTTGCCGACCGGCTCACAAGCTATATAATTTGGCAAAGTGGCACGGGTGCCCAAAATCACGTACCCGTGCGTCGCTGCACCAGCGGTGGCTAGCAGACATGTGCCCCCCAGTCCCGCGGACTCGATGTCCACTGGTGGCCCGCGATAGTAGCATGGAGAGGCAGAACGTAAACAAGGCATTTCCCTGTTCTGCCTAGCAACATGACAGGGATCTACTGCTCCCAGTGACTGGGAGCAGTGATCTCTGTCATGTTCTAGTGAGCCCATACCCCCTACAGTTAGAACACGCCCAGAGAACACACTTAACCCCTTGATCTCCCCCTAGTGTTTAACCCCTCCCCTGCCAGTGACACTTACACTGCAATCAATGCATTTTTATACATATAAATGCCAATGGTCCCAAAATAGTGTCAAAAATGTCTGATCTGTCAGCTGCAATGCCGCAGTCACAATAAAAATCACAGCTCACCACCATTACTAATAACAAAAAAATAAAAATTTAAAATAAAATTGCCATAAATCGATCCCCTATTTTGTAGACGTGATAACTTTTGCACAAACCAATCAATATATGCTTATTGCATTTCTTTATACCAAAAATATGTAGAAGAATACATATTGGCCTAAACTAAGGAATAAATGTAATTTTATTTTTTTGGGGATATTTATTATAGCAAAAAGTAAAAACATGATTGCTTTTTTTTTTTCAAAATGTTCGCCCTTTTTTTGTTTATAGCGCAAAAAAAAAGAACTACAGAGGTGATCAAATACCCCCAAAAGAAAGCTCTATTTGTGGGGAAAAAAGGACGTCAATTGTGTTAGGGTACAACGCCGCATGGCCGCGTTATTGTCAGTTAAAGCAATTTATATTTATACATGTTAAACTGTTGTTTTATTATATATACATGCTTAATTTTACAAGTAAACATTACCATGACAAATTATACCCAAAGCACTACTGGTTAGCTAAATTGACAGCATAGTAAAAGTAGTTCCCTTTCAGAACATTCTCCCCAACTGATATTTTGGGTGGAGTTGTCTTATAAGGGATTAAAAACTCTTCTGACTCATGTACTCCACACCATGTAATCTTAAGTTATTGATCTCTGTAAAAAACAACCATTTTACAATATGTGAAAAAGAGACAGAGAGGCAGAAAGTGAAAAAGTATTACACAACATTCACATGTAATATTTTACATTTTAAAGTATACTCCTGACCATAATACAGAAACAGAAGACTATACAAGTATCTTTGGATTTTCTTTCTGTCCAGTCTGCAAATATGCAAAGTGAAGAGCAATATATTTCTGCCTGTCATTGCTGGTACATTATACAGAAGAAAAAAAAATGCTGTTTTTCTCAGGCAATGTCCAGGTTTTATGGGTAAAGATAATGTATTAACCCATGCACACAATAAAATTCCATCTAACTGTAAAGGCTTTCAATAATTTTCTCCAATGCTGTAGGAAACTTATGTGTAAACTGCAACTTTAATACCATTCAAGTAAACAGCAAGTTTATTGATCATAAGCTATACATTCAATAGAATGTGTTCTGTTTCAAATAACACTTTATGCAACGACATACTACCTTAGATCTCAATCTGTCTTGATAGTATTGCCACTTGCTCACTCAGCAGAATCCACTGACAGCTAAATTCTTCAAGGCCTCAGTCACAAGGATGCTTACCCTCACCTATGTGCTGAGGTAAAATTTCCTTGGGTAATATCTTGTGTATCACCATTTACAAATGCATGCGCATATGGTGCTTCACACATTCACAGGTAAATTCTACTGCATACGCCATTGAATTTTATTTAAATTTATCCAAGCACTGCCATGCTATGGACTATGGACTGCTGTACATGGCACATGCAGCTCCCCAGATGCCAGAAAGCGCCAGGGTTTTACACCTCAGCACGTAGGAGCTGGTAAGTGTCCATGTGCATGCGTCCTTATCAAATAAAGGAAGTAGGATCCAGTGTAGATTCACTTCACAAAGTTTTGATGTAATAGGAGGCAATAACTTTCCTAAACCTTGTCTCTGCAAATAACCAACATTAGACTGAGAACACATAATAAATCAGGGATGGTCTAGCTATGTAAATGAGGGTGGGGGTAGGTGTGAAATAATTATAACTCACACGGAGGCGCCATACCTAGTAGAAAAAAATTGTAAAGATTTGGGGTGCATGTGCCTTAGTGGAGTATGAACAATAATTTATAACACAATGTTCTTTTTAAAAAAGATATACAAATACTTTATTTACATCCTTGGATGGAAATAATTAAAACATTACAATCTGAATGAAGATACAATTTACTGTCAGGTTGTGCGAATCGTGGGAATATCAGGAGTGTTTCCTACGTGTTTTGCGGGAAACCCGCTTTGTCGGGGCCTTTTAGAACAGCCCAAACAGCATGTAAATATTAAAGATATGCTAAAGATACACAATTACAAAATTAGCTATATCATAAAATAAAATAATATTGAGTAAAACATTAACCACTTCCCGCCCAAGGTACGTCCAGGGACGTCCTTGACTTTCCGGGGGTATATCTGAATGATGCCTGAGGTTACAGACATCATTCAGATATCTGCACTTTCAGCCGGCGATTCTCTGCACCATAAGAATGATCATAGCGGCATTTACGCCGCTTGATCGTTCTTACGGACGGCGGGAGGGGAAGATCCCCCATCCCGCCGCCCTCTGGTGCTTCTACCGACTTCTACCAGTGAGTCGGTCACAGGATCTGCCGGCCCCCGGATGATACCATAGAGATTTCCGGCGGATCAGATGGTCCCCGGAGTCTCTATGATCGTTCGGAGGCCGGGCACAATGTTATGACGTCACGACCAAACTCTGCATTCAAAATAACGGTGCCGATTTGGCTGGGAAGCCGTGAGATGAGATATGGGGTCTTATTGACTCCATATCTCACTGTAAATAGGTCTGATCGTGCCATGGATGTTTACATTCCTTGTAATAGGAATAAAAGTAATCACATTTTTTATTTTTATTTTAAAGTGTCAAACAAAAAAAATAAAAGTAAAATTAACAATAAAAAAAAATTGTTTAAGCGCCCCTGTCCCCGTGAGCTCGTACGCAGAAGCGAACGCATATGTAAGTCCCGCCCACATATGAAAACAGTGTGCAAACCACACATGTGAGGTATCGCCGCGAACGTTAGAGTGAGAGAAATAATTCTAGCCCTAGACCTCCTCTGTAATGCAAAACATGCAACCAGTAAAAAAATTTAAAGCGTTGCCTCCACGAGCGCGTGCAATTTTGAAGCGTGACATATTGGGTATCTATTTACTCGGCGTATCTTCATCTATCACATTTTACAAAGAAATTGGGCTAACTTTACTGTTTTTGATTTTTTTTAAGCATGAATCTGAAAAAAAACGTGTTCGAAAAATTGCTGCACAAATACTGTGCGAGATAAAAAGTTGCAACAACCGTCATTGTATTCTCTAGGGTCTTTGCTAAAAAAAAATATATATATATATATATAATGTTTGGGGGCTCTATGTAACTTTCTAGGAAAAAAATTATGAATTTTACATGTAGGAGAGAAATGTCAGAATTGGCCTGGATGCGAAGTGGTTAAAGGAACATATGTAAAAAAACATAGAAAACTCCTACACCTTGTAGGGTGGTTTATAATTACCTGTTGGTCTAGAATACCAATATTAATATAGCATAATGATATTCTTTTTAACAAAAGTGCAGTTACACATTGTGTTTATTTATGTCAGCAACACTTAAAAAAAAAAAAAAGAGAAAGAAAACAACTCACATAGTGGATGTTCAAATTTCAAAAAGAAAAATTATAGGTCATTAATACTAGTTAAAACCGCTTATAGCTTACCTTCAGGTTGGGTGTGCGGCAGGTCGGTCCGGGAGGGGCAGTAAGCCTGGGGAGCCTGTGGGGATACCTTGCCAAGCCCCACCAAGAGAGACACAGGGCAGACCCCTCTGTATATAGAATAATATAGTATGGTATGGTATTGTGCAGTATGATGGTGAAACCATAAATATAAGTGTGGATAAAAAATAAATAATAAAAGATGTGAACTAATGTGTGAACTGTAGGGGGGGCGGAGCCAGCATGCATCATGTGAGGAAGTCCAGCACCTGAGCTCCGTCCGCAGACTGACTATCCTGCAGTGATCCTGTGCGAGTGGCACATTGTTTGGGGGATCTGCTGCTGGGGATGCGTGCTGGGACCCCCAGGGTACCTTCGGGGATGGTAAAGTACGGCCCCCCTTACCCCAAATTGACCAGAGAACGGCTGGTGCAATTTGCTTGGGGCTCACAAAATGGCACTGACACGCAGGAGGAGGAGGACTGGCCATTGCTGCAGAGATCTGTGGATGCTCCGCAGCGGGCATCTCCCGCACAAGACAGAGTGAGCCCTAAGCCCCAAAGGGAGACAGAGCTGAGAAGGGGAAGATCTCTGGACAGGCTGACTGATCGCTGGGCCAGAGCTGACAAGGAAATGGAGGGGGGGGGGTGAGCCATCCCTGACACAGATAATGGCGGGCATACAGGGGTGCCAGAATAAGCTTATTAACCACTTTGAGGAGCTCAGAATGGAGTTCTCTATTATGAAACATAATATGCAGAAGCTGAGGGAGAAAGCACAGACCACTAACCGCCACGTTGCCTTCCTGGAAGATATTGTCAGGCCATTAGACACCGCTGTGCAGGTGACAAAAAAAAGTATTGTCTGAACACACTTTAAAGATGGCTGACATGGAGGATAGAATGCGAAGGAACAATATAAGACGGGTGGGGTTCCCTGAGGGATTGGAAGGGAGGCACCCAGAGGGATTCTTAGAGAAATGGCTGACTGAGCAAATGGCATCTGAGACTTTTACCAGCATGTTTGCCATTGAAAGGGCTCATTTTATCCCATGTCGGGCACCTCCAAAGGGCGCACCCCTAGATCTATGATAGCCAAGGTGCTGCACTTCCAGGACCGGGAGAATATCCTGTGCGGGGCAAATTGTCTGTTGACTTTGCACAATTTTAAATGCCTGGTATAACAATACAATTTTTTCATGTTTGTTTAGCTGGCAACCTTTTTCTGACAGGAGCTAACAACACAGGCCCCTGTTTTATTATTGGTGCTCCCATGTACTTCTGCCTGCAATATATACAAAGTCTGCAGACTGCTCTTGCTGCTGCAACCCTGGATGTTGTTTTGAGAAAAACTGTTGTTTTTGGTTTTGTTTCTCTTTTTTTTGACAGGAGAACTGAGCTGGGACTCACGGCAAGGCACGGTTACCGAGGTGACCTGGCCCATGTGACGGTTTAAGTCGCATCTTTGCTGCCTAAATGAACTAAGGTTTAGGGAATAAAATACCTGGCATGTTGGGGCTGGGTGTAGGGTGGGTGGTGGGGAAGGGTGGGTTGTTTTCCATGTTGGGAATTCTATGTCTGCTTTTGGTTGGGAATGTCCGCCTTCGGTCTGCTTACAGGGGATTATTTTTCTGGTATAAGTCATGTTCACTGTGCTATCAGTCTGGGAGAAGGGAGTTCTTTTTTCAGGCCCACTATTTTTTTGGGGGGGGCACCAACTCCCTTTCTTTCCTTAAAATCGGCCATGGAGGTCTCCCTTAAGATTTTGGCCTGGAATGTTAGAGGCCTTAATTCCAAATTCAAGCGTTCACTGATTTTTGATTATATCAAAAAACATAAACCTCATATAATTCTACTACAAGAAACTCATCTTCAGGGCTCCAGGGTTCTCACCTTGAAACGGGCTCATATTGCAGGGGCATATCATGCTACCTATTCATCATTTGCTAGGGAGGTCTCCATGCTGGTTACCAAGGCTCTGCCGATATCGATACATGCAGTCTGAACGGACATTAAAGATTGATTTGTTATATTAGTGGTACAAGTGATGAACAGATTTCTAACAATTGTGAATCTGTATGTTCTTCCTCCCTTTTCGCTAGGGCACTTGGGTGATTTGCTGCGGGCTACTCATGAGGTGGCTGAATGGAGGCTCTTCATACTGGGTGATTTTAATTCAGTGTCTGACCCGGCCGTGGATAGACTGGGAGTGACTGCTGGTGCACCGGCCCCCCTTGCTGGCTGGATGTCTACTCATGGTTTTAGAGATGTTTGTCGTTTTCATCATCCTGATGTAAAAGAGTACTCTTGCTATTCGGAAACACATAAAACGCTCTCCAGAATAGACACTATCCTCACGGAGGGTGACGGTATGGCATTGGTCAAGGGAGTTACCTATCTGCCCATAGCCCTTTCAGATCATTTCCCTATGCTACTTGAGCTTGGCCTAGGACCAAAACCAGGGTTACGCATCTGGAGGATGGAGGCCAGCGGGCTGCAGGAGGAGTATATCAAGATTAAGTGTGCAGAGGCTATCAAACACTTCTGGGCTGAAAATGTTAACTCTGATTCCTCTCTAACTCAGTGAAAGGCCTTTAAAGCTACCACCCGAGGAGTGTTTGTGACTGAAGTACAGGGTTTCAAGAAACAGCTGGCCTCCACCATTATACTTAAAGAAATGGAGGTGACGTTAGCGGAGGCAGAATATGTTAGGGACCCTAATGGGGAAAGATTACTGGCCTCACAGGAAAGAACTAGGGTGTACAAGACAGTTCTAATGGACCGTACCACAAAACTTAACCTCGCAAAACGGAGACGCATCTTTGAATTTGGCAACAAGAATGGCAGACTCCTGGCATACTTGGCGTGACCAGACTATGTTCCTGTCTATATTAAATCGATATATGACAATTTGCAGAACTGAAATATGCGACTCAGTTGATATCCTCACAGTATTTGCTCAGTTTTACAAAGAACTGTACAGGTCTTGTACTCCTCTGGGGATGGAGAACCTGGTGACTTCCATAGCAGATATTGACCTACCTAAGTTGTCGGAGGAGGACAGCCAGGCTTTGGAAACCAGTATTACAGTGCAGAAGGCGATTGCCTCTTTCCCCCCTAGGAAGTCTCCGGGTTTAGACGGCCTCCCCTCGGAATGGTACAACACTTTTGGGACTGGTTTGCCACCTAGATTGTTGAAAGTGTTCAATGTTGCAAGGTCGGATGGTAGGCTACCTCCCTCTATGAGGGAAGCCTTGGTTGTCTTGATCCCCAAAGGGAGAAAGGACCCCCGGGAATGTGATTCCTATCGTCCGATCTCGCTTATGAATGTTGACACAAAAATTCTCGCCAAAATACCAGCCGCTAGGTTACAATCAGTTATTCTTAGATTTGTGGATCCTGACCAAACTGGCTTTATTCAGGGCAGATGTGCACAGATGAATGTCAAGAGACTTTTTGTGAATCTACAGACAACTCATGACAACTCCGGGACTAGAATAGTGGCCTCCCTGGATACAAAAATGGCCTGTGTCTAGGTGGAGTGGTCGTTTTTGTTCCACCTCCTTGAGTCTTATGGCTTTGGTCCTGTTTTTGTCTCATGGGTGCGGCTTTTGTACACAGAACCGATGATTAGATTGAGGGCTAATGGTATTATCTTGGATTCCTTTTCTGTATTTCGGGGGGCACCAGGAAGGGGTGTCCACGCTCACCCCTCCTGTTTGCCCTGGCTATAGAACCTCTAGCCATTAAGCCGAGCCCCGCTCAGGGATTGAAAGGTCTGAGCTTGGGGGAGTTCGAGGAACGAGTATCTCTATATGCAGACGACATGCTACTGCACCTGCAGGCTCCTTGGCCATTGCTTTCTGAAGCCTTCCGATTGATTCAGGAGTTTGGAGATTATTCCCGGATTCTGAATTAATTGGAAAAAAACATCCCTCTTCCCTATTGAGGAGGCAGTGGTGGTGCCAATGGATTGCCCCATCCCATTGTCTACCTCCTTTAAATACTTGGGGATAGAGGTTCAGCTCCCTATCTCTAAATTCCTTGAGAAGAACTTGGTGCCAATAATGACAAACTTTCGGGTAAGGTACAGAGATGGCAGAATTTACCAGTCACTTTGATGGGATGAATAAATCTGTTTAAGATGATTTTTCTTCCCAAATTTCTGTACATTCTCTCAAACGCCCCGATTTATGTGACACTGCGAATCTGTAAGCAGATTGACTCCATTATTGTGAACTTTTTGTGGGGTTCCAGTGCGCCCAGGGTTTCCTTGGCAGTTTTGAAGCTTCCGATTAGAATGGGTGGGATGGCCCTTCCTGATTTGAGGTCCTACTTCATGGCCTCGCAATTAATCTTCCTACACTGACGACGTTTTCTGCAAATGCCAAACGCCACAACTCTACTGGAGGCTGCAATTGCCACCTCACAGGAAACTCTACAAAATATTTTGTATAGGAAGGGGATTCCAGGGAGGAAGATGGGATCAATTATGGCTTTGCCTGGGAGGGTGTTTCATCTACGCTCGCAATGGAGGAAAGATGACCCTGTGTGGTTATCCCCAAATAGTCCTCTGTGGTGTAATAAAACCCTGGGGGAGTTCCTTACGCTACCAGATGGGCAAAGCACCTGAGCTAAATATGGCATAAAATACTTACATCAAATATACCAGGATAATCATCTCTTTACCTTTGCACAACTGAGGGAAACGTTTGGAGTCCCAAAGTCTTGGGCTTTTAGATATAGTCATGCTATGTTTGGGGCTGGTGAAACCATGGTTCAGAATACAGACCTGGAGAAGTTTCTGATTGATCCTGATCCGAGAATTTCTAGGTATAATGGAGCGGTGGGTGATTACTTCAGCTGAGAACGAGATGGGTGGCAGCTGTCCCTGTTTTGTCTGAGGAGATGTGGCAGGAGGTAATGGACACATATTTGGTGTCTGTCATCTCTTCCATGGACAAAATGATTTAGTTTTGTTACCTTCACCAACAGTATTATACACCGGCTAGACTTTATCGAATGCAGAGGAGGGAAACACCAATTTGCCACAAATGCGGGGGGGGGGGCTGAAGGCACTTTTATACATATGGTTTGGGACTGTGAAAAAATGAGACCGCTATGGTCCCAGGTAACTCAATTTATTTCAGATCACTTCCATATGCCAAATATCTTCTCTCCTTTGAGATGTCTTCTTGGGATCTTCGAGGAAGAGGAGATTAATGGGCACACAAAACTTTTCCTCAGGATCCTATTTTTTGGGGTGTGGAAACTCATTGCCAGAAGGTGGATACATGAGGAACGACTGACACTGGGGATGTGGAAGAAGGTCATAAATGCGGATGTGCTGATGTATAAAATGACATATGAGACTAGAGGGGCTCCTAAGAAATATAGGAAGGTATGGTTTTGATGGGTTGACTCTGAACATACATTGGCAGAAGAGGCGTGATAGTATAGTGTGATATCTAGGAGTACTCCTTAAGCCTTGGAGATGAGACGGTGACATGACAGTGGGCAAGGACAGTTTTTTCTCAGTATTTGCTGAACATAATACTGGAAAGCAGACACTTTCTTTTTTTTTCTTCCTATGGTTATTCAGGGGTTTGGTTTACTTTTATGTTTGTTAAAACCAACAAAAAAAAGAAAATGCACATACTGTATGTTTTAGTGTATGATGAGGGATAGACATTGAAGGCTCAAATGCGTGAATATGGACATGTACAGGTTTATTGCTACTAAGGCATGTTGATTTCCCCTGTTGTCTGGGGTGTTTATATTCGTGATGTACTGCTCTGTATACTACTTTTTTGTGCAATAAAAAAATATAAAAAAAAAATGTGTGAACTGTGAAAAGCTAAAAAAGAGAGAGTGTTGGAAGTGATGAGAAATGATAAAAGTGACAGAAGGGGGGGGGGGGGGGGGAGAGGAGAAAGCGGGGGGGAGGGGGAGAGAAAAGGGAAGGGAAAAAAAAGGGAAAGAGGGGAAGAGTAGGGAAGGAAAGAAAAGGTGGAACTAGAGAGAGGAAAAGAATTGGTGGGGGGAAGGGGAGAAAAAGAAGAAAAGGAAATTAAAAAAGAGGTACAGATAAAAGGGATAAAGTGTGTGTAAAGTAACTTTCCAAAATTTCACACAGTAGCAAAATTTAAGCATAGTGTAACGTCACAGTCATTTATGTTGAAACCCCTATGTCCCTTGGCCTAAATTAGGTACAGTAGGGCAGGGAATTTAAATAAAATCCAAGTGAGCAAGCTTGCACAACTGAAAAAAAAAAGGAAAAAGAATATTATCAATTTTAAAACTGAGTGAATGGTACATAAAGAATGAATGATGTATGGGTATGTCAGAAAAGTAAAATGATCATTACCTTAATAATTGGGTAAATGTCTCCTCCCAGTGTCTCAGAGAGAAAGCAATGGGCCGCTGAGAGACAGGTGAACTGGGGGACTCATAAATGGAAAGAGGGAAGTCTGCAATAATCACTCCCGAGAGGCGAGGGGGGGGGGGTCCCTGAGTCCACCTGCGCTGCCTGGATAAGGGATCCAGGGAGGCGGGAGTGGGCTCATCTGTCCACTGATCGGTTGAGGGGGCACACGCTCTGAAGATGCGTGTGCAACCCCTGATCCTGTACCCGCCACCTTGGCTTCCTAGATGGAGGAGAGAGGCTGCTCCTGTGACCTCGGCCATGATTGGTGGTCAAGGGAGGCGGGAGTGCACCGGCGGAAGAAGAAGGGATGGATCAAATCAACGTAGTGCCGAAAATGACGCACATGTCAGTGTATGTCAAGAGCGCTGCGTTCCAAGTGAGCAGAAACCCGGGACCAGAAACCAGACAACGGAAGCTGTCTAATGCCAATGTCCCCGGATGACTTCCCCACAAGGAAGCCTCTATGGATGAAAGGAAATGGACCGCAGAGGCAGTAGGCAGACATGAGCAGGGCTGGAAGTCCGTCGGGGCCGGCATAAACCGCACCACATACCTAGAAGGGGCAAGCAGTCACATACAGATTACAAAGAAAGGATAAAAGTAAATATATAAAAATAAAGATAATAATAATTGAAAAAAAAAAGGGGGAGAAAGACATTAAAAGTGTGTAAATGAATAACGCAAAATTAATTACATAGACTCCCGTGTTAAGGTCACAGCTTGGCATTTCCACATTTAAAATAACCTTTTTACAGTTGTATATAAAGATAAATACATTTTTATATATTATATACAAACAGTAGCTACATTAGATATTGGGTGTACCCTGTACTAATCTTTGCATTAGAAAGATAGATGAATGCATTCTTAGGACATAAAGAGAAGGGGGAGGAGAGAAGAGGGAGGGGTAATATAAAGGGTATGAGCTGGAAAGAGAGAAAGATGAGCCCAGGGGATAAATCTATATAATTATAGGAATGAGGCATAGCTGATGGCGTCATTTAGCCCTGTTGGCTGGGTTGCCCGTAATTTGATTATCCACTTGGCTTCAGCTTGAAGAATTTTTTTGGTCAAAATCACCACCTCTTCAGCCAGGTGGTCCAAACTGGTCCAATATAAAATTGTACATAGAGCTCACTACACACCCCACAGGCTGCACCAGATGTCACCGGCGCATTCTCCGGTGTGCTGGCACTACTCCCACCAGCCGGGGGACTTCTTTCACATTTTCTGGGCTTGCCCTGCAATTGTACATTATTGGAAGGAAGTACTCCAAGTGATCGCTAAGGTCACAAAGATTAGTGTCCCGTATGATCCTAAGCATTGTCTGCTGGGACTGGTGGAACAGATGTCGATGCTCAGAGCTAAAAAAAATACTCATATCCCTGTTATTGTACTATGCACGTAAGGCCATCACAATGAACTGGAAGCACACAGATTTTGGAAGACCCTAGTAAGCGCCAGTTTACCTCTTTATAGAGCCACCTACTCAGGCAGGGGTTGCCCACATAAATTTGAAAAAGTGTGGACCTGTTGGTTAGACGATAGCACCACAGCAACCAATGCAGTAACCAACCCCTAGATTACCATTATGGTAATGTGACAGTAAATTGACCCACTTACTCCCATGTCACATTATTCTGCCGTCATAATATTGAGCAAAGAGTCTCCTGAACCAAACCTCTCCCATTATTGGGGAATAGATTAGTAAGTTTGTTTGTTTTATGGTCTGCCCTGTTACGGTCTGTTGCCGCATCAGTGGCAGTTTGTGTACGTTGTATGATGTGCCCTGTCGTGGTCTGTTGCCGCATCAGAGGATATTCACCTGCGTGGGCAATGTTTGGCTCCTTTTTTAAAATATATGCAAGCGGCATCATTGATTAGAATTATAAATTGGCAACATGACAGTAAAAATAAACAATGGGTAATGCTGGAAGAGGATATTGCAGGTATACAGTTAAAATTCCTGCCATGGATAAGACCTGAACTAAGGGAGAAAAAAAAGGAACTACCAATTTTTGTGAGAGCTACTTTAAAAATATGGGATGCGGTGCTCAAAAAAGGAAAGCTATCCTCCAGGACTGGACCCTTGTCCCCATTGATATCTAACCCAGAATTTAAGCCAGCAATGGAAAGTGTTAGCTATTTGAAATGGAATAAGATGGAGAATATAAGACTGATCCAGATCCTGGTGGATGGTAATATGCCTAGTTTAAGCGATCTTGGATTAGAAATAAAAAAACACTGGTTGCAATATCACCAACTAGAAACATTTATTGAAACCAATATAAACTTAATAAATAGACCATTAACTAAATTTGAGCAGATAATATTAAAGGAGCAGAACCATAAAAATAAACTATCTAAAATATACGAATCACTGTTACCCACAGGAGATATTAGAGACTTAATAGGAATAAAAAAGTGGGAAGAAGAGTTAGGAGAGATAATTGTAGAAGAAGAATGGAAAAAAATATTAGGAATAATACACAAAACCACAACGGCATTAAAACATCAAGAACGAAACTATAAAGTAACAATGAGATGGTATTGGAGTCCAGTGGCACTAAAAATAATTAATAAAGGCAACACAGATAAATGCTGGAGATGTGGGATAGAAAAAGGGACAATGGAGCATATTTGGTATAGTTGTAAGAAAGTAAAAAATTTCTGGTTAAGGATTTTTGAGATATATCAAAAAGTGACTGGAAAAAGACTGACTCCAGACGTGAAGATAGCATTATTTTCTCTTACGTCAGATACAGTACACAATATGAAACAGGGGATAATACAACATATGACAACAGCAGCTAGAACAATAATAGCACGTAAATGGAAAGAAACTATGAGTCCAACAATAGGAGAATGGATATGTGAAATGAACGAAATATGCTTTATGGAAAAACAAATAAGAGTAGAAGGATATATAAATAATCAACTACCAATTGTATGGAAACAATGGGAAGAGTTTAGGTCCTCTAGTGGAATGAGGGAATACTTATAATGTGGGGTGGGGGAGGGGGAGGGGAGAGAGAGGATAGGAGGGGGGAAATGGGATATTAGAGGGAGGGGGGATAGATAGGGAGGGGGGGAAGGAGGGAAAGATGTTAAGAAGAGAGGGGGGGGGGGTTTCCTTTTTTTTTTCTTTTTTATTATTATTTTTGAGTGTATGGGGATATGTTAGTAAATGTATTATATATTGAGAGAGTTTTTTATGTATGATGTAGTAAATGTACCAGAATGTATTATGGATAATTTTGAAAAAGAATAATAAAGAGAAAATTTGAAACAATGTTTGGCTCCTGTGTGGTCAACTTTGTATGCTAATGGAAAACTCAATAAAAAAAGATTTTGGAAAAAAAATACAAAATCACCACCTCGAATTGAGGGGTGTATCCTGGCAAGAAAAGCAGTCTGAGAGATCCTGTATCTTAGAAGATGACTCCACCAAAGATCCAAGTTAAGTAACTCTTTAGTTTTTTTCTTTGTTAAATTTGTTTATTGGGATAAAAACAAGGTACAAAATAATGTGAACAGTACATCAGAATACAACAGTCTTCAGTAAAGTACAAAAGCAGCCATTGGGGTACATTGGAATGATGTTTGTAGAATGTAGTTCTCAGGTGCAAGGCATCGTAACTGTTTAGTTTATGCCCATCATATACATTATACATGCTTATTTGCTAGGAAGATGGTCATCTTGTGCATGTTGCAGGCATATTTTGTCATACTTTGCATACTATGAATTGTGTATTCTGCAGTTGTATGTGCAGTTTTTCTGTTCAGTAAAGCAAATTAATACACTACAGAGTTTTAATTGCTTCCTAGAGTTTACCGCAAAAGAAACTTAAAAGACGCAGGCAAAACAACTTGGGGCTCATGACAGGATTTGCGCTAAAGCTCCACTGAAGCAGATCTGTTTTCTGTGGTGCTTTATGTTGCTTGTTCCAAGAGGGATGCTGCGTACACTGTTTAGGAAAAGTGAGGCTGCAGAAGTTTCTAAAGTCCAGGAGGAGAAAGCATACACCCTGTCTACCTGGGCCAGAAAAAGTACCGTATATACTCGAGTATAACCCGAGATTTTCAGCCCCTTTTTTTAGGCTGAAAGTGCCCCCCTCGGCTTATACTCGAGTCACCGCCGTCTGCCTACCCGATCAGCGTGTCGTGCAGACAGACGGCGGCCATTCCACTATTCAAAAGCCGCGCCTCCCTGTCTGTGATAGGCGGAACACTCAATTTCCCAGCAGTCAGTGGTCCGCCTATCACGGACATCCGCTCATCCTCATACTACGGACGAGGATGACTGCTGGGAAATTGAGTGTTCCGCCTATCACAGACGGAGGCGCGGCTTTTGAACAGTGGAATGGCCGCCGTCTGTCACAGACGAGGAGGAGAGGTGCGTCGATCCTGGCATGGCCGCCGTATGTTTTTTTATACATGCAGATCGGTGCAGAAGGACACAGAGGCTGCAGAAGGACAAAGAAGCTGCAGATTGGCACACGGAGGCATGCACAGGACACAGGTAGGCTGCGATGGACACAGGGATGGTCACAGGGATGGACACAGGGATGGACACAGGGATGGACACAGTGATGGACACAGGGATGGACACAGGGATGGACACAGGGATGGACAGGCATGTCTCACCCTCGGCTTATACACGAGTCAATAAGTTTCCCCATTTTTTTTGTGGTAAATTAGGGGCCTCGGCTTATATTCGGATCAACCTATACTCGAGTATATACGGTAAGTGGATATCTGATGCAAGGGAGCTTGCTAGGTATGCTTCTCCTTAACAGAGCTTGGGGTGATGGAGTCTCTGATCTTCCCTCAGATTTTAGTCTTAAGAGTTTTGGGTTCCGGGAGAGATGTGGGTAGTACCTTTGTTTGGCTTGCACTTCCTACATGCTCTACATACTGAATATGAAAAGAGAAAAATGAATGAGTAGCTTGCAGTGGCGACCAAGTGTTTGGAAGATACTGCAAGCAAGGCAAAGGATATAGATAGTAGGGCACTCAAAGTCAAACCTGCAGTGGCTTTGAAGTGTGGTAATGTTTTCTCCTACCTTTCTAACTGATGAACATGTGCAGCAGCCCAAGGAAACATCATGTAGTGGATTTTTTCCCAACTAAGCAAAGTCATAATAAAGTGCACCTTATTAGTGAAAAATATTTTTACTAGTGTTGTTGAGGCTTCATGCACTGAAGTATATATGTGTAGTCTCTCAAAGACATTTTCTAGGCTACCTGTTGCATTGAATAATTTGGACTATCCCAAATAGGCCCCTGCCACTCTATGGGTCAGCTACTAAAGAGAGAGATATGTGCCTGCCTGTAAAGTGAGTGGCATTATAGAGAGGAATGTTCTGCGAAGTGGCCTGAGAAGAAGAAATGCTGAGAGAAAAACATCTTGAGAGGGAGAAGAAAAGAGGACTAAGTGGATCATTCTGCTGAATTCTTTGTGTTTTGCCAGATTCCTGCTTATACCTTACCTAGAGAAAAGCTCAAAGAAGCTGGAACTGATTCCACCTGATTCTTCTGTCTGCACCGAGGGGAGCTGAATCACACAGAAACATAGAAGAATAACTTAAACACTGTGCAAGCCGGTCAGCGGGTGCCGACTATGTCCTGCTAGAAGCTGAGACCATTTGGAACTGATTACTGGGGCCTGCTAGCCTCTAGAAGACACCTGCTGGTGGACACTGGAGCTGCAGCAATCAACCCAGAGCACCACAGTGCCACTAGTAGGCAAACTCGGTCCTAACACAGGGAATAAAAGTTGTCACATCCCTTAGAAAAAACAACCCCACAGCATACACATAAACACTGGTTAGGCACATGTTTAACTCTTTAATCACCCTTGATGTGTAACCCATTTTAGCACTAATCACTAATCACAATTAATTTCAATGGTTCCCACAAAGTGGCAGTTAGTGTCAGATTCTCTGCTGCAATAATAATTCGCTGACATTACTAGTATATAAAAAAAAAAAATTCCAGTATATATACCATAGTTTGTAAACGCTATAATGTTTACATAAACCATTCAATATACGCTTATTTCGATTTTTTTTTATTAAAGATATGTAGCAGAATAGATATTGGCCTAAATTTATAAAGAAATTTGATTTTGTAAATATTTTTTATTGGATACGTTTTTTAGCAGAAAGTAAAACAAATATATACATTTTTTAAATTGTCTTTGTTCATAGCACAAAAAATAAAAAAAGCTCTATTTGTGGGGAAAAATGTTGTCTGCACATCCTTGCATACAGTATTTGGGAAAATATCAGTGTTCTACGAAATTCCTTATGTGATGAGACTTCAATTTGTTACGATACTGCAAGTTTGTGCTCATCCTGTTAAACTGCCATGAAAGCACATGTTCTGTGGGTTCTCTTTTATTAATTCATGAAAAACTCCAGTTTAATCAAATAGATATAGCATATGTATAGGTGAAGGTGTAATTTAAAGGCCTACTCCTGCCAAAATTTTTGTTGTTTTTGATAGACTTGTTTAGGGTTGGAGCCCTTGTCAGGAGTAAGTGCCATTTGTATTCCCTTTTGAGATTTCCCATTAGGCCCTAAACACACCATTAGATTTTCTGAAGATTTTTGTCTTCAGATTTGCCAAAACCATATAATATAAGGTCAAACCTTAAGAGTTTCAATTTGTATGCAATCAGGCCTCTGCATTACATGTTTTAATAAATCTGAAGACAAAAATCAGCAGACAATATATATATATAATGTGTATTGGGTCTTACACACTGTCTTGTCTGACACCTGAACAAGACATTATAGGAAATCACTTCAGTGGAGACACAGACAGAAATAAAAGCCAGACTGAGGTTCTAGCCATGCAAAATTTACCTCATTTGTTTATTTCTTCCTGACACCAGTGAAGAATACCAGTTAGTGGAAAAAAAAGTTTTGCTGCAGAGTCAAGTAGCCATAAGAACATGAGAGTTGTGCTAACCCTCCCTGCTCTATTCTCTGAATCCTTAAAAGACAACTGTACCTCCCTTAATAAATCACTTCTCTACCCTGAATGCAATCGGTTTGGGAAAATACCAGTTTCTCTTCCTCTTCCAATGATCCTAAAGTAGTTCAGTTTAATGTAACCTTAAAAACTGCTCCCAACCCTATTTTAAATCCTATACAAGCTAGCCTGTAGAGAAAAGCTCTGTATACTTACCTATTCTTTGGGTGCTCCAGTCTGGTCACATAATTTCCTCAGTGGACATTTACAGGGGAGAGGAGAGATCACTGACATCAGCAATGCCTGAGCGTTGATGTCACCCATAGGCTTACTATGTGATTCTACCCTGAAGTCAGCGCTGGGAGAGGATCATGCGACCATACCGGAGTGCCCAGGATATAAGCAAGTATAGACAAGATGCCTTTTCTATACAGTGTAGATAGTATAGGACTTAGAATGGGGTGGGAGCAGGTTTAAATATTAGATTAAGTTTAAACTGGAATTCTACTTTAACTGGAGTGACTCTGCCTGGTGCTGCACAGCCCTTACAATGAAAACATCCTAAGGTGCATTGGCATGGCCTTTGTCAATATCAACTGAACATAAGTAAGTACCTTCACTAAAGTGTGATACAGTCTTTGCTATGTACAGTATCTCACAAAAGTGAGTACAACCCTCACATTTTTGTATTTGTATTTTGTATTCCAGCATGATGACAACCCCAAACACACCTCGAAGATTACCACTGTCTTCTAAAGAAGCTGAGGGTAAAGGTGATGGACTGGCCAAGCATGTCTCCAGATCTAAGCTCTATTGAGCATCTGTGTGGCATCCTAAAACTGAAGGTGGAGGAGCACAAGGTCTCTAAAATCCACCAGCTATGTGATGTCGTCATGGAGGAGTGAAAGTGAAAGAGGAATCCAGTGGCAACCTGTGAAGCTCTGGGGAACTCCATGCCCAAGAGGGTTAAGGCAGTGCTGGAAAATAATGGTGGCCACACAAAATATTGACACTTTGGGCCCAGTTTGGACATTTTCACTTAGGGGTGTACTCACTTTTGTTGCCAATGGTTAAGACATTAATGGTTGTGTGTTTAGTTATTTTGAGGGGACAGCAAATTTACACTGTTATACAAGCTGTACACTCACTACTTTACATTGTAGCAAAGTGTAATTTCTTCAGTGTTGTCACTTGAAAAGATATAATATTTACAAAAATGTGAGGGGTGTACTCACTTTTGTGAGATACTGTATATATGCCCATTTCACACAGGGGAACGCTATTCCAATCAGCAGGGGTTCTGTGAGCTGATCCCCACTGATTGGAGCAGAGCGGGACAGATGACACATCTGTGTCCGTTCAGTTTATGCAGCGTGGACACAGAGCTCTTGGGCTACCTCCAATCCAGTCCACCAAAATGGATGAGAATGCAGTACTCAATGTTTTTTTTTAGCTGAGCCGATCAAACTCAGCAGTAGCTGGGTATAAGCAAACTCAAGTCTGTTTACACCTGCCTGTCCATGGGGATGCATGGACCTTCCAATCAGGTTCAATCGAAAAAAACTGACAGGCGTACCTAATCGGAACGGCCGTGTGAAAGAGGCCGAATACTGTAGCTGCTGATTTTTAAGAAACAGACACTCATCAATCCAGGAGTCCAGTGCTATCTTCACCAAGGCCAATTATTTGCTGGTGTATGGATCCTTAGATCCCTAGTGCCGCCATCTTAACTTTTGGAATTGGCTTTGACTTCCTGCTGTTTCACAGATGCCCCCAATGCACATGCGCAAGACCGTGCTGTACTTTCAGACTGGTCCCACAGTCTCCTGGGACATGTGATATGTTCCAGGAGGTTGTGGGTGGGGGGGGGGGGGGGGGGGGGGGGTTGAACGTCCATAATTTAGGCAGGAAATGTGGAAGTGGAAGTGTCAGAAAAAGGTCCCAGAACAGAAAGTTTTTAAACATGCTACTGCGAGGGGGGAGGAGGATGATGAGCAGAAATTTCACTTATATGTGAAGTTCCTCTTTAACTTTAATTGAGAGATTGTTTCTACCTTAGGTTTCCATGATACAACATGGAAACAATGGTTTTAGGGCTGTGCAGTACTTTCAATTAATACAGGTTACAATGGCAGATTGCATTACTGATCGACTTCTGGATGCAGGATCAATGCTAAATATATATTTCACAGTGATGGTGGTCAGTTATGTACCATTTTCGTCTTTGAGTGTCTCAACTACGCATGAGTAAAAACCTGCCTTTAGAAATTAAAACAGGTTTGCATCTAAATTAGAAATGCAGCGAGGAAAAAAAAAGAAATAAACTGAAACAATCTGCGCTAGCGAAAAGTAAGAACAGCCCAGAGGGAAGCACTTAAAACTTAAAGTAAATCACTCACTAAATTAGTCTTTTTTTTTTTCAGAGTCACTTTATGTTTCTGCAGCATCCACCCATTAAAAAAAAAGCTTATTAAGCTTCAGATTTCAGCTCCTCATCTTTATTCTGCTTTTGTATGTACATCCAGCATATGGTAGAGAATGCATTGGGGGGCACTGTGATGTTTCTCAGTGAACTGTTATACTCGATTAAGACAACACCAGACTGAACAAAAGTCAGTAAAATGGAATGGGTGGCACACTAAGTCAAGCCCATGACAAGTATGCTAAACAGCTAAATGTCTTAAGTGCTCAAGAGAGTCAAACATAACAGCAAGAATGCCTATAAATGTTATGCATTTTTATGCGTTAAATTATTTTAAATATATACTATGTCAGCCTTATGGAAATGTCTTAGAGTAGTTATGGAGTGAGTTATACAGTCATTTAGTTTTGTTCATCAACATTCCATGTATTTTTTATGATTGCAACATCCTCAATTACTTTAGTTTAGAAACACTACACTAGGTACCCTAGTGACTAGCACGTCAGCAAGTAGACCCTGAGTGGCCAGTGGGGGATTTGCAATTAGACCAGACTGAGGACTCAAATAGGATCTGTGCAAAAATCTCTTCTACAAGAGGCAAATTTTCTGCAAACAAGTAGCGTAATGGGTAAATATAATGCTGCTCCATTCACAGGTTAGTTCTTGTTGGTATGGTGTAATCCCTTATAGTTTCACAAGACATTTTTGTTACATATTTAGTACATCTTCTCCCACTTGTTTGCACAGAATATGAGCAAGACAACACAGAGCGACCCCCCCCCCCCTTCCCAATCCAGTGCTGAGGACTAAGTCCAGCCAGCTGCTGATAGAAAAGGTACAGGCTTTAAATCAAAAGTGACAATCCTGATAGCCACGCAACATTTTTTTTATCCCACTGCAGTTCAAGTATGCACAACCTACTGCATGCACAACCTACTGCATGACAGCAGCAACTCTGCTCTGAATTCATGAGTAGTACAGCATAGTTGCCACAAAATCATGGGAAGCTGCAGTAGATGGACTTCATTGACAGTCTCAATAGGTATTTGAGGGACTTTGCAAGGGGACTTGGAGAAAATTTTAAATATTTTTGAATGGGAGGCCACAGTTCATTTTAGGAACTCAAATATGCTAGTGTGGATTACCAAATTTGATTGTATGGATTTATTGGGTTATATATAACATTTTATTTTTATTTATTTTTTATTTTGACCTGTTATATTTAGGATCACATGGATCTGGTAACTTTAACAAAGAAAACATCCTACTTTAAAAGAGAGGGCTTTCTAGAGAATTACGGTACTGTGATATAGTATAAACTAAAGCTTAGCAATGAAAACATATTTTTCATCCAGTTCTATTGGTGGGCCATCCAGCCTGCTGATTCAAAGACAAATGCCCTTTGTTCTTTATTAAAATAATCCCGGTTGAAACTGGCATGACATCGACATCAAAGGAAATACACAAGACTACATTTAGTACAAGTAAATTGGTTATTATTAAAGCACCAGGTTGACCTGCCTAAAACCTAATTTGTGTCATCCCCTTATATATACCTAACATACACCTACTCCAAATTTACTCCCAACATGTACAGAACCAGTTCCAGATTGACAAGCTGGCAAATCTGGTATTGTTGGTGTGTTTGCTGAAATGTAAGGCCTTGTTTAAGTGTATGTTTAGCTCAATTCCAAGTATATTTAAATTTTGTTCACTGTTGTTTAACATGTGTAGAGTGCCACCTGATATCCAGGGGCAGGTGAAGTACCCCCAGAGACAGAGAGAGCTGACATCTCACCTCAGGGTGTAGTTCTCAGCCAATAGTGAAAAATGTGTACAGATGGATGTGAGTCACTTTTAGATGCAAAAAACAAAAACAAAAACTGGAGCTTATGTTATAAGCTCTCACTCAAACTCCAGAGGAAGAGGGGTAGACAATTAAGAACACCTATTACCGACTTAGACTCCAACAATAGATAACAGTACAGAAAAGGGGCCTTTAAGCTGAATCCAGAAGCCTATACCTTCTTAGAACAGCAGCTCTTTCCAGTAGCAACCATATCTTCTCTAGCAACAGCAGCCTTAGCAATTCTTCCTATGTTATTCCAGCCTCTCCATCAGTTCTTCCCCCACATGAAAGCAAGCAGCAGAGTCACTTCTGGTACTCCATCCGGACACATCACTTCTCCTTTCCTCATGGAGGCTCCATCAGCCCCGGACCATAAGAACAGGACTCTGGACTGGCAGGCTCCTTCTGCTCTCAGACCTCTGCTTCAAGCCCATGCAAAGGCTTCCTAGGCCCCTGGCCGTGTCATTCATCTGTTCCTCATGCCCCAACCTGGAGGAAAAGTGAGAGGATGCAAAATGGGGGAAAAGAGAGATATCACATGGCCCTCCCTGGTTTCTCATACTATTGGTAGAAGTAGAGAGAAACCATAGCTCCACTGTAAAGTAAACCATAATTAGTCTGGGCTGGCTATCTACCAACATGACTAAATTTGACAGAAGCCCCTGTTTAGGGCAGGGTGCTACACATGTCAGTGGACTGGATGGATGGATACTCTCGGTTTGCTGAACCTCTGTGCATATTTATATTGAACATGGGACAGTACACATGCATAAATATATTTTGTAGAAAGTTCCAGTCTTTACTAAACTAAAAAAACTTAAGTGAACAAGGTTGGGTCTTTCATAATTTTTGCACGTCAGCAAGTTATTCCTGTTTCGATGTCCGCTAAACTAATGAATTATGTTGACCTATCAAGTTGCCTCTTTTTCATAAATGTAAATCTTTAAAAATTTCTGCATCTCATGAATGTTAAAAACTTCTTTCAATGAAAATGTCATCTGTGCAAGATCTATATGCGTTGCACATGCTTTTATAAGTTACAGACACGTCAGTTTTGAAAAATGGCAATGAGTCTTTATGAGAGTTCATGCAAACAGTCTTTTTAAATATATGTAAATTGAATGCAGCTTCATTACCATGTCATTGCCATTTAACCTGTGGAGAGGAAGTGAGAATTCATAGAATCTGTGTAAGCAATACAGCATGGTTAAATACGCAGAGAATTCTTTGCAGGGAATTTTGAAAAGCAACCTACAGATTGTGAGAATCATTGTATTAGAATGAGTTTAATATAGAAATTTTGATTAAGAGAAGAGTTTTTAAAAGTGAAAGACTTTTTACATCTGGTTTATTATAATCCTAGGCTTTTATTGAAACTTAGCACTGTAATTTCTTATTTTAACATATACAAAGGTTTCATTCATTCTTGGGCTTAAGATTGTATTAAAGTGCAACCACTAACAATGAATTATGCCTACCTGAAGGTGTTTTGTACACAGATGGTGTACAGAGGCCCCCCTGAACATCATTTCCTGCTTGTGTGATTGGCTCACTGAAGTCAGATTTTAGGCATTACCTGAAACAAAAAAGTCATTTTTGGTGAGATACTCCCAAAGGAAATCACACCTAAAGGTATGCAGACCCTGCCACTTACCTCATTAGAACCCTACAACTGCAGCAGTTGATTAATACTCATGAAATCACTCCAATTCTCATTTTGTTTTGCACTAACAGACATTTCCTCAGAATAACAAAAGATAAGAATCTGCAACAAAGTTTGTTAAAAATCCTTGCAATGTACACAGATCACTCAGGGAAAAAATTGAGTTACTTTAACCACTTGCCAACCACACTATAGCTGAATGACAGCTACAATGCGGTCGCCTAGATCTGGGATGCTGTCATATGATGGCATCCCGTGATCGCGCCCATTGCAGGACCCAAAAACTCTTTAACAGAAAACAACATATACTCATTAGCGATGAGCCAAATGCTCCAGGGATTGGATTAAAGGTAGTTTGTGATCCTTGCAAAAGTTTGGGTGCCGAATCTGAACCCTTTTGATGCCAATAGAAGCCAAATGCAGTGTTAATTTTGTTGTCAAAAATATTTTCGGTGACTAAATTAACACTATTTTAGTTGACTAAAATACAACTAGAACTAAAACAACTCAGATGACTAAAACACGACTAAAATCAAAATTGCATTTTAGTCAAAAGACTATGATTAAAACTAAATTGAGATCACTGATTTATTTTAAACCAGTTACATACTGGCTTAATAGCGATGTATGGAATTGGAAGAAGAAAAATGCACATGGTTTTGGATACAGATATCTAACACTTCTGGAAGTGTTGTATGCATCGCTCAGCATGAATGACAGTTCCCAGTCTCCATTTTATAATGAAAATAAAGAGATGGGGTCTCCCGGTCAAATAATTGCCCAAATATGGTAATGTTCATAACACCCCCACCTCTTTGTGTACATTCTGTAGCAGGGATCGGGAGCTGTCATTCGGGATCCGTAGTTGTCATTCTGTGGATCGTATCAACCATTAGCAGGTTTTTCTTTGGTGAATCAGTGTCCTTCATTTATCATGATCGACATGGTTTCTGTATCGTTAAACAACAAGATTGACAATGGATTTACATTTTGGGGCATTTTTTTTATTTCTTAATAAAGGTCATGACCAAAACTAGATGTCTTAATCACATGAAGAGCAGTATTTATGGGCCCTCTTATTCTTAAAGGGGAATTCCAGATTCCAATAAGCCTTCCACCTGCAGGACGGACCCTATCACTACTTGGCCAAGGTTCTAAAGGAAGAAGCCATTGTTCTTGTAAGGGACAAGTTGCTTTGTCAGAAGACTCACCCAGCAAGGTTCCCCTCCCATGTTGGTGGCATGTTTCTTGGTATGGTTCAGGTGGGGGGGGGGGGGCTACACATTCATTCTCTTTTTCCTGACCTGCCAGGCAACATGCTTGGATAATGGCCTGGTATGGATGTTTGGGGGACCCAACAACTTTTCCTGTTTTTTTTTTTGCCTGGGGCCCCCTTGACATCCATACTAGACCTGAAGGGCCTAGCAATACTTATTTGGGGACCTCATGTACCTGTTGGTTCACACTTGTTTACATTTACTTGTCAGACCAAAATCCCTGTCTGACAGCTGAATGGGTGGAGCCATGGGCTCCCTAACATGCAGGAGCCTGTAGCAGAAAGCACATTTCCCAGTGGTAGTAATACTGCTGCTAATTGTTTCATCATACATTGCAGTTGGTGATAAACTTCAGCTGAACACCCATTTACTGTAGCTCGGCCATTCAATGAACCTTTGTACAGCCAAATTCAGTCCAAACCAGAAGTTGATTTGTAATACTCACCTCTCTGTTGGCCACTTACTGCCTCTTCTCCATTTCAGTGCTGCAACCTTGGAAAGGTTCTTCAGCATTCAAAATTTCTAGACATATTGGATATCTGTTTCCCCCTTGCAGCAATCCCAAGAGTAGCCACGACACTCTATTTTTTAGATAAATTCCCAGGTGCTCATCCACAAAGAGATCAATTCAAATCCAACGGTATTATAGAGGCATTCACAGGTCTTGCAGAGGAGGTAGATCAAGATAGCAGCATTTTTTTATGTGTTTTTCCCATGAATGTAGTTGCTTTAAAAGAAATCAGTGATCTAAGAAGCACCAAAAAAAAATTTGACACTTTTAGGCAGAGCAAGATGAGTTTTAATAAAACACCATATTGTTAGGGCGTCTCAGAGAAAAGGATCAGTACATTTTCACAATTTGCCCTAATGCAGCTATTAGTAAGCTTGTAAGCAAATACCCATGACTTATGTTTTGTAAACTCAATCTATTAATGATAACATGAAACTAGAATTAGTGCACCAAATACATGTATTTCACAAAATTATCTCAAAAGAACAGAACATTGACTTTTTCTGTTACAAGAGCTCTAGTAAAGCTCAAAGCAAATGAGTTTAGGGTTACGTTTAGCTTAGTCGTTAAAAAGGCATCAAAGTTGAAAAATGTTTGAAATGTTTGTTTTAGCTTGGGATAATGTACTATTCATAGGTAATTAAACAATGTTCAAAAATCCCAGTACATGGATAGAAAAAGAATCATGTTCATCATGTATTTTTATAATTATGCTATCAATAGAAATTCAGTAAAAAAAAAAAAAAAAACTCTCTTTCAACGGCACAGTGGTGTAGTGGTTAGCACTCTCACCTAGCAGTAAGGCCCCTTTCACACTGACGTCCCATTCAGCCCGCCTGTCAGTTTTTCAGGCGGACCTGAACGGGTGCTCCATAGAGCTCTATGGAGCGTCGGATGTCAGCGGTGACATGTCCGCTGACATCCGAGCCGCTCCGATCCGAAAAACTGTAACGGAGGAAAAAGCTATTTTTCCATCCGTCTGCGGATCGGATCGGGTGACGACGGGCACTGCGGTCCATCGTCATCCGATCTCCCATAGGGGAGAGCGGCGCTATGACAGGTCCGTCCCTGCACAGTATGCAGAGACGGACCTGTCATCTCCCTGCTCAGCGGGGATCGACGGAGTGATCCCCGCTGAGCAAACGGATATCCACGGGGCGGATCAGAACTGATCCGCCCCGTGTGAAAGGACCCTTAGAAGGGTCACTGGTTCAAATCCCAACCACGACACTACCTGCCTGGAGTTTGCATGTTCTCCCTGTACCTGATTGGGTTTCCTCTGGGTACTCCGGTTTCCTCCCACAATCCAAAGACATGCAGGTAGGTTAATTGGCTTCTGTCCAAAATTGGCCCTAGTATATGAATGGGGACCTTGTATTGTGGGCTCCTTGAAGGTAGGGACCAATGTGAGTGTGTAATGTACAGGGATAGAGACAATTGTAGACACTCACTCAGGATGGACTGGTGTCTTTATTCAACCTTACTAACTATGAAACTGTGAAACTAAATCTGCTCAGAGCACCAACATTTGACTTTAAGTCAAGGCAAAGATAATTTAAAGTGATTGTAAAGGCTGAAGGTTTTTTACCTTAATGCACTCTATGCATGAAGATAAAAACCTTCTGTGTGCTGCTCCATCCACAGGCCCCCCCAATACTCCCCTCTCCCAGGGCTTCCTCTCCTCATTGGCTGAGACAGCAGCGGGCACCCATTGGCTCCCACTGCTGTCAATCACAGCCAGTGAGCCAAAAAGGAGAGAGTGGGGGGTGGGGCCCAGCCACAGCTTTTTCTGTCTTATGGACAGATAGAGCAGTGGCTCAAGAGCGAGCACGTAGCGGTGCCCCGAGGGAAAGAGGCTTTCTCTGGTGGTACTGCTCAAGAGGTAGGAGCCAGGAGCATCGGCGAGGGATCCTAAAACAAGAGGATTGGGGCTTCTCTGTGCAAAGTCATTGCTCAGAGCAGGTAAGTATGACATGTTTTAAAAAAAAAATATATCACTTTAGGGCCTGTACACATGGTCAGAAAAATTGTATGAAAAATACCGCTTTCTAAGCGATTGTGCGATAATCTGATCGTTAGTACATAGCTTTCGATAGCCAATCACAGCGGTGAAGAGAATAAAACAGTGTTTCCTTATACCTAACAAGACCAGCTAGGTATAATCACAGCAATTACCACACTCACAAGACCCTCTCGGTACTGAGGAGATAGCTTCCTGGTGAACACAAAAAGAGATGATGCAGAGGTTATAGTTATTAGTTACATAGTTAATCAGGTTGAAAAAAGACACTAGTCCATGTAGTTCAACCACCAAAAAAAATAATAATAATATCATACAATCCCATATACCCAATGCTATACCCACAGTTGATCCAGAGGAAGGCAAAAACCCCAGCAGGTAAAGCAGGGGAAAAATTCCTGTAGGCAAAAACCCCTGTGAACAAGTTAGACTACAGGGCTATTACTCTGAACCCTTCACCATAGAAAAAGGCACCAGACAAGGCTGCCCACTCTTCCCCCCTCCTTTTTGCTATAGCTATTGAGACATTAGCCATAACAATCAGATCCAACCCTTATATCAAAGGAGTGCTCTGTGGAAAAAAAGAACACAAGTGCACGCTATTCACCAGTGATTTGCTACTATTTGTTACGTCTCCACTGATATCAACACCCAATATTCTATCCCTCCTCGACAAGCTTAGTAAAATTTCCAGTCTCCACGTAAATGTTGCAAAATCGACAGCACTAAACATCACCATCCCCCCTAACCTCCTTTGCAATATACAGAGCCATTTCCCTATTTCCTGCTGTACGAAGCATATCCTATATCTAGGGGTTAATCTCCCCCCCCAGAATAGATGCCTTATATTCCTCTAACTACCCGGCTGCTTTTTACAAACTGTCATCAGACTTAACTACCTGGGCTAAACATGACCTTTCCTGGCTGGATCGCATAAATGCAATCAAGATGACCTTCCTCCCACACCTATTGTATTTATTCAGGTCTCTTCCTATTCCAATTCGGAGGTCAGAACTACATAAGATTCAATCCAAAATCCTGCAATTTATATGGGGCTCCAAATGCAGAAGATGATCTAAAAATATCCTATTTAGACCCAAATCCCAAGGGCGGCTGGCCCTACCCAACATTTGGTGATATTACCAAGCAGCACAATTAGCCCAGATATCCATTGTTTATTTGCGAGGCGTAAAGCCAGACTGGGTCTCCATGGAGAGACAAGTTGTTCCCCGACATACTATTGACTTCCTAATATGGATATCCCCCAAACTGAGACCTCTGATCTTAGCTCCCACTCTCTCCCACTCACTAGCTCTGTGTGAGCAAATCCACAAAAACTCTTCCCTGATCTCAGCGCTCCGCCCCCTGACGCACATGTTCCACAACCCCAACTTCCCTCTGGGAATGAACATATTGGCCTTCAGCTGGTGGCTTAATAAAGGACTAATCAGAATAGGGAATTTTTTCACTGCCTCAGGCCCCTTATTACTCGCTCATTGCGTCAGCAAACTAGAAATGCCAAATTTCCGAAAGGTTCCGCTACTCACATTATGAATCATGGTGCTCAGACATCAGGGATCAGAGGAGTGGGATTTCCATCATCTATGCCTCCCTTGCCTCCGATTCAGCCAAACCTCTTTATGCCTTCTCGTGGGAAAAAGACCTGGATATGACCTTGGACCAGGACAAGTGGTTCTCCTGCTTCCAACGCTCTTTCAAAGGCATTTTGAACATATCCTTGATTGAAGCAAGCCTCAAAGTCTTAACCCGATGGTACAGAGTTCCCTCCCTCCTCGCCAGGATCTACCCAGCTGCTTCCCCGCTGTGCTTCTGAAAGTGCATCCTGCATAAGGGGTCTCTGGAACAAAGTTTTTGCGTTGCTATGTAAGGTAATGACTGTACAAGTCCCTCAGACATAGCACTACTTAATCTTAAAGTCAATGGAATAAACAAGCGCACGCAAGCATTGATTTTTTTCATCTTACTGGGCACAAATATTACGATAGCTGCCCACTGGAAAAAGACTACGGTTCTGATCACATCAGTAAAGCATAAAATATACTGGATCATGGCGCAGGAGAAAATTGTCAGCATCATACAGGACCAACGCCAAACTTTCTAATTAACCATAAAGCTGGATGAACCTTCCACCCCCCTACTGTACCTTACCTTCTTCCCCTCCCCCCTCCTTTCCGATCTTTTCCCTTCCTTTATTCTCTTTCCTATCCTACACTGGCTTCCCTATGACAAGGCTGATCCTGAATTCATCATGTTGTTCCAGAAGATCATTATTCAGGAACGAGGGAGCTTGTTTTACCCGGAACCCCTTCCCCACAAGTTATCTGAGCTCACGCCTGTGACTGCTTTCCACAGCCATGTCTCGATTATGGAGGTGATGTTAACTATTCCCCCAGTTTTGTTGTGTGAACGTTCTCAAACATCACTTCCTAGCACCCCGCTTGCTAGGGTGGAGGCCAGGATTATTCATGGGGGGGTCCCCCATCCACAGCATGATCCCCTTAGGGGTGGCTGGGGGAGAATCCTGCTGCCTCCCCTCCGGGAATAGTGGAAAGCTGGAGGGCGGTGCATCTTTAATTGCAGCTGACCCATTAGCGAGCCCGTCCATCTCTTTTCATTTTTGTTTATTTTTTATTTTTATAAACCTAGGAACATGGTTTGTTATTGGTTTACGTATTTATGTAATGTCCTCATGCTACCACATAGGTACAACCTTTGTGCTACTTGCGTGATGTATTATGCCGCATACACACAACCGGACTTTTCGAGGGATTAGGTCTGGCGGTCTTTCCGACTGACTTTCGGCGGAGTTCCGACGGACTTTCCGAATAAACGGACTTGGCCACACACAATCACACCAAAGTCCGACGGATTTGAATGTGATGATGTCAACCGGACTAGAAAAAGGAAGTTCATAGCCAGTAGCCAATAGCTGCCCTAGTGTCAGTTTTTGTCCGTCAGACTAGCATACACACAAACGGATTTCTCGGTCCGGCAAAGTTCCGGTGGGAAAATTTAAAACATGTTCTATTTCTAAAGTCCGCCGGATTTTTGGCAAGCAAAGGTCCGATGGAGCCCACACACGATCAAATTGTCCGACGGACTCATTCCGTCGGACCTTTGCTGTCAAAAAGTCCGGTCGTGTGTACGTGGCATAATAAAGCGCTTGGCCTTGCAGATCAAATTATTTGCTTATCTATGTGATTCGCATCATATGTTCACCTTTGTTCTACTCTACATTTGGAATTGTTATGTATTTCTATAGATATAAAATAAAAAAATTTGAAAGCAAAAAAGTAAGGGTTCCAATACCCTTGGGGTACATCACTGATAACCTTAGACCATTCAGAGTAAGAATTATTACTCTCTGAATTCTGTCTTTTAGCCAGTTTTCTATCCATTTACAAACTATTTCTAAACATGTAGACTTTACCTTACACATGAGCCGTGTGTGCGGAACGCTTTTGCAAAATCCAAGTATACTACGTCCACTGCCACCCCTCTGTCCAAGGTTTTACTTACTTCCTCATAAAAAGAAATCAGGTTTGTCTGACAACTTCCCTCTTCATGAATCCATGCTGTCTGTTGCTTAAAATATTTTTTTACTGCAAGACCTCATCTATGTGGTCTTTTATTAATATCTCCAATATCTTCCCAACTATAGAAGTTAAACTAACAGGTCTATAGTTACTTGGTAAATACTTTGTTCGCTTTTTAAATATAGGTACCACATTGGCCCTGCGCCAATCCAGTGGTACTATTCCTGTCATTAATGAGTCCCTAAAAATTTGATACAATGGCTTTGAAATTACAGACCTCAATTATTTTAGGATCCGTGGGTGGATGCCATCAGGTCCAGGTGCTTTATCCATCTTTATTCTGTCTAAATATTTCTGGACCATATCACTTTTGAGCCATTGTGGATTTGGGGCTGTGTCACTACCCCCCCCCCCCCCCCCATTATGGACATGAGCTCCCCAATGCTCCTTTGTATACACAGAGCTGAAGTAAGTATTTAATAAATTAGCCTTCTCTTTGTCCCCAGTCATCCACTCTAGATTATTTTGTAAAGGGCCTACATGCTCAGACTTGACCTTTTTACGCTGATTTTATTCTGGGCGAGTATACAATTTATATGTAGTTATCATTAAGCAATACTAATAGGGAAGAGGGGAGTGGTTAGTACAGGGGTGTACATTTAATTTCATTACATATCATTAATAGTCAAATGACCAACCCCTTAAACATGGCTGACATAGTAACTATAGTAACCATGCCATCTGCTTTCATGACTCATAGTCATGAGTCCTGCTTCCCTGTTTCATGTCTCATTACACAGGAAAGGTGGCCCAGACAAATTGAGCCACAATTCTTTATTTAGACAGTACAGAATAAAACTGCTTACGCAAGCAATATTTTCTTATATGTGTGCCTTATAGAAAACCTGTTACAAAGATGACAAACAGAACTAGTTGACTTAACTCGAGTCTGAATATACAAGTTAAGATATATGAATATATATGACTTTATGGTCGCACAAAACGTAATCACTTCTGTTCAGTCATATTACTACAGACAGTTCATCCGATATTATCCGATGGGACAAACACAAAAATTTAAAGCAAAAAATGTCACCAGCACACCAGGGATCTCCAGAGTGGGTCCAAAGCTTTAATCAGTGATCACATAGTTACAGCAGAGTTTTGGAGTCACGCAGGACACCTTTATCAGACATGGGACCATGATGTGCTTGATAAAGGGGCTCCAAAATGTTGATATCTGCTGTAGCTATGTGGTCGCTGATTAAAGCTTTGGATCCACTCTGGAGATCCTTGGTGTGGTGGTGAAATTTTTTGCTTTGACTTGACATTGGTTCCAGCCGTCTGTCACTACAGCACCCACTTAGATGCACAATCATTTCTACAGGAACGTGTGCGTTGGGATTAGTGTGTTGAAACGCAAAAAATGTTCTCGTACAATATCAGATCACGTGATTTTTGTTTAATCAGTACAGTTTTAAAATACATTATATCACTTCTGAATTGTTATTCAGTCGTACAAGAGTTTTGAGATTTAGCATGCAAAAATAGAAAAACCTGACAATCATTCTTCCAATAATCTCATAGCGTGTATTAGGCATTAGACTTGGCTGGGTGCTGTAATGTAGGTGCTTTATGCCGTGGAATGACATAAATAGTAATGGACAAATGTAGATTTGCCCATGTACATAAATAATCACAAAGTATCCATAAAAACAAGTTTTTTTTTATAAAACACTTTAATAAACTTGGTAAGGTTCAGCTGATTTTTTTTTTACATGTCGTGTAGATATATTGTACATGTAAAAGAAACAGGTTCTCTTTAAAACATAAAATTGTGGTAGTCTAAAACAGTATGAGTATCATTTATTTCCCTTTTTATATAGTCACCATTTACGCAAGTAGAATTTACTATGTTTACGATCCAAACCATGTTTTGTTTCAGTACATATTTTTAAAAATGCAATTACCTCCCAACTGATTACTCACATTATCCTTGTACAGAATGATTCTTTTAAAATTATGCCTTGCCATTCAGTCAATAGTATAAGACCTTTTCATAAATGTCATTAATGGAAGAGAGACACCATAGACAGAAATCTTCTTTTATTCCCATCTGAACTCAGATGCTTGATGCTGTACATAGTCTTAAATTGTCTTTAAAATGTGCCCTTTCACTGAGATAATTTCAAGTCCTTCATATGCTAATCGCCAGACGAAGGTCAAATATCCTGCTTTCTCAGTTGAAAAGGATTATTCTTTTCTTCTCATTAAATTAGGAAATCTTATATTACTAATAATAAGGGCATATTCCTACCAACAACATCAATGTGGTCTTATTTCTAGTCTCCAATTAGGAATCTTAGATCCTTACCTGCCTAATCATTGTCCGTCAGTGCATACTACGTTACAAAGACAAACCTTTAACTCTTTGTATGCCATCACTCCTTGTCCCATCACTCCTTGTCCCAAATAAAGCTGGACACACAGTTTATAGCATAGTTTGCTCATAAAATGATTGTATATGTAAAATATAGAGACAATAGTCAGGTCTGGTTGAAGTCAGATGACTATGATTGGATCATTAAATTTTAGGCTGTTGTATTTCCCAATTTAAAATTGTATACTTGCAACAATTCAGATGGAAGTTTGACTACCTTTCCTGTATATTTGATGGAAGGGTTTAACTGCCACCTCCTGGATCCTTTGTGTACTACAATATACACGAAAGGCAATGATTTTCCATATGGGTGTGAAAAGATTTTCAGTCTTCTGTCTTGAGATCCATAATAACATAAGACTATCTTGTTTGTGGGGTCACAGAAGCTGCAGGCATGGTTTAAGAACAGCTACAAGCAATAAATAAAATCAAAGAATTGCTAGTGCTATCCAAAAGACATTGTGACCACACTAAAGTAAGAAAGTCTGTTCAATTTACCTTCAGTTAGGTCTTGTTTTTTTCAGGCTTTGCAAAAAGATGCAGTACAAAAAAAAAAGATTTCTTGCAGAATATTGTCAGAAAATGTTTACTAAAGACAAATAAAAAAAGAAAAAGCATCTGCTATGATCAAATAGAAGGACAAAAGTTGCGGCAACAGAAAACAAAGAATCATAGCTGTCAAAGCTGTCGGTATCAAAAAAAATAAATAAACTTATCAGAGCATTTTTAACACAGAGTAGTCTATTCAACATGTTATAAGTTAATAGGAAGATATTTCTACTATCGTCAGTGGCATTAATTTCTTTCATAACCTGGTGGAATAGACTGGTTCATTCATACAATTCCAGAATGGTCTATTACTTTCAATGTCTATAAATGACCTTTTATTGTTACCATAGCATATAAAATATGAGAATATGTTTTTTAAGGAGCTTGTCAAATAAAAATAAAATGGGCATAACAGGAAAAACTCACAGGTTTGTGAGTGAAGATAAAAAAAAAAAAATAGGGGGTGCCTCATATTGCAATTTATTCAGAATGTGTATAGATCAGCCTTTCTCATCTAAGGTCCCACCAGAGTTTGCCATAAGTTTCCTGAGCAGTGAACAGTAGCTCCTCATCTGATGCTACTGTATAACTCTGGCACCAAGTCATTGAGCAGCGCTAGTGGCATTGGACAGTGAAGCCCTCTTCTTTTGTCTCTCAGATAATTACAACTGAAAGCATTGGTTTTTAGAGCTGTCTGTGAGGGGGCATTTTTCTGTTTTCAAACATAACAAGACATACTTCCACTGACCACCAGTATTCAACACTCTAAGGGTTGCTTCTCTCATTGTCCACCAATGTGTGTGGGAAGGCACTTTTGTACTAACCAGCAATTCCAGGGGGACACTACACTGACAGCCAATGCCAGCATGCTGGTCCCAACACCCCATTTGAGCCAGTGAAATCTGGCAGCTTGCAGACAAACTTGTCACAGGCTCAATTCATTATTAACCACTTGCTTACTGGGCACTTAAACCCCCCTCAGTCCCAGACCAATTTTCAGCTTTCAGCGCTGATGCACTTTGAATGACAATTGCGCGGGCATACAACACTGTACCCAAATGAAATTTTTATCATTTTTTTCCCACAAATAGAGCTTTCTTTTGGTGGTATTTAGTTACAGCTCGGAGTTTTATTTTTTGCTAAACAAACAAAAAAAGATGCAAAAAAAAAAAAAAAAAAAAATCATGTTTTAATAGTTTGTTATAAAATTTTGCAAACGGGTCATTTTTCTCCTTCATTGAAGTGCGCTGATAAGGCGGCACTGATAGGCTGCATTGGTGGGCACTGATGGGCTGCATTGGTGGGCACTGATAGGCTGCATTGGTGGGCACTGATAGGCTGCACTGGTGGGCACTGATAGGCATAGTTAAGGCGGCACTAATAGGCACAGATAAGGCGGCACCGATGGGCACAGATAAGGCGGCACTGATGGGCAAAGATGGGCACAGATAAGATGGCACGGATGGGTGGCACGGATAAGTGGCACGGATGGGTGGCACGGATGGGCACTGATAGGTACCACAGATAGATGGGACTGATGGGCACTGATAGGTGGCACTGATAGGTGGCTCTGATAGGTGGCACTGCTGGGCACTGATGGGCGGCACTGCTGGGCACTGATGGGCGGCACTGCTGGGCACTGATGGGCGGCACTGGGGTGCAGCACGTTTGAGGCAGATTGGGTGGCACTGTGGGTGGCACTGTGGGTGGCACTGTGGGTGGCACTGTGGGGTGGCACTGTGGGGTGGCACTGTGGGTGGCACTGTGAGTGGCACTGTGGGCATTATGGGCACAGACGGGGGGCACTTACTTTTACTTTGTTAAACTTCAGGATGGCACTGCGGGAGGCAGGTGGGCACTGGCAGGTGGCATGTGGTGACTTTCATTGCTGGCCGTGATCGGGACTGATGTCCCGATCACGGCCGCCGGTGATCGGCTTTTTTTTTTTCTCCTCGCGCTGTCAGCGCGAGGAGGAATAATAGCCGATTACCGGCTCCGTTCTATCACATGATCAGCTGTCATTGGCTGACAGCTGATCACGTGATAAGGGGTCGGGATCGACCCCTTACACGGATCGGTGATCAGGCGAGTCTCACGGACTCGCCGATCACAGAGCGCGCCGCGCGCGCCCCTCAGGGGGCGCGCAGGCCGCTCGTAACCGGGACGACGTCAATAGACGTAGTCCCGGAAATCTAGGTCCGCGCTAATGCCGTCATTCGGCAATAGCGCGGTACCCAAGTGGTTAAAGGACTATTAAGAATGCCTGTCATTCCTGGGTTTGATTTCCTTGGCATGAGCAATGCAGCAAAAGTTTGACGTTCATGTGAAATAAAAAGACCTGCTTAAAATAACTATAGTTGTACCTTTAAAGTGATCATTTTTAAAGAGCAACTGAACTCTCCAAGTTGCATCAAAAAGGAAGGCAGAGGGCACTGCCTGTGGTCTCCCTGCAAATGATCTTTACCATTTACAGATTTACCATGCTTAGTTCTGCATTGTGTCTCTACATGAAGGTGGTATTCTTGGTAGAGGCATGGATGTTGCTTCCTCGTGTCAGAACCTCCAGCAAGAAGAAAGGTGAGTAGCACAGTAGTGACATTTTCAAATCTCACTCTAAATCTCCTAAAACTAACAGAGACATCAGGGCCTTAATCTCACACTGCAGATATACAGCTATGAGCCACACTCATACACCAGAATGTACATTGATATTTTTCCAGGCAAAAATAGTAGTTCTGAATTTTCCCAATACCACAGCAAATCTTTTAAATGTAAAAGTCCTAATGCATTAATTTTTTTTTTCTGTGCCGCTCTTTGATTTAGTCTTAACTTCCCCTGACATCATGTCTAAGGTCCACCAATTGTCATCCTCATGTCCAGTGAGAGTGTCCTCAATGAGATCTGGAGATCGCACTGGACACAAAATTACATTTGAGAGGACATGGCCACAGAGTCAGAGAAAGTTAGGCCATAGTAACAAGCTGAAACTAAATTAGAGAGCAGTATAGAAGAGGGTTTTGGGGTAACAAAATAATATCAGACATCTCGAGCTGCCACTTCAAGGAAGTCCACCCCCCACAATCACCACCAGGGCCATCTGCCCTGGTATGGATTGTGGGGGGGGGGGACCTTACACCAAAAAGCAAAATTAATGTTTTTAGGTCCCCCCAAAATCCATACAAGGCCCTGAGCAAGCAGCCTTGCATGCCAGGAAAAGGGTTAGCGAGCATACGCCCTCCCTGAACCAATTCTATCAACATGGGGAGTGCTTCTTCCTCAGAACTCTGGTTGAGTAGTTGTGGGAGTTGCAGGGGGTGACTTATCGGAATCTGGAAAAACCTTTACTATATCCCAGCCCCTCCTATGTGAATAAGTAAGGGGTACACAGTACCCCTACTCATTCACCAAACAAAATAGAATGGGCCCTAGACATAAACACACCAAACCTTTTGACAGGTACTTTATTAAAAAGGTTAAAAAAAGTCCCTAGTCTACAAACTGACCTCTCTGCTTCCCAATGCTGATTAAGTAAATAAAAGAGGGGTCAACCGGTGACATCATTGACCATACATGGACACATGCCTAATGTCCACCAACTGCCATTACCATGTCCAATGAGAGCGTCCTCAATGAGATCTGGAAGTCTCACTGGACAGTGAAATGACATTTGAGAGGACTTGTCCATAAAGTCAGGGAAAGCTAGACCATACTAACAAGGTGAAACTAAAGTAGAGAGGGGCATAGAAGAGGATTTTTTGGGTAACAAAATATTATCAGACATCTTAAGCTGTCCCATTAAAGAAGTTCACCCACAATCCATACCAGGCATCCATGAATTTGCGGGGGCCTTACATCAAAAAGCAAGGTTGTGAGGCCCCCCAAAATCCATACCAGACCCTGATCTGAGCAAGCAGCTGGGCATGCCAAGAAAGGGGGTGCAAGCATGCGCCTCCCCGAACCATACAAGGCCACATGCTGTCAACATGGGGGGGTACCTGTTGATGATGACAAGGGCCTCCTCCCCACAACCCTGGCCTGGTGGTTGTGGGGGTGCAGAGGGTGACTTATGGGAATCTGGAAGCCCCTTTAACAAGAGGGTGACCAGATCCCTGCCCCCCATGTGAATGAGTAAGGGGTACACATTACCCCTACTCATTCATCAATAAATAGAATAGGCCCTAGAAATAAACATACCAAACCTTTTGACATGTCATTTATTAAAAAAGTAAAAAAAAGTCCCCCAATCCATATTCATCATCAATTATGATGAATCTCAGCTACTGACCCACACAAAAAAGAAAATTGCCACCTGCCAACACCCAACCGCTCTCTATACTTAGTTCGCACAGGCTGACCCCTGTGCTTCTCTGTGCTGCTTAAGTAAATAAAGGGTGGGGTCACCTGGGGACATTATTGACCATACATGGACACATCCATATTTTGTCAATTACATGATAAAAAACAGTGTCACCTGGTGACATAACTGACAGCATATGGACATGCTGTGGGGAAGGGGCTCTTGTCCTCATGAACATAGAGGCAATGTACTTTGCCTGGGGTGTCCCCTCCACTGGCAAAGTACCCCCCAAGAACAGGTCATGTGGCCTGGTATGGTTTAATAGGGGGACACATGCTAATACCCCTCCCCTTTCTGGCCTTCCAGGCTGCATGCTTGGATAAGGGTCTGGTAAGGATCATGGGGGGAGACCTCACGCCATTTTTTTTATTTATCTATTTTTTTTTTTTTTATTTAATTGATTTTAATGCCAGTGTATGCGTTATTTACTGTGTGTTTCTTATTTTGGCAGTAAATACTGCATAAACTGATAGTGAATTCACTATTTTAATATTGCATGTGACATTTAGATTAAATGGGTCACATGATCCAAATATCACATGCGATATGATCACTTTCATTTAACCGCTTGCCGACCGCCTCACGCCGATATACGTCGGCAGAAGGGCTCGTACAGGCAGAATCACGTACCTGTACGTTGCCCTTTAAGAGGCGGTTAGCAGTGTGCATCCGCACCCACGGCAAGCGCCATGAGATGGGTCGCGGGTCCCGCGCACTCGATCGTTGCTGGGATACCCGTGATCGCCTCACGAGGAGGAAGAATGGGGAGATGCTTGTTTACATTACATCAGAGATGAAGACACGTGGCGTGTCGCAATGCATAGGCGGAAATAACCGGAACGACTTCCACAAATATGTTTCTAACATATAAATTATAATACACAATATTGTTAATACAATGACACTTTAATGGTATACACTTGCTGCTCAGCTTCCCTGGACCACATTGTACCAAATGCCACAGGTCCAAGCCCACAGACGGACTTGGGACTATGTGAACAGGTATAACATTGGAATAGTATTATCTATAACAGGTAGTATATATGTAATTTGACAACTTATATATATATATATATATATATATATATATACATACACACGAAAAAGATAACTTACATTATTGTAGTCGAAAAGTAAACAAGGGACAAAGTCCATGGAGCATCCAGAGATGAAGGAATATCTCATCAGATGAATTCCCAGCTAGTCTGTATATGTGAAGACATTTTTATGGATATATAGTAGGTGTTTGATAAGAGCAGCAGTGTATGCAACATTAATGCCCTGTACACATGGTTGGACTTTCCGATGGAAAATGTGCGATCAGATCGTGTTGTCGGAAAATCCGATTGTGTGTGGGCTCCATCTGACTTTTTCCGTCATAATTTCTGACACACAAAGTTTGAGAGCTGGATCTAAAATTTTCCGACAACAAAATCTGATCTTTTAAATTCCAATCGCGTGTAGACAATTCCGACAGACAAAGTGCCACGCATGCTCAGAATAAATTAAGGGATGAAAGCTATTGGCTACTGGCCCGTTTATGGTCCCGTCGTACATGTTGTACATCACCATGTTTGGAACAATCGGATTTTCCGACATCTTTGTGCGACCGTGTGTATGTAAGACAAGTTTGGGCCAAAATCTGTCAGAAAAAATCGTCTGAAAATCCGACCGTGGGTACAGGGCATGATCCTGTCACTATAATAGTCTCTAAATGGGGGCAAGTGCTAGCTTACCTGTGGAATAGCGATCACACAGAGAACTTATGGTGATTGAGAGTTAATTACATAGCCAGCAAGGAAAATAAACCATTCAGGCTTTTTTAGAAAACTTTTATGACAATTTGGGAAATGTAAGAGATCCCCCACTATTATCTCCATTAATTCATCTGTTTTTGTTTCCATATATAATCTATTTGGAAAGGTATACAGCAATTTGGAGGTTATTGATGTATAAAAATGAACTCAATCGAACCAGGATAAAAATAAAAGAAAATGGAGACACTCCATATGGTGTAGGTCGAAAAAACCCAGAAGGGAATTTATTAAAATTGTGGTACATCAAAGATAAATGTGTACAAGTACTGGTGATCACCAGTATGTGTATGTATGTAGTTTTCATACTTGTGATCATTTATCTTTGATTTACTACAATTGTAATAAATACCCTTCTGACTTTTTTTGACCTACACCATATGGAGCTTCCCTATTTTCTCTTATTTTTATCCTGGTTCCATTGAGTCCATTTTTATACATCAACAACCTCCAGACGGCCCCCCCCATAGGGTGGTAGTTTTATATTGCGTTGGAGAGTCATAAGGATCCAGGAACTTCGGCTGGACCATCGCAGAAGAGGAGTGGATCCATCCTGTTTGGAGTGATTGTTTTCCTGCCTATCCTGAATCTGTGGCACTTGGCCCACATAAGCTTGATTCATCCACAACCGTTCGGTAAGTGGGTCCACCATATCCACCTTATCCTTTTTGACAGAGGATTTCTTCACATCCACAACTGCACAGCTAGTGGTATATTGTTTGTGCTGTCCTTGTTCAATTGAGGATTTGCCATTGTGCATGAGATGGACATGATTTTTTGAATTTTCTTTAATCGTTTAGCTCACCCTCAGTGAACATTGGACTTTTTATCAGTTCACTTATTTTGTTCCAATGTTATATATATTGGATATCACAGTTCATTGCTTTTTCCATTTTAGCGCTACACTATATGCTTATACTTATACCTCGTATCCACAGTACCACTCTGTGATGATGCAAATCTAATTTAAATATATTGTAAGTGTGATGACCCACTAACTTAAAAAAAAAAATCACTGAACCTGAAGAGGTATACAATATGAAATGTCCTCATTGGCATACCTGTGTAGCCAGATACATCAGGCTTTGTCATCCTCTGCCCCCGCGCGCTCCCTCTCGCCATTGTGCTACCCATGAGAGAGCGTGGGATACAGGAACACTTACAGATACCCATATCTAGGGTATCATTATAGACAGTGCACTCAAGGACTATATCACTGCGTTAATTGGGTCCAATTTCGCTCATTAATAGATATATAAGTTTAAACTGGACTTAACGCTGTAGCAGTTCAATTAATTTATCTGGATATGGGCCCGTGTTCACTTTTATTAGTTCTGCAACTTTGAAGTATTCTATTGCTTGATGCTAAGTCTTGCACTGTTTAACTGTTTCAATATAATACATTTACTTAAAGCGGAGCTCCACCCTAAAGTGGAGCTTCCGTTTATTGGAACCCTCCCCCCATGCATCGCATAGTAGTCCATTATGTGTCACTTACCTGACACAGGAGCCAGCGAAGTCACCGCTGTCCTCTGTAGTTCCGAGCGTCCATCTTCTTGGTGGGTCTCGCTGCTCCGGCGTTGTGATTCGCCGGAGCAGTGATGACGTCACTCCCGCACATGCGCACGGGAGCCGACACTCGCGGCATATCACCGCGATCTGCAGCTTGCCCAGTGCGCCTGCGCTCTGCTGTCTACGGCGCGTGCTGATGTTTCCAGTCCGGTACATGCCGCCTCCATTGCGAGTAAGGGGACCCAGCAGTGTAGCCTTATGGCTTTATGCCGGGAACTCTACTGCGCATGCACGAGGCTCCGCTCCTCCCTTTTAAATGCCCGGCAGCTGGGGAAGGAGGGGGAAGGAGGAGGGAGAAGGAGGGAGCCCGAGCGGTGATGCAAATATCCGCACCTGAGGCTCCCGGAAGTGGGGACAGGATACTTGTGAAAAACAGGTATCCTGTCCCCCCAACACCCCCCCCACCCTCGAAAGGTGCCAAATGTGGCATCGGATGGGGGGGGGGGGGAGTACAATGAGCAGAAGTTCCACTTTTGGGTGGTACTCTGCTTTAAATCCAGAAAGTAACAATATCAGAAGGATCTCAGCAATGACAGTTTCAATTACTTTCCCTTAACATGCTTCATTAAAGCACATCTGTTAGAGGGGCATCTAAAGGGTATGTATATTTAAGTTTTGGAGTAGGTAAGGGTTAAACACCACATCAAGTTATTGTTTTCTGTTTGTGTCCTAGTGGGAAGATTTGCTTTCACGTCTTGTCTTGAGATCAAACAGGAAGTGATATGAAATCTCCCCAAAGTAAGAAGAATTTCCATCTTAGACAGTTGTCACCAGGACAGGGACAAGGGGTGAACAGGAGGGGCAGCTGTCCTGGGCACTGTGTTATCATGTGAGGTGCACCACAAATAGGTTGGGCTAGAGGAGATTTGTGTTGGGAGGGGGAATTTGAGCAGCAGCAGGGGATAAGAATTGTTCAAGGAGAGAAAATTTGGGGCGGTGTGCTAGTAGTAATGATTTGAGGAGATTTATGCTAGGAGGGGGGATGGGGGAATAAGATTTGTGCTAGGAGGGGGAATTTTGGGGGGGGGGGGGTGTGCTAGAAAAGGTAATATGGTAGGGGGACCGATTTGAGCTAGGAGGGGATTTTTTTGGGGGGGGATTTGTGCTAAAAGGGATGATTGGGGTTATTTGTGCTAGGAGGGGAAATTTGAGGGAGGGATTTGTGCTAGGATGGGAGATTGGGGAGAATTTGTGCTGGGAGGGGGGATTTGGAGTTGAAGGAGAGGATTTGTGCTCAGAGGGGAAATATGAGGGGTAGAGGATTTGTACTGGGGGGGGGGAGTTTTTTGGAGGGGGTAGATTTATGCTGGGGGCATATGGGAAATTTGAGGATTTGAGCTAGCGGGGGGGGGGGGTGGAGGTGTAACAACGATTTGGGCTGGGAAGGGGATTTCAGCAGGGGGAAGATTTTTTTGGGGAAGAGGAGGAATTTATGCTTAGGGGGGTAAGCATGCAGTTTAGTGCTCAATTTTCTTTTGGGGAGGAGGGAGAATTTTGCTGACACATAACGCTCATACATTTTGGGGGGGTGAAATTGGGCATGTTCGCCCTGGGCTCTAGATGGCCTTTGTCCTGGCACTGGTTGTCATCAGAACATTTGTTCCAACTGAAAGATTTCCTCTTACCTCTTGCTCATATAAAAGCTCTAAAATGTAAGATTTCCTATCACTTTCTCTCTCAATGACTATAGTCTCTAGGGCCATAGGAGATGTGTATCTTCCTAGCATGTACGCAGACTGCAAAAACATACTTAGCAATGGGTCTAACCTTTCTCTTCTCCAAATTCAAAATTAACAAATAAGTCTTACTTGCACATACACTTTAACCATATAGGTAAAATAGACAGCTGCCCTCAAGCCCACTGGATTTGATGACCCATCAGCCCCAGGGTTGTTTCTAGCCCTGGGCAAGCTGCCAATAGTCTGAGGGCACCAGGAGATTAAAAGCAATGATTTAATATATTACATACAAGCATTCAAGTCCCTTCTTTCAGGAGTGTTATCATTTCTGCACTTAATGGAGCCACTAAAACTCTTGTGATACATGAATGTCTGTACATTGGGTTGCTAAGATCTAAGGTCCATTACATTTTGCAACTGTTACACTTTAAAAATATATACATACTGTATACATATAAAAACTGTAAAAATGACAAAAAGACAAAAAACAAAAAGACTTTTCCTGACTCCCTTCCTAGCACATGGCATGGCAGAGAAAAGTCTAAGCATGGACTTTTGGCCCATTAGCATCTTAAAAATGAGAGCGATAGTTGAATGTTCCCTATAAACAGACTTGTAAAGCGTAAAAAAAGCAATTTGTTTTGAGTTTGAGAGGGAGGACGGATTAGAATAATATTCAGGATTGTATTACTGTCTGTGTCTCTGTTAGGATTCATGCATTCCATATGTCCTGTTTACTTTAACCACTTAAGCCCCGGACCATTTTCCAGCTAAAGGACCAGGCCCCTATTTGCGATTCGGCACTGTGTCGCTTTAACTGACAATTGCGCGGTCGTGCGACGTGGCTCCCAAACAAAATTGGCGTAATTTTTTTCCACAAATAGAGCTTTCTTTTGGTGGTATTTGATCACCTCTGTGGTTTTTATTTTTTGAGCTATAAACAAAAATAAAGCGACAATTTTGAAAAAAATTCAATATTTTTTACTTTTTGTTATAAAAAATATCCCCAAAAAATATGTAAAAAAAAACATTTTTTCCTCAGTTTAGGCCGGTAAGTATTCTTCTACATATTTTTGGTAAAAAATTGCAATAAGCGTTTATTGGTTTGCGCAAAAGTTATAGTGTCTACAAAATAGGGGATAGTTTTATGGCATTTTTATTAATAGTTTTTTTTACTAGTAATGGCGGTGATCAGCGATTTTTATTGAGACTGCAACATTATGGCGGACACGTCGGACAATTGTGACACATTTTTGGGACCATTGGCATAAATACAGCGATTAAAAATGCACTGGCAGTGAAGGGTTTAACCACTAGGGGGCAGTGTAGGGGTTAAGTGTGAGTGTGTGTGTTTTTTTTACTGTAGGTGGGGCTTGGCTTGGTGTGTGATGTCACTGATTGTCTTTCCCTATGACAGGGAACAGACGATCAGTGACAGGCTCACTAGGAAGCGCGTTCTTCAGCTCTGTGACCCGATCGCAGGACACCGGCGGCGATCGGGTCCGCAGGTCCCGTGGCCACCTACCTATACCTGTACGTGCCTGTGCCCAGCTGTGCCATTCTGCCGACATATATCAGCATGTGGCGGTCCTTAAGTGGTTAATCACTGAGAGTGAAATTGGAAGAGAATTCCAAGTTTTGTTGGGTTGTCACCTGAACAGGAACAGAGAAGAAATCTTCTAGTGGAGACACTAGTTTCAGTGACCCTTGTAAAAGCCAGGATATCCCTCATATTGAAGGGCTTTTCTCTCATTTCCACTTTTAAATATGGGGCAGGACGTTAAAGGAAATATCTCCAAAGGGACACAAAAGGGAAAATAACCGAGAGCCAGACCAAGGGTCTTACCTTTTGGACCTGAAGCAAGACGTGCAGGAGGATTTCACTTGCGTCCTCCTAGAATGGAAAGAGTACGCTCCAGTAGAGTTCAGAAAGGAAGTGGTGAGCTCAACAGAGGTTCTCAATGGTCAGGTGATTCCAGGACAAGGGTCAGTGGAGGAAGAAGAGAAATCACTGGGTACACCGCCAGAAAGCCCCATGGCAAGAAGCTTGATAAGGGAAAGTCTAAACCCCATGTGTCAGGCCACCGGAGAAAGCCCTGTGACTGGGTTGCCACCCACATCATTCTACCTGGACATGAGCTGCATGACCTGAATGGGAGGAAGGATTTGAGAGGATTTGAGAGTTGGAGAGATCAGGCCATGCAAGCTCTAGAAGACTGGAATGTGCCAAAGCTAGTGGAAAGATGGCAAATTAGTGAAAGCCTGTTGAGCCCAGCAGCTGATGTCATCAGAAACTTTAGAAGGGGAAAACCAGATTGTGAAGCCAAGAATTACATTTAAGCCCTTTATGCCATTTATGGAAGAGTGGAAAAACTATCTGATCTGATGTATCAGTTTGAGCATACCCATCAGATGAGAGGAGAGAAGCTATCGGCCTACATTGCCCACATAGACCAGATCCTACACCAGATCATTTTGAAGAAGGGCATTGATCCCAGGGAGGTGGACAAAACCAGGTTGGACCGGGCTCTACAAGGAGCTAGGCCAAATCACCCCATTGCTCTCCAATTACTCCTGAAAGGCACCGAAAAGGCCCCTTCTTACCCAGAATTGATCCGGCTGATGAGAGAAGAAGAGGCTATCCTAGACAAGAAGGATAAAGAGGCTTGGCTTGTCACAGGGACCGTTACGTAGAAAGAGAAGGTTGCAGCACAATTAGTACAGGTGGAAGAAAGTGATGAGGAATATGAGTGGGGGGAACACCCCAAGAGTCCTATTGTGCATTCCACCCCAAGGGTTACCTTGGAACAAGCCATAGTTCAACTGGCCCAATTACAGGCTGATTTACAAAAAAAACTTCTGTGGGTTTCAGCAGAAAGTTGATAAGGTGATGAAAACCCAAGCTGACATAGAAAAGTTACTCTCGAAATTGAAACACGCTGTACCCACCTTTACGGTTGGAAGAAGGGACGTGACCCTTCCCCCAGTTCTGAAGTGCTATCAATGTGGGGAAGTTGGACATTTTATCGCACATTGCCCAAATAAGGGAAATTTAAGCCCTTGTACACACGGTCGGAGAATCCGTCGGAATGTGTCCTATCGGACCGTGTTGTCGGATAATCCGACTGTGTGTGGTATGCATCGGACTGATTCTGTCGGAATATCCGTCGGACCCAATTTTCCAACTTGTTGGAAATATTTTCCGACCAACTGGTTCGATCGGACATACTCCAATCATGTGTAGAGAATTTTGATCGGACCAAGTGCCACGCATGGTCAGATCAAATTCCTACATCAAAGCTATTGGCTACTAGCCTGAACGTAGTCCCATCGTAACGAAATTACGTCATCACGTTCTGAATGATCGGATTTTTCGACAACTTAGTCCGACCGTGTGTATGCAACAGTTTCGGACAAAATCCGACGGATTTGGTTGTCGAAATTTCCGACCGTGTGTACAGGGGCTAACAGATATAGCAATGGAAGTTGCCAAAGCATTGAAGAAAATACCCGCCAAGAAGCTGGTGGAAAAACTTCAGAGGGCCCCAGTGAAGGCGCCCTGTCACAACAGTCAACCCCAAACCCACCATACATGCCAGACCCCTGGAACAACAGCTAAGTTCAACCGGAAGGAAAAGAGTCCACGGAAGCCAAGTGTGAAGGTGCAAGCCACCAAGCAGGCAAAAGGTACCACCTGCTATGAGCCTCCTCCCAAGCTAGTGGGGCCCTTCCCAATTGTCCCTATCCAGGTAGAAGGGATATACACAAGAGCCCTGCTGGACACTGGAGCTCAAGTGACATTGCTCTACAGGGACTTCTACAACAAACATCTCAAGCACTTGCCATTACAGAAATTGGAGGAACTATAGATATGGGGGTTAGGTACTCAGAAATTCCCATATGATGGCTACCTGCCAGTCAAACTCACTTTTGACCCAAGTACAGCAGGAGAGGCTGATACCTTTGACACTTTGGTCATGGTGTGCCCTCGTCCCCCAGGGGCTGACAAAAGCTCTGTCATCATTGAGACAAACATTGACTTGGTGAGGAGACTACTTACACCACTTGTACTGCAGGGAAGAACTCCCCCCACAAAAATACACCCTATGCTTGCCCAGGTATATCGAGATCTCAAACAAGAAGAGAAGGCCCCAAAAGAGGGAGTGGGAAAAATCTGGCTTCTGGATAAGAAGGAGAGACTGGTCCAGCCAGGTGAAGTACTCTGCCTGAGAGCTTCCATCAAATTAAGCTGGGAAAAAAACAGGCCCATCCATTGTCCTTGAGAAAAACAGAGGACTGGAACTTATCCCTGAAGCATTGCCAACTAGAGCAATTGAAGAGGAGCAGAGGCAAGATTTCAGTCAGTGTCCGCAACACAGCAGCTGTGCCAGTAAGGGTACCAGCAAGGACACTGTTAGGACAGGTCAGCCCAGCCACCCCAGTCTCTGTGATTTAATGGGAGAACAAGCAGGAGAGATTCCTCTGGAAGAATTCTGCCTGATTAACACACCTCTTACTCCTGCATAGATGGAGAGAGCTAAAGCCCAACTCCTGAGATGGAGGACAGTTTCTCAAAAAGTGAGTTTGATGTGGGGCGTGCAAAGAGTGCCGAACATAAAATTTGGTTGGAAAAAGACAAACCCTTTCGGGAGAGAGTCAGATGGATTCCACTGGGAGATCTTGAAGACTTGAGAAAGCAGCTGGCCGAACTCAAAAGGATGGGCAATATCAGAGTCCCGGAGCCCTTACACCAATAGTCCAATGTCCAATAGTGGTGGTAAGAAAGATAAACGGGTCCCTACGAATATATGCATCGACTATAGGACCCTGAACCACAGGACCATTCCTGACCAGTACACCACACCTCGGAAAGAGGATGCCTTACAGAGCCTGTCGGGGGTGAAGTGGTTCAGTGTGCTGGACCTAAAGAGTGGGTACTATCAGATCCCCATGTGCCCTGAAGATAGAGAGAAGACCGCTTTTATCCCCCTGTGGGCTTCTTCGAGTTCAATCGGATGCCGAAAGGTCTGTCTGGTGCCCCAGCAACCTTTCAGAGATTGATGGAGAAGACAGTGGGTGACATGAACCTGATTGAAGTGCTGGTGTACCTGGATGATGTCAAAGTGTCTGGAAGAACACCACAAAGAGCGCCTGGAGAAGGTCCTGAAGAGACTTCACAATAATGTCCTGAAACTCTCAATGGAAAAATGCAAATTCTACCAAACTCAGTGAACTACTTGGGGCACATTGTATCTGAAGAAGGAGTGGCAACAGATCCCAAGAAGCTGGAAGCTGTCACTTCTTGGCCCAGACCTGCAAATGTGAACCTAGATCATTCCTAGGTTTCTGCTCATACTACAGGAGGTTCATAGAAGAGTTTGCCAAGATAGCTTACCCACTCACTGAGCTTCTGAAGAACCAGGAAGAAGCTGGTACAGACACAGACAAGCCTGGGAAGCTGAGAGAGGGACCCAGAAAGAGTCCATTCAGGACCAGTGGACTCCACAATGTGAAGAAGCCTTCAGACAGCTGAAGTGGAGCCTTACCACTGCTCCGGTCTTGGCCTATGCAGACCTCGCCAAACCCTACGAACTGTACGTGGATGCCAGCCGAGACGGGCTAGGCGGATTGCTCTTACAAGAATATGACGGGCATCTGAGGCCCATTGCCTATGTGAACAGAAGTCTAATTCCTACTGAAAGGAATTACCCTACTCACAAACTTGAATTTCTGGCTTTGAAGTGGGCAGTGGTGGATAAGTTGAAAGATTATCTCTACAGAGCGGAGTTCATGGTCGGAGTTCATGAGGATACTTGCCCAAGAGTGGTGGACACACCAAAAATACAAAGAGCAAAGAGAGACATTCGCCCACCAAAAAGACTGACATATGATACATTGGGCGAATGCTCTGAAGTTACTCAAATTACCAGCAAGAGAAATTCTGAAGTGCCTGGTCCCTCTAATGCTGATTCAGTAAGGGACAACCCCAGCTCACCCCTTGACACATCTGTACCAGACACTATACTGCCAGCTATGAGTGCCCAGGGCAGCTCTCCATCATATGTGAATTGGTGGGAAGCTCCTCTGTCAAGTTTGTGTTGTAAGATGAACCATTTAAGCTTAGACTCTGGTTATGGAAATGCAACTTGGTTGTTATCATACTAACCTGTTCTCTCCGCATGTAAATGATAGCATGTAATAGGAAAAAGAGTTTGCTAGAGCCAAGATTCTAAATATCTTTGGGGACCAAAGACTAAAAGTAGGGGGAGTATGTAGCACTGATAATTTTTGCCTACTAATGTAATGTTGATGTTTTACAAAGTAAGCCTATGGACAATTCTATAGCTTAGTATTTGGCGCCATAACACAGCTAGTGAACTGAAACGAATATTGCTTTCAGAAAGCACAAAGACTGAATACAGGAAGTGACTGTTATTTACTTTGGAAGGTTGACCTTTACCCAGGATGCTTGGTGACCTACCCATGGACACCCTCTCTGACAGTGCATGCTGGGAAGGACATAAAAGGAGCCTGAGCCTTAGCTCTCTTCTGAATGCATGGCCTGCCTGTGAGGTCTGGTGAGGAGGCCTCCCAGAATAAGGGGCCTACAGCCAATGCAGTGTGCAACTCCAACAGTTTGTGTGAGTGACCTGATGGTGCCAGAGACACAGTAACCGGATTTGAGAGATCCAGAGACACTCATTTGAGCATCAGAGGACCGGGTTCACCCAGCATAGCGGAACGGAGTGACGGAGCCAGTTGACAGAGAAGCAAGCTGCAATCACTGGACCAAAGCTACCATACAGAGCTCCGATCCAGTTGGTGAGCGGGTTGTGGCCCACAGTTTATTAACTTTTGCACCTAGTCAGACTTATATACAGGCCTCGCTGGGATCTGTAGTACTACGGAGGAGTACAGCAGCTGATACTAGGCAGACATAAGGCCTATCTGCTATTGCATCTCAAGCCTTGTATCATAGTTACTGAAGTTACACCAGGAGCATCTTTAACTCAACTTGAATTATTTTGACCCTTGGATTACAAATCACAAGGAATTATCCTAGCTAGCGAAGACAAGAAGACTTTGACTGAGTACTTTAAGTGAGATCTCATGCATAGCTATAAAAGTAGGGGGAGCTCCTGTGTATTTATATTGTTTGGAATTGTTTTATCAAAATTCCCTGTCCTGTCATTCTATGTTGGGATGACAGCACAATTACTGCAATCACCTGTTTGAATATATTTACAGTAAAATATACGTTGGTTAAGTACCCAGTTGTATGGACTATTGTTTTCTCTCAGCAGGTGGAGCCAGTGGATCATGAGAGGACAATACAGGTATATTGCGATATATTATATTGTACTGTATTGTATTGCACCACAGCTGTGTCAAGGGGACCGAGACAACTCAGTGGGGGTTCATTAGCAGAGTGCAGGCCCAAATCAAACCAGCAGCTCCTTCGGGGGGTCAGTGCTATACTTAGAAGTAGACAAAGAGGAAGAAAACATGTTTATAATTTGTGAATTGTAAGGTTTGGTGTCCACTGCAACAACCCTTCTGCCCTAGACACTGGCCTATGAGTATTAAAGGGGTGTTCCAGCCAATACATTTTTTTTAAAAAGCCAGCAGCTGCAAACACTGTAGCTACTGCCTTTTAATAAAGACACTTACCTCTCCAACGATCCTGCGATGTTGGCAGCCCCGAGGCTGATCCCGAGGCTGATCCATCCATCGGATCGGCTGCCAGCGCCTACATCTTAACGAAGGGAAACAGGCAGTGGAGCCTTGCGGCTTCACTGCCCGTTTCCTACTATGCATGCACAAGTCGCGCAGTGCTTGTGAATCGCCCCATTGTTTTCTGGGACACACACATGTCCCAGAAGGCAATGGGGCTGCTCACCAAAGAGGAGTAAGCACCGCGGAATAGGAAGAGGCAGATTAGGAAGACTGCCTAGCAACAGCGGTTTCAGCTAAGTGAAAAAAAAATGTTAGTTTTTTATTTATTTATTTTTTTTAAGATTATTAATGCTTTTTTTTTTTTTGGGGTGGCCATCCACTTTAACTACAGTCCAGGCCCTATGCCACTCCTAAAGGTTGCTGCCTGAGATCAAATTCCCTGCTTTATGACAGGAATGACCACCAACTAGTGTCTTTCAAGCATGACACCAAAGACATATGGACAGCATGGAGCTCCAGGCTGAGTGTGAACCATCAAGTATCAGAGGTCAATAGTGTTAGGCCTCAAAAGCCTTATTAGTTCTCACTCAACAACAATATTTTTCACCTTATCACCCTCCTTATTTAATAAAAACTTACAATTAAAGTAAGACACTAACCTATAAAAAAAAACAGTGCCAATGGCCTTCAAGCAGCGGTATTTTATATGATGGGAATATAGTCACAGAAAAATTTACATTTGTGATAACAGAAGAAACTTTATAACCTCAGAGTACAAAAACAGAATGCTTGAAAGCATTTTAGCAGATTTGAAGAAAGACACATTTGAGGAAAATATAAAAAAACAGACCGAAAATTAAGCCAACAAAGGTAAAAGAGGAAATATTTATACAAAAAAGCAGTGGATTGCCAGACAGGAAAGGAAGCTCTGTATCTAATGAAATAAGCATATTATTACTACTACTATCTGGCATTGACTTTATACAACCTCTTAAACAGATTTATAACAGATCATTCATCCCTTGACAGCTGTACTCATGCACCGTATTAAACAATACAGTACATGCACAGTTTGAGTTACTGACTTGTTGAAAGGATTGTTTCCTTTACTAACACCTGCCTGTCCAAAAATCGATTTTCACACAGTTTTCTGGTTACTGAATTATGCTGATGGAGAAAAAGAAAGTTTTGCATTTGTTTTGAAATCATCAAACAGATACCATAAGTAAAGACTAAACAGACTAGACTATACTACAACTGAAAATAATGTATGTAAATCCAAAATAACAAATGACCAATATGAGAACCTGCAACACTCACTACCTAGACCTGGAATCACTGGGTAAGTACAGTGCCTTAAAAAAAAGTATTCATACCCCTTGAAATTTTCCAAATATTTTCACGTTACAACCAAAATTGTGAATTTATTTTATTGGGATTTTATTTGATAGACAAACACAAAGTGGCACATAATTGTGAAGTGGAAGGAAACTGATAAATGTTTTTCAACATTTGTTACAAATAAATATGTGAAAAGTGTGACGTGCATTTGTATTCAGCCCCCCTGAGTCAATATTTTTTAGAACCAGCTTTGGCTGCAATTACAGCTGCAAGTATTTTTGCCGATGTCGCTACCAGTTTGACACAGCTAGAGAGTGACATTTTTCCCCATTCTTCTTTGCAATTCTCAAGTCTTTTACTGACTCTTACATGGTTTCTTCTAAGATCGCCCTGTATTTGGCTCCATCCATCTTCCTATCAACTCTGACCAGTTTCCCTGTCCCTGCTGGAGAAAAGCATCCCCACTACACGATGCTGCCACCACCATGTTTCAAGGTGGGGATGATGTGTAGTGTTTGTTTTTCGCCATACATAGGGTGTTACTTACTAATGGAAAATCCACTTTGCACTGCAAGTGCACTTGAAAGTAAGATCGCTGTAGATCCGAGGGGGACATGCAAGGAAAATAAAAAACAGCATTTTAGCTTGCACATGATTGGATGATGAAATGAGCAGAGCTTCCACTCATTTCACATCTACCCCTTAGATTTAGAGTGACTGCACTTTCAAGTGCACTTGCAGTGTAATGTGGATTTGCCTTTCGATTTTGCTTTTAGGCCAAATAGTTCGTATTTGGTCTTCTCTGACCAGAGAACCTTCTTTCACGTTTGCCTTGTCTCATACATGGCGTTCCGCAAACTGCAAATGGGATTTCTTATGGCTTTCTTTCAACAATGGCTTTCTTCTTGCCACTCTTCCATAAAGGCTAATAGTGGTCCTGTGGACAGATTCTCCGACCTGAACTGTGGATCTCTGCAGCTCCTCCAGAAACCATGGGCCTCTTTGCTGCTTCTCTGATTAATCCTCTCCTTGACCGGCCTGTCAGTTTAGGTGGACGGCCATGTCTTGGTAGGTTTGCAGTTGTGCCCTACTTTTTCCATTTATGGATGATGGATTGAACAGTGCTCTGTGGGATGTTCGAAGCTTGGGATATTTTTTTATAACCTAACCCTGCATTAAACATCTCCCCAACTATATCCCTGACCTGTCAGGCCTTTATGATGCTGTTTGTTCACTAAGGTTCTCCAACAAACCTCTGAGGGCTTCACAGAAAAGCTGTATTTATACTGAGATTGAATCACACACAGGTGAACCCTATTTACTAATTAGGTGACATCTGGAGGCAATTGGTTTCACTAGATTTTAGTTAGGTGTATCAGAGTAAAGGGGGCCGAATACAAATGCACGTCACTTTTCAGATATTTATTTGTAAAAAATGTTGAAAACCATTTATCATTTTTCTTCCACTTTACAATTATGTGCCACTTTGTGTTGGTCTATCCCATAAAATCCCAATAAAATACATTTATGCTTTTGGTTATAACATGATAATATGTGGAAAATGTCAAGGGGTGTGAATACTTTTTCAAAGCACTGTATATAAATACACTAAACCACAAAAACCTTTCAACCTCTTATTGTGACTGCCATATATACTGTTTGTTTAGAATATTTTATGGAGGAGGACTATATCTAATGCATAATAAAAATGTCTTTAATATTTTATAACATAGCTATAAAAAAAAATCTAAACTTAATTAACACCAAACTATGCACCATTAAAGCTAATTTCAAAGATTCACAGTAAAATTGTGTGTATATGATAAGTACCACCTTAATATCTCAATTTATGTTATGGCTGCACAACTGAGCAAAAAGTTTAAATATAAAAGAAAATGATGTAGATGCAATTAAAATTTATATAATCCAGATCCTCAGTTGAAATATACAGCTGTGAAGAAATCATGAAATAGGCTGAAAGGACTATATCCAATCTTAAAGAGGAAGTCAGCGCTGCCTCTTTTATTTTTACATTTGCTGACCTGCTACTAAAGGCATAATGTGCTAGTATGCATCACACATTATGTGACACTTACCTGCAAACAAAGTCCTTGTTGTCACCGATGGAGGCCGCATCCATCTTCGCCTGTCTTTCTTTGGGTCCCAAGAATCCGGCTGTGTGATTGGCCAGAGCCGCGGTGCGTCACTCCAATGCATGCGCGCGGGAGCCGCTGGTCACGGCACAGGGCTCTGAAGAGAGACGGCACTGGCGTCCGTTCCTTCAGAGCGCGTGCATCGTTGACATCATCAGTGGTGTATACAGTAAATGAATGGTGCAAGTTTAGGAAATATTTACAGTACCTACAGGTAAGCCTTATTATAGGCTTACCTATAAGTACAAACAGACAAGGGAAGTTTACTTCCTCTTTAAATTGAATACGTTGAACGTCCACAAACGCTTAATGTATCATCTATACATACAAAACTGATGTTCATTATATCCATTTCACCTGGAGAGCATTTCCAGCACTTGTGAAAGATGAATCCACAAACAGCCTTAGTAATAAGAAAACCTGCTTAGCTGTGTATAATCCATTCAGCGCCACATGGTAAATTTCCCCTTGTTCATACAAGGGAACCTGCCTAAAAGTGCTGAAATATATACACATGTGGTCCTCCAAACACTGTGATCAGTCTGCAGATCCATAAGCTGTAAAATGTAATACAGATGGCAAGTTCATGTACCATCAAATAACATTTTTGCCAGACCCGGCTTTCATACTATGTGTCAGAATAACTTCATTTAAAGAAAGGGTCTTTCAATTCTCAAGTGATCCCTCCAAACACAGTAATCAGTTTGCAGATAGATAACTTGATAGCCAAACCAGACTTGCATGCTGCATTTCAAGATAGCTTCTAAAATTGAATACAAATAAATGCAATTAGAAAAGTAATGTCTTTAAATCAACCGCCACCATGCTATAAATGAGAGCCAGAATCAAATTATCCACATAGTGTCAGTTAATATTCTATTTTAAGGTCTCGTAGTCCAATGAATAATATCTTCATAATATAATAGCAGTTCCCCATCCCAATATGCAAATTTTAATAAAGACAGCTCATTGGGTACTTCTCCAAGAGTCACATGTTTGACCAGATGCAAACAGCTCAACCCCTTGCAGATCTAGCCAAGCAACCAGTCAACTCTATATCTCTTCTTTTTTCTTATCATAAGAGCATCAGTGTTTATTTCCATTTTGATCGACTGAATCTGGAGTATATTAATCCTAACTAAAGTGAATGAGTATGGGGTACATAGTACCCCTACCCATTCACCAAAAGAGTGTCAAAAAGTAATAAAAACATAGACAGTTTTTGACAATTCCTTATTAAAAAATAAAAAACAGTATGTAAATCCATCATCAATCATGTCGCCTGTCACACCAGAAAAAAAAAAAGATGCTCTTGCTGAAATAAAGACTGGCTGCCTAGTGCAGGCTAAGCCGTTTGACATTTCTTATTAAGGTAAGGGGCAGGGCCACCTGACTATATCACCTGGTGGCACTGCCCCCTTCTGATGTAATGGAACGGTGCATGCTGGATCCATGACATCAGAAGCGGCAGAACCACCAGGTGACGTAGCCAGGTGGCACTGCACCTTACCTATATAAGAACTGTCAAACTGAGAAGCAAGCAGTAGGCAGATGGCCTCCGTGTCAGCAAGAGTATCTTTTTTTTTCCAGCAATGGAGTGATTGATGATGGAGCTACATGGGGGGGCACTGTCTTTTATTTTTTAATAAAGAATTTGTCAAAAACAGTCTGTATTTTTGTTACTTTTTGACACTTTTTAGTTTTTTGGTGAATGGGTAGGGGTACCCGATACTCATTCACATGGGGGTGAAATCTGGGGGTCGCTTGTTAAAGGGGGCTTCCAGATTCTGATAAGCCCTCTGCTCACAGACCCCCGACAACCGCTGCCCCTCTGTCCCACCCACCCGCGCCCATGTTGAGGGCATGTGGCTTTGTATGGTTCAGGAGGGGGAGGGCGAGCGCCCTCCCCCCCTTTCCTGACCTGCCGGACTGTATGCTCGGATAAGGGTCTGTTATGGATTTTGGGGGGGACCTAAGATTTTTTTATTTTTATTTTGGTGTGGGGTCTCCCTTCCCAGTCTATAACAGGCTCTGGTATTGTGAGAACCATACACCAACATTTTTTCAAAACAAGGGATTGGGGTCCCCCCCAATCCATTTTTTTTTTTTTTACATTTTTCTATTGTTGGGCAATGCCAGCATTCTTTTCTTTACATTCATCTGTTAGTGGGGAGGCTCACTGACAGATGATGAGTCATGGTTGTAAAGGCCAACTATTCTTCACACGGAATTAAAATCGGTCAATCACTTTTCAACCGATGTGAATTTTAATCGTTCTGAAAAGTTAGAATTCAGAAAACTAATAAACAAAAATTTTAATGGATTTCTACTAAATTCATTACTATTCGTTACTATTTAATTTGGAGATTCAGATACATCCGAGTCTCCGAATAACCAAAAATGTGTCCGAATTTGGGACTGAAACAAATTGCACATGTCTAATGCTTTAGAGAGAAATAAAAAATATCCTGAAGCAGTACAAAAGACTGTAGGGTTATGTATGATTGGATGTAGCTGTGACGTAAACAATCCGTGGTTGATAATGATCAAACTCAGTGCAGCTGGTACAACACTGGAATAATGTGGAACAAACAAAAAAAACTTCAAACAGTGCTCTAGGAGTAAGATCCAAAGTGTAGTAAATTAAAACAGACAATTGTAACCATGGAATGATGATCCAACAATGTTTATTCCATCATAGATATGATGAGCTGGTGAGAAGTCTAAAATGAAAGTCGGCTGGGATACAGGTATAAAAACAAAGATGTAATGGCCAGATTAAAGTTATTCAACGTTACCACAGGTGGCCTCAAATGGGGAAGAGGGGTGAACAGACATCCAGGGGGCTCGCTGGTATCACATGGGGAGGCGCCAATGCCCATGTTGAAAAGGATGGAAATCCTGTCCCAAGGAGCCCTGGGGCTGTAGAAAATGGTGATATAGCTGGGTCCAAGATGGATAAAGCTTTAGAAGTGGGAGGATAGCATGTATGTCCAGACTGGGAAGGTGTGAGGCTGCCTGGATGTGGCCAAATCACAGGTCTCAGCGGGTCAGACCACTCAGTGGTGACACTACAACTGAGCGGAACCGGAAGAGCCGTGCAGAGCCAAGAGCAACGAGCAACCAACATGCCTGGAGTGACATCAGTGCTGCGCCAGAGACAGAGGAAGGGATGTCTGTGGTCAGCTTGTGGAACGCAAGCTGTGCTGTTGACATGACTATTTAAAGCCTATGGGAGGGCAAGTTTAAATAAAATTAGCTTATTTATTATGTCCTTCGTCCGTCAGTGGGGAAGAGGAGAGAGAGAGCTGTCCTGCAAATGTCCAAGTCCCTGGTGATGTGGAACAAGGAAGCAAAGAGGCAGAGAGGTGGCCTGGGTCCAAAAGCCAGGCTGGAACGCACGCAGCCGCTGTGACATCAGATGAGGGTGATAGACGATAACGCGTTTCAGAGCAGGAACCAGATCTCACCTTCATGGACTTACTGTATCCCTCTCTCCAGATCGGATATGCTGAATGCCAACGTAGGCTCTTGTGCCCAACTCTGGCCCTGGCTAGACAGATGTGCTGTGATGTTAGCTGGAGCATAACACTACTGCCTCAAAATCAATTAATTGTGCAACAATCTTCTTTAGTGTGTGTGGCCAGCAGAATATGGCACAATGAGACTTGAGTGCCCTTTTGAAAACTTTCAGACATGAGGAAGTTTTAGAACATTCAGTTATTATGAAATTACATTTGATCATGTTGTACATTCTGTTTATTCTAATATTAAAGAATTGATGGCATAGATACAAGCTACCCCACTTCAACTTCTTTCAAAGAAAGACCATGTCAGAGAAAAAAATCTTGAGAAATAATTGTCTAATAACATGCCAATTATATATGAAGAAGGAAGCCATTAAACTTTACTTTATGTCATTGAAGGAGACAATTTTCTGCTTCGGGGGAGGCTAATAACAGATAATAGCTAATCAGAGTGGAGTTTTAGTATATGTACAATTTTTACTACTGTTAGCATTAGAAATTCAACTATTATCTGCTTTTGAGTGAAATGAATTTCCGCTGAAATTATACATTACTATAACTTAAAGGTCAGAAATAAATGTATAATTGGAGATCTGGTACAAACAACTAGTTATAACCATGCGATCCTGTCATCCAAAAAGTTTTGATATGGAAAAAAAAAAAGTAACTTATTATTACTGATCAGTTGTCCTAGGATGACAAGCATACTCTATGGAGGTGGAGCATGGTTCTCACCCTAGCAAGGGAGTGTGTTAGGCCTATATGAGACCTCCCCTTCTGTAGTCATCAAAGGAAGCTAGAATTAATTCTTGTTGATAATTGTCTGCGGAGGAAGAGAGCACAGGAAGTTATCTGCATTTGTACAACAGATATAACAAAATTCATTCAGTTGTATTTTTAAAAGACCCAGAGAACCAAATAAGAGAAATATATTGTTAGAATATACTTTAAGCTTCAAAGTGTTTGTTACCCCAACATTTCATATTCCTGATATGTGCCTGCTGTAGCATGAACTTTTATGAGAAAATATACTGTTCTCTTTGTATTGCTTCCTTTATGTGAAATCCCTGATGATCCTGTCAGTCCCTCTGCTTTCCTAGTAAAAACTGACCACACTAAGCAGGTGAGCACACCACGGCCAGTTCTCTAGTTATGCTGGGACCTCATTGTGCTCTCCTCCAGTGATTAGACTTGTCCTGACATGCCTCCACTGCACAGCCATTCACTGGGAAGCTCTGTATGCTGCTGCTTCTCCTCCCCCAGCTCTTATGCAGCTGAGAACAGAGGGAATGTGAAAAGGGGGAAAAGGTATTTACAATTTTTTTATATATATATCTATACAAAAATGTTTTGCCTTTCATTTCTATTTTAAACTGAATGGGTTGTTTTACAAGGTGATTTTTTACAATCACTTTAACTAGAAGTATGTAGTAGTTGATTGAACCATGAATAGCATAAAAAGCACATTACTTTTATTTATTGATTTCAGGTACTTTTATAGCGCTGTCAATTTACACATAGCTTTACATATACATTGTACTTTCACATCAGTCCCTATCCTCAAGGAGCTTACAACCTAAGGTCCCTAACACACATTCATACATATAGTAGGGCCAATTTAGACAGGATCCGATTACCCTACCAGCATGTCTTTAGAGTGTGGGAGGAAACCGGAGTACCCGGAGGAAACCCACGCAGGCACAGGGAGAACATTTAAAATGATCATGTGTTTTTTATCATCTTATATTAGAATCATGTACTTTGTGTAATTATATATGATTTTTTTTTTTATAAATGATGGTATGTATTCCTAATATTGATGGGAAGTGAAGAGGTGTTATACCCACAATCTTTCCACATGGAAATGTGTCATTCATGCTTTTATATGTATGTATATAGATGAAATATAGTGATAATAATCAGCACCATGTATTATTATTTAATCTGACACATATAAATACCAATTTTTGACCTTTTCATGTTGACTGTGTGCCTCATTCAAAGTCCCATTAAATTATATCGTGTTATGGTCACTGCTACACAGATGTTCTTTTATATGAATATTGGTAATAATAAGCTCTGCATAGTTTGAGATTACCAGGTCCGGCAGAGCATCATTCCTAGTGGGGTCTCAGTAAACTGCACCATAAAATTGTCTTGTAATCGGTTTAGACATTTTTGCCCTTTAACTGTCCTGGCAGTGCCCTTACTCCAGTCAATTTCCGGGTAGTTAAAATCCCCCATTATTATCACTGCCCCAGTCCTTGCAGCCCTTTCTATCTGCGCAAGGAGCGTAGTCTCCACCTCCTCATTAAAACTGGGAGGTCTATAACAAACTCCAATCATACCCTTTGTAGTACACACACCCATGTACAGTTCTACCTATAATGCTTCAGACTCATCACACTCTTCATCCACTAGGTCTTCTTTCATACTCGCTGTGAGATTACTTCTCACATAGATACAGACACCACCACTCCTCCGTTTTACCCTGTCTTTCCGAAAGAGAGCATAGCCAGGAATATTAATAGCCCAGTCATGAGATGAATGAAGCCAAGATTCAGCAATACCAATTAGATCATAGTTCTCCTCCTGCACCAGAGCTTCCAAATCACCTATTTTTCTTGGCAGACTTCTGGCATTGAAACACTTTAATTAATTGTCACAGTTTGCAAACGTATGTTACATATTTTTTATTTTATTACAAATAGTACCATTTCCAATGGTTGTTTGTAGCATAGGAACCTTCATATAATTTGCCATAGCCATCCCCCCATCTTTCCCCATTCCACCCTCCAATAGGGGCTGACCCCTGTCTGGCCTGTCTATCTATTTCACCCTCCCCCCACAATCTTAGTTTAAATACTCCTCTAACCTTTCCCATAAGCCTCTCCCCCAGCACAGTAGACCCCCTTGCATTTTGGAGCAAACCATCTTTAGTATATAGGTTGCACCCCAATGAAAAGTCAGCCCAGTGGCCCTGCCTTTCCTGTTTCGCACATGGCACAGGCAATATTTCAGAGAATATCACCTTGGATGTCCTTCCCTTAAACTTGCAGCTTAGTTTTTTTAATTGGTTCTTAAGAAGCCTCCACCTTCCATATAATGCATGATCAACAAGAAATAAAACCTATAGGGGGACTTAGAAAACCAAACACTGCTGTGTTAAAGTGGTAGTAAACCCTACTCTCTGTTTTTAGATAAGACCATTTTTGTAATTAGCGAGACAACATAAAACTATATAGCTAGGTGCCATTATGAAAAAACGTGTCCTTACTGTATAATCCGCGATGTTTGCATTTCGTTTGTCAGTGTCTAACTCAGCGCCATCTCGGATGTGGTTCATCCTAGTTCTTTTCAATTTGTATTTCCGCCCACACTTCGCGCTGCGCTGTAATCCCGCGCATGCGCAATACGTGCACAATATTCAAGCCTCGTATTCGTTTCCGGTTTCTATGGAAACGAGGAAAGGTTTCTCATAGCCAACGGAGGTGTGCTGCCAACTACTGTCGCCCCATCGCTTAGTGTGGGGGACAGTATTGGACAGCCCACATCACACGGAAAATCTCTCTGCGCTTGCAAGGTTTGATAATGCCAATAAAACCTCCTTACTAATTCCTTTTAAAAGCATAGATCCAACTTTCTTACAAATTTATATATCAATATATATCAATATATATATCAATATATATATATATTGTAGACATGTCACTGGAGAAGTGATCGAGGGGGTGTACATCTCACCTAGGTTGCTACACAGTGTGAGATGGTAAATCCAGGATGGATCAGTTTCTCAGCAGCGATATGCTGCTGAGTTGTTATTTAATTTTGCCGGGCCTGGATTTATATGGAATGGCAGGTAGGTTTGGTAGAGGGACCTGTCATTCCACATCCCCCGATCCAGTTCTGGGTTTGGGATCAGGTGAGCTTGGATCCTAATTAGCCTGGGAAGCTAAAGGCTCTGTAGGGTCTGCAGGTGATTGCTCCCAGCCAGGGAATGAACAGCCTGTATGTTGAAGGAAGCTGCAAGCACAGACACTGCTGGAGCTAAAACCCACCCTGCGATATCCAGACGAAAAGACGCTGTCTTTATAAATGTCAGATAGGTGAGAAGAACCTGTTAGTAAGCGCCCAGCCGGGCTAGGTCTTTTGTTTATTTTGTTGTACTTAGAAAGCACGGTGTTGCTGTATGTTTTGTTTGCTGGACTGTTTGTACCACGAATAAACGCCAAGATCTGCTTCATATATTCCAAGTCTGCTGTGAACTGTGTCCAAACACACCCTACCCCGGGAAGATCCCTTACAATTGGTGGAGAATGCGGGCAACGCGGTTGCTAGGGGCAACGGTGTGGACAGACTTGGCTACAGCTGCTGATGTCCTGGGTGAAAGCTGCAACTACACTCCAAAAACAGTCCAGCAACATGGAGGAGATGCTGAAGCAGTTTATGCAAGTGAGTTTGCAACAACAGCAGGCTCAGACAGAGGCCAATAGACGACATGAACAGTCCATGGCTGAACAACAGCAGATGATGGCTGCACAACAGCAGGCTCAGACAGAGGCCAATAGACGACATGAACAGTCCATGGCTGCACAACAACAGTCCATGGCTGCACAACAGCAGATGATGGCTGCACAACAGCGGATGCATAAGGAAGAGTTGCAAGCTTTGCGCCAAAGCCAACAACAACTTATCGAGCACCTGATAGTAAATCGAGAGGCGCCTGTGGTTGCTAATCCACCCACAATGGAGGGAGCCGCTCCAGAGATTTTTTTTGGGAGAAGGACTGTGCAGAAAGCGCTGCAAAAGATGACTGCTGAGGACGATGTTGAGGCCTTTCTAACAGTATTTGAGCGCGTGGCGGAGCGAGAGAAGTTACCAGCTGCTGAGTGGGCAGAGGTAATTGCACCCTATTTAACAGGTGAACCCCAAAAGGCCTACTATGACCTCAGTGAGCAAGAGGTTAAGGACTATACTCGGCTAAAAGAGGAGATACTTGCCCGACTAGGAGTTACTACTGCAGTCCGTGCCCGGAGGGTACGCAACTGGAGCTACAGTCTGGACAAATCAGCGAGGTCCCAGATGTATGACCTAATCCATTTGGCAAGAAAGTGGTTGGAGCCAGACACTTCTACTCCTGCACAAATCCTAGAGAAGGTCGTGATGGATCGCTACCTCCGAGCGCTTCCTACTGACCTGCAACGCTGGGTGGGACAAGGTGATCCTAGGGACGCAAACGAACTTGTCAACCTTGTGGAGAGGTTCCAGGCGACTGAGGACTACCTCCGCGATGTTCCTGCAGCATCTTCACCTCCCCGGAGCGCCAGATCTGTGCCGTCAGCTGGTAAGAGACTTCCATCTGTTGGGGGAGTGTGGAGGGGTGCTGATGGGGGGAAAAGGGCTCAAGTGGTGTCTCAGGGACAAAAGACTGGTGATGGTCCCGGGTGGCTAAGGGGCTCTGAAAAGGACTCCTTGCCAAAGAGACCAGGCCCTATCCAGTGTTGGAGATGCCATGAGGCGGGACACGTGTCTGCCCATTGCCCTCTTACCTCTGAACCCATGGAATGTGACGCTAGCCGGCGTCAGTCGCTATTTGCGGAACCATCTTGTGCTGCAGTTCCTGGACTAGAGACTGAACCGCAAATCTGCAACATCACAATCAATGACTTTCCTGTTAAAGCGTTAATGGACTCAGGAAGCCTCGTAACCTTGGTGCATGCTAGCCTGGTGGCTGGGGACTTAGAGCCTAACAAGCATATGAGTGTTGTGTGCATACATGGTGATACAAAAGTGTACCCTATAGTGCGGGCTAAAGTCGGGACTAAACAAGGCACCGTACAATATGAAGTGGGTGTGGTTAAAAACCTCATGCATGATGTAATATTGGGCCGCGATTTTCCGTTATTCTGGGCTCTCTGGGAAAAAAGAGAAATCCCCAAAAGGAGTGAGGATACCTCTAAGGAGGTTGCCTTGTCCGCTGTGAATGATAAAAGTATGCAGGATGAAAATGATTGTTTTCCTTTGCAGGTCCTGGTTGGGGAGGAGGATCCTCCCACTGAGCAAAATATACTAGACTTAGAGGTGTCTAGCGATAATTTTGGGACTGCACAATTACAGGACCCCACTCTCAAAAATGCGAGAGAGCAGGTTGCTGTTATGAACGGGGTACCTCAGGAACCAGATGCTGAAAAAAGATTTCCACATTTTTCGGTGACTAATGATCTTTTCTATAGAGTCAATAAGGTTAAAGATGAGATTGTGGAACAGCTTCTGGTACCTAAGCCGTACCGGCGTCAGGTGCTTGACATGGCACATAACCATGTTCTTGGGGGACACTTGGGGACTGACAAAACGCGAGAGAGGGTTCTCCAGAGGTTTTTTTGGCCGGCCATATATGATGACATTAAAAAATACTGTGAGTCGTGCCCCACATGTCAGGTTAGTGCCCCAGTGTCACATTTTCGCAGTCCTTTGGTTTCGCTCCCTATTATAGAGGTGCCTTTTGAGCGTATTGCCATGGATTTAGTGGGTCCCATTGTAAAGTCAGCTAGAGGACACCAGTATATTTTGGTAGTCCTGGATTATGCGACCCGCTATCCTGAGGCTGTACCCTTAAGAAACACTGCATCTAAAACAATTGCACGTGAGTTGTTTTATATGTTCTCTAGGACTGGGATCCCCAAAGAAATCCTAACTGACCAAGGTACGCCATTTATGTCGAAAGTAATGAAGGAATTATGCAAACTATTTAAAATCTCACACATCCGTACCTCTGTGTACCACCCCCAGACGGACGGATTGGTGGAGAGATTTAATAAGACTTTGAAACATATGTTGAAGAAAGTGGTGGCAAAAGATGGTCGTGACTGGGATCATTTATTACCCTACCTCATGTTTGCTATTAGGGAGGTGCCCCAAGCGTCCACAGGGTTCTCACCATTCGAGTTGGTCTATGGTCATCACCCTAGGGGTCTACTGGACATTGCAAAAGAGACATGGGAGAATGAGTCCACCCCATACAAGAGTGTTATTGAGCATGTAGCACAAATGCAGGACCGTATAGCCACTGTAATGCCCCTGGTAAGGGAACACCTCCAGAGGGCTCAAGAGGCCCAAAGTAGAATTTACAACCGGTCCGCAAGAATCAGGACATTCAACCCAGGCGATAGGGTCCTTATACTAGTCCCCACTGTTGAGAGTAAATTCTTGGCGAAGTGGCAAGGTCCTTATGAAATTGTTGAAAAGATCAGTGAGGTGAACTACAAGGTGCACCAACCAGGTAGAAGGAAGCCTTTCCAAGTTTATCACATAAACTTGATCAAGCCCTGGAAAGACAGGGAATCCTTGGTGGCGACAAATACTGTTAATGATTTGTCACAACCAATCCCTCCAGTCAAGGTAGGTGATACTCTATCAGTGTCACAGAAACAGGAGGCTCAGGAATTTTTACAGAAAAACAAAAAAAAGTTCTCTGACCTCCCAGGGCGTACACACCTCACCCATCATCACATTGAAACTGAGCCTAGAAGCAGAGTAAACCTTAAGCCCTATAGGATACCGGAGGCACGTAGGGAAGCCGTATCTGCCGAGGTAAAACGTATGCTTGCTCTGGGGGTAATTGAGGTGTCACAGAGTGAATGGTCCAGCCCAATTGTGCTAATCCCAAAGCCCAATGGAACTTGGAGGTTCTGTAACGATTTCAGAAAGTTGAATGAGATCTCCAAGTTCGATGCGTATCCTATGCCCAGGGTAGATGAGTTGATTGAGAAGTTGGGTAACGCCAGGTACATAACCACCCTCGATCTCACAAAGGGCTACTGGCAGATTCCACTTTCTGGTGAGGCTAAAGAGAAAACTGCGTTCTCCACCCCTGATGGGCTATTCCAGTATGTAGTGATGCCATTCGGGTTACATGGAGCGCCTGCAACTTTCCAGAGGTTGATGGACTTGATTCTGCGACCACATCGTGATTACTCAGCTGCCTACCTCGATGATGTGGTCATTTTTAGCCCTGATTGGGAAAGTCACCTCTGTAAGGTACAGGCCGTGTTGGATGCCATAAGTGATGCGGGGTTGACCATAAATGCCGAGAAGTGTGCTCTAGCCCTAGAAGAGGCCAAATATCTAGGCTACATTATTGGGAGAGGATTGATTAAGCCACAGCTAAATAAAATTGAGGCAATACAGAATTGGCCTAGACCCCTGACAAGGAAACAGGTTAGAGCTTTCCTGGGTATTACGGGGTATTACCGTAGATTTGTGCCGAACTTTGCCTCAGTTGCTGCTCCACTAACTGACTTGACAAAGGGCGGAAAGACAGCAATGGTCACGTGGACCCCAGAGGCCGAGAAGGCTTTCCAAAGCCTTAAGTCTGCCTTGTGCCAACCACCTGTGTTAGTTAACCCCGATTTCAAACGAGAGTTTCTGGTCCAGACAGATGCCTCTAACACAGGCTTAGGTGCAGTACTCTCACAAGTAGTGAATGGTGAGGAGCATCCGGTGACGTACTTGAGTAGAAAACTAACCCCGGCCGAGAAAAATTATGCCATTGTGGAGCGAGAATGTTTGGCAGTAAAGTGGGCCCTAGAATCTTTAAAGTATTACTTGCTAGGCAGGAAATTCAAGTTGGTGACAGACCATGCCCCCCTAACATGGATGAAGTTAAACAAGGAGAGAAATGCAAGAGTGACTAGATGGTTTCTCTCCCTACAAAACTTTAATTTCACTGTGGAACACAGGCCAGGGAAATTACAGGCAAATGCTGACGCATTGTCAAGGGTAAGTTGTCTGTGGGGACAAAAGGCTCAGCCCTCCGGTCTGAAAAAGAGGGGGGGGATATGTAGACATGTCACTGGAGAAGTGATCGAGGGGGTGTACATCTCACCTAGGTTGCTACACAGTGTGAGATGGTAAATCCAGGATGGATCAGTTTCTCAGCAGCGATATGCTGCTGAGTTGTTATTTAATTTTGCCGGGCCTGGATTTATATGGAATGGCAGGTAGGTTTGGTAGAGGGACCTGTCATTCCACATCCCCCGATCCAGTTCTGGGTTTGGGATCAGGTGAGCTTGGATCCTAATTAGCCTGGGAAGCTAAAGGCTCTGTAGGGTCTGCAGGTGATTGCTCCCAGCCAGGGAATGAACAGCCTGTATGTTGAAGGAAGCTGCAAGCACAGACACTGCTGGAGCTAAAACCCACCCTGCGATATCCAGACGAAAAGACGCTGTCTTTATAAATGTCAGATAGGTGAGAAGAACCTGTTAGT